>NW_027362769.1:194902198-195502198 GCF_046119375.1 Phyllobates terribilis | reverse complement strand
CTATTAGTCCATCTATACTGACCTCCATCAGGTTGCAAATTGAATATAATTTTTTTCTGCATCTAGCTCTGAAAAAATATTTGGGCTTCTAGCAGTGTGTGGGACTTGTTCTATTAGTCCATCTATACTGACCTCCATCAGGTTGCAAATTGAATATAATTTTTTTCTGCATCTAGCTCTGAAAAAATATTTGGGCTTCTAGCAGTGTGTGGGACTTGTTATAATAGTCCATCTATACTGACCTCCATCAGGTTGCAAATTGAATATAATTTTTTTCTGCATCTAGCTCTGAAAAAATATTTGGGCTTCTAGCAGTGTGTGGGACTTGTTCTATTAGTCCATCTATACTGACCTCCATCAGGTTGCAAATTGAATATAATTTTTTTCTGCATCTAGCTCTGAAAAAATATTTGGGCTTCTAGCAGTGTGTGGGACTTGTTCTATTAGTCCATCTATAATAACCTCCATCAGGTTGCAAATTGAATATAATTTTTTTCTGCATGTAACCCAGCCAATACTTTTGGCCTAATACCACAGTTTGGCCACTCAGCTCTGCTCGGTTCCCATCCATTGTTTTTTTGTGCAAACAACTCCAGAGTTGTGAATTAGTTAACCACCAAAATGAGTGGAAAAAGGCCTGCTGCTGGTGGAAAGGGGAATAGGCGTGTTGGGAAGGGGAAAAAAGGTTGTGTCCGTGGGGTAGGTGTTAAAGCAACAGTAACATCTGCAGAAGAACGACCATCTTCCAGCCAAACTAAAATGTCTACTTCTTTTAGCGGACAATGTGATAAGATCCCTTTCTTACGGCCACGCCAATCGCTACAAATTCCAGATGAGGCACAAAAACAGCAGGTGCTTCAACGGATATCAAGTGCTCCTTTAAGTGGGCTCTCCTCCACATCAACTTCAACATCACAAATACTCCAGTCCTCAGAGGTGTCACCCCAATCGCACTTGCTTCCTCACAGCTCCCAAATCTCCAGCTGCCCGTCTGAGTATGAGGTAGAACAGATGGTTGAGTCTGCAGAGCTGTTTACTCATACTATAGCCTGGGAATCAGAGGTCGGCTCCAGAGCTTCTGTGAATCCAGACGAGGAAATGATCTGCACTGATGCCCAGAATCTTTATGAGTCGGATCCAGGACTAGACGCAGAAGGTTCTGACCATAATGTAGACCCTCATTCCCAAACTGTAACTCCTGTTGGTGGAGACAATGAGGAAGATGATGATGAGACTCAAATACCTGATTGGAGCGACAACTTTAGTTTTTTGTCAGGCAGGAACAGGTTGGCTCTGAGGACGACGGGTGTGATAACACACAGGGTGAAGATGATGAGGTTGGAGATCCCACTTACTGTCAACCCACAGTCAGCCAAGAGATGAGGTCAGCAGAGGAGGTGGAGGAGAATGCTAGTGACGACGAGGTCAGGTTGCGCCTTCCTGGACAGAGACGTAGTACTGGAAGCACGTCAACAACTGCATCCTCAAACACAACTCTGCCTCTCACCACAAGTCGTGGTGGCTCTTCAGGTCGCATGGGTGCTAAGCCTTGCATAGCCTGGGCATTTTTTCAGATCGATAAAGATGACCCAACTTGTGTTATCTGTAACATTTGTCACCACAAGCTAAGTAGAGGCCAAAAAATACATAGTTTGAGTACTTCATGCATGAACCGGCACATGGACATGAAGCATAAGTTGCAATGGGAAGCTCACTGTGCTACAATGCGGCCTAGCCGGCCGGGCCAACCACCGTCTGCCACATCTTGTGCATCCGCGGCCTCTTCATCCTCTGTGACTGGGGGGACAGCAGTCACACCTGTTTTGGCAGACCTGCCACCTCTTTACCCGCAACAGCCAGCGTGATTGGCAGGTCATCATTTTCTTTGGAGGTGGTAACACCAGCTGGTGTTGAGCGCTGCCCGACATCGATAGCACCACTTTTGGATCAAGGCAACCTAACATGTCCGCCTGCATCTTCCTCACAGACCGGCAGTTTGCCGGGGACACCCTTATCAACCCGTCTAAGCACAACAGCCAGCCCTCGGTCCCTCAGATGTGGACAAGTAAAAGACCATTTCATCCTAGCCATGAGAAAGCTAAGAGGTTGAATTTCACCATCTGCAAGCTCTTGGCTACAGAAATGCTGCCTTTCCGCCTGGTGGACACAGAGGATTTTCGAGACCTTATGTCCGTCGCAGTGCCCCAGTACCAGATGCCCAGTCGGCACTACTTCTCAAAGAAAGGTGTGCCTGCGCTCCACCAGCATGTCGCACACAACATCACCGCTTCTTTGAGAAACTCTGTGTGTGACAGGGTGCATTTCACCACAGACACTTGGACGAGTAGGCATGGACAGGGGCGTTACATGTCGCTGACTGGGCACTGGGTAACTATGGTGACAGCAGGACAAGGGGCTGCTGTCCAAGTCTTGCCGTCCCCACGAGTTGTGCGTCAATCCTCTTTATCTCAAAGTTCCTCCACTGCTTCTGCCTCCTCAACCTCCTCTCGGTCCTCCACTTGCACCCAAAGCCTGTCTGGTCATGCCACAAGCTTTCTAACTGCGCAGAAGGGATCCTGCACACCTCCTTACTATGCTGGCCGTAGGGCTCAACGTCATCAGGCGGTTTTTACTTTGAAATGTCTGGGAAATGTGAGTCACACAGCTGAGGAGTTGTGGTCAGCTCTGGAGAACCAATTTCTTGAATGGTTGTCTCCACTGGACCTGAAACCAGGGAAGGCTGTGTGCGACAATGCTGCAAACTTGGGTGCGGCACTTCGCCGGGGCAATGTCACACACATGCCTTGTATGGCTCACGTGTTGAACCTGGTTGTCCAGCAATTTTTAGCCCACTATCCCAGACTAGATGGCCTTCTGCAGAGGGCACGGTCGCTGTGTGCTCACTTCCGCCGTTCGCATCCCGCAGCTCAGCGACTTACATCTCTACAGAAGTCGTTGGGCCTGCCACTTCACCGGCTAAAATGCGATGTGCCTACCTGGTGGAATTCAACTCTGCACATGTTGTAGCGACTGTGGCAGCACCGAAAAGCCCTGGTGCAATACGTTCTGACATATAGCCTGGGCCAACGAGATCCAGAGGTGGGGCAAATCACGCTGGAGGAGTGGTCTCAGATCAGGGACCTATGCACCCTTCTGCACAGTTTTGAAATGGCGACGAAGATGTTTAGTGCTGACGATGCCATTATCAGCATGACTATTCCAGTGATTTACATGCTGGAGCACATGTTAAACAGAATTCGGAGTCAGGTGGTGGCACAAGAGGAGGTGGAGGAAGTAGAGGAGGAGGAGTTGTATGCGGAAGGGCTAACATCTGCAAGGTCCAGACGGTCGGCAGCACCAAGGCGGCAGGCATGTGAGGGTGGGGGAGATGGTTTTACCAGGGCGCATGGTGGCAGCCAAAATAGTGAGGAAGGTGCAGGAGCCCAGGAAGAAGTGGAGGACGAACTGATGGAAGATTCATCAGATGAGGGAGACCTTGATCACATTTCTGTTGTGCGAGGTTGGGGGGAGAGGACAGAGGAAGGAAGCATGATTGTTACCTTGCCACCAACACAACAGGGACTTGGTGCTCCTGGATGCGCAAGACACATGAGTGCCTTCTTGCTGCACTACCTGCAACATGACCCTCGAATTGTGAGAATTAGAAATAATCCTGACTACTGAGTTGCCACAATGTTATATCCCCGGTACAAAAGTAATTTTGCAGAAATTATTCCTACCATAGAAAGGGATGCACGCATGCAGGAGTATCAGCAGAGACTGTTGCAGAATCTTACATGTGCTTTTCCATAAAACACCAGTGGTGCACGTAGTGAATCTCACAGTTCCAACTTGCCAACCGTGGGACCGTCGAGTGTTCAGCACTCAAACCGTAACAGAAACACAGTATCTGCTGGTAACATCAATTTTGCGGAATCATTTCACCACTTTTTTAGCCCATCCTTTGCAAGGCCACAGGAGACAAGAAGTCTGACACATAGTCAACGCCTAGAGACGATGGTACAGGAGTATCTCCAAGTAAACATTGAAGCCATGACTGTGTCACTGGACCCTTGCTCTTTTTGGGCTTCCAATCTGGATAAATGGCCGGAGCTCGCCACTTACGCCTTGGAGATCTTGTCATGCCCCGCAGCCAGCGTTCTGTCTGAACGTGTGTTCAGCGCTGCTGGTGGTGTGCTGACAGATAAGCGCACGCGGCTCTCCACTGATAATGTAGACAGACTCACGTTCATAAAGATGAACAAATCATGGATCCGAAACGACTTTTCTACCCCTGTGTCATCCTGGGGAGAGTAAAAGCTTGATGATTGGTTAAAATCACCTCACCAACCGTTTTAAGCTTTCAAATTACTAATCATGTTTATCTGTATCTTGGCTGGAAAATAATTTGGGCTTTGTAGCAGTGTGCAGTACTGATTCTATTAGGCCATCTATACTAAGCTCCACCAGATTTAAAATTACTAATCATGTTTATCTGCATCTTGGCTGGAAAATAATTTGGGCTTTGTAGCAGTGTGCAGTACTGATTCTATTAGGCCATCTATACTAAGCTCCACCAGATTTAAAATTACTAATCATATTTATCTGTATCTTGGCTGGAAAATAATTTGGGCTTTGTAGCAGTTTGCAGTACTGATTCTATTAGGCCATCTATACTAAGCTCCACCAGATTTAAAATTAATAATAATTTTTAGCTGCATCTAGCCCGGAAAAATAATTTTGGGGCTCCGAGATGCGCAAGACACATAAGTGCCTTCTTGCTGCACTACCTGCAACATGACCCTCAGATTGACAACGTTATTAGTGCACGCACAATAACAATGTTCATATGCCCACCATATTAATAGAAACCTTATACACATGACATATGAACTATGGTAACGTAAAATATAACATTTATTAGAGAATTTGATAAAATACACATAAAAAGTATATATCTGGACAAAGGGAAAAAAACATACATAGAAAGGTCAGACTCAGGGGGATACAGGCAGTGTATAAATCAGTAAAACATCCCTGCAATGCCCTATTGCAAAAAGGTGCTATGGATAGCTTGATATCAGCAAATCAATACTCCAAAGTACAATTTATTACATGGTATTACTACATAGTGCAGAGAGAGAATATCAGAAGAATATCTGTATAAAGTGCTACGTGCAAAGGCTCCATACTGATTAGACTCTTAAAGCAACAGGATAAATGTTGTCTATTGTAACTTGCTTATGGGTAATTGTTTGTAAATATCTCAAAAATCACACCTATCAAAGTGGAAGACCATGTATAATGTTGGGAAGTCCAACCAAAGCATGCAATGAGGATGTATAGTAATAATTAAAGCTCACCCCTGTGTGCTGACCAGGTCCGACGCGCGTTTCGCCGCTGGCTTTGACGAGGATATGACATCAAGTCAAAAGGGTAAGTATTTAACTATGTCCTGGCCAATCGTATGTGTACACCTCGATGAGTAATTAGAATCAGGAGGGGTGAAACCACCCCTTGCATGGCGCCATGCTCTTATTCTGCCAACCAGCGCGCCCCTGGGAGAGCCGCGTCTGATAGAGATGCGGCTACTCACTGGGAGGCGGTGTCGGCGTGCGTGTCACTGTGGACCGCAGTAGGCGGAAGTGACGTAACATCCGGTCTGATTCCCGGAAAGAATTAGTGCGTTCCAGCGTGGAGCGCAAGGAGGAGCGGAGCGATCGAAATAAAGAGAAGAAAAAAGGGGGGGGGAGGGGGGGTTTTGTGTAGCCTGCAGATTATGTGCTACACTAAAATAAGTGCAGTGACTAAAATTATAAATTATAATATACTATGCACATTTTGTATTGCTTTATATGTGACATTTAGATTATACGTCCCCTGCACCACAGGAGATTCAATACTGCGTGAAAATTTCACAGGTGAGTGACACCACAAGTGTATATACGTGTGTATTAAACATTAAGTGAAATAATAAAAATAGTAACAATCATACGTCGTGTTTATAAAATGTATCATAGATATATATATCTCTATCTCATGTGAGTAAGTGCACGTGAACGTGACAGCCAATGGCACATCAGGCTCTCTTATAAATAAAAATATAAATATAAAATCAATACATGAATAAATGATTACATATAGATTACATATAGATAAGTATAAAAGTGATAATCCATTGCATTTGGGATATTCTTCGTGCATAATATGACACATTTTATCTGATTTACTCCGCCCACACTGGAAATATAATTTTTCTACTGTATTTCTTAAAAACATTGAGGCAGCACGCATAAATATAAACTGTACATATATAATAGTTGTACTGATAGTTAGAGAGCATAGATGATATAGAAGCAAACACAGGGAGGGCCGTTCCTGGAACATGATGCGAACGTCAGGTGAAAGAACTAGAAGCAAGAATAGAAAAATAGAAATAAGTATCAACACTAGAATAAACTAAAATCTATTAAAAACAGATAAAAATTACAAATGACCCCACATTCCAAATAAGCAGAAGTGGCCCTATCCGTCAGTATAATAAAAATGGAGCAAAACTGTTGGCCTCATTGAGACCGTGGGGAATTAGGGTGTTCAGTATCACTATCCACCTTGACTCTTTTTGAGCCAAGGTCTTTTTCCAGTTACCTCCTCGGGTACCCGGATAAACCCTATCGATGCCACTCACCTGCAGTCCAGAAGGGTCACTATTATGGAATCTTTTAAAGTGACGTGGTAAGGTCTTAAGTTCTTCAATGTTGTCTATTTCTCTTGCAGCCTTTATGTCCAAAACGTGTTCCCTCACCCTTCTGCGAAGTTCTCTCGTGGTGAGGCCTATATAGATTTTATCACATGGGCACCTTGCACAGTAAATGACGCCCACCGTTGTGCATGTGATAGTGTGTAGAATTTGGTATTGGTCTGTACCACTTGAATTGAAGAATAGTTTTGTAGACATAATATTTGAGCATGCCACACATGAGCCACATGGGCGACTTCCCCAGCTTGGGCCTTTTGATCCGAAGATTCCCTTATTTTTTGGTTCTCCCAAATGACTTTTGACCAAGTGATCTTTTAGATTCTTTGACCTCCTATATGTAATGGCGGGTTTATTAGGGAGATGTAGAGAGAGAATTGGAGTTGTAGTATGTTCCAGTGTCTTTTGAGAATTTGTCGCATTTCTCCATTTCTAACATTAAATGTAGAAATGAACCGTACCACATCTTCATCATCTCTTTTCTGTTGCTTGTACAATAAATCTTTCCGTTTTGAGAATTTCGCTCTGCGGTAACCAGAATGGATATCTTTTTCGCTGTATCCCCTCTGGGTAAAACGCATTTTAAGTTCAGCTGCCTGTTGTTCAAACAGTGTGTTGTTGGAACAAATGCGTCTGATTCTAAGAAATTGTCCTGTGGGGATACTTTTGATAATGTTTCTGGGATGTGATGACTGGGCGTGAAGTAATGTATTCGCTGATGTCGGTTTTCGATATACGTCTGTCTGGATGGTGCCCTCGGAGTCAATGTCCAGAAGAACATCCAAAAATTCCATCCTATGTCTTCCTGCCTTAAAGGTTAGTTTGATGTTTAGATTGTTCTGGTTCAGGGTATTGATAAAGGACGTAATATCATCGGTTGGACCCTGCCATAGGAAGAAGATATCGTCAATATATCTTCCCCAGAACAAAATCTGATTTGTTTCTGCTAGAGGGTTGGTAATGAAAATTTCGTATGATTGTTACTATTTTTATTATTTCACTTAATGTGAAATGTTTAATACCCACGTATATACACTTGTGGTGTCACTCACCTGTGAAATTTTCACGCAGTATTGAATCTCCTGTGGTGCAGGGGACGTATAATCTAAATGTCACATATAAAGCAATACAAAATGTGCATAGTATATTTGATACCATAAGGGTATTATAATGGTGTATATGATCTGTAGGGGGCTAGTCTTTTTCCCCCTCTCTTTTTTCTTATCTTACTTTGGTTTATAATTTTAGTCACTGCACTTATTTTAGTGTAGCACATAATCTGCAGGCTACACAACCCTCCCCCCCTCCCTTTTTTCTTCTCTTTATTTCGATCGCTCCGCTCCTCCTTGCGCTCCACGCTGGAACGCACTAATTCTTTCCGGAAATCAGACCGGATGTTACGTCACTTCCGCCTACTGCGGTCCACAGTGACACGCACGCCGACACCGCCTCCCAGTGAGTAGCCGCATCTCTATCAGACGCGGCTCTCCCAGGGGCGCGCTGGTCGGCAGAATAAGAGCATGGCGCCATGCAAGGGGTGGTTTCACCCCTCCTGATTCTAATTACTCATCGAGGTGTACACATACGATTGGCCAGGACATAGTTAAATACTTACCCTTTTGACTTGATGTTATATCCTCGTCAAAGCCAGCGGCGAAACGCGCGTCGGACCTGGTCAGCACACAGGGGTGAGCTTTAATTATTACTATACATCCTCATTGCATGCTTTGGTTGGACTTCCCAACATTATACATGGTCTTCCACTTTGATAGGTGTGATTTTTGAGATATTTACAAACAATTACCCATAAGCAAGTTACAATAGACAACATTTATCCTGTTGCTTTAAGAGTCTAATCAGTATGGAGCCTTTGCACGTAGCACTTTATACAGATATTCTTCTGATATTCTCTCTCTGCACTATGTAGTAATACCATGTAATAAATTGTACTTTGGGGTATTGATTTGCGGATATCAAGCTATCCATAGCACCTTTTTGCAATAGGGCATTGCAGGGATGTTTTACTGATTTATACACTGCCTGTATCCCCCTGAGTCTGACCTTTCTATGTATGTTTTTTTCCCTTTGTCCAGATATATACTTTTTATGTGTATTTTATCAAATTCTCTAATAAATGTTATATTTTACGTTACCATAGTTCATATGTCATGTGTATAAGGTTTCTATGACCCTCAGATTGTCAGAATTTGAAGTAATCATGACTACTGGGTTGCCACACTCTTAGATCCCCCACACTCTTCGATCAACCTTTTCATTTTAATAAAGACCAAAAAAATGGTCATTTTTGAAATTATAAGCATTAGCAGGTTATTAGAAACTGAAATCAAACAGTTTTCAACTCAAAACTTTATTCTAGGTGATGTTACATTTGCACATAGGACCCCTTGTTAGAAAGGAGCTTCTGAACTCTCTCGTCCATTGAATTTGTCAGGTTTTGGATGGTTTCTGCTTCAATTGTTTTGCATGAGGACAGAATACCCTCCCAGAGCTGTTGCTTAGATGTGAACTTTCTCCCGCCATCATAGACACTCCTTTTGATGATGCTCCAGAGGTTCTCAATAGGGTAGAGGTCAGGGGAGCATGGGGGTCACACCATAAGTTTGTCCCCTTTTATGCCCATATCAGCCAGAGATGCAGATGTGTTATGTGCAGCATGAGACGGTGCATTATCATGCATGAAAATGATCTTGCTGTGGAATACATGGTTCTTCTTCTTGAACCATGGCAGGAAGTGCTGTTTGAGAAACTCCACATACATTATGGAGTTCATCTTTATCCCTTCAGGGATCCTAAAGGGGCCGACAATCTCTCTCCCCGTGATTCCAGCCCAAAACATTACTCCACCTCCTCCTTGTTGGCGCTGTAGCCGTGTTTGCATGGGGTGTCCATCAACCAGCCATCCTCCACTCCATCCATCTGGACCATCGAGCGTTGCACGGCACTCATCCGTGAACAAAACAGTTTTGAAATCAGTCTTCATGTAATGTTTGGCCCACTGGAGCCGTTTCTGCTTGTGTGCAGTGGATAGAGGAGGTCGACAGGATGGCGTACGCACAGCTGCAAACCTCTGAAGGACCCTGCATCTTGTTGCTCGGGGGACGTTGGAGGCACCAGCAGCTTCAAAAACTTGTCTGCTGCTATGACAAGGCTTTTTTGCCGCTGCTCTTTTAACCTGACGTAATTGCCTGTAGGAAAGAGTCCTCAATTTGCCCTTATCAGCACGCACACGTGTGTACTGTGAATCAGCTACATACTTCTTGATTGCCAAGACACTTCATCCTGATCATCGCACAATGTTGATTGTAGTCATGCCTTGACCTAAACACTCCACAATTTGTTGCTTCTCAGCAGCCGACACATCCTTTTTCTTTCCCATTTTGGCAGAAAATGTAGGCTGCTTAATAATGTGGGACAGCCTTCTTAAGTAGTCTTGCCTTTCATTGGACACACCTGCCAAACTAATTAGCACAGGTGTCTGCAATTGCTTACAGTGATATAAAGAGCCCTGACACACATCACCATCAATGAGTTTAACTGACAAACAAACAAATTCTTCCCTTATCACTCCTAAACACTGTTTGCATAATAATTTGGAACACAGTGTACATGTGCTTTTCCACAAAACACCAGTGGTTCACGTAGTGAATCTTACAGTTCTAACTTGCCAACCGTGGTCTGAATGGAGTTGTTCAATAAAGGGCCCAAAATTAAGATAACATAGACTGGAGAGGTCTCTATGAATACGAATTCCTAAATATTTGATGCCCTGTGAGGGCCAGGCAAAGGGAAAGTTGGACTGGATGGAATCTTGTATGGATTTTGTGAGGGAGACATCGAGGGCCTCAGACTTCGCTGCATTGATTTTAAAATTTGACCATGTAACAAAGTGATCTATTTCAGCCATAACAGCAGGGATGGATATATGTGATTGAGTGATATATACTAGGACATCATCAGCAAATGCAGAGCACTTGTACTCGGTGCCTCCCACCTCAATCCACCTAATATTGGGGTTATGGCGAATTGATGAGAGCAGGTGCTTCGTCACTAGGATATATAAGAGAGGGGACAGAGGACATCCCTGCCTTCTCCCATTGGTGATTATGAAAGGTGATGAAAATGTTCTGACGCGCCCCCTGGGCCTTGGGACACCCGGAGCCGGACCCTTTTTGGTGGATGCTGGTGGTTGTAGTCTCCGTGGCGGCGACCCGGTTCCATGGCTCAGGGCGGTCAAACCAGTGGCGGAACTATTTATGTGGTTTTGATGTTTAAATGTCCGACTACGACACCCGTGGATTGCGGTCAGAGTGAACCGCCGCTACAGGGCAGACCGCTAAGGCTGGTGTTGTGGGTGCAGCAGAGCGTAGCATAACTCCCCACGGGAGGAGTATAGCCTCAGGGCAGTGTATGCGGAGGATGGGGGTGATGGTGCAGGGCAGCAGCAGTAACGACACGGAGTCAGTGATGCAGTCCAGGGCCTTTACTCACAGTTCTTATTATCCAGACCACTTCTGCAGGTAACGGCTGCCCACGTCGTACTGTGCTCACCAGGTGAGGGGCTCAGACAACTCCCAGATAACTTTGGAGCACTTCACAGGACCCCCTTTGTGTGTCCTTTGTCTGGCCTTTCTTACCAGCCTGTCCGGCTGCCTCGGGCCTCCTCTTGGTAAACTTGGCGGCAGTTTCCCTGACCCTATGTGGTGCCTTCCTAGCGGGTGTAGTGAGGGGCTGCGCCACATGAAATGTCACAGCCTCCGGTTTCTAGCTGAGGGTCGTTTCCCACCTCCACTAGTTTCGGGGACCGGTCTCCCCCTTTGGCCTGACCCCTCCACGCAGGTGGATTCGGGCGTGCGGTGGCGACTCGCCCGTCCGCACCCCTGGGATCCCTTCGTTCCTCGTTCCTGGAGCCTCCTCTTCTTTCCTTCTCCCTCTTCCAGGCCTGGGCCTCTGTTACTAGGCCCGCCTCCGGAGCAGAGCTCATGCAGAGCCCCTGCTCCCTGTCACTTCTGCTCAGACTTCTCTGCACTGAACTAAGATGGTGCCCACCTTTTATACTCCCTTCTCAATGCACCCAGGAACTGCTTACTCCCTGCTCCTGCACTACAGGGTTCCCCTTCCTCAGTGTTCCCTCCCCCCACTCCAGCCAGGGACAGGGACTGTCGTGCCCATCTCAGGGGCATATTGGTCGCCCTGCCCCACGGCAATGTGGTGTAATGCATGCAGGTGTCGGGTCCTGATCCACACTCCATCCTTACCTGAGAGTGAGATATCACACCTCTGGGTGAGGTGCAATACCTCTGTAGCAACCGAGCCCTCAGTGTGCTACAGTTCCATTTATCTTTAGCCTAGGTGACCTATTGCGATACAGGGCCGTGATTTTGGCTATAAAAGGGTCCCCTAGACCCCTACCCCTAGCTTTTTAAGAGAATAATATATGGCGTGCCAGGAGACTCTATGGAATGCTTTCTCAGCATCCAACGAGAGTATCTAATTACAAATTTTTAACTGCATCTAGCCCAGGAAATACTTTGTGCCTAGTAGCAGTGTCTGCTAGTCAGCGGATTATCCCGGCTGTTAAGCAAGCTACACCACCTGTAGTTTGGACACTTAATTTTTTCAAAGGAAATGGTTCGGGCCCCCGGGACACTCAGTGAAGAGCATCAGGAGGCACGCCAAGGCATAGGAGCTGGGACTGGTGGTAGGATGCCTTGCGGTGGACAGCCGAGCTCGATCCTTATAAAAGCTTTTTAACTGCAGCAGCTTTAGTGGATGCTACTGGAGCTGGAATTACGCGGCTGCTGGCATGAGACTTGCCCTCCAATAGATCCTTGTAAATGGATTTAAAGTGCATTCATTCAAATTAGAGAGACAATTTAAATTAAAAAGCTTAGAGCTGCCTCCACCACAGGGGGGCTCGCTCGACCCACCAGTGGACAGGCACCAGTATTGGGAGAGGGAGGCTGGCCGTCAGGGTCCACCGCGGCTCTGGCACAAACCCAGCGACACGGAGGTGGCACGGGCAGGAGCGGACTGGCCGTGTCGGCTTCTCACTTTTTGGATTTTAGAAGGGCATGACATGCCTATATCTGTGTCTCCCCCTCCTTTTACTACTCCACCTCTTTTCTTTTCGCATGACTATATGTACTTGTCACTTTTCCATGTGTTAGTTGTGTCTTCTGAGCAGTTTGTCAGCTTTTGGACACCTTTGAAGGTGGTTTCTATGTGTTTCTATGTGTTTTTGTTTGCCTGCCATTGGTTTTAACGATGTTGGAAGGTGTTCGACGAACAGTTCGACGAACAGTTCGGCGAACACACGGGTGTTCGACGAACCGAACCGAATTCGAACACTACGGGGGTGGCTCAACACTAGTCATAAACTCCTAGATGAAGAAGCCATAAGTTATACCTGCACTGATGTGTAGTGTTGTATGTACCTGCCCATGCAGTGTTGTGAAGACTTCCAGGGGTCTCTCTGTCTTGGTGAAATTGCTTCTCTGATGTTCCAGACGGATGATGTTTAAAAGCTCCTTGGTGACGAAGTGAGTATATATATATATATATGTACTTAACCTTTGTATTATAACATATACAAAAGTGTATGCAATATCATCACATCATACTATTCCTTTAATTATGTATTTTACCTTTTAAATCAACTATTATAAATAAAATTGCATTATATCGCAAAGGGTTGCCTTCTTTAAAGCTGTATCCGAACCTTATTGCTAAAAACTTGGCATAACACCTCCATCCCGTGTAATATAGGAGAGGCCTCCATCCCATGTATTATAGGAGAGGCCTCCATCCTGTGTAATGTAGTAGAGACCTCCATCCCGTGTAATATAGGCGAGGCCTCCATCCCGGGTAATATAGGCGAGGCCTCCATCCCCTGTAATATAGGAGAGGCCTCCATCCTGTGTAATGTAGGAGAGACCTCCATCTCGTGTAATATAGGCGAGGCCTCCATCCTATGTAATATAGGCGAGGCCTCCATCCCGTGTAATATAGGAGAGGACTCCATCCTGTCTAATATAGGAGAGGCCACCATCCCGTGCAATATAGGAGAGACCTCCATCCCGTGTAATATAGGAGAGGCCTCCATCCCGTGTAATATAGGAGAGGCCTCCTTCCCTTGTAATGTAGGAGAGGTCTCCATCCCGTGTAACATAAGAGAGGCCTCCATCCCTTGCAATATAGGAGAGGCCTCCATCCCATGTAATATAGGAGAGGCCTCCATCCCATGTAATGTAGGAGAGGCCTCCATACCATATAATATAGGAGAGGCCTCCATCCCGTGTAATATAGGAGAGTCCTCCATCCCATGTATTATAGTAGAGGCCTCCATCCCTTGTAATATAGGAGAGGTCTCCATCCTGTGTAATATAGGAGAAGCCTCCGTCCCATGTAATATAGGAGAGGCCTTCCATACCGTGTAATATAGGAGAGGCCTCCATCCTGTCTAATATAGGAGAGGCCTCCATCCCGTGTAATATAGGCAAGGCCTCCATCCCGTGTAATATAGGAGAGGCCTCCATCCCGTATAATATATGAGAGGCCTCCATCCCGTATAATATATGAGAGGCCTACATCCTGTGTAATGTAGGAGAGGAATCTGTCCCATATAATATATGAGAGGCCTCCATCCCATATAACATAGGAGAGGCCTCCATACCGTGTAATATAGGAGATGCCTCCATTCTGTGTAATGTAGGAGAGGCCTCCATTCTGTGTAATATAGGAGAGGCCTCCATCCCGTGTAATATAGGAGAGGCCTCCATTCCGTGAAATATAGGAGAGGCCTCCATCCCATATAATATATGAGAGGCCTCCATCCCATATAATATAGGAGAGGCCTCCATCCCATATAATATAGGAGAGGCCTCCATACCGTGTAATATAGGAGAGGCCTCCATCCCCTGTAATATAGGAGATGCCTCCATTCTGTGTAATGTAGGAAAGGCCTCCATCCCATGTAATATAGGAGAGGCCTGCATCCCATGTAATATAGGCGAGGCCTCCATCCCGTGTAATATAGGCGAGGCCTCCATCCCCTGTAATATAGGAGAGGCCTCCATCCTGTGTAATGTAGAAGAGACCTCCATCCCGTGTAATATAGGCGAGGCCTCCATCCCGTGTAATATAGGCGAGGCCTCCATCCCCTGTAATATAGGAGAGGCCTCCATCCTGTGTAATGTAGGAGAGACCTCCATCTCGTGTAATATAGGCGAGGCCTCCATCCCGTGTAATATAGGAGAGGCCTCCATCCTGTGTAATATAGGAGAGGCCTCCATCCTGTGTAATGTAGGAGAGGACTCCATCCTGTCTAATATAGGAGAGGCCTCCTTCCCTTGCAATGTAGGAGAGGTCTTCATCCCGTGTAATATAGGAGAGGCCTCCATCCCTTGTAATATAGGAGAGGCCTCCATCCCATGTAATATAGGAGAGGCCTCCATCCCATGTAATGTAGGAGAGGCTTCCATACCATATAATATAGGAGAGGCCTCCATCCCGTGTAATATAGGAGAGGCCTCCATCCCGTGTAATATAGGAGAGTCCTCCATCCCATGTATTATAGGAGAGGCCTCCATCCCTTGTAATATAGGAGAGGCCTCCATCCCGTGTAATATAGGCGAGGCCTCCATCCCGTGTAATATAGCAGAGGCCTCCATCCCGTATAATATATGAGAGGCTTCCATCCCGTATAATATATGAGAGGCCTCCATCCCATGTAATATAGGAGAGGCCTCCATACCGTGTAATATAGGAGAGGCCTCCATCCTGTGTAATGTAGGAGAGGAATCTGTCCCGCATAATATATGAGAGGCCTCCATCCCATATAATATAGGAGAGGCCTCCATACCGTGTAATATACAGTGCTGGCCAAAAGTATTGGCACCCCTGCAATTCTGTCAGATAATACTCAGTTTCTTCCTGAAAATGATTGCAATCACAAATTCTTTGGTATTATTCTCTTCATTTAATTTGTCTTCAATGAAAAAACACAAAAAGAATTGTCCTAAAGCCAAATTGGATATAATTCCACACCAAACCTAAAAAAGGGGGTGGACAAAAGTATTGGCACCCTTTGAAAAATCCTGTGATGCTTCTGTAATTGGTGTAATTAACAGCACCTGTAACTTACCTGTGGCACCTAACAGGTGTTGGCAATAACTAAATCATAGAATCATAGAATCATAGAATGGTAGAGTTGGAAGGGATCTCCTGGGTCATCTGGTCCAACCCCCTGCTCAAAGCAGGATTCACTAAATCATCTCAGACAGATGTCTGTCCAGCCTCTGTTTGAAGACGTCCATTGAAGGGGAACTCACCACCTCTCGTGGCAGCCTGTTCCACTCATTAATCACCCTAACTGTCAAAAAGTTTTTTCTAATATCTAATCTGTGTCTCCTCCCATTTAGTTTCATCCCGTTGCTTCTAGTCTTTCCCTGTGCAAATTAGAATAAAGATGATCCTTCTACAATGTGACAGCCCTTGACATATTTGTAGACAGCTATTAAGTCTCCTCTCAGTCTTCTTTTTTGCAAGCTAAACATTCCCAAATCCTGCAACCGTTCCTCATAGGACATGGTTTGCAGACCAGTCACCATTCTGGTCGCTCTTCTCTGAACTTGTTCCAGTTTGTCTATGTCTTTTTTAAAATGTGGTGCCCAAAACTGTACACAGTATTCCAGATGAGGTCTGACCAAAGAGGAGTAAAGACCGATAATGACTTCACGTGATCTAGACTGTATGCTTCTGTTAATACATCCCAGAATTGTATTTGCCTTTTTTGCTGCTGCATCACACTGTTGACTCATGTTCAGTCTATGATCTATTAGTATACCTAAGTCTTTTTCACATGTACTGTTGCTTAGCTCTATTCCTCCCATTCTGTATATGCTTTTTTCATTTTTATTGCCCAGATGTAGTACTTTGCATTTTTCCCTGTTAAAAACCATTCTGTTGGTTGCTGCCCACTGCTCCAGTTTATTTAGGTCTTTTTGAATCCTCTCTCTCTCTTCTCTAGTATTAGCTATCCCTCCTAGCTTTGTGTCATCAGCAAATTTAATCAGTTTACCCTCAATTCCTTCATCTAAATCATTGATGAAGATGTTGAACAATACAGGTCCCAGGACAGAGCCCTGTGGTATCCCACTTGAGACATTCATCCAGCTGGATGTGAAGCCATTTACAACCACCCTTTGAGTCCGATCACTAAGCCAGTTATGAATCCACCTAACAGTTGCCTGGTCCATTGCATACTTGGTCATTTTTTCAATAAGGATGGTGTAAATCACACTTGCAGCCAGTTAACATGGATTAAAGTTGACTCAACCTCTGTCCTGTGTCCTTGTGTGTACCACATTGAGCATGGAGAAAAGAAAGAAGACCAAAGAACTGTCTGAGGACTTGAGAAACCAAATTGTGAGGAAGCATGAGCAATCTCAAGGCTACAAGTCCATCTCCAAAGACCTGAATGTTCCTGTGTCTTCCGTGCGCAGTGTCATCAAGAAGTTTAAAGCCCATGGCACTGTGGCTAACCTCCCTAGATGTGGACGGAAAAGAAAATTGACGAGAGATTTCAACGCAAGATTGTGCGGATGGTGGATAAAGAACCTCGACTAACATCCAAACAAGTTCAAGCTGCCCTGCAGTCCGAGGGTACAACAGTGTCAACCCGTACTATCCGTCGGCGTCTGAATGAAAAGGGACTGTATGGTAGGATACCCAGGAAGACCCCACTTCTTACCCCGAGACATAAAAAAGCCAGGCTGGAGTTAGCCAAAACTTACCTCCATACCGTGTAATATAGGAGAGGCCTCCATCCTGTGTAATATAGGAGAGGCCTCTGCCCCGTGTAATATAGGAGAGGCCTCCATCCTGTGTAATATAGGAGAGGAATCGGTCCCGTATAATACTGTATATGAGAGGCCTCCATCCCATATAATATAGGAGAGGCCTCCATACCGTGTAATATAGGAGAGGCCTCCATCCCCTGTAATATAGGAGATGCCTCCATTCTGTGTAATATAGGTATGATACCCAGGAAGACCCCACTTCTTACCCCGAGACATAAAAAAGCCAGGCTGGAGTTTGCCAAAACTTACCTGAGAAAGCCTAAAACGTTTTGGAAGAATGTTCTCTGGTCAGATGAGACAAAAGTAGAACTTTTTGGGAAAAAGCATCAACATAGAGTGTACAGGAAGAAAAAAGAGTCATTCAAAGAAAAGAACACGGTCCCTACAGTCAAACATGGCGGAGGTTCCCTGATGTTTTGGGTTTGCTTTGCTGCCTCTGGCACTGGACTGCTTGAACATGTGCATGGCATTATGAAGTCTGAAGACTACCAACAAATTTTGCAGCATAATGTAGGGCCCAGTGTGAGAAAGCTGGGTCTCCCTCAAAGGTCATGGGTCTTCCAGCAGGACAATGACCCAAAACACACTTCCAAAAGCACTATAAAATGGTTTGAGAGAAAGCACTGGAGACTTCTAAGGTGGCCAGCAATGAGTCCAGACCTGAATCCCATAAAACACCTGTGGATAGATCTCAAAATGGCAGTTTGGAGAAGGCACCCTTCAAATATCAGGGACCTGGAACAGTTTGCCAAAGAAGAATGGTCTGCAATTCCAGCAGAGCATTGTAAGAAACTCGTTGATGGTTACCGGAAGCGGTTGTTCCCAGTTATTTTGGCTAAAGGTTGTGCAACCAAGTATTAGGCTGAGGGTGCCAATACTTTTGTCCGGCCCATTTTTGGAGTTTTATGTGAAATGATCAATGATTTGATTTTTGCTTCATTCTCTTTTGTGTTTTTTCCTTGCAAGCAAATTAAATGAAGATAATAATACCAAAGAATTTGTGATTGCAATCATTTTCAGGAAGAAAGTGAGTATTATCTGACAGAATTGCAGGGGTGCCAATACTTTTCGCCAGCACTGTAGGAGATGCCTCCATTCTGTGTAATGTAGGAGAGGCCTCCATCCCGTGTAATATAGTAGAGGCCTCCATCCCATAAAATATAGGAGAGGCCTCCATCCCATAAAATATAGGAGAGGCCTCCATCCCATATAATATAGGAGATGCCTCCATTCTGTGCAATATAGGAGAGGCCTCCATCCCCTGTAATATAGGAGATGCCTCCATTCTGTGCAATGTAGGAGAGGCCTCCATCCCGTGTAATATAGGAGAGGCCTCCATCCCGTGTAATATAGGCGAGGCCTCCATCCCGTGTAATATAGGCGAGGCCTCCATCTCCTGTAATATAGGAGAGGCCTCCATTCTGTGTAATGTAGAAGAGACCTCCATTCCGTGTAATATAGTCGAGGCCTCCATCCCGTGTAATATAGGCGAGGCCTCCATCCCCTGTAATATAGGAGAGGCCTCCACCTGTGTAATGTAGGAGAGACCTCCATCTCCTGTAATATAGGCGAGGCCTCCATCCCGTGTAATATAGGAGAGGCCTCCATCCTGTGTAATATAGGAGAGGCCTCCATCCTGTGTAATGTAGGAGAGGACTCCATCCTGTCTAATATAGGAGAGGCCTCCATCCCGTGTAATATTGGAGAGACCTCCATCCCGTGTAATATAGGAGAGGCCTCCATCCCGTATAATATAGGAGAGGCCTCCTTCCCTTGTAATGTAGGAGAGGTCTCCATCCCGTGTAATATAGGAGAGGCCTCCATCCCTTGTAATATAGGAGAGGCCTCCATCCCATGTAATATAGGAGAGGCCTCCATCCCATGTAATGTAGGAGAGGCCTCCATACCATATAATATAGGAGAGGCCTCCATCCCATGTAATGTAGGAGAGGCCTCCATACCATATAATATAGGAGAGGCCTCCATCCCGTGTAATATAGGAGAGTCCTCCATCCCATGTATTATAGGAGAGGCCTCCATCCCTTGTAATATAGGAGAGGTCTCCATCCTGTGTAATATAGGAGAAGACTCCGTCCCGTGTAATATAGGAGAGGCCTTCCATACCGTGTAATATAGGAGAGGCCTCCATCCTGTCTAATATAGAAGAGGCCTCCATTCCGTGTAATATAGGCGAGGCCTCCATCATGTGTAATATAGGAGAGGCCTCCATCCCGTGTAATATAGGAGAGGCCTCCATCCCGTGTAATATAGGAGAGGCCTCCGTCCCGTGTAATATAGGAGAGGCCTCCATCCCGTGTAATATACGAGAGGCCTCCGTTCCATGTAATATAGGAGCGGCCTCCGTCCCGTGTAATATAGGAGAGGCCTCCGGCCCGTGTAATATAGGAGAGGCCTCCATCCCGTGTAATATAGGAGAGGCCTCCATCCCGTGTAATATAGGAGAGGCCACCGTCCCGTGTAATATAGGAGAGGCCTCGGTCCCGTGTAATATAGGAGAGGCCTCCGGCCCGTGTAATATAGGAGAGGCCTCCATCCCGTGTAATATATTAGAGGCCTCCGTCCCGTGTAATAATCGAGTTGCCGCCTTTGAACTGTCTCTAACTTCTGAATATCCTTTTTAAAATGTGGAGCCCAAAACTGGATCCCATATTCCAGAAGTGACCTCACCAGTGATTTATAAAGGGTTAGCAATACGTTGGGATCTCTCTTTTTTATACATCCTAAAATCTTGTTGGCTTTTGCGGCTGCTGCCTGACATTGAGTGCTGCTGCTCAGCTTACTTGTAACCACAGTCCCCCGTCCTTCTCCTGCTCTGTAGTCCAGAGTATTCTCCCATCTAATGTATATGCAGCAATAGGATTCCTCCGTCCTCGGTGCATTACTCTACATTTATCTACATTATACCTCATCTGCCGAGTGTTTCCCATTCAGTCTCTTATCCAGATCGTTCTGCAATATCGTAATGTCAAGATCAGATTCTAATATCCTACATCCTGTAACCTTCATAACACATCCCCCTAGCTGATAAATAATACAAAAGTGAAAATTCTTTCTTGTGATTGTGAGAATCTCTTCTTCATTTTCATTGCTGAATGTCTTAGAAATATCAGTTGAAATAAGTAAAAAGCCAAAGCTACTTGAATGGCTGGAAATAAATGTGCATTTTGTGCATTATGTCCAAAGAACATTAATGGCCCAACTGAGTGGTGGGCCGGATGAAGCTTCATCTATGTTGCATAATGCACAATGGAAAAGTACAAAATAATAATGTTACTTAAAGGTAATGGGAAGATCAGAGCAGCCGCTCCCTTCTGTGCAGAAGACGCTCCCTCCGTCTGCAGTATTAATGGCTTGACTTGTGATAACACACTGGTCTATGCTATCTCACTTCAGCATCAGCTGGATTGAATTCCTGCATATTGCACATTTCCAGGCTCCATTCTCTTTCATTGACTCTACAAGGTCAGACACAGATGTACTTAGAATTTAAGGCTTTAAAATGCAAAAGGCATTAACAATAAAAGATTAAATAAAATGCTTAAGACAAGAGTTTCTCCATCTATCAACGCCTTCCATGCAAAAGAACCAACTACACATTAGATCAATTACTGAAATAATCTGAAAATAGAAATTAAACTGAATTAACAACAGAAACAATTCTGACCATATGAATTCTGTATCTATTTAAGGGTGTACTTACTATAGAGGCAGGCATATAGCAGCTATGGGGCCCAGTTCCCTATACATCCAGACAAGGGTATACATACTGTAGAGGAGGCAATACAGCAGCTATGGGGCCCAGTGCCCTATACAGTGAAGGAAATAAGTATTTGATCTCCTGCTGTTGTTGTAAGTTTGCCCACTGACAAAGACATGAACAGTCTATAATTTTAACGGTAGGTTAATTTTAACATTGAGAGCTAGAATATTAAAAAAAAAATCAAGAAAATCACATTGTATAAATTAGATAAATGTATTTGAATTTTGCAGTGAGAAATAAGTATTTGATCCCCTACAAACCATTATGATTTCTGGCTCCTACAGACGAGGTAGACGATCCTAATCAACTCGTTACCTGCATTATAGACGGCTGTCTTACATAGTCACCTGTATAAAAGACTCCTGTCCACAGACTCAATTCTTAATTAATCTGTCAGACTCTAATCTCTACAACATGGGCAAGACCAAAGAGCTTTCTAAGGATGTCAGGGACAAGATCATAGACCTGCACAAAGCTGGAATGGGCTACAAAACCATAAGTAAGACGTTGGGTGAGAAGAAGACAACTGTTGGTGCAATAGTAAGAAAATGGAAGAAATACAAAATGACTGTCAATCGAAATCCATCTGGGGCACCATGCAAAATCTCACCTCGAGGGGTATCCTTGATCATAAGGAAGGTGAGAGATCAGCCTAAAACTACACGGGGGGAACGTGTTAATGATCTCAACGCAGCTGAGACCACAGTCACCAAGAAAACCATTGGTAACACATTGCGCTGTAAAGGTTTAAAATCCTGCAGTGCCTGCAAGGTCCCCCTGCTCAAGAAGGCACATGTGCAGGCCCGTCTGAAGTTTACCAATGAACACCTGGATGATTCTGTGAGTTATTGGGAGAAGGTGCTGTGGTCAGATGAGACAAAAATTGAGCTCTTTTCATTAACTCAACTTGCCGTGTTTGGAGGAAGAGAAATGCTGCCTATGACCCAAAGAACATCGTCCCCACTGTCAAGCATGGAGATGGAAACATCATGTTTTGGGGGTGTTTCTACGCTAAGGGCGCAGGACTACTTCATCGCATCAATGGGAGAATGGATGGAGCCATGTACCGTAAAATCCTGAATGACAACCTCCTTCCCCCCGCCAGGACATTAAAAATGAGTCGTGGCTAGGTTTTCCAGCAAGACAATGACCCAAAACATACAGCCAAGGCAACAAAGGAGTGGCTCAAAGAGAAGGACAGTAAGGTCATGGAGTGGCCTAGCCAGTCTCCAGTAGTGTTGAGCCACCCCCGTAGTGTTCGAGTTCGGTTCGGTTCGTCGAACACCCGTGTGTTCGCCGAACTGTTCGTCGAACTGTTCGTCGAACACCTTCGAACACCGTTAAAACCAATGGCAGGCAAACAAAAACACATAGAAACACATAGAAAACACCTTCAAAGGTGTCCAAAAGCTGACAAACTGCTCAGAAGACACAACTAACACATGGAAAAGTGACAAGTACATATAGTCATGCGAAAAGAAAAGAGGTGGAGGAGTAAAAGGAGGGGGAGACACAGATATAGGCATGTCATGCCCTTCTAAAATCCAAAAAGTGAGAAGCCGAGACGGCCAGTCCGCTCCTGCCCGTGCCACCTCCGTGTCGCCGGGTTTGTGCCAGAGCCGCGGTGAACCCTGACGGCCAGCCCCCCTCTCCCAATACTGGTGCCTGTCCGCTGGTGGGTCGAGAGAGCCCCCCTGTGGTGGAGGCAGCTCTAAGCTTTTTAATTTAAATTGTCCCTCTAATTTGAATGAATACACTTTAAATCCATTTACAAGGATCTATTGGAGGGCAAGTCTCATGCCAGCAGCCGCGTAATTCCAGCTCCAGTAGCGTCCACTAAAGCTGCTGCAGTTAAAAAGCTTTTATAAGGATCGAGCTCGGCTGTCCACCGCAAGGCATCCTAGTGCCAGTCCCAGCCCCTATGCCTTGGGGTGCCTCCTGATGCTCTTCACTAAGTATCCCGTGGTCCCGAAGCATTTCCTTTGAAAAAATTAAGTGTCCAAACTACAGGTGGTGTAGCTTGCTTAACAGCCGGGATAATCCACTGACTAGCAGACACTGCTACTAGGCACAAAGTATTTCCTGGGCTAGATGCAGTTAAAAATTTGTAAGTAGATACTCTCGTTGGATGCTGAGAAAGCATTCCATAGAGTCTCCTGGCATGCCATATATGATTCTCTTAAAAAGCTTGGGGTAGGGGTCTAGGGGACCCTTTTATAGCCAAAATCACGGCCCTGTATCACAATACGTCACCTAGGCTGAAGATAAATGGAACTGTAGCACCGAGGGCTCGGTTGCTACAGACGTATTGCACCTCACCCAGAGGTGTGATATCTCACTCTCAGATAAGGATGGAGTGTGGATCAGGACCCGACACCTGCATGCATTACACCACATTGCCGTGGGGCAGGGCGACCAATATGCCCCTGAGATGGGCACGACAGTCCCTGTCCCTGGCTGGAGTGGGGGGAGGGAACACTGAGGAAGGGGAACCCTGCAGTGCAGGAGCAGGGAGGAAGCAGTTCCTGGGTGCATCGAGAAGGGAGTATAAAAGGTGGGCACCATCTTAGTTCAGTGCAGAGAAGTCTGAGCAGAAGTGGCAGGGAGCAGGGGCTCTGCATGAGCTCTGCTCCGGAGGCGGGCCTAGTAACAGAGGCCCAGGCCTGCAAGAGGGAGAAGGAAGGAAGAGGAGCGGAGAAGGCTCCAGGAACGAGGAATGAAGGGATCCCAGGGGTGCGGACGGGCGAGTCGCCACCGCACGCCCGAATCCACCTGCGTGGAGGGTTCAGGCCAAAGGGGGAGACCGGTCCCAGAACTAGTGGAGGCAGGAAACGACCCTCAGCTAGAAACCGAAGGCTCTGACATTTTATGTGGCGCAGCCCCTTGCTCCACCCGCTAGGAAGGCACCACATAGGGTCAGGGAAACTGGCGCCAAGTTTACCAAGAGGAGGCCCGAGGCAGCCGGACAGAAGTGTTGGTAAGAAAGGCCAGACAAAGGACACACAAAGGGGGTCCTGTGAAGCGCTCCAAAGTTATCTGGGAGTTGTCTGAGCCCCTCACCTGGTGAGCACAGTACGACGTGGGCAGCCGTTACCTGCAGACGTGGTCTGGATAATAAGAACTGTGAGTAAAGGCCCTGAACTGCATCACTGACTCCGTGTCGTTACTGCTGCTGCCCTGCACCATCACCCCCATCCTCCGCATACACTGCCCTGAGGCTATACTCCTCCCGTGGGGAGTTATGCTACGCTCTGCTGCACCCACAACACCAGCCTTAGCGGTCTGCCCTGTAGCGGCGGTTCACTCTGACCGCAATCCACGGGTGGCGTAGTCGGACATTTAAACATCAAAACCACATAAATAGTTCCGCCACTGGTTTGACCGCCCTGAGCCACGGAACCGGATCGCCGCCACGAAGACTACAACCACCAGCATCCACCAAAAAGGGTCCGGCTCCGGGTGTCCCAAGGCCCAGGGGGTGCGTCAGAACATTTTCATCACCTTTCACAATCACCAATGGGACAAGGCAGGGATGTCCTCTGTCCCCTCTCTTATACATCCTAGTGACGGAGCACCTGCTCTCATCAATTCGCCATAACCCCAATATTAGGTGGATTGAGGTGGGAGGCACCGAGTACAAGTGCTCTCTATTTGCTGATGATGTCCTAGTATATATCACTCAATCACATATATCCATCCCTGCTGTTATGGCTGAAATAGATCACTTTGTTACATGGTAAAATTTTAAAATCAATGCAGCGAAGTCTGAGGCCCTCGATGTCTCCCTCCCTAAATCCATATAGGATTCCATCCAGTCCAACTTTCCCTTTGCCTGGCCCTCACAGGGTATCAAATACTTAGGAATTCCTATTCATAGAGACCTCTCCCATCTATGTTATCTTAATTTTGGGCCCTTTATTGAACAATTCCATACAGACCACGGTTGGCAAGTTAGAACTGTAAGATTCACTACGTGAACCACTGGTGTTTTGTGGAAAAGCACATGTACACCGCGTTCCAAATTATTATGCAAAAAGTGTTTAGGAGTGATAAGGGAAGAATTTGTTTGTTTGTCAGTTAAACTCATTGATGGTGATGTGTGTCAGGGCTCTTTATATCACTGTAAGCAATTGCAGACACCTGTGCTAATTAGTTTGGCAGGTGTGTCCAATGAAAGGCAAGACTACTTAAGAAGGCTCTCTCACATTATTAAGCAGCCTACATTTTCTGCCAAAATGGGAAAGAAAAAGGATGTGTCGGCTGCTGAGAAGCAACAAATTGTGGAGTGTTTAGGTCAAGGCATGACTACAATCAACATTGTGCGATGATCAGGATGAAGTGTCTTGGCAATCAAGAAGTATGTAGCTGATTCACAGTGCACACGTGTGCGTGCTGATAAGGGCAAATTGAGGACTCTTTCCTACAGGCAATTACGTCAGGTTGAAACAGCAGCGGCAAAAAAGCCTTGTCATAGCAGCAGACAAGTTTTTGAAGCTGCTTGTGCCTCCAACGTCCCCCGAACAACAAGATGCAGGGTCCTTCAGAGGTTTGCAGCTGTGCATATGCCATCCTGTCGACCTCCTCTATCCACTTCACACAAGCAGAAACGGCTCCAGTGGGCCAAACATTACATGAAGACTGATTTCAAAACTGTTTTGTTCACGGATGAGTGCCGTGCAGCGCTCGATGGTCCAGATGAATGGAGTGGAGGATGGCTGGTTGATGGACACCCCACGCAAACACGGCTACAGCGCCAACAAGGAGGAGGTGGAGTAATGTTTTGGGCTGGAATCATGGGGAGAGAGATTGTCGGCCCCTTTAGGATCCCTGAAGGCGCTAAAGATGAACTCCATAATGTATGTGGATTTTCTCAAACAGCACTTCCTGCCATGGTTCAAGAAGAAGAACCGTGTATTTCACAGCAAGATCATTTTTCTGCATGATAATGCACCATCTCATGCTGCACATAAAACATCTGCATCTCTGGCTGATATGGGCATAAAAGGGGACAAACTTATGGTGTGACCCCCATGCTCCCCTGACCTCTACCCCATTCAGAACCTTTGGAGCATCATTAAAAGGAGTGTCTATGATGGCGGGAGGCAGTTCACATCTAAGCAACAGCTCTGGGAGGGTATTCTGTCCTCATGCAAAACAATTGAAGCAGAAACCATCCAAAACCTGACAAATTCAATGGACGAGAGAGTTCAGAAGCTCCTTTCGAACAAGGGGTCCTATGTGAAAATGTAACATCACCTAGAATAAAGTTTTGAGTTGAAAACTGTTTGATTTCAGTTTCTAACAACCTGCTAATGCTTATAATTTCAAAAATGACCATTTTTTTGGTCTTTATTAAAATGAAAAGGTTGATCGAAAAGTTTGGGGGATCTAAGAGTGTGGCAACCCAGTAGTCATGATTACTTCGAATTCTGACAATATGAGGGTCATGCTGCAGGTAGTGCAGCAAGAAGGCACTTATGTGTCTTGCGCATCTCGGAGCCCCAAAATTATTTTCCGGGCTAGATGCAGCTAAAAATTATTTTTAATTTTAAATCTGGTGAAGCTTATTATAGATGGCCTAATAGGATCAGTGCTGCACACTGCTACAAAGCCCAAATTATTTTCCAGTCAAGATACAGATAAACATGATTAGTAATTTGAAAGCTTAAAACGGTTGGTAGGGTGATTTTAACCAATCATCAAGCTTTTACTCTCCCCAGGATGACACAGGGGTAGAAAAGTCGTTTCGGATCCATGATTTGTTCATCTTTATGAACGTGAGTCTGTCTACATTATCAGTGGAGAGCCGCGTGCGCTTATCTGTCAGCACACCACCAGCAGCGCTGAACACACGTTCAGACAGAACGCTGGCTGCGGGGCATGACAAGATCTCCAAGGCGTAAGTGGCTAGCTCCGGCCATTTATCCAGATTGGAAGCCCAAAAAGAGCAAGGGTCCAGTGACACAGTCGTGGCTTCAATGTTTACTTGGAGATACTCCTGTACCATCGTCTCTAGGCGTTGACTATGTGTCAGACTTCTTGTCTCCTGTGGCCTTGCAAAGGATGGGCTAAAAAAGTGGTGAAATGATTCCGCAAAATTGATGTTACCAGCAGATACTGTGGTTCTGTTACGGTTTGAGTGCTGAACACTTGACGGTCCCACGGTTGGCAAGTTGGAACTGTGAGATTCACTACGTGCACCACTGGTATTTTGTGGAAAAGCACATGTAAGATTCTGCAACAGTCTCTGCTGATACTCCTGCATGCGTGCATCCCTTTCTATGGTAGGAATAATTTCTGCAAATTTACTTTTGTACCGGGGATCTAACAGTGTGGCAACCCAGTAGTCAGGATTATTTCTAATTCTCACAATTCGAGGGTCATGTTGCAGGTAGTGCAGCAAGAAGGCACTCATGTGTGTTGCGCATCCAGGAGCACCAAGTCCCTGTTGTGTTGGTGGCGAGGTAACAATCATGCTTCCTTCCTCTGTCCTCTCCCCCCAACCTCGCACAACAGAAATGTGATCAAGGTCTCCCTCATCTGATGAGTCTTCCATCAGTTCGTCCTCCACTTCTTCCTGGGCTCCTGCACCTTCCTCACTAGTTTGGCTGCTACTATGCGCCCTGGTAAAACCATCTCCCCCACCCTCACATGCCTGCCGCCTTGGTGCTGCCGACCGTCTGGACCTTGCAGATGTTAGCCCTTCCGCATACAACTCCTCCTCCTCTACTTCCTCCACCTCCTCTTGTGCCACCACCTGACTCCAAATTCTGTTTAACATGTGCTCCAGCATGTAAATCACCGGAATAGTCATGCTGATAATGGCATCGTCAGCACTAAACATCTTCGTCGCCATTTCAAAACTGTGCAGAAGGGTGCATAGGTTCCTGATCTGAGACCACTCCTCCAGCGTGATTTGCCCCACCTCTGAATCTCGTTGGCCCAGGCTATACGTCAGAACGTATTGCACCAGGGCTTGTCGGTGCTGCCACAGTCGCTGCAACATGTGCAGAGTTGAATTCCACCGGGTAGGCACATCGCATTTTAGCCGGTGAAGTGGCAGGCCCAACGACTTCTGTAGAGATGTAAGTCGCTGAGCTGCGGGATGCGAACGGCGGAAGTGAGCACACAGCGACCGTGCCCTCTGCAGAAGGCCATCTAGTCTGGGATAGTGGGCTAAAAATTGCTGGACAACCAGGTTCAACACGTGAGCCATACAAGGCACGTGTGTGACATTGCCCCGGCGAAGGGCCGCACCCAGGTTTGCAGCATTGTCGCACACGGCCTTCCCTGGTTTCAGGTCCAGTGGAGACAACCATTCATGAAATTGGTTCTCCAGAGCTGACCACAACTCCTCAGCTGTGTGACTCACATTTCCCAGACATTTCAATGTAAAAACCGCCTGATGACGTTGAGCCCTACTGCCAGCATAGTAAGGAGGTGTGCAGGATCCCTTCTGCGCAGTTAGAAAGCTTGTGGCATGACCAGACAGGCTTTGGGTGCAGGTGGAAGACCGAGAGGAGGTTGAGGAGGCAGAAGCAGTGGAGGAACTTTGACATAAAGAGGATTGACGCACAACTCGTGGGGACGGCAAGACTTGGACAGCAGCCCCTTGTCCTGCTGTCACCATAGTTACCCAGTGCCCAGTCAGCGACATGTAACGCCCCTGTCCATGCCTACTCGTCCAAGTGTCTGTGGTGAAATGCACCCTGTCACACACAGAGTTTCTCAAAGAAGCGGTGATGTTGTGTGCGACATGCTGGTGGAGCGCAGGCACACCTTTCTTTGAGAAGTAGTGCCGACTGGGCATCTGGTACTGGGGCACTGCGACGGACATAAGGTCTCGAAAATCCTCTGTGTCCACCAGGCGGAAAGGCAGCATTTCTGTAGCCAAGAGCTTGCAGATGGTGAAATTCAACCTCTTAGCTTTCTCATGGCTAGGAGGAAATGGTCTTTTACTTGTCCACATCTGAGGGACCGAGGGCTGGCTATTGTGCTTAGACGGGGTTGATAAGGGTGTCCCCGGCAAACTGCCGGTCTGTGAGGAAGATGCAGGCGGACATGTTAGGTTGCCTTGATCCAAAGGTGGTGCTATCGATGTCGGACAGCGCTCAACACCAGCTGGTGTTACCACCTCCAAAGAAAATGATGACCTGCCAATCACGCTGGCTGTTGCGGGTAAAGAGGTGGCAGGTCTGCGCCCCAAAACAGGTGTGACTGCTGTCCCCCCAGTCACAGAGGATGAAGAGGCCGCGGATGCACAAGATATGGCAGACGGTGATTGGCCCGGCCGGCTAGGCCGCATTGTAGCACACTGAGCTTCCCACTGCAACTTATGCTTCATGTCCATGTGCCGGTTCATGCATGAAGTACTCAAACTATGTATTTTTTGGCCTCTACTTAGCTTTTGCTGACAAATGTTACAGATAACACGAGTTGGGTCATCTTTATCGATCTGAAAAAATGCCCAGGCTATGCAAGGCTTAGCACCCATGCGACCTGAAGAGCCACCACGACTTGTGGTGAGAGGCAGAGTTGTGTTTGAGGATGCAGTTGTTGACGTGCTTCCAGTACTACGTCTCTGTCCAGGAAGGCGCAACCTGACCTCGTCGTCACTAGCATCTTCCTCCACCTCCTCTGCTGACCTCATCTCTTGGCTGACTCTGGGTTGACAGTAAGTGGGATCTCCGACCTCATCATCATCACCCTGTGCGTTATCACACCCGTCGTCCTCAGAGCCAACCTGTTCCTGCCCTGACAAAAAACTAAAGTTGTCGCTCCAATCAGGTATTTGAGTCTTATCATCGTCTTCCTCATTGTCTCCACCAACAGGAGTTACAGTTTGGGAATGAGGGTCTACATTATGGTCAGAACCTTCTGCGTCTGGTCCTGGATCCGACTCATAAAGATTCTGGGCATCAGTGCAGATCATTTCCTCGTCTGGATTCACAGAAGCGCTGGAGTCGACCTCTGATTCCCAGGCTATAGTATGAGTAAACAGCTCTGCAGACTCAACCATCTGTTCTACCTCATACTCAGACGGGCAGCTGGAGATTTGGGAGCTGTGAGGAAGCAAGTGCGATTTGGGTGACACCTTTGAGGACTGGAGTATTTGTGATGTTGAAGTTGATGTGGAGGAGAGCCCACTTAAAGGAGCACTTGATATCCGTTGAAGCACCTGCTGTTTTTGTGCCTCATCTGGAATTTGTAGTGATTGGCGTGGCCGTAAGAAAGGGATCTTATCACATTGTCCGCTAAAAGAAGTAGACATTTTAGTTTGGCTGGAAGATGGTCTTTCTTCTGCACCTACCCCACGGACACAACCTTTTTTCCCCTTCCCAACACGCCTATTCCCCTTTCCACCAGCAGCAGGCCTTTTTCCACTCATTTTGGTGGTTAACTAATTCACAACTCTGGAGTTGTTTGCACAAAAAAACAATGGATGGTAACCGAGCAGAGCTGAGTGGCCAAACTGTGGTATTAGGCCAAAACTATTGGCTGGGCTAGATGCAGAAAAAAATTATTTTTAATTTGCAACCTGATGGAGGTCAGTATAGATGGACTAATAGAACAAGTCCCACACGCTGCTAGAAGCCCAAATATTTTTTCAGAGATAAATGAAGAAAAAAATTATTTTTAATTTGCAACCTGATGGAGGTCAGTATAGATGGACTAATAGACCAAGTCCCACACACTGCTAGAAGCCCAAATATTTTTTCAGAGCTAGATGCAGAAAAAAATTATTTTTAATTTGCAACCTGATGGAGGTCAGTATAGATGGACTAATAGACCAAGTCCCACACACTGCTAGAAGCCCAAATATTTTTTCAGAGCTAGATGCAGAAAAAAATTATTTTTAATTTGCAACCTGATGGAGGTCAGTATAGATGGACTAATAGACCAAGTCCCACACACCGCTAGAAGCCCAAATATTTTTTCAGAGCTAGATGCAGAAAAAAATTATTTTTAATTTGCAACCTGATGGAGGTCAGTATAGATGGACTAATAGAACAAGTCCCACACGCTGCTAGAAGCCCAAATATTTTTTCAGAGATAAATGAAGAAAAAAATTATTTTTAATTTGCAACCTGATGGAGGTCAGTATAGATGGACTAATAGACCAAGTCCCACACACTGCTAGAAGCCCAAATATTTTTTCAGAGCTAGATGCAGAAAAAAATTATTTTTAATTTGCAACCTGATGGAGGTCAGTATAGATGGACTAATAGACCAAGTCCCACACACTGCTAGAAGCCCAAATATTTTTTCAGAGCTAGATGCAGAAAAAAATTATTTTTAATTTGCAACCTGATGGAGGTCAGTATAGATGGACTAATAGAACAAGTCCCACACGCTGCTAGAAGCCCAAATATTTTTTCAGAGATAAATGAAGAAAAAAATTATTTTTAATTTGCAACCTGATGGAGGTCAGTATAGATGGACTAATAGACCAAGTCCCACACACTGCTAGAAGCCCAAATATTTTTTCAGAGCTAGATGCAGAAAAAAAATATTTTTAATTTGCAACCTGATGGAGGTCAGTATAGATGGACTAATAGACCAAGTCCCACACACTGCTAGAAGCCCAAATATTTTTTCAGAGCTAGATGCAGAAAAAAATTATTTTTAATTTGCAACCTGATGGAGGTCAGTATAGATGGACTAATAGACCAAGTCCCACACACCGCTAGAAGCCCAAATATTTTTTCAGAGCTAGATGCAGAAAAAAAATATTTTTAATTTGCAACCTGATGGAGGTCAGTATAGATGGACTAATAGACCATGTCCCACACACTGCTAGAAGCCCAAATATTTTTTCAGAGCTAGATGCAGAAAAAAATTATTTTTAATTTGCAACCTGATGGAGGTCAGTATAGATGGACTAATAGAACAAGTCCCACACGCTGCTAGAAGCCCAAATATTTTTTCAGAGATAAATGAAGAAAAAAATTATTTTTAATTTGCAACCTGATGGAGGTCAGTATAGATGGACTAATAGACCAAGTCCCACACACTGCTAGAAGCCCAAATATTTTTTCAGAGCTAGATGCAGAAAAAAATTATTTTTAATTTGCAACCTGATGGAGGTCAGTATAGATGGACTAATAGACCAAGTCCCACACACTGCTAGAAGCCCAAATATTTTTTCAGAGCTAGATGCAGAAAAAAATTATTTTTAATTTGCAACCTGATGGAGGTCAGTATAGATGGACTAATAGAACAAGTCCCACACGCTGCTAGAAGCCCAAATATTTTTTCAGAGATAAATGAAGAAAAAAATTATTTTTAATTTGCAACCTGATGGAGGTCAGTATAGATGGACTAATAGACCAAGTCCCACACACTGCTAGAAGCCCAAATATTTTTTCAGAGCTAGATGCAGAAAAAAATTATTTTTAATTTGCAACCTGATGGAGGTCAGTATAGATGGACTAATAGACCAAGTCCCACACACTGCTAGAAGCCCAAATATTTTTTCAGAGCTAGATGCAGAAAAAAATTATTTTTAATTTGCAACCTGATGGAGGTCAGTATAGATGGACTAATAGACCAAGTCCCACACACCGCTAGAAGCCCAAATATTTTTCAGAGCTAGATGCAGAAAATTTTTTTATTCAATTTGCAACCTGATGGAGGTCAGTATAGATGGACTAATAGACCAAGTCCCACACACTGCTAGAAGCCCAAATATTTTTTCAGAGCTAGATGCAGAAAAAAATTATTTTTAATTTGCAACCTGATGGAGGTCAGTATAGATGGACTAATAGAACAAGTCCCACACGCTGCTAGAAGCCCAAATATTTTTTCAGAGATAAATGAAGAAAAAAATTATTTTTAATTTGCAACCTGATGGAGGTCAGTATAGATGGACTAATAGAACAAGTCCCACACGCTGCTAGAAGCCCAAATATTTTTTCAGAGATAAATGAAGAAAAAAATTATTTTTAATTTGCAACCTGATGGAGGTCAGTATAGATGGACTAATAGACCAAGTCCCACACACCGCTAGAAGCCCAAATATTTTTTCAGAGCTAGATGCAGAAAAAAATTATATTCAGTTTGCAACCTGATGGAGGTCAGTATAGATGGACTAATAGAATGATGCTATGCCCAAAAGATTTTACTTCACTAGGTGCAGTAAAAAAATTGGTATTCTATACACAGGTGGTATATCTTGCAACACAGATACCACTGACTAACACACTCTGCAATAGGCCAAAAAGGATTAGCTTTGCTAGATTCAGCCAAATGCTGTGAAAAAAACTTGCACAGCACTGGCACAGACCTGCCTGGCAAAAACTGATAGGAACTGATGTAACCTAGTCCTGAAAAGGACTCCAATTACAATTAGTCTTTACTCCCACAATCTATCTATTTAAGAGCACAGACCTGCCTGATAAAAGTCGTAGGAAATGCTGTAACCTAGTCCTTAAAAGGACTGCAATCACAACTATTCCCTACTCCCAAGCTATCTGTATATTTGTGCGAAAATTGGCTTGAAATTAACAAGGTATAGCGCACACAGCAACAGCGGTGCCGTCTAACACGCAGCTGCAGCAGTGAGAAAATGGTGGCGACGGGGAAAATGGCTTGGTCTTATAGGGCAAGGACATGTGACATACACTGCCAATCACACATGCCCTTGCTTGTGTGAAAAAAAGCACTTCGCTCCGTGTGTGCGCTGCTGATAGGCTGACAGATTGCACCTCCCCACTGCAAATGCGGGAAAGAGAAAAAAAAATGGAGATCTTCATTATTCCTGCAGAGATCCATCCCCTGCCCCTCCCCCCGCCCCGCTGTACACTCAAACTGCGTATTAACATTAATTTTCATCATTACTGAGAAAAAATCCAGTTATGATTTTGGTGCACGAACAGTTATCGAACATAACCTCGAACAGCCGAATTTTTCTCAAATTGTTCGTGTTCGCCGACCGGCTCGAACACCGCCCAAAACAGCTCGAATTTGAGATTGGCGAACAGTTCGAGTAGAACAACGCTCATCTCTAGTCTCCAGACCTTAATCCCATAGAAAACTTATGGAGGGAGTTGAAGCTCCGAGTTCCCAAGCGACAGCCTCAAAATCTGAATGATTAGAGATGATCTGCAAAGAGGAGTGGACCAAAACTCCTCCTGACATGTGCACAACCCTCATCATCAATTACAAACAACGTCTGACTGCTGTGCTGCCAACAAGGGTTTTGCCACCAAGTATTAAGTGTTGTTTGTGTTACACACACGCCGCTAGGTTCAGATAGGGGCGAGACGGGTTTCATGAATTCTTTGGAATCCTTGGGGACCGTTACTCAGGGCTGCAGCTTCTCTCAGGCACACGATATACACTGCTCAAAAAAATAAAGGGAACACTCAAATACCACATCCTAGATCTGAGTGAATGAAATATTCTCATTGAAAACTTTGTTCTGTACAATGAATGTGCTGACAACAAAATCACACAAAAATCATTAATGGAAATCACATTTATTAACCAATGGAGGCCTGGATTTGGAGTCACCCCCAAAATTAAAGTGGAAAAACACACTACAGGTTGATCCAACTGTGATGTAATGTCCTTAAAACAAGTCAAAATGAGGCTGAGTATTGTGTGTGGCCTCCACGTGCCTGTATGACCTCCCCACAACGCCTGGGCATGCTCCTGATGAGGCTGAGTATTGTGTGTGGCCTCCACGTGCCTGTATGACCTCCCTACAACGCCTGGGCATGCTCCTGATGAGGTTGAGTATTGTGTGTGGCCTCCACGTGCCTGTATGACCTCGCTACAATGCCTGGGCATGCTCCTGATGAGGCTGAGTATTGTGTGTGGCCTCCACGTGCCTGTATGACCTCCCTACAATGCCTGGGCATGCTCCTGATGAGGCTGAGTATTGTGTGTGGCCTCCACATGCCTGTATGACCTCCCTACAACGCCTGGGCATGCTCCTGATGAGGCTGAGTATTGTGTGTGGCCTCCACATGCCTGTATGACCTCCCTACAATGCCTGGGCATGCTCCTGATGAGGCTGAGTATTGTGTGTGGCCTCCACATGCCTGTATGACCTCCCTACAACGCCTGGGCATGCTCCTGATGAGGCTCAGTATTGTGTGTGGCCTCCACGTGCCTGTATGACCTCCCTACAATGCCTGGGCATGCTCCTGATGAGGTTGCGGATGGTCTCCTGTGGGATCTCCTCCCAGTCCTGGACTAAAGCATCCGCCAACTCCTGGACAGTCTATGGTGCAACGTGACGTTGGTGGATGGAGCGAGATATGATGTCCCAGGTGTGCTCAATCGGATTCAGGTCTGGGGAATGGGTGGGCCAGTCCATAGCTTCTGTAACATACCTGGCAGCGTCCTTGCATAGTGGTCCATCTCCCACTGTGCAAGAGCGCGCACTTGATCTCCAGTCCAGTTTGCTAGCCTGGCTTCCCTCCATGCTGTCTGTTTGCCTCTGTGTCTGCTGCTTAAGGGCGGCGCCCGATCACTTCCTGCTTTTTGTACCTGCTGCAGACACACCCCTTGTGCGTCCTCAGCCTATTGCTGTCTGCCATCTGGTATTTAACCCAGCTGCCCCAATGAATCCCTGCCTGAGCATTGTGTTCTGTCAGTTGGCCTTTGGTCACTGATATGCCAGGTCCCGTTTATGTTTCCTGCCTTCGGTATCAGTTCCCGTGTCTGAACTGTGTCCTGTCTGTATTATCTTCTAGCCTGTTGTCTTCTGCCTATCCTGGAGGCTGTATTTCCAGGCCTGTGTAAACCCGCTCCTGTATCTTGCTGCTGTGTCTGTTCTTGTCTGAATACTCTCCTAGCCTGTTTTGTTTTTCTCTATGTCCGTACTTTCCCTTTTTCTGCAGAGTCTGAACTCGTACCTAACTCCTGCTCGTTGTCACTGTACTTCCGTTTGTGAGTTTGTGGTCCACTCGCTACTTCTCTGCAAGTACCCTGTGGGTATCTGGTTCTGCCTTTCCCTTCTAGTCTGTTCCGTGTGTACAGAGCTCTGTCCACCGCGTCTGCGGTTTTCGCTTTGCTCAGCTCTGTCCACCGCGTCTGCGGTTTTCGCTTTGCTCTGCTCTGTCCACCGCGTCTGTGGTTTTCGCTTGGCTCAGCTCTGTCCACCGCGTCTGCGGTTTTCGCTTTGCTCAGCTCTGTCCACCGCGTCTGCGGTTTTCGCTTTGCTCAGCTCTGTCCGCCGCGTCTGCGGTTTTCGCTTTGCTCAGCTCTGTCCGCCGCGTCTGCGGTTTTCGCTTTGCTCAGCTCTGTCCGCCGCGTCTGCGGTTTTCGCTTTGCTCAGCTCTGTCCGCCGCGTCTGCGGTTTTCGCTTTGCTCAGCTCTGTCCGCCGCGTCTGTGGTTTTCGCTTTGCTCAGCTCTGTCCACCGCGTCTGCGGTTTTCGCTTTGCTCAGCTCTGTCCACCACGTCTGCGGTTTTCGCTTTGCTCTGCCCTGTCCACCGCGTCTGCGGTTTCGAATTTGTCTCCCAGTCTGTACTGGACCCTACCCAGCCTGCGCTCTAGTCTGCCTGTTCCTGTATTCCCCGGTGTGGGTCAACAGCCGTGTCCGGAGTCTGACCTGGAGTAGACCCTGGTTCCTCTGCTCGGTTCCTCCCTGGTGCACTGGCGTCGTATGCCGTCGTGCGACCTTGGTCGGATCGGGCAGATACTTAGTTACGCCCCTCCAGGCACTCTCCGGTTCATTGCACAGTGGAATCACTACATAAACACGCACACGCCAGTCAGTCCGGGTGTGTGCATTACAGCTTCAATGCCTTCATCTTGCAGGAACTGCTGACACACTCCAGCCACATGAGGTCTGGCATTGTCCTGCATTAGGAGGAACCCAGGGCCAACCGCACCAGCATATGGTCTCACAAGGGGTCTGAGGATCTCATCTCGGTACCTAATGGCAATCAGGCTACCTCTGGCGAGCACATGGAGGGCTGTACGGCCCTCCAAAGAAATGCCACCCCACACCATTACTGACCCAATGCCAACCCGGTCATCCTGAAGGATGTTGCAGGCAGCAGATCGCTCTCCACGGCGTCTCCAGACTCTGTCACGTCTGTCACATGTGCTCAGTGTGAACCTGCTCTCATCTGTGAAGAGCACAGGGCGCCAGTGGCCATTTTACCAAACCTGGTGTTCTGTGGCAAATGCCAAGCGTCCTGCACGGTGTTGGGCTGTGAGCACAACCCCCATCTGTGGACGTCGGGCCCTCATACCACCCTCATGGAGTCGGTTTCTAACCGTTTGTGCGACACATGCACATTTGTGGCCTGCTGGAGCTCATTTTGCAGGGCTCTGGCAGTGCTCCTCCTGTTTCTCCTTGCACAAAGGCAGAGGTAGCGGTCCTGCTGCTGGGTAGTTGCCCCCCTACGGCCCTCTCCACGTCTCCTGGTGTACTGGCCTGTCTCCTGGTAGCGCCTCCAGCCTCTGGACACTATGCTGACAGACACAGCAAAACTTCTTGCCACAGCTCGCATTGATGTGCCATCCTGGATGAGCTGCACTACCTGAGCAACTTCTGTGGGTTGTATAGTCCGTCTCATGCTACCATGAGTGTGAAAGCACAACCAACATTCAAAAGTGACCAAAACATCAGCCAGAAAGCATTGGTACTGAGATGTGGTCTGTGGTCCCCACCTGCAGAACCACTCTTTTATTGAGGGGGTCTTGATAATTGCCAATAATTTCCATCTATTGTCTATTCCATTTGCACAGCAGCATGTGAAATTGATTGTCAATCAGTGTTGCTTCCTAAGTGGACAGTTTGATTTCACAGAAGTTTCATTTACTTGGAGTTATATTCTGTTGTTTAAGTCTTCCCTTTATTTTTTTGAGCAGTGTATTTAATTGCTGACCAGAAACATCTGATACCAATCTTCATAAACACTTGAACAGTCACATTTATTCTCACAGCACGGCCAGTGCAATGTAAATGTTCTTGAGAGCAACAGGCTCCAATACAGCAATAAAATCTCCATAGCAGCACAGTAGTACACAGTCTTTCCAGTAGCACAGTACAGCACAGTTTAAATACACCAGCACGCACAGTGCTCCTTCCACAGTTCCCGGTCCACTGCGTCCCTGGCTTTTACCTTAGTGCAGTGAGATAAGCCCAGTCTTCAGACTTGGTGTTTGATTCCTGCTCCTGCTCTGCAGCAGATAACTCCTTGCTCCACTACTTTCTTCTGTAGATACCACGAACAACCGGGCTGCAGTTGCAGTGGAACAGTGTTCCAGGACCCTAGTCAGCCTGGTGAAGAGGTCTGCATAGTTCCAACTTGCTCCCCAACTCAGAACTGACTGTAATTAGCCTGGGCACTCCCCCCTAGCTGCACCCTGTTAACCCCCCAGTTGCTGAATACTTCTCAAGCACAACACTATGTGTGGTATCTACCTGTCACACTCTTCCATCCTTTTTAAATGTCGTCCTCGACATCAGCCTTCTGCCTACTTACCATAACCAGCCCCTTGGAGTTTTGATAGTTCTCCCCTAACTATCCTCAGATAGTGTTCCCCCAATACTGCCTCTTTAAATAAAGGTGAGGTGGTGGTAATTGGACACTGTAGACCCCTTTCTTAGCACTTTCCTTAAACAATACATTTTCTCTATCTAACTATCTTTCGGTTGTCCTCCTGCAAGGAAAAAGCATTTATAACAATTTACACCAACAGTCGTTTCTTCAGCCGGAGCTTTTCACCCGTCTTCAACCGGCTCTCCCTAACTACCGCTAACATTTTTCACATTCAAATGAAACATACTTAAATACTGCAACAGTCTTTGGTAAAACATTTAGTCATCAATAAAACACATTTAATACATTCAATGTTCCTGAGAAGGTTTGTGCCATTTAAGAACACAGCCCTTTTTTCTCTAAGGGTATGTGCCCACGATGCGCTTCATTTCCGCATGTCCTTTTCCCGGAAAAACGCATCCGGAATTTGACATGCATTTTTCGCTTGGAATTCGTGCGTTTTGCACATGCGGAATTGCCTTTCGTATTCTACTGCATTGTATATGGCAATTCCGCATGCGTAAACGCACAAAGAATTGACATGCTGCGGAATTTTCCACACATCAAAAACGCTGCGGAAAATTCCGCAGCATGGGCATTGCAATTGCGGAATGCCATAGGGGACCATGGGGGAAGGCTTACATGCGTAATTCATGCGTGTACGCTGCGGAAATTTCCGCACAAAATACGCATGAATTACGCATCGTGGGCACATACCCTTAAGGCACTAGGTCCTTGGTCCCTCTGGGTTAGGACTCTGGAACAGGAAAAGGGGACAGTCCTTTAAAACAAGGGTAGAAACAATGTCCGTTTCTTGTAAACTATTAAGGCACAGTCCATAAAGTGCAAATTCAAGTAACAGTACCTGGACAGGGTACGGCACAGTCCATAAGTTGAGAGTGAGGACTCCCCAACTTGGCTTGAGGTGCCCGCATATCCAGCAGAGAAGGGCACAACAGGTGCAAATAAAAAAAATAAGGAAGAAAATAAAAGGTAGCTTTTCCAGCTTTTAGTAGTTCAATTCACACAAGGAAAAGTTCAGTAACACAGTCCAGTCTTAAACAGTAAGTCACATCAGCCTGGTAGGGATGGGGAACTATCCCTCGCAACACTAGTGCAACCAGTACAACTAGGTGATTTTCTTTAATAAAGACCAACACAGTCCTAGTCCATATTTTCTTCCTTTTCTGGGGTTGGGGCCGCCCCACAATAGATGGACACTGGGCTGCAGGTGGCATGTATGATGGAGAGCTGGACTGAATCTGACAAAGATTCTCCTTTAACTACCCCGGCAGAGGCAGCAGCCCCCCCAGATGTTGGCTATCGGGCCGTCTCAACCCTCCCGGATGGGCTGGGTCCCGAACCGGGGTCCAGTCGGGGTAGGGAAAAGCCCCCTTACCTGGCCCATGGCCCTTGGGTCCTCAGCATCCAACCAGTCTTTAGGGTGGTACACCACCATTTCCATAATGCTGGACACTGAAATGGCATACCACCCCGAGGTCCCCACATTTTGAGGAATTTCACCCGATCTCCAGGCCAGGGATTTCAGGTTTGTCCCACTGACCAATCTCTCTCTCCAGAGTGACGGCTGACAAAAATGTCAAGGCAATTCCCGGGCTCCTGGATGAACCCGAATCCCTTATCCAGGGCAAAATTGATGATGGTGCCATATTTCAGCTGTTCCTCCAGGGATGCTACTCAAAGGCCTCCCCACCACTCTTTAGTGCACGCCCCCACCCGTTTCTTCTCCTGATTGATCTCATCTTTCCACGCGGCCAGGCATTGTTGAAAATCCCGCTCCCTCTCTTCTGGGGACATTGGGATGACCGGGAGAGTCTCAGATGGGGCAGGTGTGGTAGGAGAGTTAGGGTTAGGGTTAGGGTTAGGCAGCAGGGCGGGCAACAATTTCTTATTTCCAAAACCCAGGGAAATCTGGTATGGATCCTGCGGTTTCTGAGCCCTCAGGCGGGTATGCACCGGACCTGCGAGTCTCCCCAAGTTTAACATCTTGATCTGCATTGGGGGAAATGCGGTGGCAAATGATCCACTCCACGGGATGCTGGGCGCCGCCATCTTGCTTCCGGTCTCGGCCGGAAGTCCCGCCCCTCTCGCGAGAGCGGAGGCCGGGACGGACATGTCAACCGTGGTATTGGCTTCCAGGCCTGGGCAGGTCCCTGCTCCATTGCGCGATCCTCGCAGGTGTAGGAGTGGCGGTGCGGTGCGCAGTATGATGGGCAGCGCTCCCCCAGTCCAGGCGTACCCGGACACCGGCAGCTCCTCTGGTAAGTACAGAGGTGTGACTGTGGCGGGCAGTGCCAGGGTAACCAAGGCGTGGTGGGGCAGTGGCAGGAGATATTTAACTGCGGGGACAGTACCTGCAGGTCCCGCTTCCTGAAGCCCGGGGGCCCTCAGATCCTCAGATCCGGCGAGTCACTCTGCCTTCCCAGCGCCTGCGCACAAGTTCCCTGCTGCAAAACGCTACACTGACAGCAGGGTGAAGAATGCCGTCCGTACAGAGGAAACAGCGCAGGCGCGGGATCCGCCTGGGAACTTCACGTAACAGTGCTGGGGAGGTGGGGTGAGTATAGAAATAGGGCTAGTAGGCGGGCATTTCTAGTGATCATCTAGTGATGAGTGAATATGTTCGAAATCAGATCTCAAATGTTACATTTGACACGAATATGGCACATTCGGATTCGTGATTGGAAACGCGAGCATTTTTTCTTAAAATCATCAAAAGCCGGTAACATTTGCCGAAAAAGTGCGGGAACATTATTGCAGTGCAACTAAAGTGTTTTTTAGGCTGCGTGCCCACTATGCCTCTTTTCAAGCATTTTTGCAGAGGAATTTCCGCAGCTAAAACGCTTAAAAAACGCTTGGTAATCCGTGCCCCATGGTCCCCAATGATAATCCGCATCTGCTGTGCACATGCTGTGGAAATTTCCGCTGTGGATTATCATTGCGGAACAATCCGCAGCATGTCCATTAATTTTGCGGACACGCAGCGTAATTGCTGCCATTGACTTGCATTGAAACGCTTAATATCTGCAAGACTACATGTGCACAAGCGGATATTAAGCGATTCAATGTGCGGATGGTACCCGGGTGTGGAGAAGAGGAGACTCTCATCCAGACCTGGGTACCATGGTACCTGTTAAAAAAAAAAATTAAAATAAAAAATATACATTATACTCACCTTCCGATGTCCCCTGGTCTCCTGTACATAGTTACATAGTTTATAAGGCCGAAAAAAGACAAGCGTCCATCCAGTTCAGCCTATTTCTTGTGCACTGCAGCTATTCCGCTATTCCTATACCATGCGGTTTAGGCCAATTTACATCATTGAGGAAAAATTCACTTCCCGACTCCAATCTGGCAGTCAGATTAAATCCCTGGATTAATTAACTATCACTAAGCATAAGATGTAATTTTATTGTTCTCAAGAAAGGCGTCCAGGCCTCTCTTGAACTCATTAAGTGAGTTGGACATCACCACTTCCTCTCCCAGAGAGTTCCAGAGTCTCACGGCTCTAACCGTAAAGAATCCCCTTCTATGCTGGTGCAGGAACCTCCTTTCCTCCAGACGCATAGTGTGCCCCCTCGTCTTTGTCACCATCCTTGGTATAAACAGGTCATGGGAGAGATCTCTGTACAGCCCCCTGATGTATTTATACATGTTTATGAGGTCTCCCCTAAGCCTTCTCTTTTCCAACGTAAATAGGCCTAATTTTGACAACCTCTCTGGGTATTCTAGTCCCTCCATTCCCTTTATTACCTTAGTCGCCCTCCTTTGTACCCTCTCGAGCTCCAATGTGTCTTTCCTGAGCACCGGAGCCCAGAACTGTGCACAATATTCTAAGTGCGGCCTTACCAGCGCTTTATACAGAGGAAGAACAATGTTTTCATCATATGCCCCTATTCCTCTTCTGATGCATGCCATGACTCTATTTGCCTTCGCAGCTGCTGCCTGACACTGGGCACTCCAATTTAATTTGCTATTAACCAAGACGCCCTGGTCCTTCTCCATGTCAGATTTCCCCAACGGTTTCCCATTTAATATGTATGGGTGACTGCTGCTTTTCTTTCCCATGTGCATGACCTTACATTTATCGGCATTGAACCCAATTTGTCATTTTTTGGCCCAACTCCCCAATTTATCTAAATCCTCCTGTAGCTGTGCCCTATCCTCATCTGTATTAACTACTTTACAAAGTTTAGTATCATCTGCAAATATTGCTATTTTACTATGCAACCCTTCCACTAGATCATTAATAAATATATTAAATAATATAGGGCCCAAGACAGACCCTTGAGGCCCCCCGCTAGTAACCCTGACACCCCCTGAGCTTACTCCATTGATAACCACCCTCTGCTTTCTATCACTCAGCCAGCTATTTACCCACTTGCACACATTATCCCCCAGACCAAGCATTCTCATTTTATATACCAACCTTTTGTGTGGCACGGTATCAAACGCTTTGGAGAAGTCAAGGTCTACAACATCCACTGACTCTCCCCGGTCCAGCTGTGAGCTCACCTCCTCGTAGAAGGCCATCAGGAGCGATCCCTCATGAATCCATGCTGATATGGAGTTAGACAGTTATTATCATTAAGATATTCTACAATAGCATCTCTAAGAAATCCTTCAAACAATTTACCCACAACAGACGTTAAGCTTACTGGTCTTTAGTTCCCAGGGTCACTTTTAGACCCCTTTTTGAATATTGGTACCACATTTGCTTGGCGCCAGTCTAGTGGGACAGTCCCTGTCCATAAAGAGTGTTTGAATATAAGATACAGCGGTCTGTCTATCACATTACTTAATTCTTTTAGTACCCGGGGGTGTATGCCATCTGGGCCTGGTGACTTGTCTATTTTGATATTATTTAGGCGTTTCTGAACTTCCTCCTGGGTTAGGTGGGTGATATTTAGCGGAGGGTTTACTTTATCACTCTGCATTTCCTCCGATAAATTGTTTTCTTTTGTGAAAACAGTGGAGAAGAAGCTATTGAGTAGGTTTGCTTTACCCTCATCGCCATCTATGATTTTACCCAGGTTATTTTTCAATGGGCCAACTCCATCAGTTTTAATCCTTTTACTGTTTATATAGTTAAAGAACAGTTTGGGATTGGTTTTGCTTTCCTTGGCAATTAGTCTCTCTATCTCCTCTTTTGCTATTCTTATTTGTTTCTTACAGATTTTGTTTTTTTCCCTATAAGATATTAGCGCTTCCTCGCTGCCTTCTTGTTTAAGTTTACCGAAAGCCCTTTTTTTGTTTTTCATTGCCCTCCTGACTTCCTTATTTAGCCACATTGGCTTCCTCCTATTCCTAGCCCTTTTATTCCCATAAGGAATGTACCTTCTACAGTGACTATGTAGGACTGTTTTGAAAATTTCCCATTTTCTATCCGTGCTCCTATTACTGAAGATACTATCCCAGTCAATAAGGTGAAGGGCATCTCTTAGCTGAAGTTCAGTGTTTTTGTGACTCCCTTGCTGGGCACCTACTGAAGCACATGTGGAATTGTATAATGTTGTGGTCACTATTTCCCAGGTGCCCCCCGACCTGCACCTCAGTTATTCTGTCTGGCCTGTTAGTTAATATTAAGTATAAAAGGGCCGTCCCTCTAGTTGGTTCCTGCACAAGTTGTGACAAATAATTGTCTTTGATAATTGACAGAAACCTGTTTCCTTTCTGAGATCTACAGCTTTCGGTTTCCCAGTCTATATCGGGGTAGTTGAAGTCCCCCATAATAATCACCTCTTTATTTTTTGCTACTTCGTCTATTTGTCTCATTAATAGACTTTCCGTGGCTTCTGCTATATTTGGTGGTTTATAACAGACTCCTATGATAATTTTATTATTGTTTTTTGCCCCATGTATCTCCACCCATAAGGACTCGACCTCCTCATTTCCCTCCCATACATCCTCCCGTATTGTAGGCTTTAGACACGTCTTTACATATAGACAGACTCCACCTCCTTTCCGACTTCTTCGATCCCTTCTAAACAGACTGTAACCCTGTAAGTTAACTGCCCAGTCATAGCTTTCATCTAACCATGTCTCGGTTATTCCCACTATGTCATAGTTACCTGTAGATATTTCTGCTTCCAGTTCATCCATCTTGTTTGTCAGGCTTCTGGCATTTGCTAGCACGCAGTTTACACGATTTTGTTTTGTTCCAATCTTCACCCTGTGGATTGTATTAGAAATTTTCTTACCTCCCTTCCAAGTATCTTGTCTTGGACCTTCTTTGTCGCACTTCATATCTTTCATTAGTATGTTCTCTGGTTGCATGTTCGTGTCCGGCGTTTTTCTTCCCATCCCCTCTTCTTCTAGTTTAACGCCCTCCTGATGAGTGTTGCTAGTATCCTGGCGAATGTGTGTTTCCCGGGTTTGTTGAGGTGTAGTCCGTCTCTGGCAAGGAGTCCGTCATAGAGGTAATTCACACCGTGGTCCAGGAATCCAAATCCTTGTTGTCTGCACCATCGTCTCAGCCAGTTGTTCACATCAAGGATCCTGTTCCATCTCCTGATGCCATGCCCGTCTACTGGAAGGATAGAAGAAAAAACTACCTGCGCATCCAGTTCTTTTACTTTCTTCCCCAATGCTTCAAAGTCCTTGCAGATTGTCGGTAGGTCCTTCTTTGCCATGTCATTGGTGCCAACATGTATCAGAAGAAATGGGTGGACATCCTTGGAACTGATGAGCTTCGGTATCCTATCGGTAACATCCTTGATCTTCGCCCCTGGGAGGCAGCATACTTCTCTTGCGGTTATGTCCGGTCTGCAGATAGCTGCTTCTGTTCCTCTCAGTAGTGAGTCTCCCACCACCACCACTCTTCTTCCCTTCTTGGCTGTCCTTTTTCTTGTCGCTTCTGGGTGTTTCTGGGTGCTCTTTTCTTTTTTGCTTGCTGGTAGTGCCTCATCCTTAGGTGTGCCATCTTTGTCCTCCACAAGTCCTTGGAATCTGTTTCTCAGTTGTGTGGTTGGTGGTGTCTCCATGGTCTTCTTGCTTCTTTTGGTCACTTGCCTCCACTTGTCTGCCTCTGGAGGTTCTCTAACGCTTCCTTCACTTTCCGTGACCAGTCGTGACGCTTCTGTTCTGTCCAGGAAGTCTTCATTTTCCTTGATGAGTTTTAATGTCGCAATTCTTTCTTCCAGTCCCCACACCTTTTCTTCTAAAAGAGCCAGTAGTCTACACTTCTGGCAGGTGAAGTTGGTTTCAGCTTCTGGTTGATCTGTGAACATGTAGCACATGTTGCAGCTCACCATGTAGGTTGTCACATCTGCCATGCTGCTCCTTGTCCTTGCTGACTTGATGTCTGTCTTCTTTCTTGTGATACCCTAGGATAAACAAATTAAACAAATGCTGTACCCAACGATCTTCTAGCTGAAGGAGACTCTTCGCTTTTCCCAGAAGGCACCTGGAATATGCAAATTGTCCTCTTCAAGCTTCAATCCCTGGTTTGGCGATGCTTTCCAAGCAGCTGGTCCCGGCTGAGTCCTGGCTCCCCGGCGGCTCGCGATGGTGTAAAAGGACCTTCCGTGACGTCATTTAGTCATGTGACAGCTCACGCGACCGCTGACGTCGGCATTTACGTGACCTGTCACATGACTAAATGACGTCATAGAAGGTCCTTTTACACCATCGCGAGCCGTACAAGAGACCGGATGCATCGGAGAGAAGACCACGGGCCATCAGAAGGTGAGTATAATGTTTTTTTTTTATTTTTTACCCTTTTTATTCTTATTTTAACTATTAACTTGGTCACACTACATAAATCCATGCCGGTTGCATGGATTTATATAGTATGACCAAGTTGCTAAGCACTTTTCCAAGTGATGCTAAAATTGCTTGGAAAAGCGCTTGATAACCCGCATGCGGAAATGCATGCAAAAACGGTTGACAAACACTTCTACCTGGCAGGAAAAACGCATGTAAAATCTGCATGTGTTTTTCCTGCCAGGGAGATGCACAAAAAAATCTGCAGCATTTCTGCATCGTGGGCACTTAGCCTAACAGTTTGTCTAGCATACATGCTGGTGTATGATGAGCGGGGGGAACGTGGTTGATGAGGGGAGTTGCTGGGGGGAGAGCAGGCACAAGCTGAGAGCAGCTAGCCAATCAGAGCACAGGAAGCATCCACACTGTCCAGACACAAGGGCTTGTGCCATTGGCTGCTGAAATCATATGTCCTCGCTATATAAAGAGCGGCCATGTTCTCTGAGCACCACTTTATGCATGTAACTGGTCACAGACTCTGCTGCTGCACCCTGCTCCTGTATACTAAGAGATTTCAGCTAGATAGATAGGCGGTTGCTTGGAAGTCAGATAGTTTAGATAACGAGTGTCCTGTGTGTCTGTGAAATCGACCTTCCAGCAGATTTTTTTTTCTTGTGCTATTACTGAGGTGCAGACATAGACAGCAGGGCCCATGGCATAGAACTGTGATGTGCACTGCTTGTATTGTGCTCTATGCACGAGTATCGCTTCAATCTATTTTTTCATTTTTTCACTTGCTAATGTGATACAGCAAGCAAGCCATTCTAGCCCACCTTTTCATTTTGTGTGGTTGAAATTCAGCTGTATTCAGAGCTCCTAAGTGCAGAGTACAAAAATCTATTTTTTTCATTTGCTAATGTGATAGTGCAAGCTATAGTAGCCCACGTTGTCATTTTTTGGGGGTGAAATTCAGCTGTATTCACAGTAAAAAAAATATATATATTTTTTCTGTTGCTAGCCAGAGTACAAAAAATATTTTTTTCTGTGACAGACATGATACAGTCTGCCCTAAGCCACCTAGTCCTTTTGTGGCGGTAAAATTCAACTGTATGCAGAGCAAAAAAATCTATTTTTTTTGCTGTGACTAATGTTATACAGCAGGCTAGATCTGAGTTTGAAATACCTTGGAGCATATTGTTAGGCGTTGGGCGTTTGCTGGATCTGAAATTGGTTCAGAATCATCAGTGGATTTTGTGGTCTCCCATTCTGGTCCAGCCAGGGCAGATGCTGCTCAGCATCAGCAACAGTCCCAACACCTAGCTGGTGCATGAGATGTACACGTTGTCTCTTTTGTAGAGCCCTAAAGAGTATTTTCCTAGGTCCTCAGGTCACGCATGATACGGCTCTTAAGCTTCTTGCGTTGGTCCAGGGTTCAGCCACCGCCATCCAGTTCAGAACCTTAGTGGCTGAACTGGATTGGTCTGAGTGGTTGCTAATCCCAGTGTTCTGGAAGGGTCTGGCTGGGCATATTAAAGATGCTCTAGCTACCAGAGAGATTCCAACCTCTCTGGACTAAGTCTAAGTCCCCTCGTTTCTGACCTGCACATCTCTTGGAGTACCCCATTAATAAGGGTTCCAAGCGGTTGGGAAACGAAGGTTAGATTCTGGGGCTTCTTCCTTCAAATTATTGTATGAGGTGATGTTGTTTTTCAGAACAACCACGGTTACTGCCAGGGCGTGGGTGGATTCTGGCGCCGATGGCAATTTTTTGTCATCAACGTTTGCCCAGAAGCACACCATTCCTATGGAGTTACTGCCAAAACCAATGAACATTAGGGTGGTCAACGGTTCACTGCTGGACACGCAAATCACTCACCAGTCGATTCCCCTCACCATGTCGTTTCCTCAGGTTCACTGGGAGGTTATCTCCTTCCTTATTATTCCCGGTGGATTAGATGAGGTGCTATTGGGTCTTCCATGGCTACGTTGTCGCACTCCACACATTGACTGGAATACGGGGAGAATTTCTTCCTGGGGTGAGAATTGTGTTTCTCAGTGTATGGTTATGGCCGCCCGAAGGGTAGTCTCAGAGCCTTCTACCGACTTGTCTGCTCTTCCTGTGCAATGTCAGAGTTTTGCGGACCTCTTTTCCAAAAAGGCTGCAGAGACTTTACCTCCCCACCGACCGTATGACTGTCGTATTGATTTGGTCCCCGGCACAGAGCCCCCTCGCGGTAGTGTTTATCCCCTGTCTGTCCCCGAGACCCAGGCCATGTCAGATTATATCAAAGAGAACCTGGCCCGGGGGTTTATCAGAAAATCGATCTCTCCTGCTGGAGCGGGGTTTTTCTTTGTCCAGAAGAAAGAGGGTGATTTAAGTCCCTGCATTGTTTACAGAGGATTAAATGCCATCACCATCAAAAATAAATACCCTCTGCCCCTTATTTCTGAACTGTTTGACAGGTTGTGAGGGGCTAACATCTTCACAAAATTGGACCTGCGAGGGGCATATAATCTTGTGCGAATCCGTGAAGGTGACGAGTGGAAAACAGCTTTTAGCTAGAGTTGAGCCACCCCCGTAGTGTTCGGGTTCGGTTCGTCGAACACCGGTGAGTTCGCCGAACTGTTCGTCGAACTGTTCGTCGAACACCGTCGAACACCGTTAAAACCAATGGCAGGCAAACAAAAACACATAGAAAAACATAGAAAACACCTTCAAAGGTGTCCAAAAGCTGATAAACTGCTCAGAAGACACAACTAACACATGGAAGAGTGACAAGTACATATAGTCATGCGAAAAGAAAAGAGGTGGAGGAGTAAAAGGAGGGGGAGACACAGATATAGGCATGTCACGCCCTTCTAAAATCAAGAAAGGCTGGAGTAAAAATCTAAAATCAGCCTACCAACACCCAGACGTCGTGACAAGAAAATGAAAAAAAGAAATATCTTTAAGTAGAATGGCGGTTCCATTCAGAACACTTTCCTTACAAGACGTAGTGGTATCCCCGTTGTGAGTTGTGCCAAAAACGGAACCCAATACATTTGGGCTAATCCACCATTTGTCATATCCAAGGGGCAGGTCAGTAAGCGACAACATCGACGTGGAACCAAGTACAGTAGTATATACTGTACATCCTTTGACAAGGCAATCAGGCGGATCAAGAAGTTGGGAAGGGTCACCCTAATGGCCAAAACAGACATTGATGCGGCGTTCCGGTTACTTGCTACCTGTGCCTCCGAATAGTGTCCACTTATTGGGCTGCTTCTGGGAAGGAGCATACTATATAGATCGCTGTTTGCCCATGGGGTGGTCCAGATCCTGCTCACTATTTGAGGCGTTTAGTTGCTTCCTCGAATGGGTTGTAATGGACGTTTCTAAGGGGGCACATATTATCCATTACCTCGACAACTTCTTATGCCTGGGCCCAAAAGATTCGCCACAGTGTGAATACACGAGGTAGTCCACCTGTGAGAAGGAGAGAGCTGGAGGGAGAGCGGACACCACAGAGCCGAGGGGTTAGATGGAGAACGGAAGAAGGAAAGAGGGCGAGGGAGATAAGGGAGTACAGTGGAAGGCCGACCTGAGCTCTCCCACGTTCCTGCTGGGCGGGGAACAGCCCTGGGGAGAAAAGCCACTTGCGCATCCCTTTGAGGTTACGGGCGCGAGCGGACAGAGGGACTACGCTGGAGTGCGAAGCCGACACGGCCAGTCCGTTCCTGCCCGTGCGACCTCTGTGTCGCCGGGTTTGTGCCAGAGCCGCGGTGGACCCTGACGGCAAGCCCCCCTCTCCCAATACTGGTGCCTGTCCGCTGGTGGGTCGAGCCCCCCCGCGGTGGGGGGAGTAACATCTGCAGAAGAAAGACCATCTTCCAGCCAAACTAAGATGTCTACTTCTTTTTGTGGACAATGTGATACGATCCCTTTCTTACGGACACGCCCATCGCTACAAATTCCAGATGAGGCACAAAAACAGCAGGTGCTTCAACGGATATCAAGTGCTCCTTCAAGTGGGCTCTCCTCCACCTCAACTTCAACATCACAAATACTCCAGTCCTCCGAGGTGTCACCCCAATCGCACTTATTTCCTCACAGCACCCAAGTCTCCAGCTGCCCGTCTGAGTATGGGGTAGAACAGATGGTTGAGTCTGCAGAGCTGTTTACTCATACTATAGCCTGGGAATCAGAGGTCGGCTCCAGAGCTTCTGTTAATCCAGACGAGGAAATGATCTGCACTGATGCCCAGAATCTTTATGAGTCGGATCCAGGACCAGGCGCAGAAGGTTCTGACCATAATGTAGACCCTCGTTCCCAAGCTGTAACTCCTGTTGGTGGAGACAATGATGAAGACGATGATGAGACTCAAATACCTGATTGAAGCGACAACTTGACTTTTCCGTCAGGGCAGGAAGAGGTTGGCTCTGAGGACGACGGGTGTGAGAACACACAGGGTGATGATGACAAGGTTGGAGATCCCACTTACTGTCAACCCACAGTCAGCCAGTCGATGAGGTCAGCAGAGGAGGTGGAGGAGGATGCTATTGACGACTAGGTTAGGTTGCGTCTTCCTGGACAGAGACGGAGTACTGGAAGCACATCAACAACTGCATCCTCAAACACAACTCTGCCTCTGACCACAAGTCGTGGTGGCTCTTCAGGTCGCATGGGCTCTAAGCCTTGCATAGCCTGGGCATTTTTTCAGATCGATAAGGATGACCCAACTCGTGCTATCTGTAATATTTGTCACCACAAGCTAAGTAGAGGCCAAAAAATCCATAGTTTAAGTACTTCATGCATGAACCGGCACATGAATATGAAGCATAAGTTGCAGTGGGAAGCTCACTGTGCAACAATGCGGCCTAGCGGGCCGGGCCAACCACCGTCTGCCCCATCTTGTGCATCCGCGGCCTCTTCATCCTCTGTGACTGGGGGGACAGCAGTCACACATGTTTTTGGACGCAGACCTGCCACCTCTTTACCCGCAACAGCCAGTGTGATTGGCAGGTTGTCATTTCATTTGGAAGTGGAAACACCAGCTGGTGTTGAGCACACTCCGACATCGAGAGCACCACCTTTGGATCAAGGCAACCTAACTTTTCCACCTGCATCTTCCTCACAGACTGGCAGTTTGCCGGGGACACCCTACTCAACCCCGTCTAAGCACAACAGCCAGCCCTCGGTCTCTCAGATGTGGACAAGTAAAAGACCATTTCCTCCTAGCCATGACAAAGCTAAGAGGTTGAATTTCACCATCTGCAAGCTGTTGGCTACAGAAATGCTGCCTTTGCGCCTGGTGGACACAGAGGATTTTTGAGACCTTATGTCCGTCGCAGTGCCCCAGTACCAGATGCCCAGTCGGCACTACTTCTCAAAGAAAGGTGTGCCTGCGCTCCACCAGCATGTCGCACACAACATCACCGCTTCTTTGAGAAACTCTGATTGTGACAGGGTGCATTTCACCACAGACACTTGGACGAGTAGGCATGGACAGGGGTGTTACATGTCGCTGACTGGGCACTGGGTAACTATGGTGACAGCAGGACAAGGGGCTGCTGTCCAAGTCTTGCCATCCCCACGAGTTGTGCGTCAATTCTCTTTATCTCGAAGTTCCTCCACTGCTTCTGCCTCCTCAACCTCCTCTCGGTCCTCCACCTGCACCCAAAGCCTGTCTGGTTATGCCACCCGCTTTCTAACTGTGCAAAAGGAATCCTGCACACCTCCTTACTATGCTGGCAGCAGGGCTCAACGGCATCAGGCGGTGTTCACTTTGAAATGTCTGGGAAATGTGAGTCACACAGCTGAGGAGTTGTGGTCAGCTCTGGAGACCCAGTCTCATGAATGGTTGTCTCCACTGGACCTGCAACCAGGGAAGGCCGTGTGCGACAATGCTGCAAACCTGGGTGCGGCCCTTCGGCGGGGCAATGTCACACACGTGCCTTGTATGGCTCACGTGTTGAACCTGGTTGTCCAGCAATTTTTAGCCCACTATCCCGGACTAGATGGCCTTCTGCAGAGGGCACGGTCGCTGTGTGCTCACTTCCGCCGTTCGCATCCGCAGCTCAACGACTTACATCTCTACAGAAGTCGTTGGGCCTGCCAGTTCACCGGCTGAAATGCGATGTACCGACACGATGGAATTCACCTCTGCACATGTTGCAGCGACTGTGGCAGCACCGACAAGCCCTGGTGCAATACCAGGGTCGGTCTGGCCTGGCGGGAAATCGGGAAATTTCCCGGTGGGCCCCGATATGAGAGTGAGAAAATTGGTGGCGGGGGCCCTTTAAAAGTGCGGCTGAAGCAAATGTAGCGTCGCACGCATGGCACATTCATTGGTGACAGCGAGCCTGCAGTGACGTGCATGCAGCATACTTACCACGTGAGTCCCTGACACTAAGAGGATGGATTCTTTCTGGGCGGTGACACGCACTGCGCTCTGCTTTCCCGCTGGCTGGCAGACTGTGGTGTCAGGTGACACTGACTCTGACGCCGCTCTCTTCTGGTGACGCGCCCCTGGGCCTGTGCTGAGTAGCGTTGCGCACGCGGGGCCTACCCGGAGCCGGATCTGATAGGGGTAGTAGTTTCGTGGCGGTGACCCGGTCCGTGCCCAGGGAGTCAAACTGAGCGACAGTGTTTAGCAGAAGATGGTACGGTGTTCGACTACGCCACCCGTTGAATGCGGCTATGAAGCCGCCGCTGCAGGGCAGACCGCTGAGGCCGGTGGTAAGGTTGTGCAGCGTAGCTGGTAGAACCCCCAACGGGCCTCAGGGCAGCCGACGTGTTTGAAGGGGGGTAGCAGGAACCACTCAGAGACGGTGCGGTGTAGTTTTGGGTCTTTACTGATGACAAGGTAGACCCTCCCGGAGTACTGGCTAGCGATCGGGGCCTGGTCAGTCCGTGAGCTGATGGGATCTCCCCTGGCCAGGCGGAGTTGTAGGCCTCCCCAACTAATCGTACTCTTCTGGCTACCTTGCTAGAGGCGGGTAAAAGTAGCCCACGTCCCTGAGTGTACCGTGTGGTGCTCACCCGTATGGCCGGTGACTCGGGGCCTTTTGGTAACTTCCGCTCCACGTCGCGGTGCTGGTCCCTTGCGTGTGACCGTGCCTTCGGGTTTCTTGGCCAGAGGACCTGAAATCCCCTGCCGGGCGGTTTCTGCTGCTGGGTAAGGATTAGTCCCCACAGCCTCGGACCCCGGGTCCGGTAAGAACTCTTCAATCAGGGCGAGCTCTACAGCTTCCAGCCCTTGATCTCTTTTTAGCACAGCTCCCACAGAGCTCCTGATCTTTCTTGTTCCTAAAGCTGCTCCACTACAGACCAGACTGTGTCTCTGTCTGTGTTCTCTCACTCTACTCACTAACCCTGCCTCAGCCCCAGCTTTATATAGGGGAAGTTCTTCCCCTCCCAGGACTGGGCAGGAGGTGTGGCATGCATAGGATGTCTGACCAGGAAACCTCCCACCTGCTCACAGACGTAATATTGCTATTACTGTGGGAACCAGACCCCTGGGGTGCCACATTCCCCCCTAGTGAAATTTAGTACTCCGGGACTAAACATATTTTTGTAAATCATAACAAGTAAAAACAGAAACAGTACAATAAAGAAAAACACATTAGGATGGTCACGGCATGTCCGCAACCGGGTGCAGTCTTTGAAGAAAACAAAGGTGTCCATTTCACCAAGGAACAGGGAGCCGTAACCAGGTAGGGGTCTGTCCTACCCCGAGTCTTTAACAGTCTTAGTCCTTTCCTGGGTTACGCTCCAAACATATGTACAAAGGATTCCGGATAATCCCTAAACGACACCTATAAAATAGCTAAAAATACACAATTATTTACAGGTAACAGAAAACAGATAAATACAAATAAACAGTCTAAACACTTAGATCCTCCAACGTACGGGCAACTGGCCTCTAGTGACCCTAGTAGACCTACGGAGCTGACTGACTGGTCCTGAATTACAGGGTGTAGGGGCTGTCAAAGGTAAACTGGGCAGCTGTCTACGAGCTCTTTGGCTCACTAGGGGCACGGCAGGCTCACTATAAGCAGAGGGTTGATCCTCCTGGTCTGCTTGTGTGGGGTCTTCTGCCTCCTGGACCGGCTGCTCTTCCAGCTCTACCTGTTTCTCCGTAGGTACTTGAGATGCTGGTTGGAGGAAGGTGAGGACGGGTACCACAACAGCGCCATTGACTTGAGTCCAAGACCGAGGGAAGTCTCCGAGCACAGTACTGACCATATCTTCCCTTTCCTCTGCGGGTCGACGGTCTTCCTGTTCTTCTTCAGGGTTCCGTAGCTGTTCGGGACACTTCTTCAGGTGATCTCGGGATACAATGGCTGTGGTTTCTCCTCCATCCTTACTGATTGTGCAGACTTTCGGGTTCTCATGGCTTGAGGGCAGTACGGTGTACGGGTCCTTCTCCCACTGGTCGTCCAACTTGTGGAGCCGTCTCTTCCTCTTCAAGACCTGCTCTCCAGGTACCAGGGGAACAGCGGGAGCATACTGGTTGTAAGTCTTCTCCTGTCTTTCTCTAGCTTGACAGAGACTTCGCTCCACGCTCTCCTGTACTTTCCGGTACTGCTGCTGCCTCTCTGTGTCCCAGTCTGCTTCTGGTGAAGTGTCCTCGGGTGTCAGGACTCCCATATCCAGGTCAACAGGCAGCTTACCAGGTCTTGCTCTCATTAGGTAAGCCGGGGTACAGTTGGTAGAACCTACAGGGATGTGGTTGTATAGGTCCACCAGATCAGGCAGTTTCTCAGGCCACAGACTGCGTTCTTCCAGGGGCAATGTTTTCAAAAGGTCTATCACCACCTGGTTCATTTTCTCGCAGAGTCCATTGGTTTGTGGATGATAGGGTGTTGTTCTTATCTTCCGGCAGCCATACAGAGTGCAGAACTCCTGGAAGACTTCCGCTTCAAAGGCAGGTCCCTGGTCCGTCAGCACCTTCTCTGGGTATCCGTGTGGACGGCAGAAGTGCTGCTGGAAGGCTCTAGCTGCTGTTTGAGCCGTTAAGTCCTTGACGGGGACGACAACCAAGAACCGGGAGTAGTGATCCACGATGGTTAACGCATAGACGTAGCCACTTCTGCTGGGGGTCAGTTTTACATGATCCAAGGCTACCAGTTCCAACGGCTGCTTGGTGACGATGGACTGCAGGGGAGTCTTCTGGCTAGCACGATCCCTCCTTCTTAGGTTGCATGGGCCACAGTCTCTGCACCACCTCTCGATGGTTCCTCTCATGCCTACCCAGTGGAACCGCCCGTGCAGCAGGAACTCCAGCTTCTTCCATCCGAAGTGCCCAGCTCCGTTGTGGTATGCCTCCAGTACCATAGCCGCGTCTCTTCTTGGCACCACTACTTGCCAGATCAGTTCATGCGTCCGGGAGTTAACCATTCTGCGGCACAACTTCCCCTTGTAAAGGAACAGTCGACTCTTCTCAACCCACAGTTGCTTGGCCTCCTCCGGAGCGTCTGGGTCAAGGCGGGCATCTGGCTGAGTCAGCATCTCCTTCACCAGTCGGACGGCGGGGTCACTGTCTTGCGTTTCCGCCCAGTTGTAATGAGGTAAGGGGTTGAACGTAGCAGATTGCTTACCCCTTACACGGTGGGAATACTGGATAGTCCCATGACGGTGGAACGCGGGGAGTTCAACTTCTTCCAGTTCCTCTGGATCTTCCCCTACGTCCGGTAGGTTTGGCATTCTGGACAAGGCATCCGCGTTGGTATTGGAGCGTCCTGCCCGGTATTTGATCGTAAATTCATAGTTGGACAGACGGGCCATCCATCTCTGCTCCAGGGCACCGAGTCTTGCAGTGTCCAGATGTGTCAACGGGTTGTTATCCGTGTACACGGTGAACCGGGAAGAGGCAAGGTAGTGCCTAAAGCGTTCGGTGACTGCCCACACCACTGCCAGGAACTCTAGCTTGAATGAGCTGTAATTCTCAGGGTTTCTTTCGGTGGGTCGCAGTTTTCGGCTGGCGTAAGCAATTACCCGTTCTCTCCCCTGCTGGATCTGGGACAGTACGGCTCCTAGCCCGATGTTACTTGCATCGGTGTAGAGGATAAAGGGCTGGCTGTAATCAGGGTACGCCAGGATTTCATCCCCCGTGAGGGCCATCTTCAGCTGGCGGAAGGACTCTTCTTCCAGCTTCTCCCATTTGAAGGGTGGCTTCTGGTTCTTGGCCTTCCTGGACTGGCCTATCAGGAGGTCCTGCATAGGAGCTGCCTTTTTGGTGAAACCGGGAATGAATCTTCGGTAGTACCCTACCAACCCGAGGAACTGCCGCACTTCCTTTACGCTGGAGGGGCTTGGCCATTCCTTAATTGCGGTGATCTTATCAGGGTCGGGAGCCACTCCGTCAGCACTCACCACGTGTCCCAGGTACTGCACCTTTGGTTTCAGGAGGTGACACTTGGAGGGTTTCACCTTTAGGCCGTAGTTTGCCAGGGCTTCGAACACTTCTGCCAGGTGTTTCAGGTGGTCCTCGTAGGTCTTGGAGTAGACGATGACATCGTCCAGGTATAACAGGACCGTCTCGAAGTTTCGGTGTCCCAGACAGCATTCCATCAACCGTTGGAAGGTTCCTGGTGCGTTGCAGAGTCCGAACGGCATGCAGGTAAACTCGCTAAGTCCCATCGGGGTGGTGAATGCGGTCTTCTCCCGGTCCGCCTCTGCTACAGGAACCTGCCAGTACCCGCTAGTGAGATCCAAAGTGGAGAAGAAGTTAGCAGATTTTAAAGCAGCCAAAGACTCCTCTATCCTTGGTAAGGGGTACGCATCTTTGTTTGTGATACGGTTGATTTTCCGGTAATCTACACACATTCTCATAGTGTTGTCTTTCTTTTTAACCAAGACTAGTGGAGCTGCCCAGGGGCTACAGCTATCCCTGATTACTCCAGCCTCCTTCATGTCTCTAAGCATCCCCTTGGCGTGTTGGTAGTGTGCAGGAGGTACGGGTCGGTATCTCTCCTTTATGGGAGGATGGTCTCCCGTGGGGATGTGGTGTTCTACCCCTTTTACTCGCCCGAAGTCTAACAGGTGTTTACTAAACACTCTCTCGTACTCTTGAACCACCCGATAGACTCCTTGTTTCTGGTGTGAGGGAGTGGAGTCAGTACCCAGATGTAGTTGCTGACACCAGTCCTCCATTGGTTTCTTAGAGTCGTTACCTTCCTCTGGTTGAGATGGAGGCAAGGGTTCCACGGCCTGTACAGAATTCTGATTGATGGTATACAATTTGGCTAGCGTGGCATACCGGGGCAGGTATACTTCCCTCTTCCCGATATTTATTATGCGAACGGGCACCCTCCCATGGCGTACATCAACCACCCCCCGTGCCGTCAAAATGGTGGGCCTACTGTCTGAGTAGACTGGTTCTACCATTGCCTGGTAATCTCTACCTCTCAGACCAATAGCTGCCCGGCACCAAATCATCATTTCACTTTTTGGGGGCATGGCAATAGGGAAAGGGTCACACATTCTCACGCTTCCAATCTCACCACCGGAGAGTTCCACCTGTTGCCGTCGCATCAGTGCCCGGATCTCTTTTTGGAGCACTCGCTGCTGGCCGGAGCTGGCGTTCTTGGCAACCTGCTGTAAAATGAAAATCACCTCTGCAAGACAATTTTCAATCACATTAGTTCCTAGAGTTATCTTTGGGTGACTCTCGCGCTTGTCAATGTCCACAATGATCAGTCCCTGTGCTGCCAGTTCGACTCTACCGATTTTAATGGTCACCTCTTTAAATCCGATCTGTGGCACGGGCTGACCATTGCTGGCGATGATACTCAAGTCGTCGTCTGGGTAGCGGGTTATATCCGAGTCATTCCAGTACTGCTTGAAGAGCACGTACGGGATGGTGGTGACCTGTGACCCGGTGTCAAGTAGGGCACTCATAGGAATGCCATCCAGTACCACAGGTAAGACTGGACGTCCTCCCACGTATTTGTCACGCCAGTTCGATGGGCCTGGTGATCTTATTCCTGGGGGTTGGCCCTCTACCCCAGGTTGTGCCAGTTTAAAGGACAGTACCTTGCCATATGTCCGGGTTGATTGCAGCGGCGGCAGATGGGTTGTCCGTCCTCGTTGTATCGGTCGCTGGGTCTTCCTCTGGCCAGTGGGGTCCTCCTTGGTCGACGCCACGGGATGTCCTCCGGTCCGGATGCCAGCTGGATCTTCCCTGGAGCAGAAACCTGTAAAGACTGCACAGTTCGGGTTAGCGCAGCAACGCTTTTAGCTAGCTCTTGGACCTGATGGTGCAGGTCTGGAGCCGGGTCATTGTTCAAAGCCTGCGCGTCAGCTCCCACAGGCCCTGCCGACAAGGGCGCCGCCTCCTGGTGGTAAGCGGTAGTAGGGCGCCTGTGGGTCACCACGCCACCCGGTGCCGGTTCTCGGAGCACCCGGATGGCTCTGTCCTTGAACTGTGCAAAGTCCAGATGAGGATCCTGTAAGGCCATTGCCCGCAACTGGATTCGGTGGGCATTGCAATATAGTCCCTCTATAAATTGTTCGGTCAACAGCCTGTCCTCGTTTCCCACGCCGTCAGGGTCGGTCTGCTTAATGGCTCTCAGGGCCTCTTGTAGGTTTAGTGCATAGTCCCTTATATTCTCATGTGCTCGCTGTTTGCACCCGTAGAATCTAAGCTTAATCTCGGCTGAGGTGCGGGTATCAAAGGTGTCCTTCAGCCGGGTTAATATCCCTGCGACAGTCCTCCTCCCAGGTGGCCAGGACTTTACCTCCCTGTGGGCTGCCCCGGTTAGTTGGGCCACCAGGATGCTCACTTTTTGCTCTTCTGTGAGGGGGTACACCTGGAAGAGGCTATCCAGCTTTTCTCTAAAGTCATTCAGGGTATGTGACTCCCCTGAGTACTGGGGTAGCCAGGCTGCCCCCGGGATATAGGGCATAGTGAAAGGCATGACCGCAGCAGCGGTGGCGCTGGCGGTGGCTGCGGCAGTGAAGCTCTCCTCCGTATCCGACATCTTCCTCCCCCCTAGTGGACCGTGGCCTACCTTGCGATGATCCTCTTCCGTAGGCCGCGGCTCCGCAGTGGATCGTCAGGGTCGAGGACCTTCCGTCGCGCTCCAATGACGTCGGCGTCTGCTGGGCTCCTTCCAGGACCTTACGCAACTTCCGGACGTGAGGCGGGGCTTCAGTTCTCGCGGCTTTTCGGAGTCCACGCCCCTCTTCTTCCCGCGCGGCGTCTTCAAGATGGCGTCCAACGGCGGGAAAACTCCACGGATGGCGGGAAGAAGGCAGAAGATGGCGCCGGATGGCGGGAAAACTTCACGGATGGCGGGAAGAAGGCAGAAGATGGCGCCGGATGGCTGGAATCTTCACCACAGGTAAGTTTAAAAGTCCCTTTTTCAGGCACGCAGTACCCGGTGGTTGCGGGCACGTAATCCTGCCGACTACGCCAAAGTTGACGCGCCCCTGGGCCTGTGCTGAGTAGCGTTGTGCACGCGGGGCCTACCCGGAGCCGGATCTGATAGGGGTAGTAGTTTCGTGGCGGTGACCTGGTCCGTGCCCAGGGAGTCAAACTGAGCGGCAGTGTTTAGCAGAAGATGGTACGGTGTTCGACTACGCCACCCGTTGAATGCGGCTATGAAGCCGCCGCTGCAGGGCAGACCGCTGAGGCCGGTGGTAAGGTTGTGCAGCGTAGCTGGTAGAACCCCCAACGGGAGGGGTATGGCCTCAGGGCAGCCGACGTGTTTGAAGGGGGGTAGCAGGAACCACTCAGAGACGGTGCGGTGTAGTTTTGGGTCTTTACTGGTGACAAGGTAGACCCTCCCGGAGTACTGGCTAGCGATCGGGGCCTGGTCAGTCCGTGAGCTGATGGGATCTCCCCTGGCCAGGCGGAGTTGTAGGCCTCCCCAACTTATCGTACTCTTCTGGCTACCTTGCTAGAGGCGGGTAAAAGTAGCCCACGTCCCTGAGTGTACCGTGTGGTGCTCACCCGTATGGCCGGTGACTCGGGGCCTTTTGGTAACTTCCGCTCCACGTCGCGGTGCTGGTCCCTTGCGTGTGACCGTGCCTTCGGGTTTCTTGGCCAGAGGACCTGAAATCCCCTGCCGGGCGGTTTCTGCTGCTGGGTAAGGATTAGTCCCCACAGCCTCGGACCCCGGGTCCGGTAAGAACTCTTCAATCAGGGCGAGCTCTACAGCTTCCAGCCCCTGATCTCTTTTTAGCACAGCTCCCACAGAGCTCCTGATCTTTCTTGTTCCTAAAGCTGCTCCACTACAGACCAGACTGTGTCTCTGTCTGTGTTCTCTCACTCTACTCACTAACCCTGCCTCAGCCCCAGCTTTATATAGGGGAAGTTCTTCCCCTCCCAGGACTGGGCAGGAGGTGTGGCATGCATAGGATGTCTGACCAGGAAACCTCCCACCTGCTCACAGACGTAATATTGCTATTACTGTGGGAACCAGACCCCTGGGGTGCCACATTGGCCTCTGATACGCCGCGGCCACGCTCTGCAGTGCTTTCTCTCTGCTCCGGGGCCGTCGTATGATACGCCGGCGCCTCCGAAGCTGATGTCTCGCTCTGCTCTCTCTGCTCCCGGGCTTCTGATAACGGTCCCATCCCGGCTCTATATCTGCCCTGGCCTGCTCCCCTGTAGTAATACCGGCTCCCGACCAGGTGGTGGCACTGCCCCCTTCTCTCCTGCTCTGACTCTGGGCTTTTTTATACCGGCTCCGGGGCTGGATATGTGGACGGTGACCTGCTGCACTCTCCAACCAGGCCTGGAATTGGAAACAAGGCTGCAGGCCTACAGCTCTCAGTGCTTCAATTTCATGTCAAGAGCACCGTGCCAAGTATTCAATAACGTTTTTATGGGTGAGTCATATGCCTATGAGTGTGTATATGCCTGCTGGTGCGTGTGTGTATATGCCTGCTGGTGCGTGTGTGTATATGCCTGCTGGTGCGTGTGTGTATATGCCTGCGGGTGCGTGTGTGTATATGCCTGCGGGTGCGTGTGTGTATATGCCTGCGGGTGCGTGTATATGCCTGCGGGTGCATGTATATGCCTGCGGGTGCGTGTGTGTATATGCCTGCGGGGGTGTGTGTGTATATGCCTGCGGGTGCGTGTGTGTATATGCCTGCGGGTGCGTGTGTGTATATGCCTGCGGATGCGTGTGTGTATATGCCTGCGGGTGCGTGTGTATGCCTGCGGGTGCGTGTATATGCCTGCTGGTGCGTGTATATGCCTGCGGGTGCGTGTACAGTACAGACCAAAAGTTTGGACACACCTTCTCATTTAAAGATTTTTCTGTATTTTCATGACTTTGAAAATTGTACATTCACACTGAAGGCATCAAAACTATGAATTAACACATGTGGAATTATATACTTAACAAAAAGTGTGAAACAACTGAAAATATGTCTTATATTCTAGGTTCTCCAAAGTAGCCACCTTTTGCTTGGATGACAGCTTTGCACACTCTTGGCATTCTCTTGATGAGCTTCAAGAGGTAGTCACCGGAAATGGTTTTCACTTCACAGGTGTGGCCTGCCAGTCTAATAAGTGGGATTTCTTGCCTTATAAATGGGGTTGGGACCATCAGTTGTGTTGTGCCGATGTCAGGTGGATACACAGCTGATAGTCCTACTGAATAGACTTTTAGAATTTGTATTATGGCAAGAAACAAGCAGCTAAGTAAAGAAAAACGAGAGCCCATCATTACTTTAAGAAATGAAGGTCAGTCAGTCCGAAAAATTGGGCAAACTTTGAAAGTGTCCCCAAGTGCAGTTGCAAAAACCATCAAGCGCTACAAAGAAACTGGCTCACATGAGGACCGCCCCAGGAAAGAAAGACCAAGAGTCACCTCTGCTTCTGAGGATAAGCTTATCTGATTCACCAGCCTCAGAAATCGCAGGTTAACAGCAGCTCAGATTAGAGACCAGATCAATGCCACACAGCGTTCTAGCAGCAGACACATCTCTACAACAACTGTTAAGAGGAGACTTTGTGCAGCAGGCCTTCATGGTAAAATAGCTGCTAAGAAACCACTGCTAAGGACAGGCAACAAGCAGAAGAGACTTGTTTGGGCTAAAGAACACAAGGAATGGACATTAGACCAGAGGAAATCTGTGCTTTGGTCTGATGAGTCCAAATTTGAGAACTTTGGTTCCAACCACCGTGTCTTTGTGCGACACAGAAAAGGTGAACGAATGGACTCTACATGCCTGGTTCCCACTGTGAAGCATGGAGGAGGAGATGTGATGGTGCTTTGCTGGTGACACTGTTGAGGATTTATTCAAAATTGAAGGCATACTGAACCAGCATGGCTACCACAGCATCTTGCAGTGGCATGCTATTCCATCCGGTTTGCGTTTAGTTGGACCATCATTTATTTTTCAACAGGACAATGACCCCAAACACACCTCCAGGCTGTGTAAGGGCTATTTGACCAAGTGGGAGAGTGATGGGGTGCTACGCCAGATGACATGGCCTCCACAGTCACCAGACCTGAACCCAATCGAGATGGTTTTGGGTGAGCTGGACCGCAGAGTGAAGGCAAAAGGGCCAGCAAGTGCTAAGCATCTCTGGGAACTCCTTCAAGATTGTTGGAAGACCATTTCCGGTGACTACCTCTTGAAGCTCATCAAGAGAATGCCAAGAGTGTGCAAAGCAGTCATCAAAGCAAAAGGTGGCTACTTTGAAGAACCTAGAATACAAGACATATTTTTAGTTGTTTCACACTTTTTTGTTAAGTATATAATTCCACATGTGGTAATTCATAGTTTTGATGCCTTCAGTGTGAATGTACAATTTTCAAAGTCATGAAAATACAGAAAAATCTTTAAATGAGAAGGTGTGTCCAAACTTTTGGTCTGTACTGTATATGCCTGCTGGTGCGTGTATATGCCTGCTGGTGCGTGTGTGTATATGCCTGCGGGTGCGTGTGTGTATATGCCTGCGGGTGCGTGTATATGCCTGCGGGTGCATGTATATGCCTGCGGGTGCGTGTGTGTATATGCCTGCGGGTGCGTGTGTGTATATGCCTGCGGGTGCGTGTGTGTATATGCCTGCGGGTGCGTGTATATGCCTGCGGGTGCATGTATATGCCTGCGGGTGCGTGTGTGTATATGCCTGCGGGTGCATGTATATGCCTGCGGGTGTGTGTGTGTATATGCCTGTGTGTGTGTGTATATGCCTGCTGGTGCGTGTATATGCCTGCGGGGGTGTGTGTGTATATGCCTGCGGGGGTGTGTGTGTATATGCCTGCGGGTGCGTGTGTGTATATGCCTGCTTGTGCGTGTATATGCCTGCGGGTGCGTGTGTGTGTATATGCCTGCGGGTGCGTGTGTGTATATGCCTGCGGGTGCGTGTGTGTATATGCCTGCGGGTGCGTGTATATGCCTGCGGGTGCGTGTATATGCTTGCGGGTGCGTGTGTGTATATGCCTGCGGGGGTGTGTGTGTATATGCCTGCCTGTGTGTATATGCCTGTGTGTGTGTATATGCCTGTGTGTGTGTGTATATGCCTGCTGGTGCGTGTATATGCCTGCGGGGGTGTGTGTGTATATGCCTGCGGGTGCGTGTGTGTATATGCCTGCTTGTGCGTGTATATGCCTGCGGGTGCGTGTGTGTATATGCCTGCGGGTGCGTGTGTGTATATGCCTGCGGGTGCGTGTGTGTATATGCCTGCGGGTGTGTGTATATGCCTGCGGGTGCGTGTATATGCCTGCGGGTGCGTGTATATGCTTGCGGGTGCGTGTGTGTATATGCCTGCGGGGGTGTGTGTGTATATATGCCTGTGGGTGTGTGTGTGTATATGCCTGTGTGTGTGTGTATATGCCTGCTGGTGCGTGTATATGCCTGCGGGTGCGTGTGTGTATATGCCTGCGGGTGCGTGTGTGTATATGCCTGCGGGTGCGTGTATATGCCTGCGGGTGCGTGTATATGCCTGCGGGTGCGTGTGTGTATATGCCTGCGGGTGCGTGTATATGCCTGCGGGTGCGTGTATATGCCTGCGGGTGCGTGTATATGCCTGCGGGTGCGTGTGTGTATATGCCTGTGGGTGTGTGTGTGTGTATATGCCTTCGGGTGCGTGTGTGTATATGCCTGCCTGTGTGTATATGGATGTGTGTGTGTAAATGCCTGCATGTGTGTACAGTGTGTGTGTAAATGCCTGTGTGTGTACAGTGTGTGTGTGTATATGCCTGTGTGTACAGTGTGTGTATAAGCCTGTGTGTGTATAGTGTGCCTGTATATGCCTGCCTGCATGTGTGTATGTATTTGAGTGCCTGCATGTCTACATGTGTATATGTGTCTTCACACATGTGTGCATGCTTCCCTGCATGTCTGCATTTTTGTGTGTGATTGTCTGAGTGTGTCTGTGCATGACTGTGTGTGCATTTCTGTGTGTGCTTGCCTGCGTGTGTATGTGTCCCCATTTCTGTGAGTCTGTGTATCTGCGTGTGTATATTAGGGCTCTTTCACATGTCCTGATATTTACGGGACTGGAGATATCCGTGTCCACCTGTGTGTCATCCGTGTGACACGTACTGGCGGTTGGGAATCAGTGTACAGTTTGCGCTGTTCCCAAGAGCCAGGTGCTGAGCGCTGCCCTCATCATAGATCCCTGCCGCTGCTGTGATCAGCAGCAGTTGGGTCAATGATGAGAGTAGTAGTCTACTCCCGCCGTGTCCAACTGTAAAAATAGGAATAAAATAAAAAAATCCTTATACTCACCTCTCCTAAGTGTCACCCGCTGTAATCCGTGCGAGCGCTCACGCCGAGGAGAATGACTCCTGCAGCGAGCGGGCCCCGGAGCTGCGCTCAGTGATTGACAGGGCACCCCTTGTTGAGCGCAGCTCCGGGGCCCACTCGCTGCAGGAGTCATTCTCCTCGGCGTGAGCGCTCGCACGGATTACAACGGGTGACACTTAGGAGAGGTGAGTATAAGGATTTTTTTATTTTATTCCTATTTTTACAGTTGGACACGGCGGGAGTAGACTACTACTCTCATCATTGACCCTGCTCTTGCTGATCGCAGCGCCGGCAGGGATCTATGATGAGAGCAGCATTCAGCACCCGGTGCTTGGGAAGAGCGCTGTCATCAGTGTGTGGGACGTTTTGCGGGAGGTGCAGCAGGTAAAAACCTTCATTTGAATGGGTCTACGTGTACCAATGTCTCTGGTACGTGTGGAAACTGTCACCACACGTACTGACGTGTGAAAGAGCCCTTAGTATGTGTCCGTGTGCGCTTGTTTTCGTGTGTGTAAGCGCGCTTCTGCATGTCTGTGTGCTCTTCCGAAGATTTATTATATTTGGTGAGAGATGGGAGAGAAATTTTAGGAGACAGAATGGGGAGATGTGTGAAGAAACAGTATGGTGAACCAGAGGAGGGGTGGGAATGAGTGCAGGAGCAGAAGGGGGAAGGGGGATGTATGAGGAAACAGTATGGAGAGTGGGGGAATAGTGTGAGGAGACAGTATGGAGGGAGAAAAGTGTGAGGTGACACAGCACAGAGACTAGGTAGTGTGGGGGAAGGTATGGAGATGCGGCAGTAGGGGGGAAACAGTGTGAGGGCACAGAAAGGAGGGAACAGTATGCTGAGGAGGGGGAGTGTGATGAAGGGGCACAGTATAGAGACTGGGCAATATAGGGGGGACACAGTGTGAGAGGACAATGTGAAGAGGGGGCCCAGTATGGTAAGGAGAGGACAGTGTGGAGAGCAGGTACCATAAGAGGGGTAGAGTGTATGTCATGTTTTGTGCAGGGAGCATTGTAAGAGTTAGGTTTATTCAGGGGCTCAGTGTAGATATTTTTATTCAGGAGCATTATAATGACACTGCTATCTTTAGGGGCATCGTGTCGGGATATGCTGCAGAAGACCGGAGAAGATGGAAGTCTGCAGAAGAGACGAGCTGTGGATGAGAAAAGTCCTCAAGGGGTCTGGACAAGATGGAGACGAAAAGAAAGAGAACGACTGTAGACGTCTCAGGTAAGATACCTGGATGTAAATGTTCATTTGTGATCCTGCCTGTGTCTCATCAGTACTGTGGTTCCTGTATGGTCCGCAGTCTGATGATGACTGATAACTCCCAGTATCTCTATTGTTAATTACATACTGGGAGTTGTAGGTTTATGCGATACAAAGATATATGGGTCTGACCTGACATTACAAATGATGGTGGTTCAGATGATGTATTCATGTACTGATGTGTTTGTGCGCGTCTGCGTGTTTGTGCGCGTCTGCGTGTTTGTGCGCGTCTGCGTGTTTGTGCACGTCTGCGTGTTTGTGCACGTCTGCGTGTTTGTGCGTGTCTGCGTGTTTGTGTGTGTCTGCGTATCTGGAATAATATGTATTTTTGTAAGATGCGTGTATGTAACTGTGCATTGTGGTGTGTAATAACATTCATATGCTTGGGGCACCTTTACTAAATCTATTAGGTCTCTTTCACATGTGTTAGGGAATTCCATTTGTCTTTCCACATTTAGGAACAGACAAGTGAAATTTGCTAACCTTGTCATAACTGTCACCATTGGGATGTGCTTGTATGGAGCGGGTTCAGGAGCTGAGCCTGCTCCATACTGGGCAGATGTCGGCTGTGTTAGATAGCCGGCGTCTGCCTGTAACAGCAGTGATCAGAGCTCGCCTTGATTGCTGCTGTTTTGAGTATTTAAGTGCCCTTGTCAATCACTGACAGCGGCATTTAGATAGCACAATGGCCGGTGCATGCAGTCACCTGTTCCCTACAGCCCCCTGTGACGCAGTTGCAGGTTGCTGTTCGGTTGCCAGTAGTGCTGAGTGAGTGTGGTTGGATAAGAGACATTACAGTCACCGCGAACTACAAAGTGAGGGTGCTGCAATAACGTCCGGCACCTTGATTGTGACACTTCCATGAAGGCCAACCTCAGGCTGAGCTTCATTGAATGACTAACATGGCAGCAGCACCTGGCAACTAGATAAGGTGTGATCCCAGCATGCTTGGGTGTTATCTGAGTATCTTGTAGTGCTCTGCTGATATGCTCGAGTCCCTGCGGTAACATGTTTTGCGGTGGTAGACAGAAGCAACACATGCAGGGATTACCTAACAAACCGGCAATTCCTGTATGTGTTGCGTCTGTCTACCGCCGCAAAACATGCTACCCCGGGGACTCGAGCATAGTAGCAGAGCACTACAAGATACTCAGATAACACCCAAGCATGCTGGGATCACACCTTATCCGACCACACTCACTCAGCACTAGTTGCCAGGTGCTGCTGCCATGTTAGTCGTTCAATGAAGCTCAGCCTGAGGTTGGGCTCCATGGACGATGTCACAATCAAGGTGCCGGACGTTATTGCAGCACCCTCACTTAGTAGTTCGCGGTGACTGTAATGTCTCCCTCCTTGCACCGACCCTATGACAGGAAGTGAGTGGCGGCAGGGAGAATAAAATGTAATTTTCTCTGTGTAGCCAATGCTTTTCCATTAAGCCGTCTAACCAGACTTTAAACCCTTTTTACCTGCAGATTACCCCTATATCTGCAGATAAATAGCGTTTTTCAAGGTGACAAGTTACCATTAAAGGGACTCTGGCAGTACGGAATGACTGTTCGAACAAAGTCCTGCCGCTTGGTGCTCCACAGCACGGCCAATCATGTAATTATAGTACATTATAGAAAAGCATAACAAGTAATAAAACCGTTTATGGTGGGCTGTAGTGTGGGCCCCTAGAGTCAGTTCCCCTGGTGGGCCCTAGGCACCCCAGTCCGACCCTGTGCAATACGTTCTGACATATAGCCTGGGCCAACGAGATCCAGAGGTGGGGTAAATCACGCTGCAGGAGTGGTCTCAGATCAGGGACCTATGCACCCTTCTGCACAGTTTTGAAATGGCGACGAAGATGTTTAGTGCTGACGATGCCATTATCAGCATGACTATTCCGGTGATTTACATGCTGGAGCACATGTTAAACAGAATTCGGAGTCAGGTGGTGGGACAAGAGGAGGTGGAGGAAGTAGAGGAGGAGTCGTATGCGGTAGGGATAACATCTCCAAGGTCCAGACGGTCGGCAGCACCAAGGCGGCAGGCATGGGAGGGTGGGGGAGAGGGATTAACCAGGGCGCATGGTAGCAGCCAAACTGTTGAGGAAGGTGCAGGAGCCGAGGAAGAAGTGGAGGATGAACTGGCGATGGGCATGGAAGACTCATCAGATGAGGGAGACCTTGATCACATTTCTGTTGTGCGATGTTGGGGGGAGAGGGCAGAGGAAGGAAGCATGATTCTTACCTCACTACCAACACAACAAGGACTTGGTCCTCCTGGATGCGCAAGACACATGAGTGCCTTCTTGCTGCACTACCTGCAACATGACCCTCGGATTGTCAGAATTCGAAGTAATCCCGACTACTGGGTTGCCACACTCTTAGATCCCCGGTACAAAAGTAAATTTGCCGAAATAATTGCTGCCATAAAAAGGGATTCACGCATGCAGGAGTATCAGCAGAGGCTGTTGCAGAATCTTACATGTGCTTTTCCACAAAACACCAGTGGTGCACGTAGTGAATCTCACAGTTCTAACTTGCCAACCGTGGGACTGTCGAGTCTTCATCACTCAAACCGTAACAGTAACACAGTATCTGCTGGTAACAGCAATTTTGGGGAATCGTTTCACCACTTTTTTAGACCATCCTTTGCAAGGCCACAGGAGACAAGAAGTCTGACACATAGTCAACGCCTAGAGACGATGGTACAGGAGTATTTCCAAGTGAACATCGAAGCCATGACTGTGTCACTGGACCCTTGCTCATTTTGGGCTTCCAATCTGGAAAAATGGCTGGAGCTCGCCAATCACGCCTTGGAGATCTTGTCATGTCCTGCACCCAGTGTTCTCTCTGAACGTGTGTTCAGCGCTGCTGGTGGTGTGCTGACAGATAAGCGCACGTGGCTGTCCACTGAGAATGTAGACAGACTCACGTTCATAAAGATGAACAAATCATGGATCCGCAAGGACTTTTCTACCCCTGTGTCATCCTGGGGAGACTAAAAACTTGAGGATTTGGTAAAATCACCTCACCAACCATTTTAAGCAACTCTGGGGCAATTGATGCCACTTAAGTGGTGTCTGTGCCACAATATTTGGAAAAAATGGAGACTCTTTTTGGAGTCCCCTTGCTGTGTTTTACGTGACGTTGGCATCGTCAATTCCAGGTTGGTTGGGTCGCTCCCCCCCCCCCCTTTTAACCGTAAGAAACTACATACACTATGGCTTGGGGTAACACAGATGGTTGAGTCTGAAGAGCCGTTTACTCAGAGGTCTGCTCCAAAGCTTCAGTGTCTGCTAGTCAGCGTAGTAGCCCAGCTCTGAAGCAAGCTACACTGCCTGTGTATCTAATAAGAATTTTTAACTGCATCTAGCCTAGGCAATACTTTGGGCATAGTAGCACAGCTGTGAAGCAAGGTGCACCGCCTGTGTATCTAATAAGAATTTTTAACTGCATTTAGCCCAGGCAATACTTTGGGCGTAGTAGCCCAGCTGCGAAGCAAGCTGCACCGCCTGTGTATCTAATAAGAATTTTTAACTGCATATAGCCTAGGCAGACTGTGGGGACCCCCAACCAAAGCCAGACGCTCAGCCCCCCTACCGCCCCCCTTTCCTTGACAATACAATAATGTAACTCTTACAACTGGATGGGTGAGGATCGGTCACAGCTTTATTAACTCTTTATACTCATTCCATTAAAAAGGCATTTTTTTTCTAAAATAATTCAGCTTGTTGCAGCATGCCCTGTGTCTCCACACCGGCAAGTTGGCCAACAAGTGTAACTCTCCAACATGTCCTTTCTATTTCCAGGCCACGGAGGATCCTGCGTACTCGTATGCAGGACTCTGACCCCCATCCATCACTCTTAACGCTTGTTCCACTCCATCCTGGAGTCCTGACAGGAATATGTCCAGTCCAATATCCATTAAGTGAACACCGTCGGGCCGTATGAGGCCTGCTTTATCTCCTTCCAGTTGTCGGTGTTGTATCACTACACCGCCTCTGTCTCTTCTAAATTTTGGCATCCGAATATTTATTACCCGCCTTGTCCGTTCGATGGCCGTGATGTCTCTCGCACCTTGCCATACCGCTATCGGCACAGTCTCTGACCATACTATAGTTAGTTTTGTGAAAAATTCTCTGAAGCGCTCAGTGTCTAGTTTCTTTATTGGCATTAGTTATGCGCTCTTGTGATGACCTAGGTCGTTTCCCCCGGCCTGTATAACTAAGATGACCGGACCTCTTGCCTCTCTCCCCACCTTGATTACCTCCATTAGTACCTGTGGCCATAGCAGGCCTCTAATACCTCTCCAGTTGAAATATGTGTTATGAAACTCTAATTTCCTCCCGCCTGGGCGGACTTTCGTCCTTTTTTCTGCCCAATATATATACGACTGGCCTATCACCCACACTGTTGGCTTAGCATCACCTGTAAAAGAAACAAACCACGTTAGGATAACAAGTCCGGTCTTATGTATCTCGCCAAACACGTGGATCGCCATCTCCCTATCCTCTGAACTTCCGTTTCTGACAGTCCTGCTCTTGCTGCTTCCGTGGCCGCGCCTATGCGGAATGAGTGTGTCCCGTAATCTTTGGGGTGGTTCCCTGCCGATGTTAGGCATTTATTAAATATAGCTTGGAACTGGTATCTTGATAATGGCGTTCCATCAATGTGTGATAGGAAGAAATTACTTTGTGATCTGATGGTTATATATGTTTTTACTATTGTTACCCGACTCAGTGTACCGTTTGTGGGTTATAGAAGTACCCAAGTGCCCATGCCTGCTGGAACCGTTTTCGATTTGCGTATGCGTAGACGTATTGCATTATTGGCTATGACTACGTCCTGGTGTAATAAGCCTCCACTGGTGGGAATTTTGGATTGAGGGACTAATTCGCTTATGCATAGCGCCCTGAAGAAGGCGATCGCAAATGTTGTAGACAGTAGTGTTGCTTCAAATTGTGAGTGTCATGTTAATGGTGTTAGGGATATGATGTAAGAAATCATATTTAGTGACACGGGACGGGACGTCTACACTCCTGACTTGGCTGACCCCTTTTCCACCCTTTTATGGATTGTCTGATGATGAATCTCTTTGTCACATCTCCCTAATTCAGTAGTGAAATGCTACTCCGGTCAGACACCGCTGCGCTGATGCCCCTGATATGCCCCTCATCATTAGCTGGTGGAGAAATTCTATGGTGACTTGTAATCTGGCTTGTTCACATTGGTCAACCCGTCTGCTTGCTACTAGTCGTGTCCACTCTAACCATGCCTTACTGTATGCCTGCCACGTCGACGGGGCAACTGACGCTCTGATTAATGGCATCAACTATTCGCCACTAGATCCCATAGGGAGGGTGAGCAACTGTTGCCCGATGGGTGGGCGTTGGGGAGGAGCTCTGTGAAAATCTGCCAATTGAATTGTGATAAAGCGTTAGCATCAGCGTTAGACCCCTCAGCATCGTGGCTAGCGCGGACCCATACATTGTGTTTTAGGCACAGGAATGCTAGCCAGCGTAGTAGGCCTAGCACTGGGAGAGACGATGATGCCATCTTATTAATGCAGTGCGCTAGGCTGGTGTTTTTTGTTATGAAGCATATATTTTTGTTAGCCAGGCGCGTGCCCCATATTTCTATTGCTACCACTATTGGGAAGAGTTCCAGGAGTGTCTGTTTTTTTGTCAGCACTTGTTCTGCCCAATACGGAGGCCATAAGCTCATGCACCATTGGTTATTTAGTATCGCTGCATATCCGTACAGATGGGCTACTCCAATGAGTAACAGACACTGCTACAGGTCCAAAAGGTTTTACTGGGCTAGATGCAGTAAAAAATTGTTATTAAATACAAAGGTGGTGTAGCTTGGTACAGATGGGCTACTCCAATGAGTAACATACACTGCTACTATGCCCAAAAGGTTTTACTTGGCTAGATGCAGTAAAAAATTGTTATTAAATACAAAGGTGGTGTAGCTTGGTACAGATGGGCTACTACAATGAGTAACAGACACTGCTACAGGCCCAAAAGTATTTACTGGGCTAGATGCAGTAAAAAATTGTTATTAAATACAAAGGTGGTGTAGCTTGGTACAGATAGGCTACTCCAATGAGTAACATACACTGCTACTATGCCCAAAAGGTTTTACTTGGCTAGATGCAGTAAAAAATTGTTATTAAATACAAAGGTGGTGTAGCTTGGTACAGATGGGCTACTACAATGAGTAACAGACACTGCTACAGGCCCAAAAGTATTTACTGGGCTAGATGCAGTAAAAAATTGTTATTAAATACAAAGGTGGTGTAGCTTGGTACAGATAGGCTACTCCAATGAGTAACATACACTGCTACTATGCCCAAAAGGTTTTACTTGGCTAGATGCAGTAAAAAAATGTTATTAAATGCAAAGGTGGTGTAGCTTGGTACAGATGGGCTACTACAATGAGTAACAGACACTGCTACAAGCCCAAAAGCATTTACTGGGCTAGATGCAGTAAAAAATTGTTATTAAATACAAAGGTGGTGTAGCTTGGTACAGATAGGCTACTCCAATGAGTAACATACACTGCTACTATGCCCAAAAGGTTTTACTTGGCTAGATGCAGTAAAAAAATGTTATTAAATACAAAGGTGGTGTAGCTTGGTACAGATGGGCTACTACAATGAGTAACAGACACTGCTACCAGTAAAAAATTGTTATTAAATACAAAGGTGGTGTAGCTTGGTACAGATGGGCTACTACAATGAGTAACAGACACTGCCACAAGCCCAAAAGTATTTACTGGGCTAGATGCAGTAAAAAATTGTTATTAAATACAAAGGTGGTGTAGCTTGGTACAGATAGGCTACTCCAATGAGTAACATACACTGCTACTATGCCCAAAAGGTTTTACTTGGCTAGGTGCAGTAAAAAATTGGTATTAGATACACAGGTTGTATAGCTTGCAACACAGATAGGCTACTCCACTGACTAACACACACTGCTAGAGGCCCAAAAGGATTGGCTTAGCTAGATTTAGCCAAATGCTCTGAAAAACACTTGCACAGCACTGGCACAGACCTGCCTGGCAAAAAGTGCTAGGAACTGCTGTAACCTAGCCCTCAAAAGGGCTGCAATTACAACTAGTCCCTACTGCCTAAACCTATCTGTCTATTTAAGAGCAAATTCTCTTGCAATTCACACAGTTACAAAGTATAGCGCCCACAGCAGCAGCGGTGGCGTCTAACACTGAGCTGCAGCAGTGAGAAAATGGTGGCAACGGGGAAAATGGCTGGGTCTTATAGGGCAAGGACATGTGACATACACAGCCAATGACACATGCCCTTGCTTGTGTGAAAAAAAAGCACTTCGCTGCGTGTGTGCGCTGCTGATAGGCTGACAGACTGCACCTCCCCACTGTAAATGCGGGAAAGAAAAAAAAAAATGGAGATTGGCATTATTTCTGCAGAGATCCATCCCCTGCCCCTCACCCCACCCACTCTACACTGAAACTGTCTATAAACATTGATTAACAGTATTACTGTGAAAAAATCCAGTTCCGATTTTGGTGCACGCACAGTTATCGAACATAACCTCGAACAGCCGGATTTTTTGCAAATCGTTCGGGTTCGTCGAACGGCTCGAACACCGCCCAAAACAGCTCGAATTTGAGATTGGCGAACAGTTCGAGTCGAACACCGCTCATCTCTACTTTTAACACTCGTAATGGTCATTACGAGTATCTCGTCATGCCTTTCGGGTTATGCAATGCTCCTGCTGTTTTTCAGGATTTTGTCAATGATATCTTTCGGGATTTGCTGCTATCATCCGTGGTAGTCTATCTTGATGATATCCTTATTTTTTTCCCCGGACCTCTCCACACACAGAGAGGATGTTTGCAGAGTTTTTGAATGCTTGCATGCAAATTCTCTGCATTGTAAGCTGGAGAAATGCCAGTTCGAACGAGAGTCTCTACCGTTCCTGGGCTACATCATATCCAGTAAGGGATTGGCCATGGACCCACAAAAATTGTTGGCAGTACAGAACTGGCAGGAGCCCCATTCCCTTAAAGCGGTACAATGCTTCATGGGATTCATCAACTACTACTGGCAATTCATACCACATTTTTCCACACTGGTGGCTCCTTTGGCTTTAACCAGGAAGGGTGCCAATCCCACGAATTGGTCTAAGGAGACATCCAAAGCGTTCCGGGAGATTAAATCCTATTTTTCTAGAGCTCCCATTCTCCGTCGCCCGGATGTGGACAAGCCATTCTTCCTGGAGGTTGACGCTTCCTCTGTCGGAGCAGGAGCGGTTCTCTCTCAAAAGAATGAACAGGGTCGGACCATGTTTTTTCTTCTCCAAGACCTTCTCTCCAGCAGAGAGGAATTATACGATTGGGGACAAAGAATTACTTGCTATTAAGATGTTTTTTTCGGAGTGGAGGTACCTCTTGGAGGGAGCTAAACATCCTTTCGTATATTCGATCATGAAAATCTCTCGTACCTACAGACGGCGCAGCGTCTTAACCCGAGACAGGACAGGTGATCTCTTTTCTTTTCCCGATTCAATTTTTCCATTCACTTTTTAAAAAGGGAAAAGAACCCTCGGACGGACGTTTGTCCCGGTCCATGGATACGGCTGAGGACGATGATGAGCCCAGGCTTATCGTTCCTCCGGAGTGTATGCGGATGGTGGCTCCAGTGTCCCTAAACCAGGTTCCCCCCGGGAGGACTTTTGTTCCTCCTAATTTACAAAATGAGGTGCTCTCCTGGGCACATGCCTCTAAGATCAGAGGTCATTTTGGGGTCAAACGTACCACGGAGTTTCTCCAATATAGGTGGCCTTGACTACCCCAGGACGTTAAGGAATATGTTCAAGCGTGTGTCTCCTGTGCGAGAGATAAATCGTCCCGTCAGAGGCCGGCTGGTCTTCTTCATCTGTTACCCGTGGCGGATAGACCTTGGGAGCTGGTTGGGATGGATTTCATTGTCGAGTTACCTAAGTCCCGGGGAAACACGACAATATGGGTGGTTTCTGACCATTTTTCTAAGATGGTTCACCTGGTTCCTCTTCCTAGGGTTCCTTCCTCCCGGGTTCTGGCATCACTGTTCATTCGTCACGTTTTCCGTCTCCACGGAATGCCTGATAGAATTGTCTGTGACCGGGGTCCACAGTTTTCCTCCTGGTTCCGGAAAGAATTGTGTAATTTGCTTAGCATTGAACTGAATCTTTCTACTGCCTATCACCCGGAGACCAATGGTCTGGTGGAAAGCACTAACCAGACGCTTGTGACATACTTGCGCAATTTCGTTTCTGCCAACCATAATGATTGGGCGATATTGCTTCCTTGGGCAGAGTTTGCTCTAAACAACACAGTGGCGGATTCCACAGGTCAGACTCTGTTTCTTCTAAATAATGGCCAACATCCGCGAGTCCCGGTTCCTATGCCAGTTTCCTCTGTGGAACCTGGGGTCAGAGATTGGGCTCTGGAGGCGTGGGAGGTTTGGGACCATACCCAGGATGCTATATTGGCCTCCAAGAATAGGATGAGAGAGTCGGCTGACACTCATAGAATCATAGAATCATAGAATCATAGAATGGTAGAGTTGGAAGGGACCTCCTGGGTCATCTGGTCCAACCCCCTGCTCAAAGCAGGATTCACTAGATCATCTCAGACAGATGTCTGTCCAGCCTCTGTTTGAAGACGTCCATTGAAGGGGAACTCACCACCTCTCGTGGCAGCCTGTTCCACTCATTAATCACCCTAACTGTCAAAAAGTTTTTTCTAATATCTAATCTGTGTCTCCTCCCATTTAGTTTCATCCCATTGCTTCTAGTCTTTCCTTGTGCAAATGAGAATAAAGATGATCCTTCTACAATGTGACAGCCCTTGACATATTTGTAGACAGCTATTAAGTCTCCTCTCAGTCTTCTTTTTTGCAAGCTAAACATTCCCAAATCCTGCAACCGTTCCTCATAGGACATGGTTTGCAGACCAGTCACCATTCTGGTCGCTCTTCTCTGAACTTGCTCCAGTTTGTCTATGTCTTTTTTAAAATGTGGTGCCCAAAACTGTACACAGTATTCCAGATGAGGTCTGACCAAAGAGGAGTAAAGACCGATAATGACTTCACGTGATCTAGACTGTATGCTTCTGTTAATACATCCCAGAATTGTATTTGCCTTTTTTGCTGCTGCATCACACTGTTGACTCATGTTCAGTCTATGATCTATTAGTATACCTAAGTCTTTTTCACATGTACTGTTGCTTAGCTCTATTCCTCCCATTCTGTATATGCTTTTTTCATTTTTATTGCCCAGATGTAGTACTTTGCATTTTTCCCTGTTAAAAACCATTCTGTTGGTTGCTGCCCACTGCTCCAGTTTATTTAGGTCTTTTTGAATCCTCTCTCTCTCTTCTCTAGTATTAGCTATCCCTCCTAGCTTTGTGTCATCAGCAAATTTAATCAGTTTACCCTCAATTCCTTCATCTAAATCATTGATAAAGATGTTGAACAATACAGGTCCCAGGACGGAGCCCTGTGGTACCCCACTTGAGACATTCACCCAGCTGGATGTGAAGCCATTTACAACCACCCTTTGAGTCCGATCACTAAGCCAGTTATGAATCCACCTAACAGTTGCCTGGTCCATTGCATACTTGGTCATTTTTTCAATAAGGATGGTGTGAGATACTTTGTCAAATGCTTTGCTGAAGTCAAGATATACTATATCTACAGCATTTCCCTGATCCACCCAGTCAGTGATTCTGTCATAGAAGGAAATTAAGTTAGTCTGACATGACTTGTTAGTTACAAACCCATGCTGGCTCTGGTTAATCACTTCATTCTTATCCATGTACTTACATACATGTTGTTTAATAATTTGTTCAAAGATCTTTCCTGGTATAGAAGTCAGACTCACCGGCCTATAGTTCCCTGGGTCCACCTTCTTCCCCTTTTTGAAGATAGGAACAACATTTGCTCTTCTCCAGTCTTCTGGGACTTCTCCTGTTCTCCAAGAATTTTCAAAGATTATGGAGAGTGGTTCTAAAATTTCTTCTACGATCTCCTTCAGTACTCTGGGGTGTAATTCATCTGGACCTGGTGACTTGAACTCATTTATGTTAGCTAAATATTCCCTCACAATCTTTCTGTTTACAGCTAACTTGGATTCCTCTATTCCTTTAAAAGGACAGTGAAGATCAGTTGATGTTACATTTTCTTTCTGAGAGAAAACAGATGCAAAATAGGAATTAAAAAGTTCGGCCTTCTCAACATCCTCTCTTACCATTTCTCCATTTTCATCCTGTAAAAATCCTATAGCATCTTTGACTTTTCTTTTACTTTTGACATACCCCCAAAATCCTTTTTTATTGCTTTTGACATCTCTTGCAAGCCTTAATTCATTGTCAGCTTTAGCTAACCTGATACGTGCCCTGCAGGATCTGCAGACTGCATTATAATCTTCTTTAGATATGCCTCCCTCTTTCCATTTAATAAACATTTCTTTCTTTCTTTTTAGCATGTGTTTAAGTCATCGCCGTCCAGCCCCCGTATTCTCTCCGGGCGACAGGGTGTGGCTCGCGGCTTGCAATATCAGAGTACGCGGGGAATCTGCTAAGTTTGCCCCCCATTTTATTGGTCCTTTCAAAATTTTGGCCCAAATAAACCCCGTAGTGTACCGTTTACAGTTACCACGACACATGAAGATTCACGACACTTTTCATGTGTTGCTCCTTAAGCCGTTTCGCCTGACAAAATTCTCTGAACCCCAACCTGCTTCAGACACCAGGGGTGATGATCTCGAGGTACAGGCGATCGTGGGGTCTAAGATGGTTCGTGGGAAAAAATATTACCTAGTACACTGGAGGGGCCATGGATCTGAGGAGCGTTCTTGGGAACCGGTGGACCACATTCATGCTCCCCTGCTCATTGAGGAATTTGAGCGTCAAGTGGAGGGGGATAATGTTAGGCGTTTGCTGGATCGGAAATTGGTTCAGAATCATTAGTGGATTCTGTGGTCTCCCATTCTGGTCCAGAAGCTGCTCAGCATCACCGTCGGTCCCAACGCCTAGCTGGTGCACGAGATGTACAATTTGTCTCCTGCGTCTTTGTTCCTAGTAGCACGAAGCATAGGTTTCGGAGGGGTACAGGGCTACTACAGCCTAAGTCCAGGATGCACTGCACTGAGCATGCCCGTGACATGGCGGACCGTGATTGGTTTGGTGTCAGCTGATCCGATGACCTGGCACCGCCTGATTGGCTGCGAGTGACGTCATCAGTAGTGCGACCAATAATGCGATGGTGGGCAGGGCTTAGTTTAAATAGCCCGCCCACAAACATGGCGGTGCGCTCTGATCATTGAGCTGAGGTTGTGTTACTGTGTGGACGCTTGTCTGTTTGGGCTCCACGTACTCTCTTGCTGCTCTAGCTTTGGACAGGCAGGTTTAGCTGGGGATAGGCAGTCTTAGCTGGAGGGAGGCAGGTAGTTCTGTTTGACAGTCTGGCTCCGACAAGGGGGTCGCTATACACCCCGAGCAGACTGCGGACTCCGCATTCCTGGCACCGCCTGTTAGCCACGTGGAGAGATACTCCGCAGTCCGGTAGCACACCGGCTGGGAGCACATATACGCCGGCGTGAGTCACACACACGTCCTAACGCCTGCTGCATAGCCTCTGTGCAGTTAACAGGGCTACGGCTACATTATTTGTCGCACATCTCTCGTGCAGTTAACGGAGATAGTGCGAATCCCTTTTCCCGTCCCGGTGTGCAGTAACACTGGAGGGATTTATATATTGGTTGGTTGTTTTACCTTCTTACCCGGAAGGTGTTCGGCCGCAGTCTTCCAGCCTGAATCGCGGACCCCGGGTTCGGTTGCTTTCCATTATTAATAAAGTTGTTTGCAACCGTCCCCTTAACAGATATATTCTGTAGCGCCGGCGTCCCTGCCCTCTGCTAGGCAGGGACGCTGTTCCCCTCACCTCCCTGCTCCGTGCCCGGCGTCCTCCTCCCGCTCTGCTGGCAGCGCGCGCTCCTTCCCGGCCACTGTGCTTAGGGCGCGCGCGCTCTCCCTCCCTCTTAAAGGGGCCGCACGCGCTGTCCTAAGGAGTCCCCGGCCAATGGCCGGAGGACTTCACCATATATAAGGCACCTCCTCCAAAATGGAGGTGCCCGAGCAATGTTGTTGCACTGTTTACTACTCTGCTTCAGCCCTCAGGTCCCGTTGCCAGTTACCTGCCAGTTACCTGCCAGTTACCTGCCAGATTCCTGCCTGATTATCTGCTACCTGCCTGCTAGTCTGAGGTCCGACGGTCTGCCTTACTACTCCTGTCAGTCTGTCTAAGGACCAGTCTGCCCGCTCACCTGGGAGCGCACATCAGCCACCTGCCTGCTTGCCCGAGGTCCGACGGTCTGCCTTCCAACTCCTGTCAGTCTGTCTATGGACCAGCTTGCCCGCTCACCTGGGAGCACACACCTGCTACCTGCCTGCTAGTCTACCTGGAGGCTCCGCCGTCACGTGCTGTGACCACCTGCCTGTCCAGTGACTCCTGCTCGCTCACCTGGGAGCGCTCATCTGCTGCCTGTCTGCTAGCCTACCTGGAGGCTCTGCCGTCACGTGCTGTGACCACCCGCCTGTCCAGAGACTTCTGCCCGCTCACCTGGGAGCGCTCATCTGCCGCCTGTCTGTTGGTCTTCCTGGAGGCTCCGCCGTCACATGCTGTGACCACCCGTTCATCCAGAGACTCTCGCCTGCTCACCTGGGAGCTCACGTCTATCATCAGCCGCCACAGGTCGTACCAACCCTTTACCTAGAGACTGCCCCGGTCACTTGCCGTGACCATCTGCCCGTTCATCCAGAGACTGCCCCGGTCACTTGCCGTGACCATCTGCCCGTTCATTCAGAGACTGCCCCGGTCACTTGCCGTGACCATCAGCCCGTTCATCCAGAGACTTCCCCGGTCACTTGCCGTGACCTCCAGCCCGTTCACTCAGAGACTGTCCCGGTCACCTGCTGTGACCTCCTGCCCGTCTTCCCTGGTCGCCACCCGCTCCCTTACAAGGACTGCCCCCTTGTATAGTAGCTCAGAGGTTCCGCCTCCCAGACCCGTTACAGTTTGCTCGGGCCATGGAACCCGGTGGCACCCAAGCTCCCTCGCTCTCGGACCTGTGTCATGAACTGTCCCGTCAAAGGTCCCAACAGGAGTCCATCCTGGGTCACCTGCGGAATGTCAATACTCGCCTGGACACTCTGACTGCTCCACCAGCAACCTCTGCCAGTGCCATGTCTCGCAATCCAGCAGCTCCGCTGCCCACTAATACCATGGTATCCTACCCCGGACCCCGGCTTTCTGCACCCCCTCGCTTCGGAGGCGACTCCGCCCAGGCTCGGGGCTTCATAAATCAGTGCACCCTGCACTTTGAACTATTGTCCCACCAGTTTAACTCCGACCGGGCCAAAATTGCATTCATCATGTCCCATCTCACCGGGGAGGCCCTGGCCTGGCTAAATCCTCTATGGGAGAGAGGAGACCCCCTGGTGTCCAACTTGCCTGCTTTTCTCACGGCTTTCCGGAAAGTCTTCGACGAACCCGGACGGAAGACCTCATCCGCATCACTGCTACGCCTCCGTCAGGGAAGTCTCACCGTGGGCCAATATGCCATACGGTTCTGTACCCTTGCCTCGGAGCTGGCCTGGGATAACGACGCTCTGGTATCCGTCTTCTGGGAGGGTCTGTCCGGCCGTATTAAAGATGAACTTGCCGGTCGGGACATTCCTACCACTCTCGATGACCTAATAACTCTTGCCACCCGGATTGACCTACGGTTCCAGGAGCGTGCCAAAGAGGTCACCCGTGAGAGGAGGTTACCATGTCTAGCTCCTACTTTTCAGAAACCCGTCACTCCCTCCGTCTCTACCCAGGTACACTCTCCTGAGTCTATGCAGGTCGACCAGACCAAGATGGTCAAAACCCGTCAGGACTTACGCCGTGCCGAGGGGAGCTGCTTCTACTGTGGCAGTAAGGAGCACCGGATCCGTGCCTGCCCGGAGAGGTCGGGAAACGCCTGTGTCTAGGTTCGCTCAGAGAGGTCAACCTAGACAAGAAGAAATCCTCTCCATCTCTGCTGCTGTCAGTCTCAATCGTCTGCGGGGAGAACCGTTATTTCGAACTAGCCCAACTTGACTCTGGAGCAGCCGGGAATCTTATTTCACAGTCCCTGGTAGAGAAATACCGCATCCCCACCAAACCTCTGGCTGTACCCTTGTCTGTTGCTGCCGTGGATGGGGGCCTCTTACCACGCCCCATCCAACTCATCACCGAATCCATTACTCTGCAGGTGGGAATGCTGCATTCTGAGAGTATCTCCTTTCATGTTCTGCCTGGACTCTCTCACGCCCTCTTGCTAGGCCTACCTTGGCTCCAGAGACATGCACCCGTGCTTGACTGGCAGACCGGAGAAGTCCTTCGCTGGGGACAGGACTGCCATAAGACCTGTCTGGTTCCCGTCCATCCCGTCCGTCCTTCTCCTACCCCAGCTAATCTACCTGGACTTCCGATTCCTTATTGGTCTTTTGCTGATGTCTTTAATAAAAAGGAAGCAGAGACACTACCTCCTCATAGACCATACGACTGCCCTATCGACCTGTTACCTGGTACTACTCCTCCCCGTGGGCGTATTTATCCTTTATCCGCTGCTGAAACCCGGTCGATGTCCGAATATATTGAGGAGAATCTGGCCAGGGGATTCATCCGGAAATCTACCTCCCCGGCGGGAGCAGGCTTCTTTTTCGTCAAAAAGAAGGACGGCTCTCTCCGTCCCTGTATAGACTATAGAGGCCTTAACCAGATCACGGTGAAGAATAAGTACCCCCTTCCGCTCATTCCGGAGTTATTTGATCGTCTGAGGGGGGCTAGAATCTTCACCAAACTGGACCTCCGTGGGGCGTACAACCTGGTTCGTATCCGTCAGGGGGATGAATGGAAGACGGCATTCAACACCCGGGACGGCCACTATGAATATCTGGTAATGCCCTTTGGTCTCTGTAACGCTCCTGCCGTCTTTCAAGAGTTGGTCAATGACATCTTCCGGGACCTTCTCTACTCCTGCGTAGTGGTGTACCTGGACGACATCTTGGTCTTCTCTCCGGATCTCCAGACTCACCGGAGGGACGTTCGTCAGGTCCTGCTCAGGCTCAGGCAGAATCACCTCTTCGCTAAATACGAGAAGTGCCTCTTTGAGCAGACCTCGCTTCCGTTTTTGGGCTACATTATTTCTCAGACCGGCCTACGAATGGATCCAGAGAAACTGTCTGCCATCGAGAAATGGCCTCGACCGGAGGGGTTGAAGGCCATTCAGCGATTCCTGGGCTTCGCCAACTACTACCGCCTTTTCATACCACACTTCTCTTCCCGGACTGCCCCAATTTCCGCGCTCACCCGTAAGGGTACTAATCCCAAAGAGTGGCCGCCCGAAGCAGAGGAGGCCTTTCTTTCCCTAAAACAGGCCTTCTCTTCCGCCCCGGTGCTGCATCGCCCGGACGGCAACAAGCAGTTCTTCCTGGAAGTTGACGCCTCCTCCTCTGGAGCCGGAGCGGTACTTACTCAAAAATCATCTTCCGGGAGAATGGTAACTTGTGGCTTCTTCTCCAAACTCTTCTCCTCTTCTGAGCGCAACTATTCCATAGGAGACCGAGAGTTATTGGCCATCAAACTGGCATTGGAGGAGTGGCGTTACCTACTCGAGGGGGCTCTTCACCCGGTAATAATTTACACTGACCACAAGAACTTGGCTTACCTCCAGCATGCCCAGAGACTTAACCCGCGCCAAGCCCGGTGGTCCTTGTTTTTTGCTCGCTTTGATTTTGTTCTTCATTTTCGCCCGGCTGACAAAAACGTCAAAGCAGATGCCTTGTCCCGATCCTTTTTGGTGTCCTATCTCGAGGAAGAACCTAAACATATCATCGATCCAGCCAGAGTAATGCAGGTGGCTCCCGTGAGCCTAAATCGTCTCCCTCGCAGTAAGACGTTCGTATCAGTACCTGATCGGGAGAAGATCCTACACTGGGGTCACTCGTCTAAACTAGCTGGCCACGCCGGTCAGAAAAAGACCCTCCAGCTTATTGCCCGGCACTACTGGTGGCCTACCCTGCACAAGGACGTAATAGACTTTGTTTCTGCCTGTGTGTCCTGCGCCCGCAACAAAGTCCCGAGACACCTGCCAGCCAGTCGCCTTCTTCCGCTTCCTGTGCCTGCTGCCCCCTGGCAGCATATTGCTATGGACTTCATAACTGATCTCCCCGTCTCTGCCGGTTGTACGGTCATTTGGGTGGTCGCTGACCGCTTTTCCAAGATGGCTCACTTTATTCCCCTGCCTGGCCTCCCGTCTGCACCCGAGCTGGCTAAAGACGTTATCCGCCACATATTCCGTCTTCATGGCCTGCCCCTCCACATCGTGTCGGATCGTGGGGTACAGTTCACCTCACGTTTCTGGAGAGCCACTTATAAACTGCTAGACGTCACCCTGGACTTCTCTTCCGCTTACCACCCACAGTCCAATGGTCAAGTGGAGCGGATCAATCAGAACCTGTCCAGTTACCTCCGGCACTTCGTTAATGCCCATCATTCTGACTGGGTGGATCTCCTACCATGGGCCGAGTTCTCCTATAACAATCACGAGAGCGAATCCTCCTCCAAATCCCCGTTTTTTGTAGTCTTCGGTCAGCATCCTCGGATTCCTTTTCCTGTCTCCACCTCTGTGGACAACCCGGCTGCGGAATCTCTCGGTAGCAAATTTTCCTCCATTTGGGAGAGTACCCGATCCGCACTCCTTCAGTCGTCCGAACGGATGAAAAGACACGCTGACAAAAAACGCCTGGATCCTCCACAATTTCGTCCTGGAGATAAAGTCTGGCTCTCGTCTAAATATGTCCGACTCAAGATACCTTCTTACAAGTTAGGGCCTCGGTTCATCGGTCCTCTGGAGGTCATCAGTCAGATCAACCCGGTGGCCTATAAATTAAAACTCCCGGCCAACTTACGGATCCCTAACTCCTTCCATGTATCTCTCCTCAAACCTGTGGTACTTAACTCTTTTTCCAAGTCTACAGGTACGCCTCCTGCTCCGGTTTCTGCTGAGGACGAGTTTGAGGTAGAGAACATTGTTGCCACCAAAAGGGTAAGAGGAAAGACCTTTTTTTTAGTAGATTGGAGGGGGTTTGGTCCTGAGGAGAGAACGTGGGAGCCCCGGGAGAACATCCATGCCCCTCTTATCCTAGCTAAATTTCTGTCTGGCCTAAAAAAGGGGGGGCCTAAAGGGGGGGGTACTGTAGCGCCGGCGTCCCTGCCCTCTGCTAGGCAGGGACGCTGTTCCCCTCACCTCCCTGCTCCGTGCCCGGCGTCCTCCTCCCGCTCTGCTGGCAGCGCGCGCTCCTTCCCGGCCACTGTGCTTAGGGCGCGCGCGCGCGCTCTCCCTCCCTCTTAAAGGGGCCGCGCGCGCCGTCCTAAGGAGTCCCCGGCCAATGGCCGGAGGACTTCACCATATATAAGGCACCTCGTCCAAAATGGAGGTGCCCGAGCAATGTTGTTGCACTGTTTACTACTCTGCTTCAGCCCTCAGGTCCCGTTGCCAGTTACCTGCCAGTTACCTGCCAGTTACCTGCCAGATTCCTGCCTGATTATCTGCTACCTGCCTGCTAGTCTGAGGTCCGACGGTCTGCCTTACTACTCCTGTCAGTCTGTCTAAGGACCAGTCTGCCCGCTCACCTGGGAGCGCACATCAGCCACCTGCCTGCTTGCCCGAGGTCCGACGGTCTGCCTTCCAACTTCTGTCAGTCTGTCTATGGACCAGCTTGCCCGCTCACCTGGGAGCACACACCTGCTACCTGCCTGCTAGTCTACCTGGAGGCTCCGCCGTCACGTGCTGTGACCACCTGCCTGTCCAGTGACTCCTGCTCGCTCACCTGGGAGCGCTCATCTGCTGCCTGTCTGCTAGCCTACCTGGAGGCTCTGCCGTCACGTGCTGTGACCACCCGCCTGTCCAGAGACTTCTGCCCGCTCACCTGGGAGCGCTCATCTGCCGCCTGTCTGTTGGTCTTCCTGGAGGCTCCGCCATCACATGCTGTGACCACCCGTTCATCCAGAGACTCTCGCCTGCTCACCTGGGAGCTCACGTCTATCATCAGCCGCCACAGGTCGTACCAACCCTTTACCTAGAGACTGCCCCGGTCACTTGCCGTGACCATCTGCCCGTTCATCCAGAGACTGCCCCGGTCACTTGCCGTGTGTTATGTTCTGCTACCAAAGCTAAGGAAAGAGAGGAGATCTGTCCCTACTATGAGACTCAGCTGAATCCCTACGATGTAACAGGGAACCTGATCCTGCGATCAGACCTGCTAAAGTCCTAATCTAGTCTGTACGAAGACCTATAGATGTGGGGAGGGAATCCCTACAAGTACTAAGGACTGGGAGGAATATGGGACACCTCCTAACAGAAATAGTAGCAGACAGACGAACAAACAAAATAGATAGAACATAGAGGTCCGTAGACCAAGCAAACTAACAGAGTAAGATACAGAGCACAGGCAAGCTAGAAAGTAGATATACAATGAAGTCCAGCAAAGACAGAAGGGCGGAGCAGGACTAAATAGGCCAACAAGGTCATGTGACCAGCAAAGGAAAAAAAACCTAACAGCAAGGTTCTAACAGTACCCCCCCTTCTAAGAGGATCCTCCGGATCCCCTAGGACCAGGCTTATCAGGAAATCTCCTGTGAAACGCTCTGATAAGTCTGGACGCGGAAACATCATCTGACCTCACCCAAGAGTTATCCTCGGGTCCGAAACCTTTCCAGGCCACAAGATACTGCAAACTACCTCTATACCGTCTAGAGTCAAGGATGCGAGAAATTTCATATTCCCCGTCCTCCACCACCGGAGGAACAGAGGCAGAGGCGTCACCATCCGACACAACAGCTTTTTTTAACAGAGAGACATGAAAGACCGGATTAATTCTCCAGGAGGTAGGAACCTCCAACCTAACAGCAGATTGGTTGACAACCTGAAGCACCTTAAAGGGCCCTACAAACTTGGGACCCAATTTCTTAGAAGGAATCCTCAACCGCAGATTCCTAGAGGACAACCAAACCATGTCACCAACAGCGAACAAAACCTCCTGTCGTTTCCTATCAAAGTAGTCTTTACATTTTCTGTTGGCCTCCTGAAGATTACCACGCACATCCGTCCAAACTCTTTCCAAATCACCGGAAAAATTCTCCTCCTCAGGCACGGCAGATCCCAACTTGGAGAACGACCCAAACGACGGATGTCTCCCAGAACAACAAAAAAAAGGCGAACAACCAGCAGAAGAAGATGTATGATTGTTCAGAGCAAATTCGGCAAGTGGCAGAAACTCAGACCACCCCTCTTGATTGTCTGCCACAAAACAACGCAAGAACTGCTCAACATCCTGGTTTTTCCTTTCTGTCTGGCCATTAGATTCAGGATGATATCCGGACGAAAACGACAAATGAATTCCCAACCTGTCACAAAAGGCACGCCAAAAACGAGCCACGAACTGAGGACCCCTATCAGAAACAATGTCAGTAGGAACGCCATGAAGTCTGACAATTTCCTTGACAAAGGCCTTAGCGAGAGTTTTAGCGCAGGGCAGTTTGACGAAGGGAACCAAGTGACACATCTTGCTAAAGCGGTCCACGACCACCCAGATGACAGTAAAACCCTCAGAGGGGGGAAGGTCAGTTATAAAGTCCATAGCCAAATGTGTCCAAGGAGCACTGGGGACCTCCAAAGGACAAAGCAACCCCGCAGCAGGAGTATGTGAGGACTTAGATCTAGCACATATAGTACATTGGCGCACCCACTTAATGACTTCCTTCTGCCATCCAGGCCACCAAAAACTGCGACCCACCAGTCTCTTGGTCTCAGAGATTCCGGGATGACCTGCCAACCGAGATTCGTGACACTCAACAAACAAATCTCTCCTAAAGGTCTCAGGCACAAACAACCTCCCATGAGGAGTGTTAGATGGGGCTTTCTCCTGAGCTTTAAGAATCTCATCTTCCAAAACGGAGTCTAAAGCAGCTATCACAACACCTTCTTGTAAAATGTTTTCCTCTTTCTCAGCACCGACTATGGGAGAAAAACTGCGAGACAAGGCATCCGCCTTAACATTCTTAGTACCAGGGATGTAAGTAACGGAGAAATTAAACCGCGAGAAAAACAGTGCCCACCTAGCCTGACGGGCATTCAGGCGCTTGGCAGCATCAAGATATATCAGATTTTTATGATCCGTAAGAACCTGAACGGGAAATTCCGCACCTTCCAAGAAGTGGCGCCAGTGTTCAAATGCGAGTTTAATAGCCAATAATTCCCGATTACCAATATCGTAATTCAATTCAGTCTCCGAAAAATTTTTTGAAAAAAAGGCACAGGGATGTAATCCATCCCCGTTATCCTGAGACAATACTGCGCCAACCCCCACAGAGGAAGCATCAACCTCAACCAAAAACGGCCTAGTAACATCAGGCTGCATAAGGATGGGAGCAGAGGTGAACCTCTCCTTGAGATACACAAAAGCTTCAATGGCCTCAGAAGACCACTGAACCGCATCAGCACCTTTCCTGGTGAGATCAGTCAGAGGTTTGACAATACTAGAAAAATTTTTTATGAACTTTCTATAGTAATTGGCGAAACCCAAAAACCTCTGTATCGATTTCAAACCAATAGGCCTAGGCCATTCCTGCACAGCCTGAACCTTAACCGGATCCATCTCAAAACCTTTGCTGGAGATAATGTAGCCCAAAAAACTAATTCTCTGTACAGCGAACTCACATTTCTCCAGCTTAGCAAAAAGCGAATTGTCCATTAATAACTGTAATACCTCACGCACGCTCCGCCAATGAGACTCCAGATCTGGCGAATAAATCAAAATGTCATCCAAATACACAACCACATTTTTACCGATCAAAGGTCTAAGGATGTCATTAATCAGATTCTGAAAAAATGCAGGAGCATTAGTGAGACCAAAAGGCATAACCAGATTCTCAAAATGACCCACAGGAGTGTTAAAAGCAGTCTTCCATTCATCACCCTCCTTCATGCGCAACAGATTGTATGCCCCCTTAAGGTCAATTTTAGAGAACCACTTGGCCCCCAATAACTGGTTAAACAGATCAGGAATCAATGGCAGTGGGTAAGGATTGCGTACCGTAATTTTGTTAATCTCACGAAAATCCAGACAAGGACGTAAACCGCCGTCCTTTTTTTTTACAAAAAAAAATCCAACCGCCACAGGAGACTTAGAGGGCCTAATGTGACCGGCGGCCAAGCTTGTCTGTATGTATTCCTCCAAAGCCTTCCTCTCAGGAATAGTAAGGTTAAATAAACGACTCTTAGGAAGAGTCGCTCCAGGGACAAATTCAATAGAACAATCATAGTCTCTATGGGGAGGCAAAACCTGCGATTCCTTCTCAGAAAAAACTCTCCAAAAATCCTGAATAGGAACAGGCAATTCTCCCCTATCCAAAGCTGCAATACGCCCGTTACAACACTTGTCATAACATTTATGGCTCCAGGATTTAATTTCACTGGTAGACCAATCCAGTACAGGATTGTGAAATTTTAACCAGGGCAAACCCAATATTACTGGAGAAGGCAAGTTATTCAACACTACCAAATCCAATTTCTCATGGTGAACACCATTAATAGTGAGAGGAAATTCACTGACCTTGAGAGTAATATTCTTCAAAGGGGAGCCATCCACAGAAACCACAGCAATGGGGGATGACAAAGGTTCAGGTTTTAAATTGAGTTTTTCCACGAATCCCCCATCAATTACATTCAGTGTAGACCCGCAATCAACAAACACCCGAAATTCCATTAATTTTTCCTGAGCAATCGTGGAAGCAGCTAAAAATATACCCTTGGAATTTAAACAGGCAATACGGGCGTGACTGACCATTTTTTTTTCTTTCTTCATACGAAGCTCACAGCCTTTAATCAAATGACCAGATTTTCCGCAGTAGAAACACAAGCCTTGCGAAAAACGACGGTCTTTTTCTTGAGAGCGAGGTGCCACCGATCCAATCTCCATCGGTTCACCACTGTTAGTACACACATTATCATAACCAGAAACTGACATAGCAGAGGATTTGCTCTCATTAACCCTAGCACGCAGTCTTCTATCCACCCGTATAGCTAATTGCATAGCCTGTTGCAAATCTTCAGGTGTAGGATAAGCAATTAGCAGGTCTTTAACCCTTTCACTGAGCCCAGCAAGAAATAGACTTTTCAGAGCAGAATCGTTCCACCCTGTTTGAGTGGACCAACGACGAAAATGTGTACAATATTTTTCCACATTACCCGATCCTTGTTTTAGACGTCTCAACTCAGTCTCAGCTGATGCGACACGGTCAGGATCATCATATAATAGTCCCAAAGCAGAAAAAAAACTATCCACTGATCTGAAGCATGAATCATTAGGTTGCAAAGAAAAGGCCCACTCCTGAGGCTCTTTGCGCAAAAGTGACATTATGAACCCTACGCGCTGGGATTCATCCCCAGAGGACTTAGGTCTCAAACGAAAATACAATAAGCAAGCATTTTTAAATGAAAAGAATTCTCGGTGTTCACCAAAAAACAAATCCGGCAAACATACCTTAGGCTCCAAGAAATGTGCTCCAGGACAGTTACTCACGTGCTGACGGAGCTCGGCCACCTCCAGAGAGAGTCCCTGCAGGCGATGAGCCAAATCCTGAACCGACACCATGATGGAACAGAAAAATCTTTCCTTAGAGAATTTGCTGGCTGGACTTACTGTTATGTTCTGCTACCAAAGCTAAGGAAAGAGAGGAGATCTGTCCCTACTATGAGACTCAGCTGAATCCCTACGATGTAACAGGGAACCTGATCCTGCGATCAGACCTGCTAAAGTCCTAATCTAGTCTGTACGAAGACCTATAGATGTGGGGAGGGAATCCCTACAAGTACTAAGGACTGGGAGGAATATGGGACACCTCCTAACAGAAATAGTAGCAGACAGACGAACAAACAAAATAGATAGAACATAGAGGTCCGTAGACCAAGCAAACTAACAGAGTAAGATACAGAGCACAGGCAAGCTAGAAAGTAGATATACAATGAAGTCCAGCAAAGACAGAAGGGCGGAGCAGGACTAAATAGGCCAACAAGGTCATGTGACCAGCAAAGGAAAAAAAACCTAACAGCAAGGTTCTAACACCGTGACCATCTGCCCGTTCATTCAGAGACTGCCCCGGTCACTTGCCGTGACCATCAGCCCGTTCATCCAGAGACTGCCCCGGTCACTTGCCATGACCTCCAGCCCATTCACTCAGAGACTGTCCCGGTCACCTGCTGTGACCTCCTGCCCGTCTTCCCTGCTCGCCACCCGCTCCCTTACAAGGACTGCCCCCTTGTATAGTAGCTCAGAGGTTCCGCCTCCCAGACCCGTTACATATTCTATGTTATACAGGCCTCATCCACGCTAAAAAAAATACTTTCTTGTGTTCCTAACGTTATACAGCATGGGACATCTCAGTTTGAAATAGTTTGGAGAATATCTTGTATGTTATACAGGCCTCATCCACACTTAAAAAATACTTTCTTCTGTTCCTAACATTATACAGCAGGAGACATCTCATTTTGAAATAGTTTGGAGAATATCTAGTATGTTATTGTTACGGGTGTGTCAGATGTGACAGACAGTCGGCCTGCAGTTGGTTGTAGAAGATCTCTTCAGTTGGCATTACAGACACCTTCTTAGCTGTTTCACTCTAGGACCCAGCGGCTACCCCCTTCCTGCTAATTGACACCCTGGCCTGGGCGTTTAAATTGTTTCACTTTGCAGCAGGAAGGTGCTGGTGATACTCACATGTTTCCTTGTGAATGTTTGGAGCGCTCAGACTGCTATCGTCCTCTGTGATGCTAGGAGGACGCTTGGAGTTATCTCTCTGAAGTCGGCTAAAGCTAAGCTACTTTTCCCTGTGTTTGTCTCCCTCCTCAATGGAGAGGGTGCAGCTGTGCTGGGGGAGAAAATGGTTAGAAGGTTGGAGGAGTGTTTAAGCTAGGGATTGGGGGGGAGGGTATTTGTGGCACCCTGCTACTACAGGTACCACAGGACCCAAAAGGGTGCATGGACGGACTTCTCCACAAGAGGCCCTCACTACAAACAAACACCTCCACCCTTCCACCTCATACCACCAGAGGGAGCCCTGTTAGGGATATATATATATATGGAGGGTGGAGTCAGGCAGTTCAGTTCAGTCAGACAGTGTGCTGGCACTTAGACCAGTGAAGAAACAGCACGTGAGCTGCTGTGTTCTGAGAGCCCCGAGTGTGGCCGGAGGCAAAGAGGAGAGGAGAAAGGAGTTAAGGGGGCAGAGGAGCATCACAGGCTCACCCCAGAATACAAACCGGACACCAGGTCCGCGCCTACAGGGTCCTTTACATCCAGTAGGGATTACCGGCATACCAGGAGGATTACAGATCCCTGGTCGACCTGAAGCTAAACCCTTTCCAGGACTAGGAACCACGAAGGCCCCAGCGTCCAGGGATAGTGGTTGCCAGAGAAAGGTCCTACTACCAAGCGACAGGTGAGAGAACAACACAACACAGAAGCTAGGCCCAGTTGCAGGCTGGCCAGGAGCTTAGAGAGAGGGAGAAACGGACCAGGAGGCCTTATACCCACTCACTGGGGAGAGTCCTGAAGTGCACCCTTCCTACCGAGTACCCTGGACCGTACCTGACATCTGCACCAGTAAAGGTACTGAAGTGAATCTCCTGTCTGTCAGTTACTCCTGCTGCGCCATCTCTTCTGCACTACAACGCCCAGCATCACCATCTGCACCTACACTGCTCTGGGGCTGTGCTCTGCCTGGGAGAGCCGCACCAACCCAGCTGCCCTAACACCTGCGCCAGAGGTCTGCAGCAGCGCTGCTACCCGTTACCAGAAAGCACAGGTGGCGTCACGAGACAAAAACTGTTACCGACCAAAAACCCCTTTTTCAAGAGAGACCCCAGAGTACGGGCCCGGGAGCCGACTGCCGTGACATCCTAAACAAGGTAAAAGGCCCGGGTACCGAGTCCCCTATATCCCCCTGGGCGAGACACTCTCTGCCTGGCGTCACAAACAGGATTTCGTCCCCGTTGCCACCGGGTACTGTGTGCCGTAATTGAACTGTGATTGTACTGTGGTGAACATTGCCCCCATTACCGCGTCGCCGTGCGGGAAGAAGAGGGGCGTATCCGCGGGAACCAGAGAGGCATGACTGTTGGTAGCGCGCAAAGCCCAGGCCCCGCTTCACGCCTCGACGCCAAACCAGGAAGCGTCAGCTCCTGGAAGGAGACCGTCGTCAAGCCCACGCTCTGAAGTTAGCCGCGAGGGAAACGCAATGTCCTGGAAAGAGACTGTCGCCTGCGGAGCTGCGGCCTACCCAATCAAAAGTAAAGGAGGTAGGCTACGTTTCACTAGGGGGGCTCAACCATGGCCGACGACCAGCAAAGCGCCGGAGCACCGGTTAACGCTACTGATGCTCAACTCGCGCCCGGCGCTGCTCAGGCCGGAGCAGCCGCCCCACCAGCAGGGGTCGCGATTCCAGTCATGCCCATGGCCCCTGCCGTACATCCCCGGAGCAAAATGGCTTCCCCAGTATGATGGCAAACCAGACACCCTGTCTGGATTCAAAAGGAAAATATGCGGTGTACTAGATATGTAGAATCATAGAATCATAGAATCATAGAATGGTAGAGTTGGAAGGGACCTCCTGGGTCATCTGGTCCAACCCCCTGCTCAAAGCAGGATTCACTAGATCATCTCAGACAGATGTCTGTCCAGCCTCTGTTTGAAGACATCCATTGAAGGGGAACTCACCACCTCTCGTGGCAGCCTGTTCCACTCATTAATCACCCTAACTGTCAAAAAGTTTTTTCTAATATCTAATCTGTGTCTCCTCCCATTTAGTTTCATCCCATTGCTTCTAGTCTTTCCTTGTGCAAATGAGAATAAAGATGATCCTTCTACAATGTGACAGCCCTTGACATATTTGTAGACAGCTATTAAGTCTCCTCTCAGTCTTCTTTTTTGCAAGCTAAACATTCCCAAATCCTGCAACCGTTCCTCATAGGACATGGTTTGCAGATCAGTCACCATTCTGGTCGCTCTTCTCTGAACTTGCTCCAGTTTGTCTATGTCTTTTTTAAAATGTGGTGCCCAAAACTGTACACAGTATTCCAGATGAGGTCTGAAAAAAGAGGAGTAAAGACCGATAATGACTTCACGTGATCTAGACTGTATGCTTCTGTTAATACATCCCAGAATTGTATTTGCCTTTTTTGCTGCTGCATCACACTGTTGACTCATGTTCAGTCTATGATCTATTAGTATACCTAAGTCTTTTTCACATGTACTGTTGCTTAGCTCTATTCCTCCCATTCTGTATATGCTTTTTTCATTTTTATTGCCCAGATGTAGTACTTTGCATTTTTCCCTGTTAAAAACCATTCTGTTGGTTGCTGCCCACTGCTCCAGTTTATTTAGGTCTTTTTGAATCCTCTCTCTCTCTTCTCTAGTATTAGCTATCCCTCCTAGCTTTGTGTCATCAGCAAATTTAATCAGTTTACCCTCAATTCCTTCATCTAAATCATTGATAAAGATGTTGAACAATACAGGTCCCAGGACGGAGCCCTGTGGTACCCCACTTGACACATTCATCCAGCTGGATGTGAAGCCATTTACAACCACCCTTTGAGTCCGATCACTAAGCCAGTTATGAATCCACCTAACAGTTGCCTGGTCCATTGCATACTTGGTCATTTTTTCAATAAGGATGATGTGAGATACTTTGTCAAATGCTTTGCTGAAGTCAAGATATACTATATCTACAGCATTTCCCTGATCCACCCAGTCAGTGATTCTGTCATAGAAGGAAATTAAGTTAGTCTGACATGACTTGTTAGTTACAAACCCATGCTGACTCTGGTTATTAATCACTTCATTCTTATCCATGTACTTACATACATGTTGTTTAATAATTTGTTCAAAGATCTTTCCTGGTATAGAAGTCAGACTCACCGGCCTATAGTTCCCTGGGTCCACCTTCTTCCCCTTTTTGAAGATAGGAACAACATTTGCTCTTCTCCAGTCTTCTGGGACTTCTCCTGTTCTCCAAGAATTTTCAAAGATTATGGAGAGTAGTTCTAAAATTTCATCTACAATCTCCTTCAGTACTCTGGGGTGTAATTCATCTGGACCTGGAGACTTGAACTCATTTATGTTAGTTAAATATTCCCTCACAATCTTTCTGTTTACTGATAACTTGGATTCCTCTATTCCTTTAAAAGGACAGTGAACATCAGTTGATGTTACATTTTCTTTCTGAGAGAAAACAGATGCAAAATAGGAATTAAAAAGTTCGGCCTTCTCAACATCCTCTCTTACCATTTCTCCATTTTCATCCTGTAAAAATCCTATAGCATCTTTGACTTTTCTTTTACTTTTGACATACCCCCAAAATCCTTTTTTATTGCTTTTGACATCTCTTGCAAGCCTTAATTCATTGTCAGCTTTAGCTAACCTGATACGTGCCCTACAGGATCTGCTCTCTGTATTCAATGACTGGTAAACAGAGAGCTGCTGTTGTGCTGGGGCAATTGACTGGTGCCGCAGAGTGGGAAGTTTAAATCTGGCCAGCCGCAGACCAGGAATCAGTAACCATTATCTTTAAGAGACTGCAAACTGTGTTGAAAACCGCACTGAGACAGATCTCCGGATGAGGTTCTACCACTGTACCCAGAAACCTGACGACAGTATCCGGGACTATGCCTGGCGTCTACAAGAGGCCCCGTGGGCCCTGAAACAGGTTAGTCCAGCCAGCATACATGATGAGAACAAAATGCTGACAGAACAATTCATCCGGGGGTTGAGGTCCCAGGAGGAGAGCAGAACCGTACGGTGGTGGGCCTTAGATCATCCAAATGCCACCTTTGACGCCCTGAAGGACATGGCTATTAAGGGTCTGCAGCCCCTGGAATCATCAGATACTGCTATCCAGCGTTACCAAGGTGGGGCCACCCCAGTGCCCGCACCGCCCACTGCTCCTTCATTAACGGCTGAAACAAAGATGCAAACAATGCCCCCTAGCAAGCTGGACAGCCTGCACTCTGACGTGCGTCAGCTAAGTAAAACCCTGACCACTGTCCTGAGCGCCCTGCAGCTACAGGCGGAGCCCGAGCCGGAGGGAAGGATCCTACTCGCCGACAGTCCTGAGGATGTCCCCTGGATGAGGAGAAGAAGGAGGACAATGCCACCCCGTGGGAGGACCAACGTCGCCCTCCAAGAGAATTCGTCTGCTACCGCTGCCACAAGGCAGGCCATACCACCCGGACCTGTCCTTTAAACGGGCAAACCCTGGGGCCGAGGGCCAACACCCAGGAGTAGACCAACCAGGCCCATCAAGCTGGTACCACCGGTTTGTAGGAGGAAGGCCTTTCCTGTCCATCGTGCTGGACGGAATAGCAACACCTGCACTAATGGACACCGGGTTACAGGACTTACTGTAACTTTATTATTGTTATTATAATTATTGTTATTGTTGTAACCTGTTACAAAATGCTTCAGTCCAGTAGTACTGAATTGTACTAGGGGGGAATGTGGCACCTTGCTACTACAGGTACCACAGGACCCAAAAGGGTGCATGGATGGACTTCTCCACAAGAGGCCCCCACTACAAACAAACACCTCCACCCTTCCACCTCATACCACTAGAAGGAGCCCTGTTAGGGATATATATATGGAGGGTGGAGTCAGGCAGTTCAGTCAGACAGTGTGCTGTCACTTAGACCAGTGAAGAAGCAGCACGTGAGCTGCTGTGTTCTGAGGGCCCCGATTGTGGCCGGAGGCAAATAGGAGAGGAGAAAGGAGTTAAGGGGGCAGAGGAGCATCACAGGCTCACCCCAGAATACAAACCGGACAACGGGTCCGCGCCTACAGGGTCCTCTACACCCAGTAGGGATTACCGGCATACCAGGAGGATTACAGATCCCTGGTCGACCTAAAGCTAAACCCTTTACAGGACTAGGAACCACGAAGGCCCCAGGGTCCAGGGATAGTGGTTGCCAGAGAAAGGTCCTACTACCAAGCGACAGGTGAGAGAACAACACAACACAGAAGCTAGGCCCAGTTGCAGGCTGGCCAGGAGCTTAGAGAGAGGGAGAAACGGACCAGGAGGCCTTATACCCACTCACTGAGGAGAGTCCTGAAGTGCACCCTTCCTACCGAGTGCCCTGGACCGTACCTGACATCTGCACCAGTAAAGGTACTGAAGTGAATCTCCTGTCTGTCAGTTACTCCTGCTGCGCCATCTCTTCTGCACTACAACGCCCAGCATCACCATCTGCACCTACACTGCCCTGGGGCTGTGCTCTGCCTGTGGAGAGCCGCACCAACCAAGCTGCCCTAACACCTGCCCCGGAGGTCTGCAGCAGCGCTGCTACCCGTTACCAGAAAGCACAGGTGGCGTCACGAGACAAAAACTGTTACCGACCAAAAACCCCTTTTTCAAGAGAGACCCCAGAGTACGGACCCGGGAGCCGACTGTCATGACCTCCTAAACAAGGTAAAAGGCCCGGGTACCGAGTCCCCTATATCCCCCTGGGCGAGACATATTCATTTTATAGGTGAGGAAGATAGTGCAGATAGTGACCTGGGCACAAATAAAGAAATTGGGGGTGGGGTTAGAACAGTCAATACAGTAGGAAGGAATAGAGGTACAGAGAGATACATAAAATGCATGTACACTAATGCCAGAAGCCTCACCAACAAAATGGAGGAATTAGAATTAATTTTGTTGGAAAATAATTCTGTCATGGTAGGGATATCTGAGACGTGGCTGGACGAGAGCCATGACTGGGCAGTTAATTTACAGGGCTATAGTCTGTTCAGAAATGACCGTACAAACAAGCGAGGGCGGGTGTGTTTATATGTAAAATCATCCTTAAAACCTGTCTTGCGTGAGTGGAGATATGGGGAGGGGGAAAAAATAATAAATTACTGATAGGGGTTTGTTATAAGTCTCCAAAATTAATGGAAGCAGCGGAGAATATCCTCGTAAAGCAAATAGATGAAGCAGCGACTCAAGGAGAAGTCATTATTATGGGGGCCTTCAACTACCCTGAAATACATTGGGGGACAGATATATGTAGTTCAAGCAAAGGTAATAGGTTACTGACAACTATGAGAGACAATTAACTTTCACAACTGGTTCAGGACCCAACAAGAAGGGGGGCTCTGCTACACCTAATATTAACCAACAGGCCAGACCGCATATCAAATATACGAGTTGGGGGTCACTTGGGTAATAGTGATCACAAAATAATACGTTTTCATATACCCTTTAATAAGATGTGTAGTAGAGGGGTTCCATAATAACAGGGTCTGTACCATTGGCGTATAGCAAATGTGGTGCCAATATTCAAAAAGGGGACAAAAACTGAATTTGGAAATTCTAGGCCAGTAAGCTTAACCTCTACTGTGGGTAAAATCCTGGAGGGTTTCCTAAGAGATGCTATACTAGAGTATCTGAAGAAGAAGAACCTCATGACCCAATAACAACATGGGTTTACGAGGGACCGTTCCTGTCAAACTAATCTGATCAGCTTTTATGAGGAGGCAAGTTCCGGACTGGACCAAGGAAATGCAGCGGATGTTGTGTATATGGACTTTTCAAAAGCTTTTGATACGGTTGATACATAAAATGAGAACAATGGGGATAGGGGAAAATATATGTATGTGGGTTAAGAACTGGCTCAGTGATAGGAAACAAAGGGTGGTTATTAATGGAGCACACTCAGACTGGGTCTCAGTTAACAGTGGGGTACCACAGGGGTCAGTATTGGGGTACCACAGGGGTCAGTATTGGGCCCCCTTCTTTTTAGCATATTTATTAATGACCTTGTAGGGGGCATACAGAGTAATATTTCAGTATCTGCAGATGACACTAAACTCTGCAGGGTAATCAATACAGAGGAGGACAATTTTATATTACAGGAGGATCTATGTAAACTAGAAGCTTGGGCTGATAAATGGCAAATGAGCTTTAATGGGGATAAATGTAAGGTAATGCACTTGGGCAGAGGAAATAAAATGTATAATTATATGCTTAATTGTAAAACACTGGGCAAAACTGTCACTGAAAAAGACCTGGGTATATTGGTGGACGACAAGCTCACGTTTGGTGGCCAGTGTCAGGCAGCTGCTGCAAAGGCAAATAAAATAATTGGATGCATTAAAAGAGGCATAGATGCTCATGAGGAGAAGATAATTTTACCTCTATACAAGTCACTAGTGCGACCACACTTAGAATACTGTGTACAGTTCTGGTCTCCGGTATATAAGAAAGACATAGCTGAACTAGAGCGGGTGCAGAGAAGAGCGACCAAGGTTATTAGAGGACTGGGGGGTCTGCAATATCAAGACAGGTTATTAGAGGACGGGGGGGTCTGCAATACCAAGACAGGTTATTAGAGGACTGGGGGGTCTGCAATACCAAGACAGGTTATTACACTTGGGGTTATTTACTGTGGAAAAACGAAGGCTTAGGGGTGATCTTATTACTATGTACAAGTATATGAGGGGACAGTACAAAGACCTGTCTACTGATCATTTTACTCTGAGGCCAGAGACGGGGATGTGTGACGCCTACTTCGCTACTCGCTAGCCCACCCTGAGAGTTGGGGGTACTCGGAACCGGGCCTCCAGGTGGAAGGTGGATGCAGTCGTGGCCTAGGCCCGGCCCGTGCCCAGGGTCGTCACAGTAAAAATAAGGGCTAGGAGGGACGGTGGTAATCGAGTGGATTAAATGACTACGCCACCTGGGGAGTCTGGTGATTCGCCGCCAGCGCTGTGGCAGTCCTCTGAGGTGGGATGTAGTGGCTGCAGAAGATGGTACTACTCCCCACAGGCGGAGCAGGGTCTCAGGGCAGAGAAGACGGATCAGGGGGGTCATAGTGGGTGGTGCGGTGTGGTGTATCACGTCGCGCTGCAATCAGGGACCGGAGACAATGGATGCAGTATTCCATGCTTTACTCACGTTGTTAGGTGTCAGCTGCAAGGCTTCTCCTTGCTCCTCACGGCGCGCTGCGGCCACCAAGAAGGGGTTCAGCGCACTCCGGGTAGTTCTGGTGCATCAATCAGGACCCCCTGCACCAGAATGTTCCTAGACTTTCCCACTAGGTCCTCTCCTGTCCGTATGTGGTGCGTGTTACAAGGCTGGGTCTCCCTCTGGCTATACACAGAACAAGGGTACGGGTGGCGACTCCGCTCCGTCCGTTACCCGGTGGGATCCTCTAAGCCTCCGGGCTTTTCTGACTAGGACATGAAGTAGCAAAGTCAGATTTCGGAGGCCGGTACCCCTTTTGCAGCAGGAATCCCTCTGACTAGGCCAGAATAGTGAGGACAGGTGGCGTATGCCGCTCCGTCTGCATCCCCCTGGGATCCTTTTGCCTGTGGAGCTTGTCTCCTCTGCTCCCCTCCAGGCCTTCTTAGGTAGGGACCTTGACCGGGTAGAGACAGCCGTTAACTCTAGCCCGCTCCTCGCCTCAAGGCCAGAGCACAAGGATCGTGTATCTTCAATCAGCTGCAGGTTTACACAGAAAGCCACGTTCAGTGATGAAGATCACAATCAAAGACCATAAGCCCAAGATGGCCGTTTATTAAATATGAATTTTGTGGTGTAACCTAAAGTGCGTCCTCCACGCTCTCCCACTACATGGTTCCCCCTATCTTGTGGTTCCCCCCATCTCCTCTTATCGCGGCTGGGGCAGCACCCTGGTGCATATAAGCCTCCCTCAGGTGGGAGAGGTGTAGTGTTGGATGGATGGCTGAGCCCTGAGAGGTGCTCCCTCCTTACCTCGGAGAGGAGATACCACACCTCGGTCTGAGGTGCAGTACCCCTGTGGGGACTGAACCCTCAGGGGTGCCACAGGGACAAGGGGGCATCTTCTACATCTGGAGGAAAGAAGGTTTAATCATAATCACAGACGCGGATTCTTTACTGTAAAAGCAGTGAGACTGTGGAGCTCTCTGCCGCATGATGTTGTAATGAGGGATTCACTACTAACATTTAAGAAGGGCATGGATGCCTTTCTTGAAAAGTATAATATTACAGGTTATATATACTAGATTCCTCGATAGGGCATTGATCCAGGGAACTAGTCTGATTGTCGTATTGAGTCAGGAAGGAATTTTTTTCCCCAATGTGGAGCTTAGTGTTTGCCACATGGGTTTTTTTGCCTTCCTCTGGATCAACATGTTAGGATATGGGTTGAACTAGATGGACTCAGTCTTCCTTCAACTTTAAAAACTATGTTACTATGTTGTCTTTAGTCGTTAGTGGGGATCGACTAGTGATCATGCCCCCTTTTTTATCCAGGGCCAAGCACTAGGGTAATACAGGGTTTAGGTTCGCTTGCAGTGATTGGTGAAGAACTTTTATAGGGAGTGGGACGTTAGTGGAGACAGGGTGATAACAGATCATCCTAGGAGGTCTCCACTCCCCCCTTTCCCTAGAGTCTGGGCTTCCCTTGCTATATCCTGGACAGTCTTCCCACCCCGTGATTTTGCTTTGTTTTGGGACTTGTGGAGAAAGGGAACCGGACTAAGTAGCATGGGAAAAAGCTAGGTCCCTGGGGAAGAGCCCCCGACGCAGTCTCAAGCGGATGAGTTCCCACTGTGCATCCTTGCCGGCGATGAGGGCGAGACGGTGACCGAGGAGGCAGACCTCCCTTAGTTAAATGTGTCCGGAGAGAACTTTGGCACTGCTCAAGTTTGGGACCTGTCCTTAAAGGGAGCATTTGACCAGGTTACTGTATGTAATGGGGTTGCTCAAGAGCCGGGGGCCAAGACCAGGTTCTCCCACTTTGCAGTTCAGGGGTAGTTGTTATATCGGGTGGCCAAACTAAGGGCCGGTGAGATAGTGGAACAGCTGTTAGTGCCAAGGCCATACAGATGGAGGGTACCAGATATGGCCCATTCACATGTTCTGGGGGGACACTTAGGGGTTGAGAAAACTCAGGAGAGGATATTGAGAAGGTTTTATTCGCCAGGGTGTTAGACTATTGTAGATCCTGCCCCACCTGCCAAAAAAACGCACCCTCTTCCCACTTCCGTAGTCCATTAGTTCCACTACCGGTGATAGAGGTCCCCTTTGAGAGGATTGCTATGGGCCTAATAGGGCCCTTAGTCAAATCAGCCCAAGGCCACCAATACATTCTGGTGATCGTGTACTATGCGACCCGGTATCCAGAAGCGGTACCGCTAAGGAACTCATCGAGCAAATGAATAGCCAGGGAATTTGTCCATATATTTGCCAGGACCAGTCTGCCAGAGGAAATCCTAACAGATCAAGGGACCCCGTTCATGAGCAAGGTAATGAAGGAGCTGTGCAAGGTCCTCCAGATTATCCAGCTGCGAACCTCTGTTTACCATGCACAGACAGATAGCCTAGTTGAGCGCTTTAATAAGACTCTGAAAGCAATGCTCAAGAAAGTCATAGAGAAGGATGGGACTCACTGCTGCCATTCCTGCTCTTCTCGGTAAGGGAGGTTTCACAAGCCTCTACTGGCTTTTCTCCATTTGAGCCACTGTATGGACGACATCCGTGAGGGCTCCTGGATATCGCTAAGGAAACCTAGGAAGCCGAGGTTACGCCACACCGGAGGATCATTGAACATGTCGCCCAGATGCAGGAAAGAGTAGCGAAAGTGATGCCGATCATGAAGGCGCATCTCCTCCAAGCGCAGGAAGCCCAGGCAAGGGTCTATAACCGATCGGCGAGACTGAGGCAGTTCCAGCCCGGGGACCGTGTGTTAGTGCTAATCCCCACAGTCGAGATCAAGTTCCTGGCCAAATGGCAAAGTCCATACGAGGTGGTGGAGAAAGTCAGTGAAGTTAATTTTAAAGTCCACCAGCCTGGCTGAAGAAAGCCGCACCAAGTGTACCATGTGAACTTGCTCAAGCTGTGGCGAGATCGGGAACCTGTGGAAACTCCTTGTCTGGGAGCCGCTCCCAAAGGCAAGGTGGAAGAGGTCACTATAGCAGAGACTCTATCGCCGACCCAGAAGCGACAGTGTCAAGAACTGCTACAGCAGAATCGTGACCTGTTCTCAGAGTTGCCGGGGCATACTCAGGTGGTAGAGCATGACGTGCTAACAGAGCCACATGTAAGAGTGAATCTGAAGCCGTACCGGATTCCCGAAGCATGCCGGGAAGTGATCTCGGACGAGGTGAAAAGAATGTTAGACCTCGGTGTGATAGAGGAGACAAAGAGTGGACGGTCGAGCCCAATCGTCCTTGTGCCAAAACCCAAAGGAGAGTGGAGGTTTTGTAACGACTACCGTCGGCAGAATGAGGTGTCCAAGTGCGACGCATACCCGATGCCCTACATCGACAAGCTCATCGAGAGGCTGGGACCAGCGAGGTATATCACCACCCTTGACCTGAAGAAGGGCTATTGCCAGATCCCCATGTCCCAGACGGCCAAGCAGAAGATGGATTTTTCAACACCTGATGGGCGCTTCAATACACTCGGATGCCGCTCGGACTACAGGGGACCCCAGCTACCTTCCAGAGCGCTATGGATCGGATGCTAGCTCCACATAAGAAGTATGCCACAGCCTACCTTGATGACATTGTAGTTTTTAGCCCAGACTGGGCTAGTCATCTACCTAAACTACAGGCCGTTCTGGATGCTCTGAGGAAGGCGGGATTTACTATAAATCCAAGAAAATGTGCCGCTGGAAAAGAGGAGGCCAAGTACTTGGGCTATGTTGTCGGGAGAGGTGAAATAAAGCCGCAAGTCAATAAAGTGGAGGCAATCCATACCTGGCCGCAACCGCTCTCCAAGAAGCAGGTGAGAGCGTTTGTGGGAATGGTGGGATATTACCAGTGGTTTATCCCAAATTTTTCCATGATGGCCACGCCACTGATGGATCTCCTGAAAGGCACCACATCAACCATGGTGAAGTGGACAGAGGAAACAGAGTCGGCATTTCAACAGTTGAAGCTAGCACTGTGTAAGCAGCCGGTTCTGGTCGCACCAGACTTTAAGAAAGAGTTTGTGGTCCCTACAGAAGCTTCAGAGGTTGGTCTAGGAGCTGTACTCTCAAGAGATAAATGGGGAAGAACATCCCATTCTCTATCTGAGCCGGAAGCTTTCGTCCTGCGAGAAGAACTATGCAATAGTAGAAAAAGAGTGTTTAGTCATAAAGTGGGCCGTAAATACACTAAAATATTACCTACTAGGCCGGAAGTTTAAATTGGTGTATCTGAAGGTGCCTAAACCCCCAGCTTTGGGCAGAGGGGGGAAATATGTGGCAGAGTCACTGGTGTTATATACGAGGGGAGGTATGTGTCACTCCACCTGTTAGCCTGTGTGAACTGAACCCTACAAACTTTCTGCCAGCATTTTATATGCTGGGGGTTAACTCACTTAAAGGGTGTGTTTTTTTTGTGAATGGCAAAGAGGGTTGGAAGTCATTCACACTACCTCCCCTCAGGGTGTGGCTGAGCAAGCTTAAATGCTCAGTCACTGTTTTTTTCTGGAGTGTGTGGTCTGGAGATTGAAGTCTCCAGGCTGTTTTTGGTGAAACCAAAGAGCAACACCAAAGGACTGGTGTTTGGTGAGACTTCACTGTGCTACCCGGAGAGGGCGAAGCCTCGCTCTCTAATGGACTCTGTTAAACTTTATCTTTTGTTTTTCTGTTACCCCGGAGAGGGCCTGTTCATTTTTGTGGAACCCTGCTGGTGCTTATGCGATCTAAATAAACCAGCAGGAAGTTAACCCGAGACGTGTGTCCTGTGTCTGCCTCTGGGAAAGCCGAGCAAGTCGCTTTACCACACTGATTAGAATCAGAGAAGGGGACAAAAGGAAAACAGCATTCAGTACCCCTGAAGGGCATTTTGAGAGGCTGGTTATGCCTTTGAGTTTGATCAATGCACCTGCGGTATTCCAGCATTTCATAAATGATTTTTTCCATCATTTGGTGGGGAGGTTTGTGGTGGTCTATCTAGAAGATATTTTCACTTACTCACCTGATTTTAAGACACATCGGGGGCATGTTAAACAGGTGCTCCAGATATTAAGGGATAGCAAACTTTATGCCAAACTAGAAAAATGTGTTTTCCCTGTTCAGGAGGTGTATTTTTTGGGGTACTTGTTGTCCTCAGGGGAGGAGTCCTGAGGAGATAATTTGCATATTCCCACTGCATTTTGGGGTAAGTGAAGAGTCTCCGTGAGCTCAAAGAACACTGGATTTTGGCTGTTGGAGCTGAAAAGAGGACATCGGTAAACCAGGGGAGGAGTCCTGAGGAGATAATTTGCATATTCCCACTGCATTTTGGGGTAAGTGAAGAGTCTCCGTGAGCTCAAAGAACACTGGATTTTGGCTGTTGGAGCTGAAAAGAGGACATCGGTAAACCAGGGGAGGAGTCCTGAGGAGATAATTTGCATATTCCCACTGCATTTTGGGGTAAGTGAAGAGTCTCCGTGAGCTCAAAGAACACTGGATTTTGGCTGTTGGAGCTGAAAAGAGGACATCGGTAAACCAGGGGAGGAGTCCTGAGGAGATAATTTGCATATTCCCACTGCATTTTGGGGTAAGTGAAGAGTCTCCGTGAGCTCAAAGAACACTGGATTTTGGCGGTTGGAGCTGAAAAGAGGACATCGGTAAACCAGGGGAGGAGTCCTGAGGAGATAATTTGCATATTCCCACTGCATTTTGGGGTAAGTGAAGAGTCTCCGCGAGCTCAAAGAACACTGGATTTTGGCTGTTGGAGCTGAAAAGAGGACATCGGTAAGCTTTTTTTTTAAGCTTTTTTCACTGTTTTCAGAACATTAACAGTAAGAACATGGAAGAGTCTAGGAGCCATTTGGTGAGCTGCATATCCTGCTACATGTTCACAGACTTGCCAGTGGAAAAGCCAAACTTCACATGCCAGAAATGCAAGCTTGTGTCCCTGTTGGAGGAAAAGTTGCGAAATCTAGAAGAGAGGTTAACTACCTTGAAAATCATTAAGGAAGGTGAAGAGTTCTTAGACAGAGCAGAATTATCTCTTCATGATTCAGAAAGAGAAGAAATTCGAACTGCACCTGAGGAAACAGAGGAATGGAAGCATGTGACCCAGAGAAGCAGGAGGATAGAGAGGCAGTCAGCACCTATACTGCTCAGGAACCAGTACCAGGCTCTCTCGCAGGAGAACCATGAAGAAATACAGCAAGATAAGACTTTGCCAGCAATGAATAACCTTGTAAGCCCTCAGAATCCTCCTGGATGGAGAAAGAAGAATGTTGTGAAGAAAAAACGGAGAGTGGTGGTCATGGGGGATTCCCTGTTAAGAGGAACAGAGGCTGCTATCTGCAGACCAGACATAACCTCAAGAGAAATGTGCTGTCTTCCAGGAGCAAAAATTAAAGATGTGTCTGACAGGATATCAAGACTCTTCAGACCTACAGATCACTACCCATTCCTGCTAATACATGTGGGGACAAATGACACCGCAAGAAAGGACCTGGAAACCATCTGCAGTGACTTTGAAGACTTGGGCAAGAAAGTGAAAGAATTGGGAGCGCAGGTGGTCTTCTCATCCATCCTCCCAGTGGATGGCCATGGAACAATGAGGTGGAATAAGATTCTACAGGTGAACAACTGGCTACGTCGATGGTGCCGTCAACAAGGATTTGGATTTCTGGATCACGGAATGAATTACCTATACGATGGACTACTTGCTAGAGATGGGGTGCACCTTACGAAGACTGGAAAACATGTATTTGGAAATTGCCTTGCTGCACTCATCAGGAGAGCTTTAAACTAGAACAATGTGGGAAGGGAAGCAAAAGGCCAGAAAAAGCCATACAGCTGACAAATACTATTGAGATCTCTGCTACTGGAAGTGGAAAGGAAGAACAAAGACAAAACAATTTAAATAATAAAAATATGGGAGGAAGAGAAACCAATCACAGACTAAAATGTTTTTATACAAATGTGACGCGCCCCCTGGGCCATATTCTTTAGGGGGAATATCCGGAGCCGGATCAGATGGGGGTTGTAGTCTTCCGAGTGGCTGTGACCCGGTCCGTGCCCAGGGTGTCAAACTCAGTTGTATGTGGCAGTCCTACAGATGTTAATAAGTTCTTAATGTCGACTACGCCACCCGTTGTATTGCGGTCACTATGGCCGCCGCTGCAGCAGGGTCCGCTGAGGCTGATGGTGTAGGTGCAGCTTTGGTGATATAACCCCCAACGGGTGGGGTATAGCCTCAGGGGGATCAGGTGCAGAGGATGGGGGTTGTGGTGATGCAGTGTAGACGGCAATCAGAGACAGAGTCGGGTTATGCAGTTTAGGATGTTTACTCACTGCTGATGTTCCGGTCACTCCAGCTTCGAGTGACCTCCCGAGCCGTGCTGCGTCCACCAGGTTCTGGATCCAGCCAACCCCTAAATAAGTCCGGAGCGTGACCCTGAGCTCTCCTTCTGTCCTTTCTCTGGCCGTCCCCACTATTGATCCACCCAGGTCCAGCTCCCTCGGGCCTTCTGTTGGGAGACCCTTGGCCTTGGGTTCCCTGACCCTCCACGTGGTATGCCTTCGTGGTGGATGTGGTGGGTGGCCGTGGCAGACGCTGCCCACGGCCTCCGGTCTCTGGCTGGGGTATGTTTTTGCCCCCACCAGCTTGGGTTCCGGTACCCTGCTGCCGACTCTTCACCCGGGGATTTAATTTGGGTTCTTAGAGTCCTCTCTTCTGTTTCCCCCTCTGGGTCTCTCTTTCTCCTCTCTCACTCTGGGTCTCTCTTCTCCTCTGCTCGCTGACTTTCTCTCTGCAACTGACCCTGTTCTTAGTTGGTGCCCACCTTATATACACCCTCTATGTGTGAGCTCAGGTGACCAGCACCCAATGAGCTCCTATCTTTACCCAGGCTGCTCCCCCTATCTGCCCCTACACTACTTGGGATGTACCACCCCCCTCCCACTCCAGCCAGGAACAGACTCGGTCGTACCTGCACATTTCTAAGTGGGAGTACCGTCGGCCTGTTCCCCGGAAATGGGATGTGTGTAGTGCATGCAGCCTACCGAGCTCAGTTCCACACTCCATCCTTACCCGGGAGTGGAATATCACACCTCTGGGTTGAGGTGCAATACCCCTGTAGCAGCCGAATCCTCAGGGTGCTACATTCCCCCCTGGTAAATCACAGCACGTCCTCGGGCTGTAAGACATAACACCAAACACATACAAATTTTTGCACGAACATATAAAACATATAAAACATATAAAACATTATATATATATAAAACATTCTCGTCGCCTCTGGCTCCTCCTCCGGTCACTGTGCAACGTGTGACCGGGTAAAGTGCGACAGTCTCTCTGGAAAAACTGGTTTTCCTATAAAACCGGTAGGGGGCGCTTTAGGACGCGCAACTATATACAGGTATATGGCCGCTCTCAGTCCTCGGCCAGGTATTAGGGAGGAATGACCGCTCTCAGTCCTCGGTCAGTGGGATTAAGGGAAAAACGGGTAAACAGTTCACACATGCTGGTCCCAACGGGGACTATATTAGCAACAACAGTTTCAGTTTACGGTTTCAATTTACTGTGCCCCGACGGGCAACTATATACAGCTTCTGCTTCGCTGTCCTTAGCGACGGCGTCCTCCTGCTCTTGCTTTTTGGTTACCTTTGGCTCTAGTTTCAGACCCGTCCGGGTCCTCTTGTTCTTCCTCCTCACACCGCAGCTCTTCCTCCGTCAGGCGATGCACATGGAGGGCGTAGGGACCTTTGGCACACCTGTGCCGGGTGAAGGTGACCTCGTCCCCGATGTAAAGGTCACGACCTCTGTGTCCCTCCGGTAGGTGGGACTCAACGTCTCTTCTGGTCACAAAGACGTCGCCTAGGGTGTGGTGGTCTCGGATGAAGCCCCACCCATGCTGCAGGTTAAACTTTATCACAGTCCCGGTGGTGCGGGGACTATGCGCTGCACGGGGGTCTCTCCTGGCCCGGCTCTTCTGCTCCGCGCTCTTTACTTGAGCTAGCTGTTCCCGGACCCGCCTCTCTCTCCGCTCCCTCTCGAAGTCCTCGAGCTGTTGGCGGCAGCACTCAGCACGCTCCGCTGCAGCTGCCCGAGTTTCTTGAGTGAACCCCATAAGATCTTCTCCGGTGGGGTCCCACTCAAACTGTGCTTCCGCTAGCGGGGGCGAGATCCTCTTTACGGGCTTTGGAGCCGGGATCAGGGGTTCATCCAGGGGTCTCTCTCTCCGGAGTCGGGGATGGTGGAACTCCGGTGGCCATATAAATGGCTGCCCATCCGGGCACGTATGCTGGGCGTACAGGTCCTCTCCCAGATGCGGCACTCTTGGTCTTATGGGCGCGGTGGTGGTAGCGCCCGGGTTGCCCGGGCCTTGCGGCCAGGCCTGGGGTATCTGGAAGGTAAAGGGCACCGTAAGGACGGCGGCGCCCTGGGCTACTTGGCCCTGCGACCAGGCCGGGGGCTCCGCGGAGGTAGGGGGCGCTGTTGGTATTGCGGCGCCCGGGGGTACTAGGCCTTGCGACCAGGCTGGTGGTACTTCCTGCTTGGTCACGCTCGGGGTCAAGGCGTGTGACGTCACAGGGGTCGCGGCTCCCGTTTGAGGCCTAGTCTGCGGCGGTGACGTTGCAGCGACGGGCACGGCAGGATAGACTTCGGGCTCTGCGACGGGGAGCTGGGGCAGGTACGCGGTTTCCCGGTTTGGGGTATAGACGTCCCCTTTACCTGCCTCCACTCGTTCGGCTCCCTTCTCGGCGCCGTCTCCGGCCTTCAATCCTCCCGCGCCATCCTCAGAGGCGGTCTGTCTCCTCGTCTCGGGTGGCGTGCTCCGCTGACAGGTCTCGGTCTGCTGGGCCATCTCACGGCTCCACTCCGCCAACGTCTCTCGCTGCACCCGGGCCATCCTCCTTGCGAGGCCCTCCAGAGCGGTCTGTGCACACTCCCGGTCTCGGGGGAGCTGTGCCAGGACCTCCACTAGTCCTAGTGGGGTCGTTGTTTCCAGCAGGCTCCTGACCAATGGGTCGGTGCTGCTCTGCTCTCCTACAGTCGTCTCCAGCAGGCTCCTGGCCAGTGGGCCGGTGCTGCTCTGCTCTCCCTCCTCTGTTTCTAGCAGGCTCCTGGCCAACGGGCCGCTGCTGCTCTGCTTTCTCGCCATCTCCGGGTAAGCTCCTCCGATATTCTTCTCCAGGCTTCTTGCCTCCGGGTGCGCTCGCTCTAGACTGCTCCAGGCGGCACCCATCTTTGTTCTCTCCTTTCGTCTCCTCCCACCTCGAGGGCGGTCCCGGGGCCACTTGGTGATTGTCAGCTCCAGGGGCAGTTCTTTCACGCTGACAGACACCTCTAGCATCACAGTCTCTGTGGGTGGGGGCGGTTTCCACTTTTGGCGCCATTTTCGGTCCTGGCCCATGATGGGAGGTGGCCTCTCGCCACCCTCTGGCACGCCCATAATGGCGTCCGCTCTTCCAAGGCGGGAAACCTTTGGAAATGGCGGGAATCGCTTCCCAGTGGCGGGAAACTCTGCAGATGGCGGGAAAAAGCTGTTAATGGCGGACAACCGGCGGGAATCGACTGGTGATGGGGTCCGATGGCGGGGACCCTCCGGAACCAGCAGGAGACTTCTTTTTGAGGTAAACTCGTTCTTTTCTTCAGGCACGCAGTACCCGGGTGTTGCGGGCACGTAATCCTGCCGACTACGCCAAAGTTGACGCGCCCCCTGGGCCATATTCTTTAGGGGGAATATCCGGAGCCGGATCAGATGGGGGTTGTAGTCTTCCGAGTGGCTGTGACCCGGTCCGTGCCCAGGGTGTCAAACTCAGTTGTATGTGGCAGTCCTACAGATGTTAATAAGTTCTTAATGTCGACTACGCCACCCGTTGTATTGCGGTCACTATGGCCGCCGCTGCAGCAGGGTCCGCTGAGGCTGATGGTGTAGGTGCAGCTTTGGTGATATAACCCCCAACGGGTGGGGTATAGCCTCAGGGGGATCAGGTGCAGAGGATGGGGGTTGTGGTGATGCAGTGTAGACGGCAATCAGAGACAGAGTCGGGTTATGCAGTTTAGGATGTTTACTCACTGCTGATGTTCCGGTCACTCCAGCTTCGAGTGACCTCCCGAGCCGTGCTGCGTCCACCAGGTTCTGGATCCAGCCAACCCCCAAATAAGTCCGGAGCGTGACCCTGAGCTCTCCTTCTGTCCTTTCTCTGGCCGTCCCCACTATTGATCCACCCAGGTCCAGCTCCCTCGGGCCTTCTGTTGGGAGACCCTTGGCCTTGGGTTCCCTGACCCTCCACGTGGTATGCCTTCGTGGTGGATGTGGTGGGTGGCCGTGGCAGACGCTGCCCACGGCCTCCGGTCTCTGGCTGGGGTATGTTTTTGCCCCCACCAGCTTGGGTTCCGGTACCCTGCTGCCGACTCTTCACCCGGGGATTTAATTTGGGTTCTTAGAGTCCTCTCTTCTGTTTCCCCCTCTGGGTCTCTCTTTCTCCTCTCTCACTCTGGGTCTCTCTTCTCCTCTGCTCGCTGACTTTCTCTCTGCAACTGACCCTGTTCTTAGTTGGTGCCCACCTTATATACACCCTCTATGTGTGAGCTCAGGTGATCAGCACCCAATGAGCTCCTATCTTTACCCAGGCTGCTCCCCCTATCTGCCCCTACACTACTTGGGATGTACCACCCCCCTCCCACTCCAGCCAGGAACAGACTCGGTCGTACCTGCACATTTCTAATTGGGAGTACCGTCGGCCTGTTCCCCGGAAATGGGATGTGTGTAGTGCATGCAGCCTACCGAGCTCAGTTCCACACTCCATCCTTACCCGGGAGTGGAATATCACACCTCTGGGTTGAGGTGCAATACCCCTGTAGCAGCCGAATCCTCAGGGTGCTACAAATGCACAAAGCATGGGCAACAAACAAGGAGAATTAGAACTACTAACGCAGGAAAAGAAATATGATGTCATTGGAATCACTGAAACTTGGTGGGACGATACACATGATTGGAATAAAAGGCTAAAAGGATACAACTTATTTGCAAGAAACAGACTTGATAAACGAGGAGGAGGTGTCGCATTGTATGTTAGAAAAGCGAATATCTGCACAGAGATTGAAGCTTCAGAGACTGGGAGTTCTGTGGAAACTGTTTGGGTAAGAATACAAGGAGAGAACAACGGAAAGGACACCATTGTAGGCATTTACTACAGGCCACCTGGGCAAGCTGAAGATATGGATGAACTCTTTATGTATCAAATGACCAAGTTCTCAAAAAAATATGACGTAGTGGTCATGGGAGATTTCAACTATCCAGACATTTGTTGGGAATCTCTCTCAAGTAAAACTAACAGGTCAAGCAAATTCTTATCCTCTCTTGCTGACAACTTTATCTTCCAAAAGGTAGGGGAGAAAACAAGGGGATCTGCTACTTTGGATCTAATCCTTATAAACAAGGAGGAAATGGTTGAGGAGGTAAAAGTGGCTGGGACCCTAGGAGGCAGCGACCATGCTATTATAGAATTTTGGATAACTAGAGGAGGAAGACATGTGAAGACTCAAACTTCAAGGTTAGATTTTAGAAAGGCAGATTTTAAGAGACTCAGAAAGAGAATAGGAGGGATCCAATGGCTGGATGTCCTTAAGGACAAAAATGTCCAGGAAGGATGGGAAATTTTTAAAAATGAGATTCTCAAAGCACAATCGTTAACAATCCCGAAAAGTAGGAAGAATGGGAAGCATTTAAGGAAACCAGGATGGATGAACACAGAACTTAAACACATGCTAAAAAGAAAGAAAGAAATGTTTATTAAATGGAAAGAGGGAGGCATATCTAAAGAAGATTATAATGCAGTCTGCAGATCCTGCAGGGCATGTATCAGGTTAGCTAAAGCTGACAATGAATTAAGGCTTGCAAGAGATATCAAAAGCAATAAAAAAGGATTTTGGGGGTATGTCAAAAGTAAAAGAAAAGTCAAAGATGCTATAGGATTTTTACAGGATGAAAATGGAGAAATGGTAAGAGAGGATGTTGAGAAGGCCAAACTTTTTAATTCCTATTTTGCATCTGTTTTCTCTCAGAAAGAAAATGTAACATCAACTGATCTTCACTGTCCTTTTAAAGGAATAGAAGAATCCAAGTTATCTGTAAACAGAAAGATTGTGAGGGAATATTTAGCTAACATAAATGAGTTCAAGTCTCCAGGTCCAGATGAATTACACCCCAGAGTACTGAAGGAGATCGTAGAAGAAATTTTAGAACCACTCTCCATAATCTTTGAAAATTCTTGGAGAACAGGAGAAGTCCCAGAAGACTGGAGAAGAGCAAATGTTGTTCCTATCTTCAAAAAGGGGAAGAAGGTGGACCCAGGGAACTATAGGCCGGTGAGTCTGACTTCTATACCAGGAAAGATCTTTGAACAAATTATTAAACAACATGTATGTAAGTACCTGGATAAGAATGAAGTGATTAACCAGAGTCAGCATGGGTTTATAACTAACAAGTCATGTCAGACTAACTTAATTTCCTTCTATGACAGAATCACTGACTGGGTGGATCAGGGAAATGCTGTAGATATAGTATATCTTGACTTCAGCAAAGCATTTGACAAAGTATCTCACACCATCCTTATTGAAAAAATGACCAAGTATGCAATGGACCAGGCAACTGTTAGGTGGATTCATAACTGGCTTAGTGATCGGACTCAAAGGGTGATTGTAAATGGCTTCACATCCAGCTGGATGAATGTCTCAAGTGGGGTACCACAGGGCTCCATCCTGGGACCTGTATTGTTCAACATCTTTATCAATGATTTAGATGAAGGAATTGAGGGTAAACTGATTAAATTTGCTGATGACACAAAGCTAGGAGGGATAGCTAATACTAGAGAAGAGAGAGAGAGGATTCAAAAAGACCTAAATAAACTGGAGCAGTGGGCAGCAACCAACAGAATGGTTTTTAACAGGGAAAAATGCAAAGTACTACATCTGGGCAATAAAAATGAAAAAAGCATATACAGAATGGGAGGAATAGAGCTAAACAACAGTACATGTGAAAAAGACTTAGGTATACTAATAGATCATAGACTGAACATGAGTCAACAGTGTGATGCAGCAGCAAAAAAGGCAAATACAATTCTGGGATGTATTAACAGAAGCATACAGTCTAGATCACGTGAAGTCATTATTGGTCTTTACTCCGCTTTGGTCAGACCTCATCTGGAATACTGTGTACAGTTTTGGGCACCACATTTTAAAAAAGACATAGACAAACTGGAGCAAGTTCAGAGAAGAGCGACCAGAATGGTGACTGGTCTGCAAACCATGTCCTATGAGGAACGGTTGCAGGATTTGGGAATGTTTAGCTTGCAAAAAAGAAGACTGAGAGGAGACTTAATAGCTGTCTACAAATATGTCAAGGGCTGTCACATTGTAGAAGGATCATCTTTATTCTCATTTGCACAAGGAAAGACTAGAAGCAATGGGATGAAACTAAATGGGAGGAGACACAGATTAGATATTAGAAAAAACTTTTTGACAGTTAGGGTGATTAATGAGTGGAACAGGCTGCCACGAGAGGTGGTGAGTTCCCCTTCAATGGACGTCTTCAAACAGAGGCTGGACAGACATCTGTCTGAGATGATTTAGTGAATCCTGCTTTGAGCAGGGGGTTGGACCAGATGACCCAGGAGGTCCCTTCCAACTCTACCATTCTATGATTCTATGATTCTATGATCTTCCGATTTTCGGATGTATCCAGAGAAGATCCGTGCAGTCCTTGATTGGGACCATCACGAGAACCTGAAGGCTCTGCAATGTTTTCTGGGCTTTACTAATTTTTACCGGAAATTCATCCAAAATTACTCAGTAATTGTGAAACCCCTTACTGACATGACTAAGAAGGGGTCTGATTTTTCCAAATGGTCGGATGCCTCCCTCCAGGATTTTTCTTCCTTAAAGAATTATTTTGCCTCTGCACCTATACTCAGTCAACCTGATGTTCCCCAACCCTTTATTGTGGAAATTGATGCGTCTGATGTTGGGGTTGGGGATGTGTTGTTTCAGGGTCCGTCCCCTGGTAAATGGCGTCCATGCACTTTCTTTTCTAAAAAATTGTCTTCGGCTGAGAGAAATTATGACGTGGGTAATAGGGAACTTTTGGCGATCGAAGAATGGCGACATTGGTTAGAGGGGGTTGTCCATCCTATTACTGTTATTACTGATCATAAGAACCTGTCATATCTCCAGGCAGCTAAATATCTTTACCCTAGGCAAGCCAGATGGTCCCGGTTTTTTACTAGGTTCAATTTTGTTGTCACTTTCCTTCCAGGGTTCAAAAATGTCAAGGCTGATTCTTTGTCCCCGAGCTTCCCTGGTGACCATGATTACCCTGCCCCGATATTATCAAAGGAGGTATTCATTTCGGCATTATATCCTGAACTGGAGGGTGAGGTGTTGGAGGCTCAGGGGGACGCCCCTGCCTCCTGCCCTTCAGGAAGGTTATTTTTACCATCTAATATGTGCCCCAAAGTATTTAAGGAATATCTTACTCTGTGCTTGCTGGTCATCCAGGTGGTAAGGCAACCGCAGACCTCCTCTCTCGTCGTTTTTGGTGGCCGGGGTTGCATTGGGATGTGATTGAACACTTATCTGCTTGTAGTATTTGATCGTGTTCTAAGGTTTCACATCATGTGTTCATAAATGAGATTGTGAAGCTTCACTGGGTTTCCTCCGATTTGGTATCAGATCTCGGGACTCAGTTTGTTTCCAATTCTGGAACGCATTCTGTTCTCTATTAGGGATGCAGCTGTCCTTTACCTCTGCCTTCCACCCTCAGTCGAATGGACAGATCGAGCGCGTCAGTCAGAATTTGGAGACCTACCTCAGGTGTTTCGTCTCTGAAAATCAGGAGGATTGGGCATCCTACTTATCGCTGGCAGAATTTGCCATTAATAATCATCGTCAAGAATCCACTGGCTGGTCACCGTTCTTTGGTGCATACGGTTAACATCCACAGTTTGGTACCTTTAGTGGGGGAGGAGCTTCGGGAGTTCCTGAGGAGGAACGTTTTGCTTCGTCGCTCTCCTCGTGTGGCAGGATGTTCTGAGTAATTTAAAGATCATGGGAGACAGGTATAAACGTATGGCTGACAGAAAATGCTTGCCAGGTCCCGACCTGAATGTGAATGACTTTGTGTGGTTGTCTACCAGGAATAGAAGATTGAAAGTTCCTTCTTGGAAGCTGGGACCTAGGTTTATTGGTCCCTATAAAATTAAGATCCACAACGTGTTCCACAGGTCCTTACTCAAAAAGTATGTGGAACCTCTTGAACCCTCACCTCTACCACCACCCTAGTAATGGTTGATGGTAATCTGGAGTTCCAGATTTTGTGGATTTAAGATTTTCGTCTCCAACGTCGTTCTCTACAATATTTGGTGCACTGGAAAGGCTATGGTCCAGAGTAGAGGATGTGGAGTTCAGCGTCAGAGGTGAACGCTCCCATATTGGTTTGCTCATTCCACACCAGTTATCCTGAGAGAACTGGTCCTGAGTGTCTGGAGGCCACTGGTAGAGGGGGGGGGGGTACTGTCACGGGTGTGTCAGAAGTGACAGATAGTCACCCTGCAGTTGGTTGCAGGAGATCTCTACGTTTGGCATTACAGACATCCTCTTAGAGGCTGTGTCTAGGACCCAGCGGCTACCTCCCTTTGGCTAATTAACACCCTGGCCTGGGTGTATATATACCTGCTGTGTTTCAGAAGGAGGTGCAGGCGATATTCATTACTACTTTTGAAGGCTTTAGCAAGAGCTGTACTTCGTCCTCTCTGGAGCTTGAGGATGTGTACGCATTTGTCTGGAGTTGTCTAAAGCTAAGCTAAACAATTTACTTGTTTGTTCACCCTTGTTGTCTATAGTGTTTAGTGGAGATCGACTAGTGCTCATCTCCTCTCTTTCCTAGCCTTAGCCTTTTTCCCACACCTTGCGTGACACTAAATTTGGGAAAAACCCCAGTACCAATTTAAAGACCAATGGAGGTGGGCCTCAGTAACTGTTAGAATCTATGTTGTTTTACTATTGGCCATCTTGTTGTAATTTGCTGGCTTCCTTGTCTTTTCCTCTGGTGCTGGGTGTCTTGGTCACATGATCTCTTCACTCTTTATTACTCAGCACCTGTCTCCCATTCCCCGCTGGACATCAGTGTTGCTACTCTTGTTCTCTGGCTAAGTTACCTTGTTAAGTTCTTTGTGCTTTGGACAATTGTTATCCTGGGACTTCTTGTTCCACCAGTTTTGTTCCCTTTAATCTTTGTTTCTGCAACTAACTTTTCTGTTAGGAGGTTTCCTGTTTTTGCTCCCAGTCCTTAGATCTTTTAGGGACTCCTTTCCCCTTCCTTCAGGTCTTCATTTGAGTTCAGTGCAGGAGTTTCGGTGGGGCTATTCACAAGGAATAGGGCACCCACCCCAGTGTAGGGTTAAGCTGAGTGTCAGTACAGGGACAGCTTTTCCCTCCTATTCCTTAGTCCTAAGTTGCAGAACATAACAGTAACGACATGTTCCCATTAGAAAGGAGTGGTTCTGCTATACAGTTATTGCGTATGCAGTGAGTTTAACAGCTGCCTAAATTTGGGAAAAAATCCAATACCAATTTGAAGACACATAGAGGTGGGCCTCAGTAACGACATATTCCCATTATTAGGAAGTGGGTCTCCCATTCTGTTATTGCCTATGCTGTGAATGCAAGGGCTGCCAAAAATTTGGACGACCTCTAATGCCCCTTGGAAGAGACGTAGAGGAGGGCCTCATGAAAAAAATGTTCCCATTATTAGGAAGTTGGACTCCCATACTGTTATTGCCTATGCAGTGAATGCAAGGGCTGCCAAAAATTTGGACGACCTCTAATGCCCCTTGGAAGAGACGTAGAGGAGGGCCTCATGAAAAAAATGTTCCCATTATTAGGAAGTTGGACTCCCATAATGTTATTGCCTATGCAGTGAATGCAAGGGCTGCCAAAAATTTGGACGCACTCCAATGACCCATGAAAGAGACGTAGAGGAGTTCCCTATTAAAAAATGTTTCCATTATTAAGAAGTGGGTCTCCCATACTGTTATTGCCTATGCAGTGAAAGCAAGGGCTGGCAAAAATTTGGACGCACTCCAATGCCCTTTGCAAGAGAAGTAGAGGAGGGCCTCATGAAAAAATGTTCCCATTATTAGGAAGTGTGTCTGCCATACTGTTATTGACTATGCAGTGAATGCAATGGCTGGCAAAAATTTGGAAGCACTCCAATGCCCCTTGGAAGTGATGTAGGTATGGTGATATGGTAGATATGGTGGTCATATGGTGGTGGAGTATGAGGAGAAGGAGGAGGACAAGAGCAAATAGACAAAATCAGGATGCGTATACCCATGTCTGGGTGTGAAGAAGTGCATGGGAATAGACCTCCCAAAAAAAGACACTGGATTGGAGTTTATGTTACGCTGCTATCATTCGGTGGTGTTGAGAAGTCTGGCCCAATCCAGCCCTTGTTCATTTTTATAAGTGTCAGCCTGTCAGCATTTTCAGTTGACAGGCGGATGCGCCTATCAGTTATAATTCCCCCTGTGGCACTAAAAACCCGCTCTGACAAAACTCTAGCGGCAGGGCAGGCCAGGACCTCCAAGGCATAGAGAGCCAGTTCATGCCACCTGTCCAGCTTGGATACCCAATAATTATAAGGCACAAAGAAATCACGGAGTACTTCGGTACAGTCGGCAAGGTATTCCTTCAGCATCTTCCCAAACTTTTCCCTTCTTGTGAGACTACCCCACGCATCAGGGCTTGTGCGATAGTAGGGTCTGAAAAAACTGTCCCAGAACTTTGACAGTGTTCCCCTGCCTCTGCTGGATTGGATTTGTGTCTCTCTCACATGTACTCCTTGGTTGTCCAGCGAACTGTGACCTCTGCCACCAGCGTTTTCAGATGGGAATTTTTTTAATAACTCCACAACAAGGGCTTTCTGGTACTACCTCATTCCACTATATTAACCAAGTGTGCCATAAAGAATCATAGAATCATAGAATGGTAGAGTTGGAAGGGACCTCCTGGGTCATCTCGTCCAACCCCCTGCTGAAAGCAGGATTCACTAAATCATCCCAGACAGATATCAGTCCAGCCTCTGTTTGAAGACGTCCATTGAAGGGGAACTCACCACCTCTCGTGGCCGCCTGTTCCACTCATTGATCACCCTAACTGTCAAAAAGTTTTTTCTAGTATCTAATCTGTGTCTCCTCCCATTCAGTTTCATCCCATTGCTTCTAGTCTTTCCTTGTGCAAATGAGAATAAAGATGATCCTTCTACAATGTGACAGCCCTTGACATATTTGTAGACAGCTATTAAGTCTCCTCTCAGTCTTCTTCTTTGCAAGCTAAACATTCCCAAATCCTGTAACCGTTCCTCATAGGACATGGTTTGCAAACCGGTCACCATTCTGGTCGCTCTTCCCTGAACTTGCTCCAGTTTGTCAATGTCTTTTTTAAAATGTGGTGCCCAAAACTGGACACATTATTCCAGATGAGGTCTGACCAAAGAGGAGTAAAGTGCGATAATGACTTCACGTGATCTAGACTGTATGCTTCTGTTAATACATCCCAGAATTGTATTTGCCTTTTTTGCTGCTGCATCACACTGTTGACTCATGTTCAGTCTATGATCTATTAGTATACCTAAGTCTTTTTCACATGTACTGTTGCTTAGCTATATTCCTCCCATTCTGTATATGCTTTTTTCATTTTTATTGTCCAGATGTAGTACTTTGCATTTTTCCCTGTTATAAACCATTCTGTTAGTTACTGCCCACTGCTCCAGTTTATTTAGGTCTTTCTGAATCCTCTCTCTCTCTCTTCTCTAGTATTAGCTATCCCTCCTAGCTTTGTGTCATCAGCAAATTTAATCAGTTTACCCTCAATTCCTTCATCTAAATCATTGATAAAGATGTTGAACAATACAGGACCCAGCACAGAGCCCTGTGGTACCCCACTGGAGACATTCATCCAACTGGATGTGAAGCCATTTATGACAACTCTTTGAGTCCGATCACTAAGCCAGTTATGAATCCACCTAACAGTTGCCTTGTCCATTCCATACTTGGTCATTTTTTCAATAAGGACGGTGTGAGATACTTTGTCAAATGCTTTGCTGAAGTCAAGATATACTATATCTACAGCATTTCCCTGATCCACCCACTCACTGATTCTGTCATAGAAGGAAATTAAGTTAGTCTGACATGACTTGTTAGTTACAAACCCATGGTGACTCTGGTTAATCACTTCATTCTTACCTAGGTACTTACATACATGTTGTTTAATAATTTGTTGAAGATCTTTCCTGGTATAGAAGTCAGACTCACCGGCCTATAGTTCCTGGGTCCACCTTCTTCCCCTTTTTGAAGATAGGAACAACATTTGCTCTTCTCCAGTCTTCTGTGACTTCTCCTGTTCTCCAAGAATTTTCAAAGATTATGGAGAGTGGTTCTAAAATTTCTTCTACGATCTCCTTCAGTACTCTGGGGTGTAATTCATCAGGACCTGGAGATTTGAACTCATTTATGTTAGCTAAATATTCCCTCACAATCTTTCTGTTTACAGATAATCTGGATTCTTCTATTCCTTTAATAGGACAGTGAAGATCAGTTGATGTTACATTTTCTTTCTGAGAGAAAACAGATACAAATAGGAATTAAAAAGTTTGGCCTTCTCAACATCCTCTCTTACCATTTCACCATTTTCATCCTGTAAAAATCCTATAGCATCTTTGACTTTTCTTTTACTTTTGACATACCCCCAAAATCCTTTTTATTGCTTTTGACATCTCTTGCAAGCCTTAATTCATTGTCAGCTTTAGCTAACCTGATACGTGCCCTACAGGTTCTGCAGACTGCATTATAATCTTCTTTAGATATGCCTCCCTCTTTCAATTTGATAAACATTTCTTTCCTTCTTTTCAGCATGTGTTTAGGTTCTGTGTTTTCTGTGAAACCATCCTGGTTTCCTTAAATGCTTCCCATTCTTCCTACTTTTCGGGATTGTTAACGATTGTGCTTTGAGAATCTCATTTTTAAGCATTTCCCATCCCTCCTGGACATTTTTGTCCTTAAGGACATCCAGCCATTGGATCCCTCCTATTCTCTTTCTGAGTCGCTTAAAATCTGCTTTTCTGAAATCTAACCTTGAAGTTTGAGTCTTCATATGTCTTCCTCCTCTAGTTATCCAAAATTCTATAATAGCATGATCGCTTCCTCCTAGGGTTCCAGCCACTTTTACCTCCTCAACCATTTCCTCCCTGTTTATAAGGATTAGATCCAAAGTAGCAGATCCACTTGTTTTCTCCCCTACCTTTTGGAAGATAAAGTTGTCAGCAAGAGAGGATAAGAATTTCCTTGAACTGTTAGCTTTACTTGAGAGAGATTCCCAACAAATGTCTGGATAGTTGAAATCTCCCATGACCACTACGTCATATTTTTTGGAGAACTTGGTCATTTGATACATAAAGAGTTCATCCATATCTTTAGCTTGCCCAGGTGGCCTGTAGTAAATGCCTACAATGGTGTCCTTTCCGTTGTTCTCTCCTTGTATTCTTACCCAGACAGTTCCCACAGAACCCCCAGTCTCTGCTTCAATCTCTCTGCAGATATTCGCTTTTCTAACATACAATGCGACACCTCCTCCTCGTTTATCACGTCTGTTTCTTGCAGATAAGTTGTACCCTTCTAGCCTTGTATTCCAATCATGTGTATCGTCCCACCAAGTTTCAGTGATTCCAATTACATCATATTCCTTTTCCTGCGTTAGTAGTTCCAATTCTCCTTGTTTGTTGCCCATGCTTTGTGCATTTGCATAAAAACATTTTAATTTGTGATTGGTTTCTCTTCCTCCCATATTTTTATTATTTAGATTTTTTTGTCTTTGTTCTTCCTTTCCACTTCCAGTAGCAGAGATCTCAATAGTATTTGTCAGCTGTATGGCTTTTTCTGGCCTTTTGTTTCCCTTCCCACATTGTTCTAGTTTAAAGCTCTCCTGATGAGTGTAGCAAGGCGACTTCAAAATACACGTTTTCCAGTCTTCGTAAGGTGCACCCCATCTCTAGCAAGTAGTCCCTCATATAGGTAATTCATTCCGTGATCCAGAAATCCAAATCCTTGTTGACGGCACCATCGACGTAGCCAGTTGTTCACCTGTAGAATCTTATTCCACCTCATTGTTCCTTGGCCATCCACTGGGAGGATGGATGAGAAGACCACCTGCGCTCCCAATTCTTTCACTTTATTGCCTAAGTTTTCAAAGTCACTGCAGATGGTTTCCAGGTCCTTTCTTGCGGTGCCATTTGTCCCCACATGTATTAGCAGGAATGGGTAGTGATCTATAGGTCTGAAGAGTCTTGATATCCTGTCAGACACATCCTTAATTTTTGCACATTTCTCTTGAGGTTGTCTGGTCTGCAGATAGCGGCCTCTGTTCCTCTCAACAGGGAATCCCCCATGACCACCACTCTCCTTTTTTTCTTCACAACATTTTTCTTTCTCCATCCAGGAGGATTCTGAGGGCTCACAAGGTTATTCATTGTGGGCAAAGTCTTATCTTGCTGTATTTCTTCGTGGTTCTCCTGCGTGAGAGCCTTGTACTGGTTCCTGAGCAGTATGGGTGCTGACTGCCTCTCGATCCTCCGGCTTCTCTGGGTCACATGCTTCCATTCCTCTGTTTCATCAGGCGCAGCGAGAATTTCTTCTCTTTCTGTAGCATGAAGAGATAATTCTGCTCTGTCTAAGAACTCTTCACCTTCCTTAATGATTTTCAAGGTAGTTAACCTCTCTTCTAGATTTCGCAACTTTTCCTCCAAGCTTGCATTTCTGGCATGTGAAGTTTGGCTTTTCCACTGGCAAGTCTGTGAACATGTAGCAGGATATGCAGCTCACCAAATGGCTCCTGGACTCTTCCATGTTCGCCATCAGCGAGATGTACCTTCCCTTCCCACAAGCACTTGTCTACGTGTCTGTAGTTAGGTGGACCTTCCCAGTAACTGCGTTGTTGAGGGCACGGCTAATGTTCTGGGACACGTGCTTGTGTATTGAGGGGACGGCACTCCGGAAGAAATAGTGGCGACTGGGTCCGAGTACTGAGGGACAGCCGCCACCATCAGGTTGCGGAAAGCTTCCGTCTCCATGAGCCTAAAAGACAACATTTCGCCTTTTTGGGGTTATCTGCAGAGTCTTTAAAAAACAACCTGACTTGGAAACACCTAAAAGTTGTACTGGCTACTTCCTTTCGTGCTGGTGTTACAGGGAATGGTTGCCCGCCTTGTGTCTGTGGCCACCACACTGCTTCTTCCTGGCTGTAGTGGTGCTACGCCTCGCTCCCCCTGTGTACTTCTGTCCTCGCTCTGCATGTCTACATCGTCCATCACCTCGTCTTCCACTACCGCACCCTGATCCTCCTCTTGACTTTCTGGCAATTGTATCTCATCATCATCCACCTCTTGCAATGGTAATTGCACTTTCCCACCGTTGCCTTCATGTGATCGTGGCGGCTCAAATATTTGGGCATCGCTACATGCGATCTCCTCTTGTCCCACTTGAAGCTGACCGGGCGAGAGGCCCAAATCTATAAATGGAAAAGTGAACAGCTTTTTGTAGTGTCCAAGTGTGGGATCAGTTGTCTCTGGGCACTTGGCATGGTGGGAGGAAGGAGGATCAGGGTGAGGAATAGGCGGTCCAGACTCATGGCTACTGAGACTTGACCTTGTGGAAGACAGGGTGGTGCTGGTGGCAAAGTGACTGGAATCATTATCTGCTATCCAACCAACAACCTTTTGATGCTGCTCTGGGTTCAATAGTGGTGTGCTGAGGTCCCCTAGCAATTGGGAGAGAAAGGTCAAGCGACAAGATGTGGGTGTTTGTTGTGGCACAATTTCAGCATGCCCACTGCCTTGGCCTCTGCATGCACCATCACCATCACGTCCACTTCCCCATCCCTTGCCACGCACCTTGCCCATTTTACATGGAGGACAATATTTTCCACGTTCTTTACAAATGGCTGGATTTGTACCGCAGTTATATGTGATACGTCTGACAGACACCCACGGTTTTAAATAGTGGCCCTATAGTTTACTATTCTTGTCAGCGACCTCGTGTGAATAGCTTCACTGACACACTGCTACAAACTCTAAATGGAGAACAATATTTTCCATATTCACTACAAATGGCTGGATTTGAACCGAAGATATATGTGATATGTCTGACGGACATCCACGTTTTATATAGCGGCCCTGTAGTTTACTATTCTTCACAGCGACCACATGTGAATAGCTTCACTGACACACTGCTGCAAAACTCTAAATGGAGGACAATATTTTCCATGTTCACTACAAATTTTGGGATTTTTATCACTGTAATATGGGATCACGTCTGATGATGGAAAAGATCTGACTGTATTCTGTAGTGCTAACAAGCAAATGGAGCATTAAAGTGGTGTACTCTGGATTGCTTTTTAAGCAAATAATTAGGATTAAGATCAGAAAAAAAATTAGCCCTGGCCCCTGATATCTGGGGCTATGTCTACGGATATATGTAACAGCAGCAGCAGACAAAACGTGCAAAGGACCCTCTTGTGCTGTATACACTGCCACAAACCCTGCCTGCCTAACTCCTGCTATCACCAGTAATATATTATTATTTTTATTTATTATTCTAGCGCCATTTATTCCATGGCGCTTTGCATGTTTAAAAATAGCAAACAACAAGTACAATAATTTGAACAAAAACGAGTCAGCAACTGGTGCAGGAGGAAAGAGGACCCTGCCCACGAGGGCTCACAATCTACAAGGGATGGGTGAGGATACAGTAGGTGAGGGTAGAGCTGGTCGTCCAGCAGTATAGTGGAGCTAGGGTTACTGCAGGTTGTAGGCTTGTCGGAAGAGGTGGGTCTTCAGGTTCCTTTTGAAGGTTTCCACGGTAGGTGAGAGTCTGATGTGTTGGGATAGAGAATTCCAGAGTAGGGGGGATGCACGGGATAAATCTTGTATGCGAGTGTGCGAAGAGGAGATAAGAGGCTAGTAGAGAAGGAGATCTTGTGAGGATCAGAGGTTGCGTGCAGGTAAGTACCGGGAGACTAGGTCACAGATGTATAGAGGAGAAAGGTTGTGGAGGTGGGTCTTCAGGTTCCTTTTGAAGGTTTCCACGGTAGGTGAGAGTCTGATGTGTTGGGATAGAGAATTCCAGAGTAGGGGGGATGCACGGGATAAATCTTGTATGCGAGTGTGCGAAGAGGAGATAAGAGGCTAGTAGAGAAGGAGATCTTGTGAGGATCAGAGGTTGCGTGCAGGTAAGTACCGGGAGACTAGGTCACAGATGTATAGAGGAGAAAGGTTGTGGATGGCTTTATATGCCATGGTTAGGGTTTTGAACAGGAGTCTCTGGGCAATGGGGAGCCAGAGAAGAGATTGACAGAGAGAAGAGGCCCGGGAATAGCGGGGGGACAGGTGGATTAGTCGGGCAGCAGAGTTTAGGATAGATTGGAGGGGTGCGAGAGTGTTAGAAGGGAGGCCCCAGAGCAGGAGGTTGAAGTAGTCGAGGCGGGAGATGATGAGGGCATGCACTAGTGTTTTTGTTGATTCGTGGTTGAGGAATGTGCGGATCCGGGAAATATTTTTGAGCTGGAGTCGTCAGGAAGTGGAAAAGGTTTGGATATGAGGTTTGAAAGAGAGATCAGAGTCAAGGGTTACCCCGAGGCAGCAAGCTTGCAGGACTGGGGAGAGTGGACAGCCATTGACGTTGATAAATAGGTCAGACGGGGGGGGTTGAGCGAGATGGTGGAAACATGATGAATTCAGTTTTATCCATATTAAGTTTTAAGAATCTAGCAGAGAAGAAAGATGAAATAGCGGACAGGCAGTGTGGGATTCGGGTTAGTAAGGAGGTGATATCATGTCCAGAGAGGTAGATCTGTGTGTCATTGTGACGCCCAGCTGCGCTTGGTATCACAGATCCTAGAAGAGTGCATTGATGGATTCCTCCACAAGAGGCCCCCATACCGTTCACACATCTCCACATTCCACCTCAGACCAGCAGAGGGAGTCCGTTAGGGAGATAAATAGGGAAGGTGGAGCCAGGCAGCAGTTAGTCTAGACTGGAGTCGACAGAGAGCCAAACCTGTTCAGAGAGTTCCTGCAGTCAAGAAGCCTGAGAGAGGTCAGTCTGCAGTGGAGCAGAGTCTAGACTCAGTTGTAGCTCAGAGTAGTGAGCTTTAGGTGTGCCGGCGCCATAAGATCGGTGAAGCGCGGCAAGCTGCCGTTAGTGTGTATAGCCTAGTGAGGGCCCGAGTAGGCCGAAGGCGAGTGGAGAGTTAGTACATAGGGGGCAGAGGAGCTTAACTAGCTCATCCCAAAGAATTTACTGGACACCGGGTCCGAAGCTTACCGGGATCTCTATGACCCAGTAAGGCATAACCGGAATCCCTGGAGAACTACAAGTCCCAGGATCGCTGAAGAGCTGATACGTAACAGAGTCGGGAGCCGCTTAGGCCCCGCTTACTGGGAGCGTGTACTCCAAGAAAAGGCCCTACCACAAGGTCAGCCAGCGCTGGACAGAGACAAAGTTAGGCCTAGCTCCAGGCAGGTCAGAAAACTTACTACGCAGAGGCAAGAAACAGGAGGCCCCACACCCGCTCATTGGGGAGGATCCTGATATGCACCCTTCACCCTACAGTGCTCCGGGACGTGCCTGAATTTCCATCAGTAAAAGGTACTGAAGTGACTATCGTGTCTGTCCCTGTTCTTGCTCTGACCCGGCTGGGTCACATCTGTCCTGCATCCTTATATCCTCGCTGCCCTGAGGCCTAGCTCCACCTGTGGGGAGCTATACCATCGAGCTGCCTTATCATCGGCCTCAGTGGACTGCGCAGCGCTGGTGCTTCTCACCAGAAACCACAGGTGGCGTCACGAACTTTCATAAAATTAACAAACTATCCCCTTTTTAAAGCTGACCCCAGGGTACAGGCCCGGGAGCCGACCACCGCGACATCCCCAAGGCCAGGCAAAGGCCCGGGTACCAAGTTATCCCCATCCCCTGGGATAGTCATTCTTCCTGGCGTCACAACCTGGCGTAGTCGGCAGGATCGCGTGCCCGCAGCAAAGGAAGGAATTACCCATTGCTACCGGGTACTGTGTGCCTTACACCTTGAACTGTCATTCTCCACTTAAAATAATGCTGTGAAAAGACGGTCTTCAAACACCTCCCATCGTGGGCTGGGTTCCCGCTTGGCGCCAAAAGTGTGGACTGCCCCTTCCATCAGAGACTGTCCGCGGGGTAATGCCCGTCAAACCGGATGGGCTGAACGAAGGCGGGCCCGTCAGCATGCCGCCCTGGAACCGCCCCGAGAGAGGAGGAAAAAGAAAAACAACGAGGTACGGCCATTGCAGTTGGTGGTTGGCATTCTTCAGAGGCAGACATGGACGCTTCTGGAGCGCAACCCACCGAACCTTCTGAACCCGGTTCAGGCCCTTCACCCGGCAGAGAGCGAGGCGGCAGCATGTTAACATCGGGAGATATGGAATTTCTCCGGCAGGAAGCCCCGGGTTTCATGCGGAGACAGAGAGAGGCCCAGGAGGCGGCGACGGCTGCGTGGCGGGACGAGATGTTGCTACGTGTCCGGGCCCCTCACCAAGGAGTTGAAGTCCCAGGACAAGGAGACGTGTTGACAGAGGGTCGTGAGCGGCCCAGCGGCAGGTGAGTGTGTAACCCCTGTCCCGGCTGCAGAGCTTACCGTACCGATCCTGGACCTCATGGCCGAATACCTCATACCCCACGCGTCCACCTGGGAGCAGGTCTTGGCTCCGGAGCTGCAAGCGGCAGCTATAGGTGGGGACCGGCGATGCTGCCCTGCTTCTGAACCCGAAGTACCTGAAGCAGCAGAGGTGTCCACCGCGCTTTCAGAGGACCCGCAGCAACCCTTGATGACACCGTTCCCCGCACCAGCAGTAACCTGGCCGGAGGCTAAGGAGTGGGCCTGGGACAACCAGGGGGAGGACCTGATGGGCTTCCCCCGGGAGACCCGGGCTGAAGCGCACAGGAGGGGCCAGTGGTGCAGCGACCAAATATTCCAGGTCGCTCGGGAGCAACGTCAACGGGAGTTCCGCTGCGAGCGCCTCGAGGTACGGGCCAAAGCTGCTAAATCCCGGGCTCGTCAGGAAGAGGCCACCCATGCCAGCCCCCGGATGGAAGGGCAGGTCGTCCGCTTCCACCATGAGGCGAGGTGGGGGTTCATCAGGAGTCCCCAGTATCAGGACGACGTCTTTGTCAGTCGGCGGGACGTCGAGCCGCGTCTGAAGAAGGGACACCCTGGCTGGAACCTCTTCCCGGGCGATATAGTGATCTTTTCTCGCCACCAGGGGGTGCGGGGGTGGTACGCCCTGGATGTACACAAAGTGTCCGGGAGCGACGCCCCCTCGCGCTCGGCCTCAGGGGACCGGTCAGCCTCCGTCGGGAGGAACGAGCCTTTTCCAAGGAGGGAACCCGAGGTTTGAGCTGCCCCGGCTGTTGCAAGTTGTTACAAGTTAATGTGTTGACATTTCTATTTTTCTTACTTTATAACCCCGGTTTCTAGAGACATGTGTCCCTGCGGACTGGCAGCAGACTCGGGATCTTCATGCCCTGCAGCCAGCCCAGGGCCCACGTTGAGGGTTTGGGACAGGTCCCTCGCACTTCTGAACTGACTTTGCGTCTTTGCACCTTAACCCGTCTGTCTGCACAGGATGTCTCTGGAAAATGCTAGCACTTTAATAATTTTATAATTTTATACTTTTGTATTTTTGTACTGTATAACCTGTTTTGCAATGTTTAAGAAGATGTGCCTCCCATAAAGGGAAGATAGTTCATGTTTATATATAAAAAGAAAATTTCGTGGGTGTTACTCTTTTGCAGCCCGCGGACGTGCTGTGTTTCACCAGGGGGGAATGTGGCGTCCCTGAGGGTTCGACCGCCACAGGGATGCTGCACTTCTCTAATGGAGTGTAGTGTTCCTCCTCTGAGGTAAGAACAGTGTGATAGTCGTGACCCAAACCTTGCATCCAACACCACATTTCTCCACCAGAGGGGGCTAGTATGCACTAGGTGCTGCCCTCCTGGTTACAGGGAGACTGGGGAACCAAGAGTGAGGGGAACTAGTTAGTGGGTGAGGGTGGAGGACTTATAACTTAGTTACACTTTAAATTTCATATTTAATAAAAAGCCATCTTGGGTCTTGGTTCTTGGATCATACATTGACTGTCTGTATGCTTTCAATTGCTGAGTGGTACTGTGATCTCCCACCCTAACGCGGATCCTGTGTGGGCCTGCATCGGATGGAGACACAGCCCTCGTACCCCAGCCTTGGGACGAGTGGCGGGTTGTAGACAAGGAATGTCTCGACCCGGTCAAGGACCAGGACGAAGAAGGCCCGGAGCTTAAGAGTGTGGCTCCATAGCAAATGGATCCCGGGGAGGATGCAGACGGAGCGGCGTACGCCACCTGTCCTCACCAACTGATATATTCAGAGGGAGTCCGGCTGCAAGAGGGGTACCGGCCCCCGACACCCGACCTTGCTACTGACGCGCCCCCTGGGCCATATTCTTTAGGGGGAATATCCGGAGCCGGATCAGATGGGAGTTGTAGTCTTCCGAGTGGCTGTGACCCGGTCCGTGCCCAGGGTGTCAAACTCAGTTGTATGTGGCAGTCCTACAGATGTTACTAAGTTCTTAATGTCGACTACGCCACCCGTTGTATTGCGGTCACTATGGCCGCCGCTGCAGCAGGGTCCGCTGAGGCTGATGGTGTAGGTGCAGCTTTGGTGATATAACCCCCAACGGGTGGGGTATAGCCTCAGGGGGATCAGGTGCAGAGGATGGGGGTTGTGGTGATGCAGTGTAGACGGCAATCAGAGACAGAGTCGGGTTATGCAGTTTAGGATGTTTACTCACTGCTGATGTTCTGGTCACTTCAGCTTCGAGTGACCTCCCGAGCCGTGCTGCGTCCACCAGGTTCTGGATCCAGCCAACCCCCAAATAAGTCCGGAGCGTGACCCTGAGCTCTCCTTCTGTCCTTTCTCTGGCCGTCCCCACTATTGATCCACCCAGGTCCAGCTCCCTCGGGCCTTCTGTTGGGAGACCCTTGGCCTCGGGTTCCCTGACCCTCCACGTGGTATGCCTTCGTGGTGGATGTGGTGGGTGACCGTGGCAAACGCTGCCCACGGTCTCCGGTCTCTGGCTGGGGAGTGTTTTTGCCCCCACCAGCTTGGGTTCCGGTACCCTGTGCCGACTCTTCACCCGGGGATTTAAGTTGGGTTCTTGGAGTCCTTTTCTTCTGTTTCCCCCCTCTGGGTCTCTCTTTCTCCTCTCTCACTCTGGGTCTCTCTTCTCCTCTGCTCGCTGACTTTTCTCTCTGCAACTGACCCTGTTCTTAGTTGGTGCCCACCTTATATACACCCTCTATGTGTGAGCTCAGGTGCCCAGCACCCAATGAGCTCCTATCTTTACCCAGGCTGCTCCCCCTATCTGCCCCTACACTACTTGGGATGTACCACCCCCCTCCCACTCCAGCCAGGAACAGACTCGGTCGTACCTGCACATTTCTAAGTGGGAGTACCGTCGGTCTGCTCCTCGGAAATGGGATGTGTGTAGTGCATGCAGCCTACCGAGCTCAGTTTCACACTCCTTCCTTACCCGGGAGTGGAATATCACACCTCTGGGTTGAGGTGCAATACCCCTGTAGCAGCCGAATCCTCAGGGTGCTACACTACTCCATGTCCTGGTCGGTAAAGCCCGGTAGGCCCTGAGGATCCCACCGGGTATCGGAAGGAGCGGAGCTGCCACCCTTACCCTTGTTCTGAGAGGAGTTCAGAGGGAGACCCGGCCTATTCTTACACACACGGACAGGAAAGGATTCGGTCTGTAGTTCAGGAACACTCTGGTGTAGGGTCCCGATGGAATGCTGGACTTACTCGGAGGTGGTCGGACCCCCGTCCCTGGTGACCGCAGGACTCCGCGGGGAGCAGGGAGTCGCCTTCCTTCTGCCAACTCTAAAGTGAGTAAAGCCTTGGAAGTTCACCCCTATGGCCTCCGGACTGTTTATTCTGCGCCACACCGCACGACGCGGCATCCGTTCTCCTCTACTACTACCCCCTCCATCCTGTCCCTCTGCCCTGAGACCTTGCTCCGCCTGTGGGGAGTAGTAATAGCTATGGACGCCATACCACCATGCCTCAGCGGACTGCAGCGGCGCTGGTGGCCTTCACCAGGTGCCACAGGTGGCGTAGTCGTAAATCAGCCACTCAACCTGGATAAGCCCGCACCATCCTTTTAATGTGACGGCCCTGAGCACGGGTTGGGTCCGGGCCACGGCTGCACCCCATCTCTCCATCACAGGACCCGACTCCGAGTCCCCCATCTCCCAGGGTATAGAAAAAGGGCTTTTTCGAGTAGAGGCGTCACATCATCAGCATAGAGGTGATACTGAAAACCGTGAGACTCTATGAGCTGTCCCAAGCCGAAGGTGTGGATGGAGAAGAGCAGGGGTCCTAGAACTGAGCCTTGGGGAACACTGACAGATAGGGGGCGAGGTAAGGAGGTGGTGTGTGAGTAGGAGACGCTGCATGTTTGGTCTGTTAGGTATGAGGAGATCCAAGATAGGGCCAAGTCTGTGATGCAGAGAGATGAGAGAATCTGTAGTAGGAGGGAATGGTCTACTGTGTCAAAGGCAGATGACAGGTCCAGGAGGAGGAGGATAGAGTAGTGTCGCTTGGATTTGGCAGTCAGTACACTCCTTGACAGAAGTTATGTCGCTTATCCATGTTATGTAAATAAAAGCTTATAACCTGACGTTAAATTCATCCATTGGTTTTATAAATTACTCTTTTGAAAGCTGAAACCCTCCCAAATTTGGTTTAGGTTCAGAAAATAAATTGGCATCAATGCTGAAATATTGATCATTTAATGAATACAGAATGGTCAGATTTTGGCAAGACAAAAGTTTTGTCGCCCACAGAAAGTAATGTGATATTCAAACAAATAATTATCTTAAAATACAAATATATGTTGCATAACATTGGTGAATGGAGTTGTGTAGAGTCATATTTAATATTTTGTGTGACTTCCATGAGCTTGAAGGACTGCATCCATGCAGTTCAACAATGATTCATACAGTTTATTAATGAAGTCATCAGGAATAGCAAAGAATGCAGTCTTACATGCCTCCCAGAGGTCATCTAGATTCTTTGGTTTTGTCTTCCAAGCTTCCTCTTTCATCCTACCCCAAACATGCTCAATGATGTTCATGTCTGGTGACTGGGCTGGCCAGTCCTTCAGCACCTTGATCTTTTTTGCCTGGAGGAACTTTGCTGTAGACATGGATGTATGAGATGGTGCACCACTTCTTGATATTTTAGGCTATTGATATTGCCTTCCACTTTGCAAATGTTTCACACACCCCCATACTGAATGTAACCCTAGACCATGATCTTTCCACCACCAAATGTAACTGTTTTCTGGGTGTATTTTGGATCCATACGGGCTCCAGTAGGTCTCTTGCAGTATTTGCGGTGGCTGTGGTGTAATTCTACTGAAGATTCATCAGAGAAATCCACCTTCTGCCACTTTTCCAGCATCCATCTGTTTAGCAGGCTGTGGGACTTTGCAAATGCCACACAGTTTTTTATTTGCCTTTTGGTTAGTGCTGGCTTCTGGGCACTGATTCGACCATGGATGCCATTTCGAGACAGAATCCTACAAACTGTTCTAGTTGACACAGGGACTTGAGGTGACCAGGCCTGTTGGAGCTCTGCTGCAGTGGAAGAGGGGCTTGCTTTGGATTTTCTAACCAACAAACTTTCCTCCTGAGCAGTTGTCTTGAGAGTTCTGCCAGACCTGGGCTTGTCAAACACATCTCCAGTCTCTTCAAATCTTTTTTTAATTCTTTGTACTTGACGATGAGACACATTAAAGGTGCCAGCCACCTCTGCAGTGGATCTGGTCTTCAGCGTCTTGATAATCAAGGCTTTGGTCGCAGGGTGGATTTTTGGCATGTTTTCAGAGCTCAAGTTGCAGTTCAAGTGAAGGTCTGGGGTGCTGGGTTTCTTTTTATACACACCCACTAATTAACCGATCATTTACTGAGCACTGGTGAGGATGTAACCTAGGATTGGGTGCATTATATGACCAGACGACAAAACTTTTGTCTTGCCAAAATCTGACCATTCTGTGTTCATTAAATGATCAATATTTCAGCATTGATGCCAATTTATTTTCTTAACCAAAACCAAATTTGGGAGGGTTTCAGATTTCAAAAGAGTAATTTATAAAACCAATGGATGAATTTAACATCAGGTTATAAGCTTTTATTTACATAACATGGATAAGCGACATAACTTCTGTCAGGGAGTGTAGTTCGTTGGTGATTGGGTCAAGTTCACAGGTGGTGAGATGTGACTTGGAGAGTAAAGAGGAAAGTTGATCTTCCGTCATGGCGGACAAGCTGGTTTTGGAGGAGGAGAGTTGAGTAGATATGAGGAGGGACTGTGGGGACTTATGGCAAAAGCTTTGTCTGATGGTGTCAATTTTCTGCTTGAAGAATGAGGGAAAGTCTTCAGCTGAGATGAGTGGAGAGGGAGGAGGCGCTGGGGGATGGAGGAGAGAATTGACAGTACTGAATAGCTGTTTAGGGTTGTGAGACAGGGAGGATATGAGAGATGACAAGTATGTTTGTTTTGCTGCAGTGAGTGAGGAACTGAAATTAGTGAGGGCTTGTTTGAATGCGATGAAGTGCTCGTTGGAGTGGGACCTTTTCCATCTCCGCTCAGCAACCCTGGAAACCCGTCTCAGTTCTTTAGTCAGGCTGGTGTGCCAGCATTGCCTGTTGATTGTGCGAGCTTTGGTATGTATGAGGGGGGAGACCGATTCAAGAGATGCAGCTGTTGTGGTGTTATATAAGGCGGCAGCAGCATCTGCATCATGTAATATATGCAGCTGGATTAGTCCTCAGAAGGACTGTTAGTTCAGATGGATATACAGTACATATATGTTGTGGAATACCTATACTAACTAATAAACAAGCAAATCTGGTTTCCGGGGTACACTGTGACGAGCACAGCGGCTCCAGGTCTTATATACAGTAGACCCGATAACGCTATGCGGCCAGCCAATCACTGTAATGCCACAACCAGCATGGCTACGGCATTACAGTGTGTGGCAGGCAATCCCTGCATGTTCATTGGCTCTCTAAAGAGCGCCAAACATGCAGGGCAGGGACTCGCCGAGTGCCAAGCATGTCGAGCACAGTGATGGTCGGGTGAGTACCGAACAGTGGCGAGCACAGTCGCTCATCACTAGTCATTATCAAACAAATATTTGGCAGTCTACAGGCTCTGCAAGAAGAAAGCAAGCTTGATCCAGCTAAAAACAGATTGCTAAAAACAGATTGAAGCTGGATTACAGTCAAATGGAAGACGTTTTAGGACATTTCCTTTCCCACTCAAATGAAGCGATCCTGTATTGGAACATTTTATTTCCATTTTTGTCATCCCAAAACTAATCCAAAAGGGAAGTAACTAGTACACATGTGAACATAGCCTAAGAGCTTTAAATCTGTGGAGTAATCTGAGGAGCTGGTTCTTTCCTGTAAGAGATGTAAATCTGTGGAGTAATTATATGAGTCGAAGGAACTGTACTAGAAGACTTATAAATCTGTGAAGTAGTCACTTCAGACACTGGTTCTCAACTTTACTAGCTATAAATCTGTAATCATTTGAGGAAATGGCGCTGTGCTATAAGAGCTGAAAATCTGTTGAGGAGTCACCTGAGGAGCTGGCTGCTCACTATGAGGCTTTGTGGCGCCCCTGCGGGTCCAGTTGCCACAGAGGTACTGCATCTCAGACAGAGGTGTGGTACCCCACTCTCAGGTAAGGAGGGAGCATTACCTGGGACCCAACCACTCACATCCAACACCGCACCACTCCATTAGGGAAGGTCCAGATTGCTCCTAAGGGAGAGCACTGACCCGGTCCCTGTTTGGAAGGTGGAACTAGGTAGAGGAGGTGGGTGGAGGAAGTAGATAAGGGGAACATTGAAGGAAGGACTGAAGGTAGAGGGGACCATGTAGTGTGACAGTTAGTGACGAGGGTCACATGACAGAGAGTATAAAAGACAGGTAGAAACATCTAGAATAGTCCAGTCCTAGATCCAGGGTCCTAGGAGCAGGAGTACAGAAAGTGAGGACTGCGGAGGAGTAGGGCCCAGTCAGAGGGGCCCAGTAGGAGAGTGAAGAGAGAAGACTGCTCTAGTGAGAAGGACTCCAGAGAGAGAGAGGATCCTAGGGGCACGGGAAGTGCGGAATCCACCCGTGAGCCCGAGTTCACGCTGACCGTGAAAGGATCAGATCGCAGTAGAGGACCGGCCCCAGACTAGTGGAGGACTGCAAGACTCAGCTAGCAAACTGGAGGTTGCGGTATCTTCAAGTGCCGTAGCCAAAAACCACACACACATTCGCTGAAAAGGTGGCCATATAGGACCAAGGGGACAGAAAGGACGTCGCCCAACAAGGCCCGTGGCCACTGGCTCAGGAAACTGTGTGTGAGGCACAGAGCAGGAGGGTGAGAGCCAGTTCAGAGAGACTGACTCGCCCAGGGGGATATGGGGGAACTCGGTACCCAGGCCTTGACCTTCTGTGGGATGTCACGGCAGTCGGCTCCCGGGCCCGTACCCTGGGGTCACTCTTTAAAAGGGGTTTGTTACTTGAAGGGATGAATAACAGTTTTGTCTCGTGACGCCACCTGTGGTTTCCGGTAATGGGTACCAGCGCTGCTGCAGACCTCCGGGGGTGATGGGATTGCAGCTGAGATGTTTCTGCTCCCCACAGGCAGAGCGGGCCCCCGGGGCAGGGTTGATGAAAGGGATGCAGGTGAGAGGTGGCCCAGTCGGGTCAGGGGGAATGATGGACACGTACACAGGGGATTCGCTTCAGTACCTTTACTGGTGTAAACGGCAGGTATGGTCCAGGGTACTTGGTAGGAAGGGTGCACTTCTGGACTCTCTCCCCAGTGAGCGGGTAGTAGGCCTCCTGATCTGTTTCTTCTTCTCTCTCTGAAGCTCCTGACCAGCCTGGAACTAGGCCTAGCTTCTTTGCTATTTCACTCTCTCACCTGTCTGCTTGGTAGTAGAATTGTTCTCTGGCTACCACTATCCCTGGACGCTGGGGCCTTCATGGTTCCTAGTTCTGTAAATGATTATAGCTTCAGGTTGACCAGAGGTCTGGAATCCTCCTGGTATGCCGGGTATCCCTACTGGGTGTAGAGGACCCTGTAGGCGCGGACCCGGTGTCTGGCTTGCATTCTGGGGTGAGCTTCAGATGCTCCTCTGCCCCCTTAACTCCTCTCCCCTCTCCTTGCCTCCTCTCCCCTCTCCTTGCCTCGGCCACACTCCAGGCCCTCAGCACAGCAGCTAACGTGCTGCTTCTTCACTGCTCTAAAGTGTCAGCACACTCTCCCTACCTAACTTCACCCTCCAGTATATATATCCCTAACAGGCTCCCTCTGGTGGTATGAAGTGGGAGGGTGGAGGTGTCTGTTATGTAATGAGGGCCTCTTGTGGAGAAGTCCGTCCATGCACCCTTTTGGGTCCTGTGGTACCTGTAATAGCAGGGTGCCACATTCCCCCCTGGTACAACTCAGTACTCCTGGACTGAAGCATTTCTGTAAACAGGTAACAACAACAATTACAATTATAATAACAATAACACATATCAAAGTTACAGTAAGTCCCATAACCAGGTGTCCATTTCACTGATGAAGGTGCAACTTGAGTAGCATGAGGGACCCGTCCGAAAACCCTCAACATAGGCCCTGGGCGTGGCTACAGGGCATAAGTGATCCAGGTGTTGGACCATGTCTTCGGCCACGCCAAACGGGTTTTTGTTCAGTGGTCTCTTAATATAAAACCAATAGGGGGCACATTAATAAGTGCAACTATTTACAATGGACAGTTTTTGGCTGCTCACAGTCCTCAGCCTGCAAGTCTTTATACCCTTTACGGGTAACTAAATGCACACATATAACTTTTCAGTTCACACAAACAATGTTATACCCTTCCGGGTAGCTATTTACACTGTAGGCATTTTGTACTTTATTCCCTATACCTGGTAGGGATTTGGCCTTGTGTGCTGCGTGTGGATCTACTTAGCACTGGGGTGATACTGGTGTCTGTGCATGCACTATCGCGCTAACCTATCAGGTCTACGTGCGGGTAAGTTATAGATTGGCAACATCTCTATAGGACTGGCAAGTGCACTGTTTACTGGACCCTCAGGTTCTGCTTCAACTGGTGATCCTCCTCTTACTGGGGACTCTTCCTGTTCCTGAGCAGGTTCTTCTAGGGTGTTCACAGGTTCTTCTTGGAGTGGAGGTTCTTCTGGTGGCTGACAGAAGTGTATCACTGGTATGATAACTGCTCCATCGAGTTGAGGCCAGTCCGCGGGGAAGTCTCCTAGAACTGAATGAACTACATCTTCCTTGGGTTTTTCCGGTATTATAAGAGGTACTTCTTCCTCCTGTGTCTTCAGTAGACTTGGGCACAATTTCAAGTGGTCTCTTGAGACTGTTGTGGTTGTCCTACCTCCATCCTTGCTGATCAGGCAGGTTTTGGTGTTGTCAAATCTGGAATTTAACATGGTGTAGGGCTCTCTTTCCCACTGGTCATCGAGCTTGTGACCTCTTCTTTTCCGCTTTAGCACTATTTCTCCGGGTGCCAAGGGTTCTGCTGGTGCATGCTTGTTATATTGGTCTTCTTGTCTTTCCCTTACTTTGCTTAGGCTATCTTCAACACAGGCCTGTACTTTCCTGTACTGCTCTTGCCGATTTGTGTCGCAGTGGACATATCTGCATCAGGTTCGACCACTCCGAGTTCCAGGTCCATGGGCAATTTTCCAGGTCTTGCTCTCATGAGGTATGCTGGGGTACAATTAGTAGAACTCACAGGTATGTGGTTATACAGGTCCACCAGGTGAGGTAGTTTGTCTGGCCACTGGTTCCTCTCTTCCAAGGGCAGGGTTTTTAACAGATCTATAACGATGTTATTCATTTTCTCGCACATACCGTTGGTTTGCGGGTGATAGGGCGTAGTCCGGATCTTCTTGCATCCATACAGGTGACAGAATTCTTTAAACAGCTCAGCTTCAAAGGCAGGGCCTTGATCTGTTTGCACCTTGTCCGGGTATCCATGGGGCCTGCAGAAGTAGGTTTGGAATGTTCTTGCTGCAGTTTCTGCTGTCAGATCCTTGACAGGGGCTACCACCAGGAACCGGGAATAGCGATCCACCATGGTCAGGGCATAGGAATAGCCTGATCTGCTGGGCGACAGTTTGACGTGATCAAGAGCGACAATCTCCAGGGGTTGGGTTGTTTTGATGGACTGCAAGGGTGCTTTCTGACTTCCGTAGTCTTTCCTTCTGAGGCTACAGGGCCCACAATTCCGGCACCACCTTTCTATGGAACTCCGCATTCCAACCCAATAGAACAGGTCCTTCAGCAGGGTTTCCAGCTTCTTCCAGCCAAAATGACCTGCTTGGTCATGGTAGGCCTCTAGCACCATCTGGATATCCGTCCTGGGCACTACAATCTGCCACACCATTTCATGGGTTCTAGGGTTGACATACCTCCTGCACAGCTTTTCTCTGTAGATGAACAGCCGGCTTCTCTCATTCCACAGGTGTTTGGCTTGTGGAGGAGCATCCTTCTCCAGGTGAGAACCTTCTTGGGTTATCAGTCCTTTGATGAGGCTGACAACCGGGTCACTGTCCTGGGTCTCCTTCTAGCTGTGATGAGGTAAAGGGTTTAGCGTCTTACCATGACGTCTTCTGGAGGTGTGTTGCTCGTGGATCATTCCATTTCTGTGGAAAGCAGGTAATTCAATTTCTTCTAGGTCATCCACTTCATCCTCGGTGTCCGACTGGTGCGGAATTCTTGACAGGGCATCAGCACTGGTGTTCTTGTGACCTGCCCGGTACTTGATTGTGAACTGGTAATTCGACAATCTGGCCACCCAACGCTGTTCCATGGCTCCCAACCTGGCTGTCTCCAGGTGTGTCAAGGGGTTATTGTCGGTAAAGGCTGTAAAATTAGTTGAGGCTAGGTAATGTTTGAATCTTTCAGTGATAGCCCAGACCAAGGCCAGGAACTCCAGCTTGAAGGTACTGTAATTCTCCGGCTTCCTACTGGCATAGGCTATTACCTTTTCTCTGCCGTTTTGCTTCTGGGACAACACAGCTCCCAGTCCCTCATTGCTGGCGTCTGTGTATAACAGGAAAGGTTGGCTGTAGTCGGGGTAAGCCAGGATTTCCTCACCGGTTAGGGCTTCCTTCATTAATGCAAGGGACTCAGTCTGTTCTTTGCCCCACTGGAATGGGGGACTTTTACCTCTTTTGGACTGTCCTACTAGGAGATCTTGTAAAGGTGCTGCCTTTTTGGTGTAGTCCTTAATGAACCTCCTGCAGTACCCGACCAGTCCCAGAAATTGACGTACTTCTTTGATGTTCCTTGGTTCAGGCCACTTCTGGATGGCAGAGACCTTCTCCGGTTCTGGTGCTACCCCCTCCAAGCTAACTACGTGTCCCAGGTACTGAACTTTCCGTTTGAGCAGGTGCCACTTGGAAGGTTTTAGTTTCATCCCATACCGGGACAATGCCTCAAATACCTCCGCCAGGTGCTTTAGATGCTCTTCATACGTCCTTGAATACACGATAACGTCATCCAGGTATAGCAGCACTGTCTCAAAGTTCCGGTGTCCCAAGCAACACTCCATCAACCTCTGGAACGTTCCGGGTGCATTGCAGAGTCCAAATGGCATGCTGTTGAATTCGCATAATCCCATCAGGGTGGTGAAAGCTGTCTTCTCCTCGTCTTCCTCAGCAACAGAGACTTGCCAGATCCAATGTGGAGAAATAATTGGCAGATTTTAGTGCAGCCAGGGATTCCTCTATACGGGGCAAAGGGTATGCATTCTTATTAGTGTTGAGCGAGCACTAAAATGCTCGGGTGCTCGAAGCTAGGGCCGAGCTCACCGTGATACTCGGGTGCTCGACCCGAGCAACAAGCCCAATGTTAGTCAATGGGAGACCCGAACATTTTTGCAGCGGCACCCCCGGCAGTCTGTAGAAAGCCTAAAAAGTGCCCAAAATGATAGTGACAGTGTTCAAATGACATGGGGACAGCATGGGGATTGCCCCAGGAAGAATTTCGTGCCCCCTAGGTCACTGCTGTCAACAACGTGGTCAGAGGTATTAAGCCACTTTTACGGGCTCACAATAAAACGTTCAAGAACGAAACTGAAATGGTTTTCCTGTTAAGGAACTTCCTTTCCAGGGTAAAGACTTGTGTATAAGGTAAAATAAATAACCAAAAACAAAAATGCTCCTCCACACCTTGGGCTATGTTCACAAGTAGCATTTTTTATGCGTTTTTGCACTTTTGTATAGCTTTCAACCGTGACAAATGCATTCACCGGGAAATGTCATTTTAACATTTTACAACCTTATCTGGCCATGTGCTGTGTGACACATGCATACAGTGCTGAAAAGACATGGGAACAGCATGGGGAAGACCCATGGAAGCATCTCTGACACCCAGGTCACTGCCTAAAAGTGTGCCCATCAGAAGTGATCCTTGCCGCATCAGAAGATGCAGACTTTCAACTATCCCCGTGCAAGTCCTTGTCCCAGGGCAGTGTTCAATTGTACCTCCTCCATTCCTTGCAAAGCAAGCGAAAGTATGCAGCCTGCCACCCACCCCCAGGCAGCAATACCATACTGCTTGCTTGCACTTGAAATTGGGCCTTTTAGGCATGTGGAGGCGGAATCTGGCCACCACGTCATGGCTGCATCGGCGGCCTGGTATCCATACTCAGTCCCCTGCTTGGTCCCCAGCCGCCCCGCGGCCGGGTGCCCACACACGGTCCCCAGCCGCCTGGGGGCGGCCGGGTGTCCATAAACGATCTCCAGCCGCCCCTATTTCTCCTGGGAACTTCCCCCACACTTTTCTTAGCCTGGCCTGCTTTAGGGCAGCATTGGACGAGCCCACCAGAGAACCAGACTCCTCCGGTGGGCCCTGGCTTCTCCATCAGGGGAGTTGAGAGTGCCAAGGTGAGAAGCATGATGATGATGATAGAAGTTAGCATCTGCTTTGTTTTCTTGGAATGCAAGCATAAGTGTGCAACCTGCCACCCACCCCCAGGCTGCAATACCATACTGCTAGCTTGCTTGCACTTGAAATTGGGCCTTTTAGGCATGTGGAGGCAGACGCCGGCCACCATGTCATGGCCGCGTCGGCGGCCTGGTATGCATACTCAGTCCCCTTCTTCCCGGCGGCCGGGTGTCCACGCTCGGTCCCCAGCCGCCAGGGGGCAGCCGGGTGTCCATACTCGGTCCCCAGCCGCCCCGCGGCCGGGTGCCCACACACGGTCCCCAGCCGCCTGGGGGCGGCCGAGTGTCCATAAAAGGTCCCCAGCCGCCCCTATTTGAAGGACAGCCTAAGCACAAACACGTGGACAAGTGAATGTGGCCAGGGATGGTCCATCTTACTGACGCCTTCACACTGGGTTAATATTGTGGAAGCCGGGACACAGTTGGACACTGGGATGCAACACGTCCTCCAGACATAGAGGATTGCGGGTCCTGGGTCAATCAGGCTTCAACACAAAGTTCAGAAGGTAGACAGCAGCAGTGGTCGGCCTCCTACACAACGAGTAAATTATTCATGATCATGAGGCCATCCATCTCCTTAGCTTTCTGTTCCTTGGAATGCAAGCGCATGTATGTAGTTGCGGCTAGGCCTGAGGTGGTCAGCGTTTTGGCGCATATCCTACCTCATTCGAGGATTGCTGGATATTTTCCTGCTACTATCCCAGTTCTATGACTCCCGTTAAAACAAAGCTTCAGGTGATGAATGATGGATGAGGTGGTGGCAAAGGAGAAAGAGCAGAAGGAACAGGGACCATTCACATCAAGATCAGGCCAGTCAACCACACATGTCTTGTAGGATATGTTTCTGTACCAAAAGGAGCGGTTCGGCTACACAGTTATAGGGCATGCAGTGAGTGCAATGCCTACCAAAAATTTCGAGGCACTCCAATGCCCCTTGGAAGTGACATGGAGGTCAGAGGGCCTTAACTAAACCGTTTTTTCCATTTATAGCAACTGGGTCTCCCGTACACTGTTGGCCTAAGCAGTGAATGGAAGGCTTTCCAAAAATTATGAGGAACTGCAATGCCCCTTGAAACAGACGTGGATTACAGCATACTAAAAACCTTCTACCCATTATTGGGGAGTGGGTCTCCCTTAGTGTTCGCCTATGCATTGAAAAGCAAAAGCTGACAAATTAGGAGGAAATGCAATGCCCGTTGGAAGAGTCGTGGAGGTTAGAGGTAATTAAACAACATTTCAATGCCCTTTGAAGAGCTGTGGAGTTCAGAGAGGTTTAACAAGACGGTTTTAATGCCCCTTGGAAGAGACGTGGAGATCGCAGTAGCTTAACAAGACGGTTTTAATGCTCCTTGGAAGGGACGTCGAGGTCGCAGTAGCTTAACAAGACACTTTTAATGCCCCTTGAAAGAGACGTGGAGATCACAGTAGCTTAACAAGACGGTTTTAATGCCCCTTGGAAGAGACGTGGAGGTCGCAGTAGCTTAACAAAACGGTTTTAATGCCCCTTGGAAAAGTGGTGGAGGTCACAGTAGCTTAACAAGATGGTTTTAATGCCCCTTGGAGAAGTGTTGGAGGTCGCAGTAGCTTAAGAATACGGTTTTAATGCCCCTTGGAAGAGTGGTGGAGGTCACAGTAGCTTAACAAGACGGTTTTAATGCCCCTTACAAGAGCCATGCAGTACAGCATATTAAAAACATTATTCCCATTATTGCGGAGTGGGTCTCCCATAGTCTTTGCCTATGCCTTCCAAGCAAAAGATGCCAAAAATTAGGATGGAGGAACTTGCAATGCTGGCAACACGGACCACGGTCACTCTGGTGGTATAGTGGTCGTGGAGGCTGAGGATAAGGAGAAGAGCAAAAAACAGCCGAAATGAGGAAGAGTATACCCATGTGTGGGTGTGAAACGGTGCATGGGAATACACCTCCCGAAATAACACAGTGGATTTAACTTTATGTTACTCTGCTGTCATTTGGTGGTAATGAGAAGTCTGGCTCAATCCAGCCCTTGTTCATTTTGATAAGGGTTAGCTTGTCAGCATTGTCAGTTGACTGGCGCGTGCGCTTATCAGTTATAATTCTCCCAGCGGCACTAAAAACGCTCTGATAACACGCTAGCGGCAGGGCAGGCCAGGACCTCCAAGGCGTACAGAGCGAGTTCATTCCAAGTGTCCAGCTTGGATACCCAATAATTAAAAGGCACAGAGGAATCACGGAGGATGCTGGTATGGTCGGCAAGGTACTCCCTAACCATCTTTTGAAACTTTCCACTCCTTGTGAGAGTACCCCGCGCCTCAGGGCCTGTAAGCTGGGTGGGTCTCAGAAAACTGTCCCAGAATGTTCACAGTGTTCCCCTGCCTCTGCTGGATTGGAGATGCGTCTCTCTCGCCTGTACGCCTTGGTTGGTCAACGAACTGTGACCTCTGCCGCTAGCGTGTTCAGATGGGATTTTTTTTAACAGTTCTGCAGCAAGGGCCTTCTGGTACTGCCCCATTTTTGTAGACCTCTCCACCTCAGGAATAAGAGAGTGAAAGTTCTCCTTGTAGCGGGGGTCTAAAAGTGTCACCAACCAGTAATGACTGTCACCCAACATTTTGACAATGCAAGGGTCACGGTTAAGGCAACGTAACATAAAGTCAGTCATGCGTGCCAGACTGGTAACAGGCAAGACTTCCATGTCCTCACCAAGATGACGACTGACCATGCTCTCCTCCTCCTCCTCCTCCCCCCTGTCCTCAGGCCACCCACGCTGAACCGACTGTATGACAGTTGTACAGGTACTACTGTCTACAGCGCATGATACCAGCTCCTGTTCTTCCTCCTTCTCCTCCTCCTCTCCCTCATTGTCTCCCAATGCACGTTGGGATGAGATGAGGCTGGGCTGTGTGTAATCGCCCATTACGGCTTCTTGATCCATCTCATCATACTCTGGCTGCAATGCCTACTCTTTAATTCTCTGCAGAGAGCATTGCAAAAGACAGACAAGTGGGATGCTGACGCTAATGATAGCGTCATCGCCACTCACCATCTTGGTGGACTCCTCAAAGTTTGTCAGGATGGTACATATGTCAGACATCCAGGTCCACTCCTGAGGTCTTATATGTGGAGTCTGACCTGAATATCGACGGCCTTGTTGCAGCTGGTACTCCACAACTGCTCTCTTCTGCTCACAAATCCTTTGCAACATGTGGAGGGTAGAGTTCCAACGTGTGGGGACATCACAGACCATTTGGTGTGATGGAAGCTGAAAACGCTGCTGCAACACAGCAAGGGCGGCGGAAGCTGTAGCCGACTTGTGAAAATGAGCTGACAGGCGGCGTATTTTGACGAGCAGATCTGGCAACTCGGGGTACGATTTAAGAAACCGCTGAACCACGAGGTTAAGCACATGAGCCAGGCATGGTACGTGTGTGATTTCGCCTCGCCTCAGAGCCGCCACCAGGTTACGGCCATTGTCACACGCGACCATGCCTGGATGTAGGTTCAGCGGTATCAGCCACAGATCTGCCTGCTCATTCACAGCTGTCCACAACTCACAAGCAGTGTGAGGTTTATCACGTAAGCTTATGAGTTTCAGCACAGCCTGTTGCCGCTTGGCGGAGGCAGTATGTAGCACCCTGAGGATTCGGCTGCTACAGGGGTATTGCACCTCAACCCAGAGGTGTGATATTCCACTCCCGGGTAAGGATGGAGTGTGGAACTGAGCTCAGAAAGCTGCATGCACTACACACATCCCATTTCCGAGGAGCAGACCAACGGTACTCCCACTTAGAAATGTGCAGGTACGACCGAGTCTGTTCCTGGCTGGAGTGGGAGGGGGGTGGTACATCCCAGTAGTGTAGGGGCAGATAGGGGGAGCAGTCTGGGTAAAGTTAGGAGCTCATTGGGTGCTGGTCACCTGAGCTCACACATAGAGGGAGTATTTAAGGTGGGCACCATCTAAGATCAGGGTCAGTCTGTGAGAAGTCAGTGAGACATCAGTCTTTTGCAGAGCAGAGGAAGAGAGCAGAAGAGCAGAGCAGCCCCAGGCCCAGAGAGAGTGAGAGAGGAGAGCAAGAAAGACCCAGAGGGGGAGACAGAAGGAACTCTGAGAACCCAAGTATAACCCTAGGGTGAAGAGTTGGCAACAGGGTACCGGATCCCAAACTGGTGGGGGCTAAAGCATACCTCAGCCAGAGACCGGAGGCCGTGGGCAGGATCTGCCACTGCCACCCACCACATCCACCCTGAAGGCAAACCACGTGTAGGGTCAGGAAACCCAAGGCCAAGGGTCTCCCAACAGAAGGCCCGAGGGAGCTGGACCTAGGTGGATCCCTGGTGGGGACGGCCAGAAGAAAGGACAAGAAGGAGGGCTCAGGGACACGCTCCGGACTTGCTTGGGGGTTGGCTGAATCCAGGACCTGGTGGACGCAGCACGGCTCGGGTGGTCACTCAAGGCCGGAGTGACCGGAATATCTGCAGTAAGTAAACACCCTGAACTGCACAACCCGACTCTGTCTTTAATTATCATCTACGCTGCACCACCACAACCCCCATCCTCTGCACCTGACCCCCTGAGGCCATACCCCTCCCGTTGGGGGTTATACTATCTAAAGCTGCACCAACACCATCAGCCTCAGCGGACCCTGCTGCAGCGGCGGCCGTAGTGACCGCAATCCAACGGGTGGCGTAGTCGACATAACGAACTTTGTAACATCTGTAGGACTGCCACATACTCTGAGCTTGACACCCTGGGCACGGACCGGGTCACAGCCACTCGGAGACTACAACCCCCATCTGATCCGGCTCCGGGTATTCCCCTAAAGAATATGGCCCAGGGGGCGCGTCAGCTTTTGGCGTAGTCGGCAGGATCTCGTGCCAATGTAGCACCCTGAGGATTCCGCTGCTACAGGGGTATTGCACCTCAACCCAGAGGTGTGATATTCCACTCCCGGGTAAGGATGGAGTGTGGAACTGAGCTCGGTAGGCTGCATGCACTACATACATCCCATTTCCGGGGAACAGACCAACGGTACTCCCACTTAGAAATGTGCAGGTACGACCGAGTCTGTTCCTGGCTGGAGTGGGAGGGGGGTGGTACATCCCAAGTAGTGTAGGGGCAGATAGGGGGAGCAGCCTGGGTAAAGATAGGAGCTCATTGGGTGCTGGTCACCTGAGCTCACACATAGAGGGTGTATATAAGGTGGGCACCAACTAAGAACAGGGTCAGTCAGCCACAGTCAGTCAGACTGTCAGCCTTTGCAGAGAAGTAGGAAGCAGAGGAGCAGAGAAGCCCCAGAGAGAGAGAGAGGAGAAAGAAAGAGAGACCCAGAGGGGGAAACAGAAGAAGAGGACTCTAAGACCCCAAATCCAATCCACGGGTGAAGAGTCGGCATCAGGGTACCGGAACCCAAGCTGGTGGGGGCAAAAACACACCCCAGCCAGAGACCGGAGGCCGTGGGCAGCGTCTGCCACGGCCACCCACCACATCCACCACGAAGGCATACCACGTGGAGGGTCAGGGAACCTAAGGCCAAGGGTCTCCCAACAGAAGGCCCGAGGGAGCTGGACCTGGGTGGATCACTAGTGGGGACGGCCAGAGAAAGGACAGAAGGAGAGCTCAGGGTCACGCTCCGGACTTGCTTGGGGGTTGGCTGGATCCAGGACCTGGTGGATGCAGCACGGCTCGGGAGGTCACTTGAAGCTGGAGTGACCGGAACATCAGCAGTGAGTAAATACCCTAAACTGCATAACCCGACTCTGTCTTCATTTAACACCTATGCTGCACCACCACAACCCCCATCCTCTGCACCTGACCCCCTGAGGCTATACCCCACCCGTTGGGGGTTATACCATCAATAGCTGCACCAACACCATCAGCCTCAGCGGACCCTGCTGCAGCGGCGGCCATAGTGACCGCAATACAACGGGTGGCGTAGTCGACATTAAGAACTTATTAACATCTGTAGGACTGCCACATACAGCTGAGTTTGACACCCTGGGCACGGACCGGGTCACAGCCACTCGGAAGACTACAACTCCCATCTGATCCGGCTCCGGATATTCCCCCTAAAGAATATGGCCCAGGGGGCGCGTCAACTTTGGCGTAGTCGGCAGGATTACGTGCCCGCAACAACCGGGTACTGCGTGCCTGAAGAAAAGGACGAGTTTACCTCAAAAAGAAGTCTCCTGCCGGTTCCGGAGGGTCCCCGCCATCGGACCCCATCACCAGTCGATTCCAGCCGGTTGTCCGCCATTAACCGCGTTTTCCCGCCATCTGCAGAGTTTCCCGCCACTGGGAAGCGATTCTCGCCATTTCCAAAGGTTTCCCGCCTTGGAAGAGCGGACGCCATTATGGGCGTGCCAGAGGGTGGCGAGAGGCCACCTCCCATCGTGGGCCAGGACCGAAAATGGCGCCAAAAGTGGAAACCGCCCCCACCAACAGAGACTGTGATGCTAGAGGTGTCTGTCAGCGTGAAAGAACAGCCCCTGGAGCTGACAGTCACCAAGTGGCCCCGGGACCGCCCTCGAGGTGGGAGGAGACGAAAGGAGAGAACAAAGATGGGTGCCGCCTGGAGCAGTCTAGAGCGAGCGCACCCGGAGGCAAGAAGCCTGGAGAAGAGTATCGGAGGAGCTTACCCGGAGATGGCGAGAAAGCAGAGCAGCACCGGCCCGCTGGCCAGGAGCCTGCTAGAAACCGAGGAGGGAGAGCAGAGCAGCACCGGCCCGCTGGCCAGGAGCCTGCTGGAGACGACTGTAGGAGAGCAGAGCAGCACCGACCCGTTGGTCAGGAGCCTGCTGGAAACAACGACCCCACTAGGCCTAGTGGAGGTCCTAGCACAGCTCCCCCGAGACCGGGAGTGTGCACAGACCGCTCTGGAGGGCCTCGCAAGGAGGATGGCCCGGGTGCAGCGAGAGACGTTGGCGGAGTGGAGCCGTGAGATGGCCCAGCAGACCGAGACCTGTCAGCGGAGCACGCCACCCGAGACGAGGAGACAGACCGCCTCTGAGGATGGCGCGGGAGGATTGAAGGCCGGAGACGGCGCCGAGAAGGGAGCCGAACGAGTGGAGGCAGGTAAAGGGGACATCTATACCCCAAACCGGGAAACCGCGCACCTGCCCCAGCTCCCCGTCGCAGAGCCCGAAGTCTATCCTGCCGTGCCCGTCGCTGCAACGTCACCGCCGCAGACTAGGCCTCAAACGGGAGCCGCGACCCCTGTGACGTCACACGCCTCGACCCCGAGCGTGACCAAGCAGGAAGTACCACCAGCCTGGTCGCAAGGCCTAGTACCCCCGGGCGCCGCAATACCAACAGCGCCCCCTACCTCCGCGGAGCCCCCGGCCTGGTCGCAGGGCCAAGTAGCCCAGGGCGCCGCCGTCCTTACGGTGCCCTTCACCTTCCAGATACCCCAGGCCTGGCCGCAAGGCCCGGGCAACCCGGGCGCTAACACCACCGCGCCCATAAGACCAAGAGTGCCGCATCTGGGAGAGGACCTGTACGCCCAGCATACGTGCCCGGATGGGCAGCCATTTATATGGCCACCGGAGTTCCACCATCCCCGACTCCGGAGAGAGAGACCCCTGAATGAACCCCTGATCCCGGCTCCAAAGCCCGTAAAGAGGATCTCGCCCCCGCTAGCGGAAGCACAGTTTGAGTGGGACCCCACCGGAGAAGATCTAATGGGGTTCACTCAAGAGACTCGGGCAGCTGCAGCGGAGCGTGCTGAGTGCTGCCGCCAACAGCTCGAGGACTTCGAGAGGGAGCGGAGAGAGAGGCGGGTCCGGGAACAGCTAGCTCAAGTAAAGAGCGCGGAGCAGAAGAGCCGGGCCAGGAGAGACCCCCGTGCAGCGCATAGTCCCCGCACCACCGGGACTGTGATAAAGTTTAACCTGCAGCATGGGTGGGGCTTCATCCGAGACCACCACACCCTAGGCGACGTCTTTGTGACCAGAAGAGACGTTGAGTCCCACCTGCCGGAGGGACACACAGGTCGTGACCTTTACATCGGGGACGAGGTCACCTTCACCCGGCACAAGTGTGCCAAAGGTCCCTACGCCCTCCATGTGCATCGCCTGACGGAGGCAGAGCTGCGGTGTGAGGAGGAAGAACAAGAGGACCCGGACGGGTCTGAAACTAGAGCCAAAGGTAACCAAAAAGCAAGAGCAGGAGGACGCCGTCGCTAAGGACAGCGAAGCAGAAGCTGTATATAGTTGCCCGTCGGGGCACCGTGAACTGAAACAGTAACCTGGAACTGAAACTGAAACTGAAACTGTTGCTGTTGCTAATATAGTCCCCGTTGGGACCAGCATGTGTGAACTGTTACCCGTATTTCCCTTAATCCCACTGACCGAGGACTGAGAGCGGTCATTCCTCCCCAATACCTGGCCGAGGACTGAGAGCGGCCATATTCCCTGTAAATAGTTGCGCGTCCTAAAGCGCCCCCTACCGGTTTTATAGGAAAACCATTTTTCCAGAGAGACTGTCGCACTTTACCCGGTCACACGTTGCACAGTGACCGGAGGAGGAGCCAGAGGCCACGAGAATGTTTTATATATATATAATGTTTTTATATGTTTTATATGTTTATGCAAAAATTTGTATGTTTGGTGTTATGTCTTACAGCCCGAGGACGTGCTGTGATTTACCAGGGGGGAATGTAGCACCCTGAGGATTCGGCTGCTACAGGGGTATTGCACCTCAACCCAGAGGTGTGATATTCCACTCCCGGGTAAGGATGGAGTGTGGAACTGAGCTCGGTAGGCTGCATGCACTACATACATCCCATTTCCGGGGAACAGACCAACGGTACTCCCACTTAGAAATGTGCAGGTACGACCGAGTCTGTTCCTGGCTGGAGTGGGAGGGGGGTGGTACATCCCAAGTAGTGTAGGGGCAGATAGGGGGAGCAGCCTGGGTAAAGATAGGAGCTCATTGGGTGCTGGTCACCTGAGCTCACACATAGAGGGTGTATATAAGGTGGGCACCAACTAAGAACAGGGTCAGTCAGCCACAGTCAGTCAGACTGTCAGCCTTTGCAGAGAAGTAGGAAGCAGAGGAGCAGAGAAGCCCCAGAGAGAGAGAGAGGAGAAAGAAAGAGAGACCCAGAGGGGAAACAGAAGAAGAGGACTCTAAGACCCCAAATCCAATCCACGGGTGAAGAGTCGGCATCAGGGTACCGGAACCCAAGCTGGTGGGGGCAAAAACACACCCCAGCCAGAGACCGGAGGCCGTGGGCAGCGTCTGCCACGGCCACCCACCACATCCACCACGAAGGCATACCACGTGGAGGGTCAGGGAACCTAAGGCCAAGGGTCTCCCAACAGAAGGCCCGAGGGAGCTGGACCTGGGTGGATCACTAGTGGGGACGGCCAGAGAAAGGACAGAAGGAGAGCTCAGGGTCACGCTCCGGACTTGCTTGGGGGTTGGCTGGATCCAGGACCTGGTGGATGCAGCACGGCTCGGGAGGTCACTTGAAGCTGGAGTGACCGGAACATCAGCAGTGAGTAAATACCCTAAACTGCATAACCCGACTCTGTCTTCATTTAACACCTATGCTGCACCACCACAACCCCCATCCTCTGCACCTGACCCCCTGAGGCTATACCCCACCCGTTGGGGGTTATACCATCAATAGCTGCACCAACACCATCAGCCTCAGCGGACCCTGCTGCAGCGGCGGCCATAGTGACCGCAATACAACGGGTGGCGTAGTCGACATTAAGAACTTATTAACATCTGTAGGACTGCCACATACAGCTGAGTTTGACACCCTGGGCACGGACCGGGTCACAGCCACTCGGAAGACTACAACTCCCATCTGATCCGGCTCCGGATATTCCCCCTAAAGAATATGGCCCAGGGGGCGCGTCACCCGCAACACCCGGGTACTGCGTGCCTGAAGAAAAGAACAAGTTTACCTCAAAAAGAAGTCTCCTGCCGGTTCCGGAGGGTCCCCGCCATCGGACTCCGTCACAGATCGATTCCCGCCGGTTGCCCGCCATTAACAGCTTTTTCCCGCCATCTGCAGAGTTTCCCGCCACTGGGAGACGATTCCCGCCATTTCCAAAGGTTTCCCGCCTTGTCAGAGCGGACGCCATTATGGGCGTGCCAGAGGGTGGCAAGAGGCCGCCTCCCATCGTGGGCCAGGACCGAAAATGGCGCCAAAAGTGGAAACCGCCCCACTTTTAGAGGTGTCTGTCAGCGTGAAAGAACTGCCCCTGGAGCTGACAATCACCAAGTGGCCCCGGGACCGCCCTCGAAGTGGGAGGACTGAGAAGAAGAGAGCAAAGATGGGTGTCGCCTGGAGCAGTCTGGAGAGAGCGCACTCGGAGACAAGAAGCCTGGAGCAGAGTCCAGAAAGAGCCTACCCGGAGATGGAGGGAGAGCCAGGCAGCACCGACCCAGTGGTCAGGAGCCTGATGCGGGCCGCCACTCCAGGCAGCACCGACCCAGTGGTCAGGAGCCTGTTGCCGGTCGCCACTCCAGAAGGCCTGCTGGAGACAACGGGAGAAGAGCAGAGCAGCACCGACCCGTTGGTCAGGAGCCTGCTAGAAGCAACGACCCCACTGGGCTTGGTGGAGGTCTTGGCACAGCTCCCCCGAGATCGGGAGTGTGCGCAGACTGCGCTGGAGGGCCTCGCACGGAGGATGGCCCGGGTGCAGCGAGAGACGTTGGCGGAGTGGAGCCGTGAGATGGCCCAGCAGACAAGAACCCGTCAGCGGAGCACGCCACCCGAGACGAGGAGACAGACCGCCTCTGAGGATGGCGCAGGAGGACTGAAGGCCGGAGACGGCGCCGAGAAGGGAGCCGAACGAAAGGAGGCAGGTAAAGGGGACGTCTCTACCCCAAACCGGGAAACCGCGCACCTGCCCCAGCTCCCCGTCGCAGAGCCCGAAGTACCCCCTGCCGTGCCCGTAACCGCAACGTCACCGCCACAGACTAGGCCTCAACCGGAAGCCGCAGCCGCGACCCCTGTGACGTCACACGCCTCGACCCCGAGCGTGACCAAGCAGGAAGTACCACCAGCCTGGTCGCAAGGCCTAGTACCCCCGGGCGCCGCAATACCAACAGCGCCCCCTACCTCCGCGGAGCCACCGGCCTGGTCGCAGGGCCAAGTAGCCCAGGGCGCCGCCGTTCTTACGGTGCCCTTTACTTTCAAGGTGCCCCAGGCCTGGTCGCAAGGCCTGGTTAACCCGGGCGCCGCTACCACCACGGCGCCCATAACACCTAAAGTGCCGCACCTGGGTGAAGACCTGTTCGCCCAACATACGTGCCCGGATGGGCAGCCCTTTATATGGCCACCGGAGTTTCACCATCCCCGACTCCGGAAAGAGAGACCCCTAGACGAACCCCTGATTCCGGTTCCAAAGCCCGTAAAAAGGACCTCGCCCCCGCTAGAGGAGGCACAGTTTGAGTGGGACACCACCGGAGAAGACCTCATGGGGTTCACTCAGGAGACCCGGGCAGCTGCAGCGGAGCGTGCAGAGTGCTGCCGGCAGCAGCTCGAAGTCTTTGAGAGGGAGCGGAGAGAGAGGCGGGTCCGGGAACAACAAGCCCAAATAAAGAGCGCGGAGCAGAAGAGCCGGGCCAGGAGGAGTCCCCGTGCAGCTCATGGTCCCCCTTCCACCGGGACTGTGATCAAGTTCAATATGCAGCACGGGTGGGGCTTCATCCGAGATCACCGCACCCCAGGCGACGTCTTCGTGACAAGAAGAGACGTTGAGTCCCACCTACCGGAGGGACACAGAGGACGTGACCTGTATATAGGGGACGAGGTCACCTTCACCCGGCACAAGTGTGCCAAAGGACCCTACGCCCTCCATGTGCATCGCCTGACGGAGGAGGAGCTGCGGTGTGAGGAGGAGCAAGAGGACCCGGACGGGTCTGAAGCTAAAGTTAATCACAAAGAAAGAGCAGGAGGACGTCGTCGTTGAGGACGGCAGAGTAGAAGCTGTATATAGTTGCCCGTCGGGGCACAGTGAACTGTTACTGCTGCTAGTTAAAATATAGTCCCCGTTGGGACCAGAGAACTGAACTGTTAACCCGTGTGTCCCCAATCCCTCTGACCGAGGACTGAGAGCGGTCATCCCTTTCCTAAATACCTGGCCGAGGACTGAGAGCGGCCATATCCCCTTGTATATAGTTGCGCTTCCTAAAGCGCCCCCTACCGGTTTTATAGGAAAACCATTTTTCTAGAGAAACTGTTGCACTTTTCCCGGGCACACGTTGCACAGTGTCCGGAGGAGGAGCTAGAAGCAAGAGAAGACTACGAGAATGTTATTTAAAAAAAAAAAAAAAAAAAAAGTTTTATTGCTGATATATATGTTTTATATGTTTTTATTATGTTGTTTATGCAAAAATTGTATGTTTTGGTGTTTTTATATCTTACAGCCCGAGGACGTGCTGTGATTTACCAGGGGGGAATGTAGCACCCTGAGGATTCGGCTGCTACAGGGGTATTGCACCTCAACCCAGAGGTGTGATATTCCACTCCCGGGTAAGGATGGAGTGTGGAACTGAGCTCAGAAAGCTGCATGCACTACACACATCCCATTTCCGAGGAGCAGACCAACGGTACTCCCACTTAGAAATGTGCAGGTACGACCGAGTCTGTTCCTGGCTGGAGTGGGAGGGGGGTGGTACATCCCAGTAGTGTAGGGGCAGATAGGGGGAGCAGTCTGGGTAAAGTTAGGAGCTCATTGGGTGCTGGTCACCTGAGCTCACACATAGAGGGAGTATTTAAGGTGGGCACCATCTAAGATCAGGGTCAGTCTGTGAGAAGTCAGTGAGACATCAGTCTTTTGCAGAGCAGAGGAAGAGAGCAGAAGAGCAGAGCAGCCCCAGGCCCAGAGAGAGTGAGAGAGGAGAGCAAGAAAGACCCAGAGGGGGAGACAGAAGGAACTCTGAGAACCCAAGTATAACCCTAGGGTGAAGAGTTGGCAACAGGGTACCGGATCCCAAACTGGTGGGGGCTAAAGCATACCTCAGCCAGAGACCGGAGGCCGTGGGCAGGATCTGCCACGGCCACCCACCACATCCACCCTGAAGGCAAACCACGTGTAGGGTCAGGAAACCCAAGGCCAAGGGTCTCCCAACAGAAGGCCCGAGGGAGCTGGACCTAGGTGGATCCCTGGTGGGGACGGCCAGAAGAAAGGACAAGAAGGAGGGCTCAGGGACACGCTCCGGACTTGCTTGGGGGTTGGCTGAATCCAGGACCTGGTGGACGCAGCACGGCTCGGGTGGTCACTCAAGGCCGGAGTGACCGGAATATCTGCAGTAAGTAAACACCCTGAACTGCACAACCCGACTCTGTCTTTAATTATCATCTACGCTGCACCACCACAACCCCCATCCTCTGCACCTGACCCCCTGAGGCCATACCCCTCCCGTTGGGGGTTATACTATCTAAAGCTGCACCAACACCATCAGCCTCAGCGGACCCTGCTGCAGCGGCGGCCGTAGTGACCGCAATCCAACGGGTGGCGTAGTCGACATAACGAACTTTGTAACATCTGTAGGACTGCCACATACTCTGAGCTTGACACCCTGGGCACGGACCGGGTCACAGCCACTCGGAGACTACAACCCCCATCTGATCCGGCTCCGGGTATTCCCCTAAAGAATATGGCCCAGGGGGCGCGTCAAGTACTGCAGTGCTTCCAGCTTGCAACTGATGTGGTGATATCTGAGTTGGAGGCTGAACATGAGGAGGAGGAGGAGGATGATGCGCAGGAGCTGTACACTTTGGGGGCAACTCTGACTGACATAGGACCCGCAATCCTCGGTGTGGGGAGGATGTGTTCCGTCCCAAGGTCCGACTGGGTCCCGGCTTCCACTATGTTTACCCAGTGTGCCGTCAGGGAGATGTACCATCCCTGGCCACAAGCACTTGTCCACGTGTCCGTTGTCAGGTGGACTCTCCCAGTAACTGCGTTGTTGAGGGCACGGTAGATGTTTTGGTACACGTGCTTGTGTAGTGCGGAGATGGCACACCGGGCAAAATAGTGTCGGCTGGGGACCGAGTACCGAGGGACGGCCACCGCCATAAGGTTGTGGAAGGATTCCGTCTCCACCAGCCTAAAAGCCAGCATTTCCAACGCAAGCAGTCGTGAAATGTGCGAATTTAGGACTGTGGCCTGTGGGGTGTTGGCTGCGAATTTGCGCTTTCGTTCAAAGCTCTGGGATATGGACAATTGAAGGCTGCGGTGGGACGTGGACGTGGACGTTGATACTGTTTCTTGAGAAACTGCCACAACAAGTGAAGACTGAGAGGAGGCGGCATCTTTACATGCAGTATGGACAGGGGATTGCCTTGCACGCACAACAGGGGGTTATATTACACGCACAACAGCGGAAGAAGCAGTGGTGACACCCACTGACACTGGTCGTGGACCCTGGGGTTCGCCCCACAAAGTCGGGTGCTTTGCTGACATGTGCCTGGTCATGCTGGTGGTGGTCAGGCTGGTAGTTTTGTCACCCCTGCTGATGCTGGCATGGCAGGTGGTACAAATGGCCTTTTTGGGGTTATCAGCAGAGTCTTTAAAAAAATTCCAGACTCTGGAAGACCTACCGGTTGTACTGGCAGCGTCCCTCGTGTTGGTGTTACGGGGAACTGTTGCCCGCCTTCTGTGTGCGGCCATCAACTGCTTCTTCCTGCCTGTTGGGGTACTCTGCCTCCCTCCCCCTGTGTGCTGCTGGCCTCGCTCTGCGTGTCTTCCTGCCACGTTTGGTCAGTTACTAGATTATCCACCACCTCCTCCTCTTCCACTTGCGCACCACGATCCTGCTCCTCACTTCGTGGCAATTGTATCTCGTCATTGTCCACCTCTTGTGACAAATTGCCAGCGTCGCCTTCCTGTGGCCGTGGCTGTTCAAATATTTGTGCATTGCTACATGGGATCTCCTCTTCCACCACTTCAAGTGGAGCAGGCGAGGGGCACAAATATGGAAATGGACCAGTGAACAGCTCTTCAGAGTGTCCAAGTGTGGGATCAGTTGCTGTCTGACGACACTCGGCATGGTGGGAGGAAGGAGCATCAGGGTGAGGAGGAGTATGCGGTCGAGACTCACGGCTACTAAGAGTTGACCGTGTGGAAGACAGACCGGAGGTGGTGGTGCCCGGGTAACTGGAAGTATTATCTGCTATTCAATTAATAACCTGTTCACACTGATTAGTTCACAATACTGGTGTTGTAGTGTGCTTCCCTAGTAATTCGGTCAAGAAGTGGGAGCGAGAAGATGTGGCTGTTGGTTGTGGCACATTTTCACCTTGGCCACGGCCCCGTTCTCTGCACGCACCATCACCAGAACGTCCAGTTTCACGTCCCTTGCCACGCGCCTTGCCCATTGTAAAGTAAGTAAAATAGCTTACACTCGCACTATCAGTGGAAAAAGGGTAATAAAAAGTAGATTAGAACCGTGGAAGAGGAAAACCACAGTTCTATTTCTCTGGCCTACACCAGAATCTTTTAAACAGATATATTTGTGTCTAAACATTGAGCGAGACAATCAATTTTTTTATATTTTATATAAAAAATGCAAAAAGGTGGATAATACAGAGATGTGAACCGTGGAACTGCAAAACCACAGTTATAGTTATGTGGCCTACACCAGACTCTTTTAAACAGATATATCTGTGTCTGAACAGTCAGGGAGACACTATTACTGTTTTTTTTTTACGGAAAAAATGCCAAAAGCAGGATAATACAGAGATGTGAACCGTGGAACTGCAAAACCACAGTTCTAGTTATCTGGCCTACACCAGACTCTTTTAAACAGATATATCTGTGTCTGAACAGTCAGGGAGACACTATTACTGTTTTTTTTTACGGAAAAAATGCCAAAAGCAGGATAATACAGAGATTTGACCTGTGGAACTGCAAAACCACAGTTCTAGTTATCTGGCCTGCACCAGACTCTTTTAAACAGATATATTTGTGTCTGAACAGTCACAGACACACTCAATTTTTTTTTTTTTTGGCGGGGGGGGGGGGGAATACCAAAAGGTTAATAAGACGCTTGTTTGTACAGTCTGACTGAGGGATAAAAAATACAGGATTTAGATGAAAAAAAAAGGATTTTTCCTGGCCCCTGAGACCGGGGGATAAGTCTAGCAATTTGACCAACAGGAGCACACAGGACTGTGTCCAAGATGGCGGCACCCGGTTTTAAATACTCGAGGTGATGCTGTGCGGCCAGCCAATCACTGTAATGCCCACAAACAACATGGCTGCGGCATTACAGTGACTGGCTAGCAATCCCTGCATGTTCATTGCCTCTGTAAAGAGCGCCAAACATGCAGGGCGGAGATCCAAGCTCCCTCCCGAGTAACCCGGAAATGCTCGGTGCTCGCCGAACATCCTGAGCAGTGAGATGCTCGGGCGAGTACCGAGCAGTGTCGTGCATGCTCGCTCAACACTAATCCTTATGTGTTATTCGATTAATTTGTCTATCATCTACACACATCCTCATGCTACCGTCCTTCTTTTTGACCAGGACCAGGGGAGCTGCCCAGGGGCTACAGCTATCCCTTACTACCCCTGCCTTTTTCATATCATGCAACATTTCTTTTGCTTTTTGGTAATGTGCTGGTGGTATGGGCCTGTAACGCTCCTTAATGGGTGGATGGTTACCAGTGGGTATGTGGTGTTGTACCCCTTTGACCCTTCCAAAATCAAGTGGGTGTTTACTAAACACCTGCTCATATTCCTGAACCACTCTGTAGACACTGTGTTTTTGATGGACAGGAGTGGCGTCAGTCCCAACATGGAGCTGTTGACACCAATCCTCCAGCTGAGCTTCGGAGTCATTGTCCTCCACTGTATCCGGTGGGGTCAAGGATTCCACTGTATGTATGGCATTATTATTCACAGTATACAGTCTGGCAACAGTGGCGTATCTTGGTAATTTGACTTCCTCCTCCCCACAATTTAGGAGGCGTACGGGTACCCTCCCATTGCGCACACATCAACTACCCCTCTAGCAGTTAGGAGTGTAGGTCTGTGCTCTGAGCTAACGGGCTCTACTACCGCCTGGTAGTTCTGTCCCTTGAGACCTATTGCTGCCCTACACCAAATCAGCATTTCACTCATTGGGGGAATCACAATGGGTATCGGGTCTGTCATCCGTACATTACCAATCTCACCACCTGTTAGCTTTACCTGTTGCTGGTACAGGAGGGCTCGAATCTCTCTCTGGAGCGCCCTCCTCTGCCCTGGTTTGGCAGTGTCAGCAATCTATTGGAGTAAAAACAACACTTCTCCCAAACAGTTGCCAACAACATTTGTACCAAGTATCATATATGGGTTTGTATCACCAGGCTTAGACTCTATTACAATCAGTCCTTGGTCCTTTAGTTCCACTATTCCCACCTTCACTGTCACGTCCTTAACTCTGACTAGGTTAAGAGGAAGGCCATTGGAGGCATACACAGAGAGGTTTGGGTCTGGCGGGTGGAGTTCATCTATGGACCAGTACCTTTTGTAGAGGACATCAGGTATGATGGTTACCTGTGACCCGGTGTCCAGTAATGCAGGTGTTGCTATGCCGTCCAGCACGATGGACAGGAAAGGCCTTCCTCCTACAAACCGGTCGTACCAGCTCGATGGGCCTGGTTGATCTACTCCTGGGTGTCGGCCCTTGGCCCCAGGGTTTGCCCGTTTGAAGGACAGGTCCGTGTGGTGTGGCCTGCCTTGTGGCAACGGTAGCAAATGAGTTCACCTGGAGGGCGAGGTCGGTCGTTGGTCCTCCCACGGGGTGGCGTTGTCCTCCTTCTTCTCCTCATCCAGGGGACATCCTCAGGACTGTCGGCGAGTAGGATACTTCCATCCGGCTCGGGCTCCGTCCGTAGCTGCAGGGCGCTCAGGACAGTGGTCAGGGTTTTCGTTAGTTGACGCACTTCAGAGCGCAGGCTGTCCAGCTCGGTAGGGGACGCTGTTTGCACTTTTGCCTCAGCCGCTAATGAAGGGGCAGTGAGTGCTGTGGGCATTGGGGTGGCCCAACCCTGGTAACGCTGGATAGCAGTATCTGATGTTTCCAGGGGCTGAAGGCCCTTAATAGCCATGTCCTTCAGGGCGTCAAAGGTGGCATTTGGATGATCTGAGGCCCACCATCGTACAGTTCTGCTCTCCTCCTGGGACCTTAACCCCCGGATGAATTGTTCTATCAGCATTTTGTCCTCATCATGTATGCTGGCTGGACTAACCTGTTTCAGGGCCCGCAGGGCCTCTTGTAAATGCCAGGCATAGTCCCGGATACTGTCCTCAGGTTTCTGGGTACAGTGGTAGAACCTCATCCGAAGATCTGTCTCAGTGCGGTTTTCAAAGACAGTTTACAGTCTCTTAAATATAATAGATACTGATTCCTGGTCTGCAGCTGGCCAGGTTTCAACTTCCCATTCTGCGGCACCAGCCAATTGTCCCAGCACAACAGCGGCTCTCTGTTTACCAGTCATTGAGTACATGTCCAATACACCACATATTTTTCTTTGAATCTAGACAGGGTGTCTGGTTTGCCGTCATACTGGGGAAGCCATTTCGCTCCGGGGACGTATGGTGGGGCCATGGGTATCACTGGAGTCACGACCCCTGCTGGTGGGGCGGCTGCTGCGGCCTGAGCAGCGCCGGGCGCGAGTTGAGCATCGGGATCGTTAACCGGTGCTCCGACGTTTTGCCGGTCATCGGCCATGGTTGCGCCCCCCTAGTAAGCCGTAGCCTACCCTCTTTGCTTTTATCAGGTAGGCCGCAGCTCCACAGATCACGGTCTCCTTCCAGGACCTGACGCTTCCTGGTGCTGTGTCAGAGTGCAAGGCGGGGCTTGGGTGTCGCGTGCTACCAACGGTCATGCCTCTCTGGTTCGCGCGGTTACGTCCCTCTTCTTCCCGCGTGGCGATGCGGTAATGGCGGCGATATTCACCACAGTTCAAACACAGTTCAAATGTGGCACACAGTACCCGGTGGCAACGGGCACAAAATCCTGTTCGTGATGCCAGGAAGAGATGACTCACCCAGGGGGATATGGGGGAGATTCGGTACCCAGGCCTTGACCTTCTGTGGGATGTCACGGCAGTCGGCTCCCGGGCCCCTACCCTGGGGTCACTCTTTAAATGGGGTTTGTTACTTGAAGGGATGAATAACAGTTTTGTCTCGTGACGCCACCTGTGGTTCCCGGTAATGGGTACCAGCGCTGCTGCAGACCTCCGGGGGTGATGGGATGGCAGCTGAGATGTTTCTGCTCCCCACAGGCGGAGCGGGCCCCCGGGGCAGGGTTGATGAAAGGGATGCAGGTGAGAGGTGGCCCAGTCGGGTCAGGGGGAATGATGGACACGTACACAGGGGATTCGCTTCAGTACCTTTACTGGTCCAGGCAGGTATGGTCCAGGGTACTTGTTAGGAAGGGTGCACTTCTGGACTCTCTCCCCAGTGAGAGGGTAGTAGGCCTCCTGATCCGTTTCTTCTTCTCTCTCTGAAGCTCCTGACCAGCCTGGAACTAGGCCTAGCTTCTTTGCTGTTTCACTCTCTCACCTGTCTGCTTGGTAGTAGAACTGTTCTCTGACTACCACTATCCCTGGACGCTGGGACCTTCATGGTTCCTAGTTCTGTAAATGATTATAGCTTCAGGTTGACCAGGGGTCTGGAATCCTCCTGGTATGCCGGTTATCCCTACTGGGTGTAGAGGACCCTGTAGGCGCGGACCCGGTGTCCGGCTTGCGTTCTGGGGTGAGCTTCAGATGCTCCTTGGCCCCCTTAACTCCTCTCCCCTCTCCTTGCCTCGGCCACACTCCAGGCCCTCAGCACAGCAGCTAACGTGCTGCTTCTTCACTGCTCTAAAGTGTCCCAGTGGATCTGAACAGCAGCGGCGGCCACTGCTCTAAACAGCCCCAGTGGATCTGAACAGCAGTGGTGGCCACCTATAGCCGCAAACCACGGGTGGCGTCATGAAACCTTATCCCCAAAACATTATCCCCCAATTGACTTTCCTTATTGACTGCCCTGGGCCACGGACCGGGTCACTGCCACTGTGACTACCCCAAAAAGGACCAACCTGGCTACCGAGTACCCCACGGCCCCAGGGGGCGCGTCAGCTGCGTGCCCCCTATGTGTTTTTTAAGCGTTTCCGCAGCGTAATTTCCACCACGGAAACGATTAAAAAATGCTTGCTAATAGGTCTGCAATGGTCCCCAATGATAATCCACATGTGCTGTGCACATGCTGCGGAAATTTCCACTGCGGATTATCATTGTGGAAAAATCCGCAGCACGTCCATTAATTTTGCAGAATCTCTGCGTTTTAGCCGCCATAGACTATGATTGAGCTGCATGACATCCGCATGCATACAAGTATGCATGCGGATGTTATGCGATTCAATGTTCGGATGCTACCCGGGTCTGGAGAAGAGGAGACTCTCCTCCAGACTCGGGTACCATAGCACCTGTTTTATAAAAAGAATAAAATAAAAAAAATAAAAAAACCTACCTTCTGATGGCCCCGTCTGCTCCCGGCGGCGCTGCTGGCTCTTTGGCTGCTCGTGGTGGTGACAAAGGACCTTCCATGACATAATTTAGTCATGTGACAGGTCACGCGACCGCTGACGTCGGCGGTCGCGTGACCAGTCACATGACTAAATGACGTCATGGAAGGTCCTTTTTAGAGCACCGCGAGCCGCCGAAGACACCGGACACACCGGAGAAGGAGACGGGGGCCATCGAAAGGTGAGTAAAATGTTTTTATTTTTTAACATTTTTATTCTTTTTTTTACTATTGATGCTGCATTTGCAGCATCGTAACTTGGTCACACAATATAAATCCATGCCGGTTGAATGGATTTATATAGTGTGACCAAGTTGTCAAGCACTTTCCAAGTGATGCTAAAATCGCATGGAAAAGCGCTTGTCAACCCGCATGCAGAAATCGCATGTTAAAAACGCTTCACAAACGCTTCTACCTGGCAGAAAAAACGCATGTGCAATCCGCATGTAGAATCCGCATGTAGAATCCGCATGTAGAATCCGCATGTACACTCCGCATGTACAATCCGCATGTACAATCCACATGTACAATCCACATCTCCACTCCGCATGTACAATCCGCATGTACAATCCGCATGTACAATCCACATCTACAATCCGCATGTACAATCCGCATGTACAATCCACATGTACAATCCGCATGTACAATCCGCATGGACAATCCGCATGTACAATCCGCATGTACAATCCGAATGTACAATCCGCATGTACAATCCACATGTACAATCCGCATGTACAATCCGCATGTACAATCCGAATGTACAATCCGCATGTACAATCCACATGTACAATCCGCATGTACAATCCGCATGGACAATCCGCATGTACAATCCGCATGTACAATCCGAATGTACAATCTGCATGTACAATCCGCATGTACAATCCGCATGTACAATCCGCATGTACAATCCACATGTACAATCCACATGCGTTTTTTCTGCCAGGGAGATGCAGAAACGCTCAGGAAAAATCTGGAGCATTTCTGCTTCGTGGGCATATAGACTAAGACATTTCCAGCTATTACGGTGAAGAGTCAGACCCTCAGTTCATTACTTGGCAGATTCTCAACCCTTAAAGTAAATACAGTAACTGTATAATACAAAAGGGTGCATCCAGCAAAAAAACAAACCCCCATGTGGATACGTTAATGCAAAAATATAAAAGTTATGGCTCTTGGAAAAAGGGTAGAAAAAACATTGTAAGAGCATTAAAAAAGAAAAATCTCTGGGTCATGAAGGAGTTTAAGTACACTGATGTCATTTATAGACATAAAACATGGGTGATGGGAGCCAAAATGGCAGCAAGTAACGTCCCTGCTTCAGAACTCTCCACTTAGTAGTAGAGATGAGTGGTGTTCGACTCGAACTGTTCTCCAATCTCAAATTCGAGCTGTTTTGGGCGGTGTTCGAGCCGTTCGGCGAACACGAACAATTTGAAAAAAATTCGGCTGTTCGAGGTTATGTTCGATAACTGTTCGTGCACCAAAATTATAACTGGATTTTTTCTCAGTAATGCTGAAAATTAATGTTAATACGCAGTTTGAGTGTACAGCGGGGCGGGGGGAGGGGCAGGGGATGGATCTCTGCAGAAATAATGAAGATCTCCATTTTTTTTTCTCTTTCCCGCATTTACAGTGGGGAGGTGCAGTCTGTCAGCCTATCAGCAGCGCACACACGGAGCGAACTGCTTTTTTTCACACAAGCAAGGGCATGTGTCATTGGCAGTGTATGTCACATGTCCTTGCCCTATAAGACCCAGCCATTTTCCCCGTCGCCACCATTTTCTCACTGCTGCAGCTGCGTGTTAGACGGCACCGCTGTTGCTGTGTGCGCTATACCTTGTTAATTTCAAGCCAATTTTCGCACAAATCTACAGATAGCTTGGGAGTAGGGAATAGTTGTGATTGCAGTCCTTTTAAGGACTAGGCTACATCATTTCCTACGACTTTTATCACGCAGGTCTGTGCTCTTAAATAGATAGGTTGGGAGTAAAGACTAATTGTAATTGCAGTCCTTTTAAGGACTAGGTTACATCATTTCCTACGACTTTTATCAGGCAGGCCTGTGCTCTTAAATAGATAGGTTGAGAGTAAAGACTAATTGTAATTGCAGTCCTTTTCAGGGCTAGGTTACATCAGTTCCTATCAGTTTTTGCCAGGCAGGTCTGTGCTCTTAAATAGATAGGTTGGGAGTAAAGACTAATTGTAATTGCAGTCCTTTTAAGGACTAGGTTACATCAGTTCCTATCAGTTTTTGCCAGGCAGGTCTGTGCCAGTGCTGTGCAAGTTTTTTTCACAGCATTTGGCTAAATCTAGCAAAGCAAATCCTTTTGGGCCTCTTGCAGTGTGTGTTAGTCAGTGGAGTAGCCTATCTGTGTTGCAAGCTACACCACCTGTGTATAGAATACAATTTTTTTTACTGCACCTAGTGAAGTAAAACCTTTTGGGCTAAATGTCCATGTCACCTAAATTGTCCATTGTAAGGAAAACACATCAATAATTAAATACATGAAAATCACACAAAAAATAACATACCCCAGGGGCAACTATTTATACCATCAGAGTTTCTCTTTTTACTCTCTGTATCTGACAGGGGTCTGACCTTGCGTGCTACGTGTTGACCTCCGTAGTACTGGGATGCTTGTGGTACTGGTGTTTGTACTACCTCCCAATCTGTCAGTTCTAAGTGTGGAAGGACTGCAAGACTGACTTGACCTCCCTACGGGACTGGCATATGTACCATTGGCTGGGCCTTCTTGCTTTGCTCCAACCGGGGATCCTTCTTCCGGGGATTCTTCCTGAGCAGGCTCTTCCGGGGCACTTACAGGTTCTACTTGCTGTGGAGGGTCTTCTGGTTGTTGGTAAAAGTGGATCACAGGTATTATCACTGCTCCTCCTAGTTGGGGCCAATCTGCCGGGAAATCTCCTAATTCAGTATGTATCACTGCTTCTTTAGGCTCCTCCGGTACGATGGGAGGCACTTCTTCCTGGGGCTTTAGCAGACCTGGACACAACTTCAGATGGTCTCTAGATACTGTTGCAGTCGTTTTACCTCTGTTGGTAATGAAACAGGTCTTCCTGTTATCAAATCTTGAATTTAACACAGTGTAGGGTTCCCTCTCCCACTGGTCATCAAGTTTGTGATTTCTTCTTTTTCTCTTTAGCACAACTTCTCCAGGTGCTAAGGGTTCTGCTGGCGCACTCTTGTTGTACTGTGCTTCCTGCTTGTCTCTTACCCTATTCAGACTGTCTTCGACACAGGCTTGTACTCTAATGTACTGTTCCTGTCGTGTCGTGTCCCAGTCCTCAGTGGACATATCTGCTTCGGGTTCTACTACACCAAGCTCCAGGTCCATGGGCAACTTTCCGGGTCTTGCTCGCATGAGATACGCTGGAGTACAATTGGTGGAACTCACTGGTATGTGGTTGTACAGATCTACCAGGTCAGGTAGCTTGTCCGGCCACTGGTTTCTTTCTTCTAGCGGTAAGGTCTTCAACAGGTCGATGACAATGTTATTCATCTTTTCACATAACCCATTGGTTTGGGGGTGGTACGGTGTAGTCCGGATCTTCTTACACCCGTACAGATGGCAGAACTCCTTGAACAATTCAGCTTCAAAGGCAGGGCCTTGATCTGTCAGCACCTGCTCCGGGTATCCATGGGGCCTGCTGAAGTACACCTGAAATGTCTTTGCCGCAGTTTCTGCCGTCAGATCCTTGACAGGGGCGACCACCAGGAACCGGGAGTAGTGATCCACCATGGTCAGGGCATAGGAATATCCTGACCTGCTGGGTGAAAGCTTGACATGATCCAGGGCCACGATCTCCAAGGGTCGAGTTGTCTTGATGGGTTGCAGGGGTGCCTTCTGGCTGCTGTAGTCTTTTCTTCTGAGGCTACAGGGTCCACAATCCTGGCACCATCTCTCTATGTAACTGCGCATTCCAACCCAATAAAACCGACCTTTCAGCAGGGTTTCTAGCTTCTTCCAGCCAAAGTGCCCCGCTTGATCGTGGTAGGCCTCCAACACCATCTGGATGTCCGTCCTAGGCACTACGATCTGCCATACCATCTCATGGGTCCTCGGGTTGACGTACCTTCGGCACAGCTTCTCTCTATAGATAAACAGCCGGCTTCTCTCATTCCACAGTTTCTTGGCTTGTGGAGACGCGTCCTTCTCCAGGGAGGAACCTTCCTGGGTTATCAGTTCTTTGATACGGCTGACAACCGGGTCGCTGTCCTGGGTCTCCTTCCAGCTGTGATGAGGCAAAGTGTTTAACGTCTTACCGCGAGGCCTCCTGGAGGCTCGTTGCTCGTGGACCATTCCATTACGGTGGAAGGCATGTAGCTCAATCTCCTCCAGGTTATCGACTTCTTCTTCAGTGTCTGACTGGTGAGGCATCCTGGACAGGGCATCGGCGTTGGCACTCTTGCAGCCTGCCCAGTACTTAATGGTGAACTGGTAGTTTGACAGCCGAACCATCCATCGTTGTTCTATGGCTCCTAACTTGGCTGTTTCCAGATGAGTCAAGGGGTTATTATCAGTGTAGGCAGTGAACTTACTGGAGGCTAGTGCTTGAACTGCTGGGTGATGGCCCAGACCAGGGCCATGAACTCCAACTTGAAGCTGCTATAGTTGTCTGGGTTCCTCTCGGACGGGCGGAGCTTCCTGCTTGCATAGGTGATCACCTTCTCTCGGCCATTCTGCTTCTGACTTAACACAGCTCCTAATCCTTCGGTGCTGGCATCAGTGTACAGCAGGAACGGTTGGCTATAGTCAGGGTAGGCTAGGATCTCTTCACCGGTCAGGATCTCCTTCATCACCTCAAAGGATTCAGCTTGCTCCTTACCCCACTGGAACGGGGGGTTTCTGCCTCTCCCGGACTGTCCTACCAGGAGATCTTGCAAAGGCGCCGCTTTCTTGTTATAATCCTTCACAAACCTCCAGAAATACCCGACTAGTCCCAGGAACTGACGTACCTCCTTGAGGCTCTTTGGCTCCGGCCATTTCTGGATGGCAGTGACCTTCTCCGGGTCCGGTGCTATTCCTTCTGGACTGACGATGTGCCCCAGGTACTGTACCTTTCGCTTGAGCAGGTGGCACTTGGAGGGCTTCAGCTTCATCCCATACCGGGACAGCAACTCAAATACCTCTGCCAGGTGCTTCATATGGTCCTCGTACGTCTTGGAGTACACTATCACGTTATCCAGGTATATCAGCACAGTCTCGAAGCTGCGGTGTCCCAGGCAGCACTCCATCAATCTCTGAAACGTTCCGGGGGTGTTGCAGAGTCCAAACGACATACTGTTGAACTCGCAGAGTCCCATCGGGGTAGTAAAGCCGTCTTCTCCTGATCCTCCTCAACAACAGCTACTTGCCAGTACCCACTAGTGAGGTCAAGGGTGGAGAAGTAATTTGCAGACTTTAATGCAGCCAGGGATTCCTCTATACGGGGCGAAGGGTATGCATCCTTGTGTGTTATGCGATTTACCTGTCTGTAATCTACACACATTCTCATGCTTCCTTCTTTTTCCTGACTAGGACCAGGGGAGCTGCCCAGGGACTACAGCTATCCCTTACTACCCCTGCCTTCTTCATGTCGTGCAACATCTCCTTCGCCTTCTGGTAGTGTGCTGGTGGTATGGGCCTGTAACGTTCTTTGATGGGTGGATGGTCACCTGTGGGTATATGGTGTTGTACTCCTTTAATCCTCCCAAAGTCAAGTGGGTGTTTACTGAATACCTGCTCGTATTCCTGAACCACCCGGTGTACACCCTGCTTCTGATGGGCAGGAGTGGTGTCTGTCCCAACAAGGAGCTGTTGACACCAATCCTCCACCTGGGTTCCCGGGTCATTATCCTCCACTTCGTCTTGTGAGGTTAAGGACTCCGCCGTGTGTATGGAGTTGTTATCTACTGTGTACAGTTTGGCAACAGTGGCGTAGCGTGGTAATCTAATCTCGTCCTCCCCATAGCTTAGGAGGCGTACCGGCACCCTCCCATTGCGTACAACCACCACCCCTCTGGCAGTCAAGAGTGTAGGTCTATGCTCCGAGTTAAGGGGCTCTACTACCGCCTGGTAGCTCCGTCCTTTGAGACCTATTGCTGCTCTATACCAAATCAGCATCTCACTCATCGGGGGGATCACAATGGGTATCGGGTCTGTCACCCGTACACTATCGATTTCACCACCTGTTAGTGACAAGCCCAGGGGATGGGGGATGACTCGGTTACCCGGGCCTTTAGCCTTAAGGAGGTCGCGGTGGTCGGCTCCCGGGCCTGTACCCTGGGGTCACTCTTTAAAAAGGCGTTGATCGATGTTAAGTTTATAAAAATGTTCGTGACGCCACCTATGGTTTCTGATGATATTCACCAGCGCTGCGCAGTCCACTGAGGCCGGTGATAAGGCAGCTAGATGGTATGGCTCCCCACAGGTGGAGCTGGGCCTCAGGGCAGTATAAGAACGGGGATGCAGGACAAGGAGACTCAGCCGAGTCGGAGCAAGAACAGGCACGGACACAAAAGTCACTTCAGTACCTTTTACTGATGGAAATTCAGGCACTCCCCGGAGCACTGTAGGGTGAAGGGTGTATGTCCGGATCCTCCCCAATGAGCAGGTTTTGGGCCTCCTGGTTCTTGCTGCTGCGTAATAAGTCTCTGACCTGCCTGGAGCTAGGCCTAACTTAGTCTCTGTCCTGCGCTGGCTGACCTTGTGGTAGGGCCTTCTCTTGGAGTGCACGCTCCCGACCAACGGGGCCTATGTGTCTCCTGGCTCTGGTACGTATCAGCACTTTAGCGATCCTGGGACTTGTAGTTCTTCAGGGATTCCGGTTTATGTTACTGGGTCGTGGAGATCCCGGCAAGCTTCAGACCCGGTGTCAGGTAACTACTTCTTCGGGGTGAGCTAATTAAGCTCCTCTGCCCCCTATGAGCTAACTCTATACTCCTTCGCCTTCGGCCTACTCGGACCCTCAATAGGCTACTCACACTAACGGCAGCGGGCCGCGTTTCACCGATCTTATGGCGCCGGCATACCTAAAGCTCACCTCACTGAGCTGCACCGAGTCTCGATCTGGATAAGCTCCACTGCAGGATAGCAATTGCAGGAGCTGAACAGGCTTTTGTCCTCTGAGGTAACTCCTCTCAGGCTGTACTGGACTCACTGCTATACCAGAATAGACTGACTGCTCACACAGACTGTAGTCTCAAGACTGACTGCTGCCTGGCTCCACCTTCCCTTTTATATCTCCCTAAGGAGCTCTCTCTGGTGGTCTGAGGTGGAAGGTGGAGATGTGTGAATGGTTATGGGGGCCTCTTGTGGAGGAATCCTTCAATACACCCTTCTGGAATTTTCTGATACCGAGCACAGCTGGGCTTCACATTAGCTTTACCTGTTGCTGGTACATAAGGGCTCGGATCTCTTTCTGGAGCACCCTCCTCTGCCCTCGTCTGGCGCTGTCAGCCATCTGTTGGAGCAAGAACAACACTTCTCCCGAACAGTTACTAACAATATTTGTGCCAAGTACCATATACAAGTCTGTATCATCAGGATTAGTCTCTACTACAATTAGTCCCTGGTCCTTCAGTTCCACTCTTCCCACCTTTACTGCCACATCCTTAACTCCGACTAGGTTAAGGGGGAGGCCATTAGAGGCATACACGGAAAGGTGTGGAGCTGGTGGGTGAAGTTCGTCTATGGACCAGAACCTTTTGTAGAGGACATCAGGCATGATGGTTACCTGAGATCCTGTGTCCAGCAGGGCAGGTGTCGCGATGCCATCCAGCACAATGGACAGGAAAGGTCTTCCTCCCACGAACCGGCGGTACCAGTTTGATGGGCCTGGTTGGTCTACTCGAGGGTGTCGGCCCTCGGCCCCAGGGTTTCCTCGTTTAAAGGGCAGGTCCGCGTGGTGTGGCCTGCCTTCTGACAGCGGTAGCAGATGAAGTCTTCTGGAGGGCGCCGTTGGTAAAGGGTCCTCCCACGGGGTGGCGTTGTCCTCCTCCGGGGTGGCGTTGTCCTCCTACGGGGTGGCGTTGTCCTCCTTCTTCTTCTCATCCAGGGGACATCCTCAGGGCTATCGGCTAGCAGGATCCTTCCTTCCGGCTTAGGCTCCGTCTGTAGCTGCAGAGTGCTCATGACAGTGGCCAGGGTTTTACTTAACTGGCGCACTTCAGAGCGTGAGCTGTCCAGCTCGCTAGGGGGCACTGTTTACATCCTTGTTTTGGCCGTTAGTGAAGGAGCGGTGGGTGCTGCAGGCACTGGGGTGGCCCCACCCTGGTAACGCTGGATAGCAGTGTCTGTGGTTTCCAGGGGCTGCAGGCCCTTTATAGCCATGTCCTTAAGGGTGTCAAAGGTGGCATCTGGATGGTCTAAGGCCCACCAACGTACAGTTCTGCTCTCCTCCTGGGACTTCAACCCCCAGATGAACTGTTCCGTCAGCATTTTATTTTCCTCATGGATGCTGGCTGGACTAACCTGTTTCAGGGCCCACAGGGCCTCCTGTAAGCGCCAGGCATAGTCCCGGATACTGTTCTCGGGTTTCTGGACACACTGATAGAACCTCATCCGGAGATCTGTCTCAGTGCGGTTTTCAAACGCTGTTTGCAATCTTTCAAAGATGATGGACACTGATTCTTGATCTGCGGCTGGCCAGGTTTCAACTTCTCGCTCAGCGGCACCAGTCAATTGTCCTAACACTACAGCGGCTCTCTGCTTGCCAGTCATAGAATACATATCCAGTATGCCGCATATTTTCCTCTTGAATCCGGACAGTGTGTCTGGCTTACCATTATACTGGGGGAACCATTTCACTCCAGGGATATATGGCAGGGCCATAGGTATCAACAGAGTTACGATCCCTGCTGGTGGAACGGCCGCTCTGGCCTGTGTAGCGCCGGGTGCAAGTTGGGCATCAGGAGCGTTAACCGGTGCTCCAGCGGCTTGCTGGTCGTTGCCCATTGTTGCGCCCCCCTAGTGAATCGGAGCCTACCTTCTTCAACAGGTAGGCCGCAGCTCCGCGGGCGACGGTATTCTTCCAGGACCTTGCGTCGCTCGCGTCTGATGTCGGAGCGTCCTCTGGCTCCTTCCAGGACCTGACGCTTCCTGATTCGACGTCAGGGGCGAGGCGTGTCCTGGGCTTCGCACGCTTCCAGCGGTTACACCCCTCTTCTTCCCGCGCGGCAACAGGAAAAATGGTGGATATGGCGGGAAAACCTCAGGAATGGCGGGAAAACTTCACCACAGTAAGGGTTACAGTCTCTTAAGGCGCACAGTACCCGGTGGCAACGGGCACGCAATCCTGTTTGTGACACCAAGATCTGACTCGCCCCCAGGGCCGTGGGGTACTCGGCAGCCGGGCCTTATGGCTGCTTTTGGGGGAGATCACGGTGGCTGGCCCGGTTCGTGACCCAGGGCGGTCAGTGCAAAAAGGGGATATTTATAGAGGATTTGTCATGACGCCACCTGTGGTGTCTGGTGAGGATCACCAGCGCTGCGACAGTCCTCTGAGGCAGGTGTTAGGGCAGCTTGAGATGGAACAGCTCCCCACAGGTGGAGCAGGCCTCTGGTGGTCTGAGCAGAAAAACGATGCAAGTTGCGCTGGGTGTTGTGGTGCAGGGGGAGCGATGGCGCAGCAGAAGTAACGGACAGAGAGAGGGGATTTGCTTCATTACCTTTACTGGTGTTGTTGTTAGGTACGGTCCAGGGTACCCCAGGTGAAGGGCGCACTTTTGGACTTCACCCCAGTGAGCGGGTATAGGGCCTTCTGATCCGTGTCTGTCTCTGTGTATGTTCCTGGCCAGCCTGCAACTGAGCCTAGACTATGTGTCCTGCTTTTACTTCACCTGTTGCTCAGAAGTAGGACCTCTTGTTGGTAACCACTTTCCCTGGACGTCGGGGCCTTCGTGGTTCCTGGTCCTGTAGGTGTCTAGCTTCAGGTTTGCCAGGGACTTGTAGTCCTCCTGGGATTCCGGTTATCCCTACTGGGTGTAAAGGGTCCCAGTAGGCTCGGACCCGGTGTCCGGTTTGTATAACGGGGTGAGCTTACTATGCTCCTCTGCCCCCTTAGCTCCACTCTCCTTTTCTCCTCGCCATCGACCACACTCGGGGCCCTCACTACTCGGCAGCTGGCATGCTGTGTCTTCACCGCTCTCTGAGCGTTGGCACGCTCTCAGCTCACAGACTCACTTCTGTCTGAGCTGACAACTAATTTCTCACTGCGCTGCCTGGCTCCACCCTCCCTATATATGTCCCTAACGGGCTCCCTCTGCTGGTCTGAGGTGGTAGGGTGGAGGTGGGTGAATGTGTGAGGGCCTCTTGTGGAGAAGTCCATCCATGCACCCTTCTGGGTTCTGTGGCACCAATGCGCAGCAGGGCGCCACAGGTATTTGCTAATATTGTTATTATTACGCCTAATATGTGACGCCTCAATTCTCGAAAGAGCCCTTTTAGTCTTGAGTTTACCCTGGGTGTTGGGGGACTCGGTGTCGGGCCCTGTGACGAAGAGATGGGATGTAGCCGTGGCCTGGACCCGACCCGTGCTCAGGGTCGTCACATGAAAAGGCAGATGTTGTGGGCTCGTCCGGGTTGAGTGGCTTATTTTAACGACTATGCCACCTGTGGTGCCTGGTGATGGGTCACCAGCGCTGCTACAGTCCTCTGAGGCTGGATGTTGTGGCAGCAGGCAATGGTATAACTCCCCACAGGCGGAGCTGGGCCTCAGGGCAGATGTGACAGGAGGATGGGGAGAGCAGTCCTGGGTCACTCAGGTGCTGTGTGGTGCGGTGCAGAAATGAAGGAACCAGAGGCCATAGGGATAGTCTTCAAGGTCTTTTACTCACAGTTCTTTTAAGCAGCGGCAAAGCTTCTCCCTGCTCCTCACGGATCACTGCGGCCACCAGGGATGAGGGCTCAGCGCACCCAAGGTATTCAGGTACCTCGATCAGGACCCTCCGAGTGTTCCTAACAGTCCCCTTTGAACCTCTCCTGTCCGTGTGCGTGTAAAGGCTGGGTCTCCCTCTGGACTATGCACAGATATAGGGTAAGGCTGCAATTCCGTTCCGCCCGTCACCCGACGGGATCCACTGTAGCCTACCGGGCTTCTCTGACAGAGACGTGAAGTGGCAAAGTCAGATATCGAGGGCCGGTACCCCTCTTGCAGCATGAGTCCCTCTGGCAGGGCCAGAATGGAGAGTACAGGTGGCGTACGCCGCTCCGTCCGTGCTCCCTGGGATCCTTTTGCCTGTGGAGCTGTTTCACTATAGCTCCCGACCTTCTTAAGCAAGGGAACTTGACCGGGGTAGAGACACTGTTAACTCATACCCACTCCTCGTGTCAAGGTCAGGGCACGAGGACCGTGCATCTTCAGCACACTGCAGGCTCCTACACAAGGCCACTGCCAGCTGTAAAGACCACAATCCAAGAACCTTGTGCTTAAGATGGCTGGCTATTATATATGAAACTATGTGTGCAAACTAAAAGTGTGTTCTACCCTTCACCCACTACTTGGTTCCCCTAACTTTTGGTTCCCCTCACTTGTGATCCTGCTGAGGCAGCACTATGGTGCATACTTGCCTCCGATAGGTCAGGAGTGTGTAGTGTTGAATGTAGATTAGGGTCCTGACCAGTGCACCTTCCTTACCTGGGTGAGGAGACACTACACCTGCTGACTGGCTGCAGTATCCCCCCTTGTGGCGACCGAACCCTCAGGGGGGGCACAAATACATACACCTAATACAGGTCCATTTAGACTGCATGAGATGATCAGCATTAAACAACATTTAATAGCCTGTTTACATCGGCAGAATGCTCTTCAGATGCGCCTTGCCTGAACAGTAATAGATCGTCCAGTGGAACATGCTCGGCAGCACACGTCCTATCTACACAGGATTATGTGTTGCCGAATAAGATGATCTTCGGTTCAAACCAAAAGATCATTTCACCCAAAGAAGGAATGTTTTTAGTGAGCAGCACCTTCCTAGGAATACTTGTGCTGTGTGCGTGCACCTCTAGGGTTATGGCAGATAAGCATTTGTAAAACTCCAGAGAGGGTCCTGAATAGTCTCCATGCCTGGGAGAAGTCACAGAGAGACGGCGCTTCTTCTCATGCCCCGCTGCGCCATTCTTCTTCCATTCTGACATAGGCAGACGGCTAGCTCTATATTCCTTTCATTACCTTGGACTGAGTTTTTATTTTTCCATAGAGGCAGCTCCATGAACCACGGATCACATGGGGGTCATTTGCTATAGCTCTTCAGTACAATACCCAACAACAATATGCAAAATAAAGCAGATAGTGTAGAAGAAATGTGACAGGAAATAAGGCAAAAAGGTATTTGATTTATGTGCTCAAGGAAACTTAAAAAAAGAAATTGAAACAGTGATGATTAAAATGGCTCCTTTCAGTAATTGCTTTTGAAAAATCTCCTTATCTCCCCTCTGTGCTGCGCACACAAATCACTCTGGGGTCTCATCTACCATTTGATAATAAAGCACCTGGGAGGAAGCAGATCCCGAGTGGAAGGATGCGATTTACTTCATTTGCTGAAAGTATAATAAAATGCAAGGAAATAGATTGATAGAAGTGGAAATGGATTTGTGTGCACAGACGGGAGGCTGGAGAGTCTTCATGAGACCATGTTGGGTAGAAAAGAGCCCTATGTCTGTCCGACCTCTTCTATCATTCTGACAGGGAATCTGCAGCCTCGGTTCTGCTGAAGAACAAGGAGATATCTGTGTTCACTGCTGCAATGAAGTAGGAAAGACCAAAGTGACTTCATGAAACACAACCATCACTTGGAGCTCATGACGGGGCCTTCAGCCCAATGTTTCCTCCACTGATGTAATAAGTAAATCACACCACACTAACATGGAACCTGTTTAAGTGTTTCTCTGCGTATTTTAAAATAAAAATTATAATCTTCAGTACAAAATGTGATTTATGTGGAAGGTCGGACTGGCAATTCTGGCAAATGCCGGATGGGCCAGTCCGGCCGTGGGCTGCATCAATTGCGACTCTGCTAATGCTATTTGTGTCTTTAGGATGCCGGTACTGTTAACAGCTGTGGCAGAACCATCATACTGTATTGAGACTGTGGGGGACCATCATACTGTGTGAGGGGGCTGTGGATACCATCATGCTGTGTGGGGGGCAGTGGTGATTACCAATGTATGGGATGGGGGGACCATCATACTGTATTGCGGCTGTGGCAGGCCCTCATACTATGTGTAAGGCTGTGGGGGACCATGATGCTATATGGTGGGCCCCATCATACTGTATTGGGGCTGTGGCGGGCCGTCATACTATGTGTAAGGCTGTGGAGGGACCATGATGCTATATAAGTGGGCTCCATCATACTGTATTGAGGCTGTGGCGGGCCATCATACTATGTGTAAGGCTGTGGGGGACCATGATGCTATATGGTGGGCTCCATCATACTGTATTGAGGCTGTGGCGGGCCATCATACTATGTGTAAAGCTGTGGGGGACCATGATGCTATATGGTGGGCTCCATCATACTGTATTGGGGCTGTGGCAGGCCCTCATACTATGTGTAAGGCTGTGGGGGACCATGATGCTATATAAGTGGGCTCCATCATACTGTATTGAGGCTGTGGCGGGCCATCATACTATGTGTAAAGCTGTGGGGGACCATGATGCTATATGGTGGGCTCCATCATACTGTATTGGGGCTGTGGCGGGCCATCATGCTATGTGTAAGGCTGTGGGGGACCATGATGCTATATGTTGGGCTCTATCATACTGTATTGGGGCTGTGGCGGGCCGTCATACTATGTGTAAGGCTGTGGGAGGACCATGATGCTATATAGTGGGCTCCATCATACTGTATTGGGGCTGTGGCGGGCCATCATGCTATGTGTAAGGCTGTGGGGGACCATGATGCTATATGGTGGGCTCCATCATACTGTATTGGGGCTGTGGCGGGCCATCATGCTATGTGTAAGGCTGTGGGGGACCATGATGCTATATGGCGGGCTCTATCATACTGTATTGGGGCTGTGGCGGGCCGTCATACTATGTGTAAGGCTGTGGGAGGACCATGATGCTATATAGTGGGCTCCATCATACTGTGTAGGGATCTGTTGGGTAAACATTATACTTTGTGGGGGTCAGTGGTGGCAATCATAATATATGGGGGGCTGTGGTGACCATCATAATGTGTGGGAGACTTTATTTCTATAGAGTACTGTATGAATGTAAGAAGGCCCACAGGAGCATTATTACTATGAGGAAGTACAGAGGTAACATTAGTACTGTGCAGGGGCACAGAGGAGGCACTATTATTGTGTGGGGCACACAAGGAGGGTAGTATTATAGAGGGGGCATTATTACTGTCTGGGGTACTTGTGCTACATGAGTTGTGTAGAGGTGGTGCAATGTAAGGAGAGGGCTGGAAAAGCATTAAGCCAAAGATGTGTCAGTGTTACGTTTTTGCAGGGGCGAGTTATCGATGGAAGAAGAGGTCATAGTGAACTGAGCCAAATGAAAAAGAAAAAAGAAAGTGAATGACAACAATCATTGACAAAGTCACTGGCGAGAACCTGCCCAATACACATGACGCGCCCCTGGGCCTGTGTCGCGCTGCGTTGCGCACGCGGGAGCTTACCCGGAGCCGGATCTCTTGAGGGTTGTAGTCTCGTGGCAGCGACCCGGTCCGTGCCCAGGGAGTCAAACTGAGCGGCGATGTACTAGCAGTAGATGGTTGGTGACTACGCCACCCGTTGAATGCAGCTATGGAGCTGCCGCTGCAGGGCAGACCGCTGAGGCCGGTGGAAGGATGGTGCAGCGCGGATGGTATAACCCCCAACTGGAGGGGTATGGCCTCAGGGCAGCCGACGTGGATGATGGGGGTAGCAGGAACCACTCAGAGACGGTGCGGTGTAGTTCAGGGTCTTTACTGGTGACAAAGATAGACCCTCCCGGAGTACTTGCTAGTGATAGGGGCCTGGTCAGTCCTTGAGCAGATGGGATCTCCCCTGGCCAGGCGGAGTTGTAGGCCTTCCCAACTAACTGTACTCTTCTGGCTACCTTGCTAGAGGCGGGAATAAGTAGCCCACGTCCCTGAGTGTACCGTGTGGTGCTCACCCGTATGGCCGGTGACTCGGGGCCTTCTAATGGCTTCCGCTCCACGATGGCGGTGCTGGTCCCACGCGTGTGACCGTGCCTTCGGGCTTCTGGGCCAGAGGACCTGAAATCCTCTGCCGGACGGTTTCTGCTGCTGGGTAGGAGTTAGTCCCCACAGCCTCGGACTCCGGGTCCGGTAAGAAATCTTCTCAGTCAGGGCGAGCTCTGCAGCTGCCAGCCCCTGACTCGTTGTAACACTGCTCCCCACAGAGCTCCTGATGTTTCTTGCTATGCTGCTTCTCTTCTCTACTCTTGTTCTGTCTTCTTTCTCACTAACCCTGCCTCAGCCCCGGGTTTATATAGGGGAAGTCCTTCCCCTCCCAAGACTGGGCAGGAGGTGTGGCATGCACAGGATCCCTGACCAAAGGACCTCCCACCTGCTCTCAGACGTAATAGCTCTATCACTGTGGCAACCAGACCCCTGGGGTGTCACATTCCCCCCTAGTGAAATTTAGTACTCCGGGACTAAACATATTTTTTTTTTTTTTTTTTTTTTTTAGAAAAACATAACAAGGTATAACAATAACAATACAATAAGAAAAACACATAAGATGGTTACGGCGTGTCCGCAACCGGGTGCAGTTTTGAAAAGCAAGGTGTCCATTTCACCAAAACAGGGAGACGTAACCAGGTAGGGGCCTGTCCTGCCCCGAGTCCTTAACAGTCTTTAGTCCATCCTGGGTTACGCTCCAACTATGTACAAGGATTCCCGGTAAATCCACCAAGGACTCCTAAAAAGAACTAGAAACACAAAATTATACACAAGCAACTATAAACAAGTAAACATTATAAGATAGCTTAAACATTTAGATCCTCCAACGTGCGGGTAGCTGGCCTCTAGTGGCCCTAGTGGACCTACGGAGCTGACTGTCTGGCCCTGAACTACAGGGTGTAGGAGCTGTCAAGGGTAAACTGGGCAGCTGTCTATGGGCCCTCTGGCTCACTAGGGGTATGGCAGGCTCACTATAAGCAGAGGGTTGATTTTCCGGGTCTGCTTGTGTAGAGTCTTCTGCCTCCTGGACCGGCTGTTCTTCCAGCTCTACCGGTTGCTCCGTAGGTTCTTGGGATGATGGTTGGAGGAAGGTGAGTACGGGTACCACAACTGCACCATTGACTTGAGTCCAAGACCGAGGGAAGTCCCCGAGCACGGTACTAACCATATCTTCCCTTTCCTCTACGGGTCGATGGTCTTCTTGTTCCTCTTCAGGGTTCCTCAGTTGTTCGGGACACTTCTTCAGGTGGTCCCGGGATACAATGGCTGTGGTTTCCCCTCCGTCTTTACTGATGGTGCAGACCTTCGGGTTTTCGTGGCTTGAGGGCAGTACGGTGTACGGGTCCTTCTCCCACTGGTCGTCCAACTTGTGGAGCCGCCTCTTCCTCTTCAAGACCTGCTCTCCGGGTACCAGGGGAACAGCGGGAGCATACTGGTTGTAAGTTTTCTCTTGTCTTTCCCTAGCCTGACAGAGACTTCGCTCCACGCTCTCCTGTACTCTCCGGTACTGCTGCTGCCTCTCTGTGTCCCAGTCTGTTTCTGGTGAAGTGTCCTCGGGTGTCAGGACTCCCATTTCCAGGTCAACAGGTAACTTACCAGGTCTTGCCCTCATTAGGTAAGCCGGGGTACAGTTGGTGGAACCTACCGGGATGTGGTTGTATAGGTCCACCAGATCGGGCAACTTTTCAGGCCACAGACTGCGTTCTTCCAGGGGCAACGTTTTTAGAAGATCCATTACCACCTGGTTCATTTTTTCACAAAGTCCATTAGTCTGCGGATGGTAGGGTGTCGTCCTTATCTTCCGGCAGCCATACAGATTGCAGAATTCCTGGAAGACCTCCGCTTCAAAGGCAGGTCCCTGGTCCGTCAGCACTTGGTCCGGGTACCCGTGTGGACGGCAAAAGTGCTGCTGGAAGGCTCTAGCTGCTGTTTGAGCCGTTAAGTCCTTGACGGGGACGACAACCAGAAACCGGGAGTAATGATCCACGATGGTTAACGCGTAGACATAGCCACTTCTGCTTGGGGTCAGTTTTACATGATCCAAGGCTACCAGTTCCAACGGTTGCCGGGTGACGATGGACTGCAGGGGAGTCTTCTGGCTGGCGCGGTCCTTCCTTCTCAGGTTGCACGGGCCACAGTCTCTGCACCACTTCTCAATGGTTCCCCTCATGCCTACCCAGTGGAATCGCTCGCGCAGCAGGAACTCCAGCTTCTTCCACCCGAAGTGTCCAGCTCCGTCGTGGTATGCCTCCATCACCATGGCTGCGTCTCTTCGTGGCACCACTACTTGCCAGAGTAATTCATGCGTCCGGGAGTTAACCATTCTGCGGCACAACTTCCCTTTGTAAAGGAACAGTCGACTCTTCTCTGCCCATAGTTGTTTGGCTTCCTCCGGAGCGTCTGGTTCAAGGCGAGCCTCCGGCCGAGTCAGCATCTCCTTCACCAGTCGGACGGCAGGGTCGCTGTCTTGCGTTTCCGCCCAGTTGTAGTGAGGTAAGGGGTTCAACGTAGCAGCCTGCTTACTCCTTACCCGGTGGGAATACTGGATAGTCCCATGACGGTGGAACGCAGGGAGTTCAATCTCTTCCAGTCCCTCCGGATCTTCTCCTTCGTCCGGCAGGTTGGGCATCCTGGACAGGGCGTCCGCGTTAGTATTGGAGCGCCCTGCCCGGTATTTGATTATGAACTCGTAGTTGGACAGACGGGCCATCCACCTCTGCTCCAGGGCACCGAGTCTTGCCGTGTCCAGGTGTGTCAACGGGTTGTTATCCGTGTACACGGTGAACCGGGAAGAAGCAAGGTAATGTTTAAAGCGCTCAGTGACTGCCCATACCACGGCCAGGAACTCTAGCTTAAATGAGCTATAATTCTCGGGGTTCCTTTCGGTGGGTCGCAGTTTTCGGCTGGCGTAGGCGATTACTCGTTCTTTCCCCTGCTGGATCTGGGACAGTACGGCTCCTAGCCCGATGTTACTGGCGTCGGTGTAGAGGATGAAGGGCTGGCTATAATCCGGGTACGCCAAGATTTCATCCCCCGTGAGGGCCATCTTCAGCTGGCGGAAGGACTCTTCTTCTAGCTCTTCCCATTTGAAGGGCGGCTTCTGGTTCTTGGCCTTCCGGGACTGGCCTATCAGGAGGTCCTGCATAGGCGCTGCCTTTTTGGTGAAACCGGGAATAAACCTTCGGTAGTAGCCTACCAACCCGAGGAACTGCCGCACTTCTTTTACGCTGGAGGGGCTTGGCCATCCCTTAATTGCGGTGATCTTATCGGGGTCGGGAGCCACTCCGTCAGCGCTCACCACGTGTCCCAGGTACTGCACCTTTGGTTTCAGGAGGTGACACTTGGAGGGTTTCACCTTTAGGCCGTAACTCGCCAGAGCTTCGAACACCTCCGCCAGGTGTTTCAGGTGGTCCTCATAAGTTTTGGAGTATACGATGACATCGTCCAGGTACAACAGGACCGTCTCGAAGTTTCTGTGGCCCAGACAACACTCCATTAGTCGTTGGAAGGTTCCCGGTGCGTTGCAGAGTCCGAACGGCATGCAGGTGAACTCGCTAAGTCCCATCGGGGTGGTGAATGCGGTCTTCTCCCGGTCCGCCTCTGCTACAGGAACCTGCCAGTACCCGCTAGTGAGATCCAAGGTAGAGAAGAAGTTAGCAGATCTTAAAGCAGCCAATGACTCCTCTATCCTTGGTAAGGGGTACGCATCCTTGTGTGTGATACGATTGATTTTCCGGTAATCTACACACATCCTCATGGTGTTGTCTTTCTTTCGGACTAAGACTAGTGGAGCTGCCCAGGGGCTACAGCTATCCCGGATTACCCCAGCCTCCTTCATGTCTCTAAGCATCCCCTTGGCGTGTTGGTAATGTGCAGGGGGTACGGGTCGATACCTCTCTTTTATGGGAGGATGATCTCCCATGGGGATGCGGTGTTCTACCCCCTTGACTCGCCCGAAGTCTAACGGGTGTTTACTAAACACTCTCTCATACTCTTGAACCACCCGGTAGACTCCCTGTTTCTGATGGGAGGGAGTGGAGTCAGTTCCCAAGTGTAGTTGCTGACACCAATCCTCCATTACTTTCTTAGAGCCGTTACCTTTCTCCGGGTGAGATGGAGGCAAGGGTTCCACAGACTGTATAGAGTTTTGGTTGATGGTATATAATTTTGCTAGCGTGGCATACCGGGGCAGGTACACTTCCCTCTCCCCGATATTGATTATGCGAACGGGCACCCTCCCATGGCGTACATTGACCACCCCCCGTGCTGTCAAAATGGTGGGCCTACTGTCTGAGTAAACTGGTTCTACCATTGCCTGGTAATCTCTACCTCTCAGACCAATAGCTGCCCGGCACCAAATCATCATTTCACTTTTTGGGGGCATGGCAATAGGGAAAGGGTCACACATTCTTACGCTACCAATCTCACCGCCGGAGAGTTCCACCTGTTGCCGTCGCATCAGTGCCCGGATCTCTTTCTGGAGCACTCGCTGCTCGCCGGAGCTGGCGTTCTTGGCAACCTGCTGTAGAAGGAAAATCACCTCTGCAAGACAATTTTCAATTACATTAGTTCCTAGAGTTATTTTTGGGTGGCTCTCATGTTTGTCAATGTCTACAATGATCAGTCCCTGTGCTGCCAGTTCGACTCTACCGATTTTGATGGTCACCTCTTTAAATCCGATCTGTGGCACGGGCTGGCCATTGCTGGCGATGATACTCAAGTCGTCGTCAGGGTAGCGGGTAATATCCGAGTCATTCCAGTACTGCTTAAAGAGCACGTACGGGATGGTGGTGACCTGTGACCCGGTGTCCAGTAGGGCACTCATGGGAATGCCATCCAGTACCACAGGCAAGACTGGACGTCCTCCCACATATCTGTCGCGCCAGTTCGATGGGCCTGGTGATCTTTTTCCTGGGGGTTGGCCCTCTACCCCAGGTTGTGCCCGTTTAAAGAACAGTACCTTTCCATATGTCCGGGTTGATTGCAGCGGCGGCAGATGGGTCGTCCGTCCTCGCTGTATCGGTCACTGGGTCTTCCTCTGGCCGGTGGGGTCCTCCTTGGTCGACGCCACGGGATGTCCTCCGGTCCGGATGCCAGCTGGATCTTCCCTGGGGTGGAAACCTGTAAAGACTGCACAGTTCGGGTTAGCGCAGCAACGCTCTTAGCTAGCTCTTGGACCTGATGGCGTAGGTCTGGAGCCGGGTCATTGTCCAAAGCCTGCGCATCAGCTCCCACAGGCCCTGCCGACAAGGGCGCCGCCTCCTGGTGGTAAGTGATAGCTGGGCGTCTGTGGGTCACAACGCCACCTGGTGCCGGTTCTCGGAGCACCCGGATGGCTCTGTCCTTGAACTGTGCAAAGTCCAGATGGGGATCCTGTAAGGCCATTGCCCGCAACTGGGTTCGGTGGGCATTGCAATATAAACCCTCTATAAATTGTTCAGTCAACAGCCTGTCCTCGTTTCCCACCCCATCAGGGTCGGTCTGCTTTATGGCCCTCAGGGCCTCTTGTAGGTTTAGTGCATAGTCCCTTATACTCTCATGCGCTCGCTGCTTGCACCCGTAGAATCTAAGCTTAATCTCGGCTGAGGTGCGGGTATCAAAGGTGTCCTTCAGCCGGGTTAGTATCCCTGCGACAGTCTTCCTCCCAGGTGGCCAGGATTTTACTTCCCTTTTGGCTGCCCCAGTTAGTTGGGCCACCAGGATGCTCACTTTTTGCTCTTCTGTGAGGGGGTACACCTGGAAGAGGCTATCCAGCTTTTCTCTAAAGTCATGCAGGGTATGTGACTCCCCTGAGTACTGGGGTAGCCAAGCTGCTCCCGGGATATAGGGCATGGTGAAGGGCATAACTGCAGCAGCGGTGGCGCTGGCGGGGGTTGAGGCAGTGAAGCTCTCCTCCGTATCCGACATCTTCCTCCCCCCAGTGGACCGTGGCCTACCTTGCGATGATCCTGTTCCGTAGGCCGCGGCTCCGCAGTGGATCGTCAGGGTTGAGGACCTTCCGTCGCGCTCCGGTGACGTCGGCGTCTGCTGGGCTCCTTCCAGGACCTTACGCAACGTCCGGACGTGAGGCGGGGCTTCAGTTCTCGCGCGCTTTCGGAGTCCACGCCCCTCTTCTTCCCGCGCGGCGTCCTCAAGATGGCGTCCAATGGCGGGAAAACTCCACGGATGGCGGGAAGAAGGTCGAAGATGGCGCCGGATGGCGGGAAAACTTCGCGGATGGCGGGAAGAAGGTAGAAGATGGCGCCGGATGGCGGGAAACCTCCACGGATAGTGGGAATCTTCACCACTGGTAAGTTTGAACAGTCTTTGCTTTTCAGGCACGCAGTACCCGGTGGTTGCGGGCACGAGATCCTGCCGACTACGCCAAAGTTGACGCGCCCCTGGGCCTGTGTCGCGCTGCGTTGCGCACGCGGGAGCTTACCCGGAGCCGGATCTCTTGAGGGTTGTAGTCTCGTGGCAGCGACCCGGTCCGTGCCCAGGGAGTCAAACTGAGCGGCGATGTACTAGCAGTAGATGGTTGGTGACTACGCCACCCGTTGAATGCAGCTATGGAGCTGCCGCTGCAGGGCAGACCGCTGAGGCCGGTGGAAGGATGGTGCAGCGCGGATGGTATAACCCCCAACGGGAGGGGTATGGCCTCAGGGCAGCCGACGTGGATGATGGGGGTAGCAGGAACCACTCAGAGACGGTGCGGTGTAGTTCAGGGTCTTTACTGGTGACAAAGATAGACCCTCCCGGAGTACTTGCTAGTGATAGGGGCCTGGTCAGTCCTTGAGCAGATGGGATCTCCCCTGGCCAGGCGGAGTTGTAGGCCTTCCCAACTAACTGTACTCTTCTGGCTACCTTGCTAGAGGCGGGAATAAGTAGCCCACGTCCCTGAGTGTACCGTGTGGTGCTCACCCGTATGGCCGGTGACTCGGGGCCTTCTAATGGCTTCCGCTCCACGATGGCGGTGCTGGTCCCACGCGTGTGACCGTGCCTTCGGGCTTCTGGGCCAGAGGACCTGAAATCCTCTGCCGGACGGTTTCTGCTGCTGGGTAGGAGTTAGTCCCCACAGCCTCGGACTCCGGGTCCGGTAAGAAATCTTCTCAGTCAGGGCGAGCTCTGCAGCTGCCAGCCCCTGACTCGTTGTAACACTGCTCCCCACAGAGCTCCTGATGTTTCTTGCTATGCTGCTTCTCTTCTCTACTCTTGTTCTGTCTTCTTTCTCACTAACCCTGCCTCAGCCCCGGGTTTATATAGGGGAAGTCCTTCCCCTCCCAAGACTGGGCAGGAGGTGTGGCATGCACAGGATCCCTGACCAAAGGACCTCCCACCTGCTCTCAGACGTAATAGCTCTATCACTGTGGCAACCAGACCCCTGGGGTGTCACACACACATACTGTATATGGTCCGCAGAGGACTGGTTTAGGACTGATATTACCATTTTATGGTCACTGTGCGGTGGTAATACCAGTCCTAGTACAGAGATTTGATTTTCTTTTTCAATGTTTTTTTTTATTTAATGTGTGTATATATGCATCTAGTGTAGTGTGAGTGTATTAATACACTCAACAACTGCCTCCTTCTCCAGGATCCAGCATCATCTTGCTCCGCTTGTCAGTGATGTTGTAGCACCCTGAGGATTCGGCTGCTACAGGGGTATTGCACCTCAACCCAGAGGTGTGATATTCCACTCCCGGGCAAGGATGGAGAGTGGAACTGAGCTCGGTAGGCTGCATGCACTACATACATCCCATTTCCGAGGAGCAGACCGACGGTACTCCCACTTAGAAATGTGCAGGTACAACCGAGTCTGTTCCTGGCTGGAGTGGGAGGGGGGTGGTACATCCCAAGTAGTGTAGGGGCAGATAGGGGGAGCAGCCTGGGTAAAGATAGGAGCTCATTGGGTGCTGGTCACCTGAGCTCACACATAGAGGGTGTATATAAGGTGGGCACCAACTAAGAACAGGGTCAGATGCAGAGAACAAGTCAGTTGGAGACAGCAAGACAGCTGCAGAGGAGCAGACAGCAAGCAGAGAGGAAGTCAGCCTGCAGCAAGAGAGAGACCCTGAGTGAGAGAGGAGCAGAGAAGGAGTACCCAGAGGGGAAAACAGAGAGGACCCAAGAACCCAAATTAAAGCACCGGGTGAGGAGTCGGCACAGGGTACCGGATCCCAAGCTGGTGGGGGCAGAAAACACACCCTAGCCAGAGACCGGAGATTGTGGGCAGCGTTTGCCACGGTCACCCATCACATCCACCCCGAAGGCACACCACATGAAGGGTCAGGGAACCCAAGGCCAAGGGTGTCCCAACAGAAGGCCCGAGGGAGCTGGACCTAGGTGGATCACTGGTGGGGACGGCCAGAGAACGGGACAGAAGGAGAGCTCAGGGCCACGCTCCGGACTTGTTTGGGGGTTGGCTGGATCCAGGACCTGGTGGACGCAGCACGGCTCGGGTGGTCACTCGCAGCTGGAGTGACCAGTACAACATCTGCAGTAAGTAAACACCCTTAACTGCACAACCCGACTCTGTCTTCATTGCCGGCTGCACTACACCACCACAACCCCCATCCTCTGCACCTGTCCCCCCTGAGGCTATACCCCTCCCGTTGGGGGTTATCCCACCAAGCTGCGCACCCACCATCAGCCTCAGCGGACCCTGCTGCAGCGGCGGCCACAGTGACCGCATCACAACGGGTGGCGTAGTCGACACAAAAGAACTCTTAATAACATCTGTAGGACTGCCACATAACACTGAGCTTGACGCCCTGGGCACGGGCCGGGTCACAGCCGCTCGGAGACTACAACCCCCCATCTGATCCGGTGCCGGGTATTCCCCTCAAAAAGGAATATGTCCCAGGGGGCGCGTCAATGTACAGCTGCCTTCTCCAGGAGCCAGCGCCATTTCGTTACGCTTCTCAGTGACATTCATGCAATTCCGACTAGCCGGCTAATTATATGTGGCTTTTACAATGTGAGTCTATTGCAACTCGTTCTGACGCTCTGTAAAGGGAAGTGTCCTAGGTTGTACATGTATATATGTATCTACATACTAGCCATGCTTGCAGATAAGTATACATGTATATATTGGCCCCCATCTCCTTATGTGTTTCAGTCTGCTTGCTGCTGTTGAGGGCAGGATCAACAAAATGTCCAGCCATGTACTAAAACAGGTTTTGTGAGTATGGCTGGACATGAACAAAGACCTTAGCCAGTGGGCGGGGAATAATACATCATTTCCTGTGCTGGACATAAAACTCCAGAGCACTCATGTGCTGGCCCCTTTTTTTTGCTGTTGGACTGTTGGAGAGATGGACATAACACATGGCTGAGTATCTCTCTTCCCCTGTAACTCTTTACTTACTAGCCCTACATACCCTGTACTAACGCTACTAGATATTGATATCCTTGTATCTGTATACTGTATATATAGGGAAAGTTAGTATAGTTGGGTGGGCCTCATGAGTGATTAGGAAACATGGGTGGAAAATAGGTAATTGGGAATTGTATATTGTTATTATTATTGTGTACTGTGTTAGTGGGATAAATAGTAGTATATTAACTGTAGACTTTTGTGTAATAAATAGCTTTTATTAGCACACGGTTTTGTCTCAGTTGGTGTATAGTATAAGGCACAGATAACGTTACTGGATATTAATTATTAATAGTCAAGTTTGATGTTAATAGTTAATATCGGACCTCAATAGAGGTGTAGGAGAGTTCCCCCATTAATAACTGATATTTTTGGAGGGAAATCCCGCCCTTTAACACGCTCCATAGACTTAAACCTTCCAGGTCACACATAGGGTTAGCCACTGAGAAGCGGAGCAGAATGGCGCTGGATCCCGGAGAAGGCGGCAGGTGGTGAGTATATTATTACACTCACACTACACTACATGCATATATATACATGGCCCCACTATCGGTATTTGGTCAGTATTTTTCCTCAGGAGTAGGTGTCAAAACCAGGAGAGGCACAATCAGAGAAACATTATAAAACAAACAAGTCACCAATTGCTGATTTTGGCTCTGTGGCGCCCTGCTGCGCATTGGTGCCACAGAACCCAGAAGGGTGCATGGATGGACTTCTCCACAAGAGGCCCTCACACATTCATACACCTCCACGCTACCGTTAGGCTCCCTCTGGTCAGCAGCACACCACAGTACGTATCTGATGATGAGACTCAGGTGCCACTTTCTGGTGCGTACTGTGCTGTCGAGACTACCCAGGAGAAGCAGTTGTTTGAAGAGGGTGGTGTAGATGATGAGGTCCTTGACCCATCATGGCGTGAGGGACAGGAAGGTGGTGGGAGCAGCTCTGAGGAAGAGATTCCCGAACGGCCCAAAAAGGAGGGAGAGGGAGGGGGCAGACTTGGTTGCCTGTAGCCTCCACTTCGGCACCCATTAGCAGCATGGCTCTTCCAAAATCCAAAGCGGGCGCTCCCAAAACTTGCAGTGCCTGGTCCTTTTTTGACACAGTTGCAGATGACATTTGCTTTGTCAAATGCAAGCTGTGTAATCAGAAGGTGAAAAGAGGGAAAAGTGTCAGCAACCTCAATACCACAAATATGTGGAAACATGTGCGGACCAAGCACGTGGTGGAGTTACAAAAACACACTGAAGACCTAGGCCAACCTACAGCGCCACCTACCACCTCTTCAGCTCGTGTTGTAGCCTCTTCCTCCAGCTCACACACAGCTGGTTCAGCTTCCTCACAGGATCGCCATGGAAGAACCTCTGGCACTGTTGTACAGAGACACAGTGTAATTGCACCCACAGCACCACGTTCCCTGTCATCCTCACACTCCCAGGCCAGTCTACAGCCATCGTTAGCACAGGCATGGGAGAAAAGGCGCCCATACTCGGCAAACCACCCCTGAGCACAGGCTCTGAATGCTGGCATTGCAAAACTACTGGCCCTTGAAATGCTATCATTCAGGCTGGTGGAGACTGACACCTTCCGTAACTTTATGGCATTGGCAGTCCCACAATACAACGTGCCCAGCTGCTTATATTTCAGCAGGCAAGCCGTCCCTGCCCTGCAACAGCATGTGGAGGGAAAAATTAAACATGCACTACAAAACACCGTCAGTAGCAAGGTCCACCTGACCACCGATGCGTGGACCAGTAAGCATGGACAGGGACGATACCTTTCCCTCACTGCCCATTGGGTAAATGTTGTGGAGCCGGGTACAGATCTTGAGAGTGGCGCTGTACATGTTCTGCCAACTCCAAGGATTGCAGGAATCCAGTCTGTACACATTGACTCCTCCTCATACTCCAGTTCCTCTTAATCAGCGCTGCAGGAGTCGTCACGGTCTACCTCCACATGATGACCGATATGAGCACAGCCGTGGCCAAACGTCAACAGGCCGTATTAAAATTAATTTCTTTGGGGTATCGAAGCCACACAGCGCAGGAGCTCTGGAATGCCATCAAGCAGCAGAGCGACGTGTGGTTTGTGCCAGCGAATCTCCAGCCAGGCATGGTAGTGTGTGACAATGGCCGAAATCTGGTGGCAGCTCTGGGCCTAGGCAACCTCACTCACATCCCATGTCTGGCACATGTGCTCAACTTGGTCGTGCTGAGTTTTTTGAGGGTCTATCCGGATCTTGATGCACTGCTGCACAAGGTCAGCATAGAGTGTGCTCAATTGCGGCGTTCCAGCAACGCAAGATCGTGCATTGCAGCTCTGCAGCGCCGATTACGTCTTCCAGAACATCGCATCATATGTGACCTACGCACCAGGTGGAATTCAACGTTACATATGTTGGAGAGGTTGTGTGAGCAGCAGGCAGCAGTAATGGAGTACCAGCTGCAGCAGGCGCAAACAAGTCGCAGTGCGCGCCGTTCACACTTCACCACCACCGAGTGGGCCTCTATGAAGGACATTTGCCACATTTTGCGTGTCTTCGATTATTCCACGTGGATGGCGAGTGCAGATGATGCACTAGTCAGCATGACTATCCCCCTTATCTGCCTGCTTGAAAAAACACTGCAAGCACTAAGGGAGGAGGTTTTGGAAGAGGTGGAGGATGAGGAGTCACAAATGCCATCTACTTCTGTACAGTCTGCGCAACGTGGTTCCTCACAAAGGCCTAGGCAGGGGACACTTTGTGAGGAGGATGAGGAGGAGTCAATGGAGGAGGAAAACACCTGTCCAGAGGAGGGAGGTACACAATGCTCTAGTAGTCAGTATCTAGAGCGAGGGTGGGGTGATGCAGAGCAGGCAGAGATCACGCCTCAAGCAGGGGACAGCGTTTCTTGGCCAGTTGGCAGTCTGCAGCACATGGTTGATTTCATGCTGCAGTGCCTGAGAAACAACCGCCGCATCGCCCACATTCTCAACATGGCTGATTATTGGGTGTCCACCCTCCTAGATCCTCGCTACCGGGACAACTTACAAAGCCTCATAACACCGTTGAACCGGGAGCGTAAAATGCGGGAGTACCAAGATGCACTGGTGCATTCCATCATGTTCTCCTATCCAACCAAGAGCAGTGCTGCTAGTGCTTTACAAAGCAGCTCAGTGCGTCGAAAGGCAGTGGAGGAAGCTCTGCACAAAGAGGGAGCAGAAGCAGCGCCTCAGCACAAGGCAAGACCAGTATGGCCCAAATGTGGCAAAGTTTTGTGTCCCCGCCGCCACAAATGTCTACACCATCACAGACGGCTCCAGTCAGCAGGAGGCAACGTTTCCGTCAGATGGTGACAGACTACATGTCTTGCCCTCTCAGTGTACTCCCAGACGGCTCTTCCCCCCTTCAAGTTTTGGGTCTCTAAGCTGGATACATGGCCAGAGCTTAGCCAGTATGCATTGGAGGTGCTGGCTTGCCCTGCTGCTAGTGTATTATCGAAACGCGTCTTTAGTGCCGCAGGTGATGAACTAACAGACCGTCGCATGCGACTATCTTCCGATAACGTTGACCGGCTTACTTTTCTGAAAATGAACAAGGCCTGGATCTCGCATGAATTTGCTAGTCCTCTTCCAGAATAAATAATTGGTTGACAACATGTTTCTACCACCTGAACTGTAATCCCTGAGCTCCAACACCGCCAGTTGCCGCTCAGAAGTGCCGTCTGCACAGTAAACACTTGCTGCCATGGTATTGGGGTTCAGTAACGTCAGCTGTTTCCCTGCTGTGTGTATGGCAATTTGTCCTGCTCTGTCCACATCCACTCTACTACTAATTTAAAACTTGCTCCAATTACACCTCTGGCTCCTCTGTTTTCAGTATTTACCCTGGGCTCCAACACCGCTATTTGCTGCTCAGAAGTGCCGTCTGCACAGTCAACACTTGCTCCAGTGTTATTGGGGTTCAGTAACGTCAGCTGTTCCCCTGCTGTGTGTACGGCAATTTCTCCTGCTCTGTCCACATTCACACTACTACAGATTTTAAAGATGCTCCAATTAGGCCTCTGGCTCCTCTGTTTTCAGTATTATCCCTGAGCTCCAACACCGCCCGTTGCCGCTCAGAAGTGCCGTCTGCACAGTCAACACTTGCTGCCGTGTTATTGGGGTTCAGTAACGTCAGCTGTTCCCCTGCTATGTGTACGGCAATTTCTCATGCTCAGTCCACATCCACTCTACTACTAATTTAAAACTTGCTCCAATTACATCTCTGGCTCCTCTGTTTTGAGTATTTACCCTGGGCTCCAACACCGCTAGTTGCTGCTCAGAAGTGCCATCTGCACAGTCAACGCTTGCTCCAGTGTTATTGGGGTTCAGTAACGTCAGCTGATCCCCAGCTGTGTGTCCGGCAAATTCTCCTGCTCTGTCCACATGCTCACTACTACTACAGTTTTAAAACTTGCTCCAATTACACCTCTGGCTCCTCTCTGTTTTCAGTATTATCCCTGAGCTCCAACACCGCCAGTTGCTGCTCAGAAGTGCTGTCTGCACAGTCAACACTTGCTGCCGTGTTATTGGGGTTCAGTAACGTCAGCTGATCCCCTGCTGTGTGTCCGGCAAATTCTCCTGCTCTGTCCACATTCTCACTACTACTACGGATTTAAAACTTGCTCCAATTACACCTCTGGCTCCTCTCTGTTTTCAGTATTATCCCTGAGCTCCAACACCACCAGTTGCCGCTCAGAAGTGCCTTTCTGCACAGTCAACACTTGCTGCCATGTTATTTGGGTTCAGTAATGTCAGCTGATCCCCAGCTGTGTGTCTGGCAAATTCTCCTGCTCTGTCCACATCCACTGTACTACAGATTTAAAACTTGCTCCAATTACACCTCTGGCTCCACTCTTTTTTCAGTATTTAACCTGAGTTACAGCCACGCCAGCTGTTTCCCGGCAGTGTCTTTGGCACATGTACTCCCTCCTGCCCAGCCTGGTTCCAGCACGCCAGCTGTTCCCGGGTAGTGTCAACGTCACTTTGCCTCCAATACGTTGTCCTGTCGTGTAGCGGTTGGGTTAGCTGACTCTATGGTGCCTGCAGCTTAGGTGACTCCTATGTGGGCTGCGGGAGCTGGCAATGAAGGCTGGTTCCATAGTGCCAATAGGACAAGCACCCCCTGTAGGACTGTGGGTTTCGGTAACTCAGGCCGGCTCGCGGCCTTGCAACTTTTTTTTTCATGGGTACCTTCTGCTACCCATCCGAGTTCCAGTACCGTCAGCTGGTTCTCGGCAGTGCCTTGGGCTTAGGTGCCTCCTTCTCGGTATCCAAGTTCCACCAACCTCTGCTGGTCCTTGGTAGTGCTTTCTGGCACAGTTACCTCCTGCTTAGTAACCGGGTTCCAGTACCGTCAGCAGGTCCTCGGTAGTTCCATTGGCTCTAGTGCCTTCTGCTACCCATCCGTGTTAAAGGTACCGTCAGCTGGTTCTCGGCAGTTCCTCAGCCTTCTTGTACCTTCTGCTACATTTCCAAGTTCAAGCTTTTTGAAATGGTTCTTGGTAATCACTCTGGATCTCCCTGACGACGACCCTGAAGACAAGGACCCTGAAGACCACCCCGAAGAAGATGAGGACCCCGAAGACGACGACCTCGTAGACGAGGACCCCGAAGACGAGGACCCTGAAGACCACCCCAAAGAAGACGAGGACCCCGAAGACGACGACCCTGAAGATGACGAACCTGAAGACCACCCCGAAGAAGACGAGGACCCCGAAGACGACGACCGTGAAGACGAGGACCCTGAAGACCACCCCGAAGAAGACGAGGACCCCGAAGACGACAACCCTGAAGACGACGACCCTGAAGACCACCCCGAAGAAGACCAAGAAGATGACTCTGAAGAAGATGACCAAGAGGACAAAGAGCAAGAAGACAACCACCAAGATACAGAAGAACAAGAGACAGAAAACCAAGAAGCAGAAGAACAAGAAGCTGCAGAACAAAAAGCGGAAGAACATTAAGCATAAGACTAAAAATCAGAGCAAAAGATATTATCTAAATTATAAGCAGAAGAAGACTAAGCAGTGTATGGGGGTGAGTCCGTTCCTCCTCGTGGTGCCCCCGGAAAAGACCTGCTGCTGCACGCCAAACTGAACGCGGACAAATCCTGTTGTAAATCTTTTGTGACAGGCAGAACGAAAGGTGTAATCTTCAAACTTTTATAGATAACAACTACAGGAATGCCTGTCACAAATAAGAATATGATGAAGAAGAAGAATATGAAGAAGATGAAGAAGTAGAATATGAAGAAGAATAATAGTTGAATAACAAGAATATGAAGAATGTAAAAAAAAAAGAATAATACGAAGAAGGTGAAGAGGAAGAAGATGAAGAAGGTGAAGAAGAAGTTGATGAAAAAGATGCTGATGCTGAGGATGATGACGGAGAAAGTGTGGGAGAAGTAAAAAAGAAGGTGACGAGCATGGAAGTAGTGAAACATAAATATCTGACAAAATATAAAAAAGCTTAACATAGTCAATATTTTTGTAACTCAGAACGTCTTAAAAAAAATATTAATTCCTGCTATTCCATTTGATTGGGCTAAATCTCTATGCCTTTATTGTCTCCCCCACCTCCCCCAATACATTCTACATTATTCTTAGTTGTTTTCATTCATGTAGAATTAATCTACAAGGAAAGAAAGGGTTTATTTTCATTCCGATATTTGTGTCCCATTGACTTGCATTGGTTTCCAGTATCGGAATCGGCAATATCTGATACTTTTTGGGTATCGGTCCGATACAATCCGATCCGATATTTCTCGATATCGGAAGGTATCGCTCAACACTAATGAGAATGTGTGTAGATTACAGACAGGTAAATCGCATAACACATAAAGATGCATACCCTTTGCCCCGTATAGAGGAATCCCTGGCTGCACTAAAGTCTGCAAATTACTTCTCTACCCTTGACCTCACTAGTGGGTACTGGCAAGTAGCAGTTGCTGAGGAGGACCGGGAGAAGACGGCCTTCACTACCCCGATGGTACTCTGCGAGTTCAACAGTATGCCGTTCGGACTCTGCAACGCCCCTGGAACGTTCCAGAGATTGATGGAGTGCTGTTTGGGACACAGTAACTTCGAGACGGTGCTGCTATACCTGGATGACGTGATAGTGTACTCCAAGACGTATGAGGACCATTTGAAGCACCTGGCGGAGGTATTTGAATCGTTGTCCTGGTATGGGATGAAATTGAAGCCTTCCAAGTGCCACCTGCTTAAACGGAAGGTTCAGTACCTGGGGCACATCGTCAGTCCAGAAGGAGTAGCACCAGACCCGGAGAAGGTCACTGCCATCCAGAAATGTCCGGAGCCGAAGAATCTCAAGGAGGTACGTCAGTTCCTGGGACTGGTCGGGTATTAGAGGAGATTTGTGAAGGACTACACCAAGAAGGCAGCGCCTTTGCAAGATCTCCTGGTAGGACAGTCCCACAGAGGCAAGAACCCCCCCCCTTCCAGTGGGGTAAAGAGCAGGCTGAGTCCTTTGCAGTGATGAAAGAGATCCTGACTGGCGAAGAAATCCTGGCCTACCCTGACTACAGCCAACCATTCCTGCTGTACACTGATGCCAGCAACGAGGGGCTAGGAGCTGTGTTGAGTCAGAAGCAGTATGGCAAATAGAAGGTGATTGCCTATGCTAGCAGGAAGCTCCGTCCTACCGAGAGGAATCCAGAAAATTATAGCTCCTTCAATTTGGAGCTCCTGGCCTTGGTCTGGGCCATCACTGAACGATTCAAGCACTACTTGGCCTTCAGTAAGTTCACGGCTTACACTGATAACATCCCCTTGACGCATCTAGAGACAGCCAAGTTGGGAGCCATGGAACAGCGTTGGATGGCCCGGCTGTCAAACTATCAATTCACCATCAAGTACCGGGCAGGCCACAAGAATGCCAATGCCGATGCCCTATCCAGAATGCCTCACCATTCGGACACAGAAGAAGAAGTGGATGACCTGGAGGAGATTGAGCTACCTGCCTTCCACAGAAATGTGATGGTCCACGAGCAACGCACCTCCAGGAGGTATCGTGGTAAGACACTAAACCCTTTACCTCATCACAGTTGGAAGGAGACCCAGGACAGCGACCCGGTTGTCAGCCGTATCAAAGAACTGATAACCCAGGAAGGTTCCTCCCTGAAGAAGGACGCTTCTCCACAAGCCAAGTAACTGTGGAATGAGAGAAGCCGGCTGTTCATCTACAGAGAGAAGCTGTGCTGAAGGTATGTCAACCCTAGGACCCATGAGATGGTATGGCAGATCGTAGTGCCCAGGACAGACATCCAGATGGTATTGGAGGCCTACCACGATCAAGCAGGGCACTTTGGCTGAAAGAAGCTGGAAACCCTCCTGAAGAATCGGTTTTATTGGGTTGGAATGCGGAGTTCCATAGAGAGGTGGTGCCGGGATTGTGGACCCTGTAGTCTCAGAAGAAAAGACTTCAGCAGCCAGAAGGCACCCCTTCAGTCCATCAGGACAACCCAGCCTCTGGAGATCGTCGCTTTGGATCACGTCAAGCTGTCACACAGCAGGCCAGGCTACTCCTATGCCCTGACCATGGTGGATCACTACTCCCGGTTCCTGGTGGTAGCCCCCGTCAGGATCTGACGGCAGAAACTGCAGCAAGGACATTCCAAGCCTACTTCTGCAGGCCCCATGGATACCCGGATAAGGTGCTGATGGATTGAAGCCGAGCTGTTCAAAGAGTTTTGCCATCTGTACGGGTGTAAGAAGATCCGGACTACACCGTACCACCCCCAAACCAACGGGTTATGTGAAAAGATGAATAATATAGTCATCGACCTGTTGAAGACCTTGCCTCTAGAAGAAAGAAACCAGTGGCCAGACAAGCTTCCTGACCTGGTAGATCTGTACAATCACATACCTGTGAGTTCCACTAATTGTACTCCAGCGTACCTCATGAGAGCACGACCCAGAAAGTTGCCCATGGACCTGGAGCTTGGAGTGGTCAAGCCAGAAGCAGATATGTCCACGGATGACTGGGATGCAACGCAACAGGAGCAGTACAGGAGATTACAGGCCTGTGTCGAAGACAGTCTAAGTAAGGTGAGGGATAAGCAGGAAGCACAGTACAACGAGAGAGAGCCAGCCTAACCCTTGACACCTGGAGAAGTTGTGCTGAAATGAAAGAGGAGAAGCCACAAACTTGACCACCAGTGGGAAAGGGAACCTTACACTGTGTTGAATTCCAGATTCGACAATAGAAAAACCTGTCTAATTAGCAAAGATGGAGGAAGAAAAACTGCAACGGTATCAAGAGACCATCTGAAGTTGTGCCCAAGTCCGCTGAAGCCCCAGGAGGAAGTGCCTCTCACCGTACCGGAGGAGCCTAAAGAAGAAGTACTCCATACTGTCTTAGGAAATTTCCCGGCAGATTGGCCTCAACTGGATGGAGCGGTAATAATACCTGTGCTACACTTCTACCAACAGCCAGAAGACCCTCCACTGCAAGAAAGACCTGTAAGTGCCCCGGAAGAGCCTGCTCAGGAAGAATCCCCGGAAGAAGGATCATCAGTAGAAGCAGAGCCAGTAGGCCCAGTAAGCAGTGTACTTGCCAGTCCTGTAGAGAGGTTAAGGTAGTCTTGCAGTCCACCAACACATAGAGCGGAAAATAGCGCAAGCATCCATACTACTCGCATTCCAGTACTACGTAGGTCATTGCATAGCACAAAAGGCCAGACCCCTGTCAGGTATAAGGAGTAAGTTAAAAATACCTGTACTATAAATAGTTACCCAGTAAGGTATTGCATAATGTTTATTGTATGAACTGAAATTAAATATATGTGCCTTTAGTTACCCGTCAGGGTACAAAGACTTGTAGGCTGAGGACTGTGAGCAGCCCAAAAACTATCATGTACATAGTTGCACTCCCTGGAGTGCCCCTTAAGTGACCACGGAACAAAAACCCGTTTGGCGTGGCCGAAGATGTGGTCCAGCACCTGATCACCTATGCCCTGTAGCCACGCCCAGGGCCTACGTTGAGGGTTTTCAGGCAGGTCCCTCATGTTCCTTCATCGGTGAAATGGACACCAAGTTACAGGACTTGCTGTAACTTTAATGTTATTTATAATTGTTATTATTGTATTATAATGTTACCAGTAATGTTTAAGAAAAGTGCCTCCCATAAAGGGAAGAATTGTTATTTGTTAACCTGTTTTTGAGAAAAATGCTTAAGTCCAGGAGTACTGAGTTTTACTAGGGGGGAATGTGGCGCCCTTCTGCGCATTGGTGCGACAGAACCCAGAAGGGTGCATGGATGGACTTCTCCACAAGAGGCCCTCACACATTCACACACCTCCACCCTACCACCTCAGATCACCAGAGGGAGCCCGTTAGGGATATATATAGGGAGGGTGGAGCCAGGCAGCTCAGTGAGTTCTCAGTCAGAGTTCAGAGACAGAGAGGAACACAGCTCAGAGTTGAGCAGAGAGCGTGCTGACGCTCAGAGAGCAGCAAAGAGAGCTGCACTCTGGCTGCTGTGCTTAGGTGAGCCAAGGCCTACAGCACATGTGAAGGCCTAGTGAGGGCCCTGAGTGGGCCGAAGGCGAGAGGAGAAGGAAGAAGTAGCGGGGGGCAGAGGAGCATACCAGGCTCACTCCAATATATATACCGGACACCGGGTCCGCGCCTACAGGGACCCTTTACACCCAGTAGGAACCACCGGAACCCCTGGAGGACTTCAGGTCCCAGGTTTACCAAACGCTGACTACAGTACCAGGGCTAGGAGTCACGGAGGCCCCAGCGTCCAGGGAGAGTGATCTCCAAAGAGAAGGCCCTACCACCAGGTCAGCAGGTGCAAGAAAGACAGTAACCAAGCTAGGCCTAGCTCCAGGCAGGTCAGAAGCTTAGAGAATAAAGCAACGGATCAGGAGGCCCTATACCCGCTCACTGGGGAGAGTCCAAAAGTGTGCCCTTCACCTGGAGTACCCTGGACCGTGCCTGCAACATCACCAGTAAAGGTACTGAAGCTTACCCCCGTGTGAGTGTCCGTCTTTCCTCCGGGACCGTCCTGCCGTCTCCCCCCTGCACCACCATCCATTACACCCCACGCTGCCCTGGAGCTAGCTCTACCCATGGAGAGCCACACCATCCCTGCTGCCGTAACACCAGCTCCAGAGGACTGCTCCGCAGCGGCGGCACCCCTTAGCCGCATTCCACAGGTGGCGTCACGAACTTTCCTAATCCCTTATAAATATTCCCCTTTTTACTGACCGCCCTGGGTCACGGACCGGGCCAGCTACCGTGATACCCCCCCAGCGACCAGAAGCCCGGCTGCCGAGTACCCCATGGACCAGGGGGTGCGTTAGCCTCCACTCCTGAGAAAAAATACTGACCAAATACTAATAGTGGGACTGTGTCCTAATAACCAGCATTTTATTACTACTGTGTATGCTGGTGTTAGTTGTCTGTTCTAATGCAATATTATTGCGATGCTATTGGAAATATAGGTAGTACTAAATCATGGTAATTAAAGTAATAGAGACCCCAATCTGGGGAAGGGGGCAGAGCTGGCTTGGGCATGTGTGCTTTCATAAGCCAGAACTGAATTTTTGTCATACACAGTGTAGGAAAGAAAAAGTGAGACACGAAGGGGTGAGGGGAAGAAAGCCCAGACACTAGGGAAAGGGGGATGTGGAGACCTCCTAGGCTGATCTACAATCACCCTGTCCACCCATACCATCCCTACATTGGTTCCTCACCAGTTGATGCACAGAAACCTATCCCTGTATTTCCTTAGCGCTTGGCCCTAGATAGGGAAGGGGAGGGATGAGCGCTAATTGATCCCCATTGACAACTAAAGACAGCAAGGGGAGATAGACATGGGGAAAGTAGCTTAGCTTAAGTCAACTTCAGAGAGATGACACATACGTCCTCTTAGCACCAGAGAGGAAGTAAGAACTGCACTTGCTCCAAGCCTTCACAAGGGGTCATGTGAATATCATCGGTGCCTCCCTATTGCAGACTGAAAGTATTTAAACACCCAAGTCAGGGTGTTAACTAGCAAGAGAAAGGAAGCCGCTGGGTCCTAGAGTGAGACAGATCTAAGAAGGTCTTAGACGAAGAGATCTCCTGCAACCAACTGCAGGGCGGCTGTCTGTCGCATCTGACACACCCATGACAATTTTTGTCTAAGGCCGGAGTGACACTACCATATAACACGGCCGAGTGCTATTGACGCGCCCCCTGGGCCATGTTGTTAGGGATACCCGGAGCCGGATCAGATGGGGGTTGTAGTCTCCGAGTGGCTGTGACCCGGTCCGTGCCCAGGGTGTCAAACTCAGTGTGCAGCAGTCCTTATAGATGTTATTAGTGTCGACTACGCCACCCGTTGATTTGCGGTCAAAAGGCCGCCGCTGCAAGATGGTCCGCTGAGGCTGGTGGTGTGTGTGCAGCTGCGGTAGTATAACCCCCAACGGGAGGGGTATAGCCTCAGGGGGTCAGCCGTGGAGGATGGTGGTTGTGAAGGTGCAGCAAGGAGACTCAGAGGCATAAAATGCAGTTCCAGGGTTTTACTTACTGGTGTTGCTCGGGTCACTGTGTACAGCAGTGACCACCCAAGCCGTGCTGCGTCCACCAGGTCCTGGACTCGGTCAACTCCCAGGCAACTCCGGAGTGTGGTCCTGAGCTCCCTTTCTGACTTGTCCTCCTCTCCGGCCTTCCCCACCAGGGATCCACTTAAGTCCGGCTCCCTCGGGCCTCTTGTTGGTAAACCCTTGTCTCTGGGTTCCCTGACCCTATTCTTGGTTTGCCTTCCGGGTGGATTTAGTGGGTGGTCGTGGCAGATCCTGCCCACGACCTCCGGTCTCTGGCTAAGGATTAGGGCCCTCCACCAGCTTGGGATCCGGTACCCTTGTGCCAACTCTTCACCCTCTGATCTAATTTTGGGTTCTTGGAGTTCCCTCTTCTCCCCCTCTGGGTCCTTCTTTCTCCTCTCTCTCTCTCTCTCTTGGCCTTGGAGCTGGCTGAGCTGCTCTGCTTCTCTGACTCAACTCTGACAGACTGACCCTGATCTAAGATGGTTCCCACCTTATATACTCCCTCTATGTGTGAGCTCAGGTGACCAGCACCCAATGAGCTCCTAGCTTTACCCAGGCTGCTCCCCCTATCTGCCCCTACACTACTGGGATGTTCCACCCCCCTCCCACTCCAGCCAGGAACAGACACTGTCGTACCTGCACATAAACTGGTGGGAGTACCGTCGGTCTGTTCCCCGGAAATGGGATGTGTGTAGTGCATGCAGCTAACTGAGCTCAGCTCCACACTCCATCCTTACCCGGGAGTGGAATATCACACCTCTGGGTTGAGGTGCAATACCCCTGTAGCAGCCGAATCCTCAGGGTGCTACACTATGCGACAAAACATCGCATAGAACTCAGCCCAGTGTTATTCTATAGGCCAACTCAGATCACCGTTTAATTTCTCAGGCGTATATCACGCGAGACTCACCAATGCAAGTCTATGGGTGCGAGGAAAAATCGGACGACACACGGAGGATCTGTATAGCGTGCAACAAGTATCCACACAACTCCCTGAAGCCAGGAAATTGCATCAGCTAAGAACAAGAAGCTTGTCATGCAGATTGACCTGGCAACCTATAGAAAAACCCTGAACATGCCTGCATGGAAACCAGCAACATGGCAAGACTTATCAATGTGGAGATGTTGATTGTCCTGGTGCAGGAGAGGCCAGGAGTCTGGGACCCTCGTGATGCCAACTATACGGACCGCAATTAAAAGGATGCAGTTTGGAGACGCATATACTGCCAGATGTACCCCACAAGAGGTGCAGCAGGAAATTAGTAAGTGCAAAACAATTACATACTGCATGTGTGTCTGTAGAGGCACATAAAGCATTTATGAACATGTTGTTTTGTTCAATACATGTTTGCTAATGCACTTGACAAACTGTACGCATGTTAACGAGGTAATCTAGCACTCAACACCCAAGAAAGGTGTTATTTTTTTATTTTGGTTTTGGCAGTGGCAGATGTGACAATAAGGTGGCGCAGCTGCCGTGATCAAGTCCGCCGTGAGCGGCAGCATCGGGCCAGGAGTGGTGCAGCCGCCTCCAGAAAGCAGAAGTACATTTATTTTGATAACTTGAATTTTCTAGCTCCCATTCTGGAACTCCGACAGTAAGTGCATGTTTGTCTGGGCTCTTCAAATGTATAAATCAAAAAATATTTTTTTGTTTTAAACATCAACAGAACTGAATCCAACCTTAGAGAAAGGGAGACAGCATCGGATTCTGAGGCAATGTTGGACCCTGTTGGAGAAGTAGATGAGGAGGCCAGACCTTCTGCCCCTTCAGCGTCAGAACCACCACCACCTTCGCCAAGACATTAGGCCAACCAAGATTATGATGAACATGGACGTAGCAATAGTCCTACACTGCCCCTGGATACCTCACCGCAGGCTGCAGCCATCCCACGCGGTGGCCGGCACAGGAGGGAGCTCCCCACCACCAGTAACAAGCGACAAGTAGACCTTCGGGTTTTGCAATACCTTTCACGCACAGTTAATGATGATGGGGAGGAGGCATATGCACGGAGCCTGGCACGGTATTTGCGCACATTTCCCCGAGAGGTGAGGCTGCGTGCCAGATGTACATTGCAAATTGTAATTGATTCATGCACAACCCCTAACAATCCAAGACTAGCTTTCAACTTCCTCGAGAGATGACAGATGTCCACCGACAACCACCTACATATGCCTGGCAATATGGATGAAGAGCCTATAGTCCTCCCAGAACCACCTCCACCACGGATCCCATCACCTCAACCCAAACAAAGACCTTACCAACAGCTCCAAACACAACCACCACAACATTCCACACAACCTCCAGCTGAACTTTCCCAATGTGGCCACTTGAACATACCCACTGTAGGAGAATGGTCTCAACATGGGTATGGTCGACATGGCCATTCTGGGGGGTTTAGCCAAATAGCAAACCCAAATATGCCTGATTTTGGCTAACATTACCCAAGTGGCCAATACCATGTCCCTCAACAGGGCCCACAAATAAATCCTCCATTGACCCATAATCTTGCCTCATCCAAATCTCAGGGTCAAAATATTCCACCCAGCCAACTCAACAAACAAGTCATGCTATCCTACCGCCATCATCACCACCTTCATACCAAAATTTGTAAGCAATATTGTTTTCAGGAATATTATCCTTTTAGGTTTTTTCATGTTGAAATGTTTGTTTTGCCAATTTTGGCATATGACTGAAATATGCCTGTTCTGGCTTCAAAGAACCATGTTGATTATAAAGAGGTAAGTTTTACTTACAAGAGTGTTATCATTTTTAATAAATACTGGATACTTACTGACATAAACAGGCATCATCAATATTAGGCAAGAACATTATATTTATCAAAAAAGACCCTGGAGATTAAAACATAGCCACAGCATAGTCTTGCCACGGAGTAGATCCCTGTGGTGACACAAAATAACCAGAGGACCAGAGGACTGACAACGTGAATTGCGAACATGACTTGTAGGTCTGGCATTATGGCGTAAATCTCCAGCGTCATCATCAATAGGTGCACATTCATGGATCATTGTGAAATTATGAAGGAAGACACAAGCCTTAATCACTGAAGTCACATTAGCTTCATTTAATTGGATGGCCGACAACAAGACCCTCCATTTTGCACAGAGGATCCCAAAGGCGCACTCCACCAATCGTCTTGCACGTCATAGGCGATAATTAAAAATTTGCTGCCGGTGGTCCAGGGCTCTCCGTGGATATGGCCTCATTACATGGCATGTCAGTTGAAATGCCTCATCACCAACCATGAGATAAGGAACTGCTTCCAAACTTGATTCGAGGAGAACCCGTGGGAGTGGGATAGACAAATCATTACTTCGCAGCCGCCGACCCACGATGGAAGAATTGAAGACTCTGGAGTCTCCAGTTCTTCCATAGGCACCAATATCAACAATTATAAACCTGTATTAGCTGTCAACCAAGGCCAGCAGCACAACAGAAAAAAATTGTTTATAATTGTAATATTGGGACCCTGAGTTTGGCGGCTTACGAACATGGATGTGCTCGCTATCCAGGGATCCAATGCACTTGGGGAACTGACATGTTTCCTCAAAGCCTCAGGCTATCCACAGCCAGTCTTCTTTGTTTGGGCTTAGGCATAATAGAATTCTGAAGGTGGAACCAGATTTCTGCACAAGTTTTACGTACAATGCCTGAGATGGTAGATTTCCCAAGTAGAAATTCAAGATGAAGTGCCGCATAGGATATACCGGTGGATAGAAACCTAAAATAAAATATAAACATATAAGTGGCAAATTAACTTAACGTCTGTTGTGGGTAAATTGTTTGAAGGATTTCTTAGAGATGCTATTGTAGAATATCTTAATGATAATAATTGTCTAACTCCATATCAACATGGATTCATGAGGGATCGCTCTTGCCAAACAAACCTGATGGCCTTCTACGAGGAGGTGAGCTCACAGCTGGACCGGGGAGAGTCAGTGGATGTTGTAGACCTTGACTTCTCCAAAGCGTTTGATACCGTGCCACACAAAAGGTTGGTATATAAAATGAGAATGCTTGGTCTGGGGGATAATGTGTGCAAGTGGGTAAATAGCTGGCTGAGTGATAGAAAGCAGAGGGTGGTTATCAATGGAGTAAGCTCAGGGCGTGTCAGGGTTACTAGCGGGGTGCCTCAAGGGTCTGTCTTGGGCCCTATATTATTTAATATATTTATTAATGATCTAGTGGAAGGGTTGCATAGTAAAATAGCAATATTTGCAGATGATACTAAACTTTGTAAAGTAGTTAATAGGATAGGGCACAGCTACAGGAGGATTTAAATAAATTGGGGAGTTGGGCCAAAAAATGGCAAATGGGGTTCAATGCCGATAAATGTAAGGTCATGGACATGGGAAAGAAAAGCAGCAGTCACCCATACATATTAAATGGGAAACCGTTGGGGAAATCTGACATGGAGAAGGACCTGGGCGTCTTGGTTAATAGCAAATTAAATTGGAGTGCCCAGTGTCAGGCAGCAGCTGCGAAGGCAAATAGAGTCATGGCATGCATCAGAAGAGGAATAGGGGCATATGATGAGAACATTGTTCTTCCTCTGTATAAAGCACTGGTAAGGCCGCACTTAGAATATTGTGCACAGTTCTGGGCTCCGGTGCTCAGGAAAGACATATTGGAGCTAGAGAGGGTACAAAGGAGGGCGACTAAGGTAATAAAGGGAATGGAGGGACTAGAATACCCAGAGAGGTTGTCAAAATTAGGCCTATTTACATTGGAAAAGAGAAGGCTTAGGGGAGACCTCATACACATGTATAAATACATCAGGGGGCAGTACAGAGATCTCTCCCATGACCTGTTTATACCAAGGATGGTGACAAAGACGAGGGGGCACACTATGCGTCTGGAGGAAAGGAGGTTCCTGCACCAGCATAGAAGGGGATTCTTTACGGTCAGAGCCGTGATACTCTGGAACTCTCTGGGAGAGGAAGTGGTGATGTCCAACTCACTTAATGAGTTCAAGAGAGGCCTGGACGCCTTTCTGGAGAACAATAAAATTACATCTTATGCTTAGTTAATTAATCCAAGGATTTAATCTGACTGCCAGATTGGTGTCGGGAAGTGAATTTTTCCTCAATGATGTAAATTGGCCTATGCCGCATGGTTTTTTTTTTGTTGCCTTCCCCTGGATCAACGCTGCAGAATAGCTGCAGTGCACAAGAAATAGGCTGAACTGGATGGACGCTTGTCTTTTTTCGGCCTTATAAACTATGTAACTATGTAACTTAGAAAAAAATAAATAAAACACATTTGTAAGTAATAAATTTACCTTAACCATTGGAAAAATAAATTAATATATATTAATTAAAATAAATATATTGCTAACAAACATATAAATAACATCTACACACATAACATTACCAGTGTAGTCCAAAATAACAAGAATCAAGAATATGTCTGAACCATGAGAATAATGTAAAGTTGTGTGGCATAAAATAAACACACAAACACAACATGATGTCATTCACATATATAATAATCACAATTTGCATCAAGCTTGGTCACCTGTAAACATCAGAAATACATGCTAAAGAATACCATCATGGAATGACTTCAGGGAGTGATAATGACAACAAGAGATAAATATGCAATAAAGTAACACACAATATTTTCAAACAATGTATGGGCGGAACATTCATTAAGAAGATCAATGAATACAACCCCTGGCAAAAATTATGGAATCACCGGGCTCGGAGGATGTTCATTCCGTTGTTTAATGTTGTTGAAAAAAAAGCAGATCACAGACATGGCACAAAACTAAAGTCATTTCAAATGGCAACTTTAGGGCTTTAAGAAACACTAAAAGAAATCAAGATTAAAAATGTGGTACTCAGTAAGGGTAATTTTTTTCAGACCAAGCAGAGGGAAAAAATTTTGGAATCACTCAATTCTGAGGAAAAAATTATGGAATCATGAAAAACAAACACACAAAAGAACACTCCAATACATCACTAGTATTTTATTGCACCACCTCTGGCTTTAATAACAGCTTGCAGTCTCTGAGGCATGGACTTAATGAGTGACAAACAGTACTCTTCATCAATCTGGCTCCAACATTCTCTGATTGCTGCTGCCAGATCAGCTTTGCAGGTTGGAGCCTTGTCATGGACCATTTTTCAACTTCTACCAAAGATTTTCAATAGGATTGAGATCCGGACTATTTGCAGGTCATGACATTGACCTTATGTGTCTTCTTTCAAGGAATGTTTTCACAGTTCTTGCTCTATGGCAGGATGCATTATCATCTTGAAAAATTATGTCATCATCCCCAAACATCGTTTCAATTGATGGGATAAGAAAACTGTCCAAAATATCAATGTAAACTTGGGCATTTATTGAAGATGTAATGACAGCCATCTCCCCAGTGCCTTTACCTGACATGCAGCCCCATATCATCAATGACTGTGGAAATTTGCATGTTCTCCTCATGCAGTCATCTTTATAAATCTCATTGGAACGGCACCAAACAAAAGTTCCAGCATCATCACCTTGCCCAATGCAGATTCGCGATTCATCACTGAATATGACTTTCATCCAGTCATCCACAGTCCACGATTGCTTTTCCTTAGCCCATTGTAACCTTGTTTTTTTCTGTTTAGGTGTTAATGATGGCTTATGTTTAGCTTTTCTGCGTGTAAATCCCATTTCCTTTAGGCGGTTTCTTACAGGTCGGTCACAGACATTGACACCAGTTTCTTCCCACTCGTTCCTCATTTGTTTTGTTGTGCATTTCCTGTTTTGGAGACATATTGCTTTAAGTTTCCGGTCTTGACGCTGTGATGTCTTCCTTGGTCTACCAGTATGTTTGCCTTTAACAACCTTCCCATGTTGTTTGTATTTGCTCCAGATTTTAGACACAGCTGACTGTGAACAGCCAACATCTTTTGCAACATTGCGTGATGATTTGCCTTCTTTTTAGAGTTTGATAATCCTCTCCTTTGTTTCAATTGACATCTCTCGTGTTGGAGCCATGATTCATGTCAGTCCACTTGGTGCAACAGCTCTCCAAGGTGTGATCACTCCTTTTTAGATGCCGACTAACGAGCAGATTGTAACATACTTGGTGGCGTTCTTGCATAGTGCTCCATCCCCCACTATGCAAGATCGCAAACTTGATCACCAGTCCAGTCGGCTAGCCTGGCTTCTTTCCATGCTGTCTGCTTGCCTCTGTTCTGGCTGCTTAAGGGCGGCGCCCGATCTCTTCCTGCTTCTTGTAGCTTCTGTGGGCACACCCCTAATGCATCCTCAGCCTATTGCTGTCCATCAGTGGATATTTAAACCAGCTTCACCTGGAAGCTGGTGCCTGAGCAACGTGTTCATTCAGTGTGCTCTTTCACTCTGAATGTGCCAGGTCCTATTCTGTGTTTTCTTGCCTGCCTGTCTGCCTTCCTGGAGGCAGTATTTCAGGCCTGTCTGAACACGATCCTAGTCTGTTCGTCCCGCCCTCTGGGGGCCGCATACCCAGACTCGCTCCTGTATCTCGCTGCAGTAACAGTTCCTGTCTGAACTGTCTCCTAACCTGCTTCTTGTTTTTCTCTATGTCCGTACCTTCCCTTTCTCCTGCATTGTCTGAACCAGCACTTGGCTTTACCTTGGCTCGTTCCTGTATTTGTTGCAGTAACAGTTCCTATCTGAACTGTCTCCTAACCTGCTTCTTGTTTTTCTCTATGTCCGTACCTTCCCTTTCTCCTGCATTGTCTGAACCAGCACTTGGCTTTACCTTGGCTCGTTCCTGTATTTGTTGCAGTAACAGTCCCTGTCTGAACTGTCTCCTAACCTGTTTCCTGTTTTTCTCTATGTCCGTACCTTCCCTTTTTCTGCAGAGTCTGAACCTGCTCCTAACTCCTACTCGTTGTCGCTGTACTTCCGTTTGTGAGTTTAGAGTCCACTCGCTACTTCATTGCAAGTATCTTGTGTGTATCTGGTTCTGCCTTTCCCTTCCAGTCTGTTCCGTGTGAACAGAGCCCTGTCCTCTCTGCTCTGCCTTGTTCGCCGCTCCGGCGGTTTCTGCCCGCTCTGCCTTGTTTGCCGCTCCGGCGGCTTCTGCCCGCTCTGCCTTGTTCGCCGTTCCGGCGGTTCTTGCCTGCTCTGCCTTGCTCGCCGCTCCGGTGGTTCTTGCCTGCTCCGCCTTGCTCGCTGCTCCGGCGGTTATTGCCTGCTCTGCCTTTGCTCACCGCTCCAGGTGGCCTCGCTCTGCTCTGCCTTTGCTCACCGCTCCAGGCGGTCTTGCTCTGCTCTTGCTCACCGCTCCGGCGGTCTCGCCCCGCTCTGCTCTTGCTCGCCGCTCCAGCGGCCTCGCTCTGCTCTGTTTGTCTACCGCAGGGATCCTCAAACTTTTTAAACACGGGGCCAGTTCACTGTCTCTCAGACCATTGGAGGGCCGGAATATAGTTTTTTTTAAAGAACACACTGCACATATCTTATTTTGACGTAAAAAAAACAATACAGGAACAAATACAATATTTAAAATGAAGAACAAGTAAAGTTAGATAAACCGGTATTTCAATAGGCAGGTAAATGTCCCCAATAGGCAGCATAGGTCCCCAATAGGCAGGTAAATGTCCCCAATAGGCAGGTAAATATCCCCAATAGGCAGCATAGGTCCCCAATAGGCAGGTAAATGTCCCCAATAGGCAGGTAAATATCCCCAATAGGCAGCATAGGTCCCCAATAGGCAGGTAAATGTCCCCAATAGGCAGGTAAATGTCCCCAATAGGCAGCATAGGTCCCGAATAGGCAGGTAAATGTCCCCAATAGGCAGGTAAATGTCCCCAATAGACAGCATAGGTCCTCAATGGGGAGGTAAATGTCCCCAATAGGCAGCATAGGTCCTTAATAGGCAGGCTATTTCCCCCTTATAATGCCCCATGCAGGCTGTTCTCCCCTTATAATGCCCCATGCAGGATGTCACCCCCCATATAATGCCCCATGCAGGATGTCCCTTTCTCCCACCATATAATGCCCCATGCAAGATATCACTCCCCTGTCTTTATAATGCCCCATGCAGGATGTCACCCCCCCCATATAATGCCCCATGCAGGATGTCACTCCCCTGTCGTTATAATGCCCCATTCAGGATGTCACCCCCATATAATGCGCCACGCAGGATATCACTCCCCTGTCGTTATAATGCCCCTTTCAGGATGTCACCCCCCCATATAATACCCCATGCAGCATGTCACTCCCCCATATAATGCCCCATGCAGGATGTCACCCCCCCATATAATGCCCCATGCAGCATGTCACCCCCCATATAATGCCCCATGCAGGATATCACTCCCCTGTCGTTATAATGCCCCATTCAGGATGTCACCCCCCCATATAATGCCCCATGCAGCATGTCACCCCCCCATATAATGCCCCATGCAGGATGTCACCCCTAATATTATGTCCCATGCCTCCATACATTGAAAAAAAAATGCAATACTCACCTCCCTCCTCAACTGCTGCCGCTGCTCAGGTCTGTACTCCAGCATCGCCCCGCTCTGCGCTGCCTGTGATGGCTCAGGGGAGGGCGCGGTGTAAAGACGTCACCGCACCCTCTGACCTGACACGTCACAGGGAGCGCGCAGAACCTGCCTGTTCCTGTATTCCCCGGTGTGGGTCAACAGCCGTGTCCGGGGTCTGACCTGGAGTAGCACCTGGTCCCTCTGCTCGGTTCCTCCCTGGTGCACTGGCGTCATTAGCCGTCATGCGACCTTGGTCGGATTGGGTAGATACTTAGTTACGCCCCTCCAGGCACTCTCCGGTTCATAGTCCAGTGGGATCACTAAACACGCACATGCCAGACAGTCCAGGCGTGTGCATAACAGTTTGCTCAGGGCATGGTTCCCGTTGAGCCCCACGGCCCTTCGCTCTCTGAGACATTTTGAATCCATGTCCAGCGAATACGTGCATTAAAAATGAATAAATAAATTAAAAAATTTCTCTAGCTATGGCCCAGGCGAATTACGCACCAGTCCAAATGGAGCTATCGGCACTCTATCCTGCGGATCCACCACGGTACTATGGGGATCCAAAACTAAGCCGTGCGTTTGTATGGCAGTGCCTGCTGCAGTTCCAGTTCTATGCTCCCGATTTTCTTACCGACCGAATTAAAGTGGGATTTATTATGTCCTACCTGGCGGGTGATGCCTTGAAATGGATCACCCCCCTATGGGAAGCACAGGATCCCATCGTCCTTGACCTGCAGGCCTTCCTGGTGGCCTTTCTAATGGTCTTCGATGACCCTAATCCTGGGGCCTCTGCTGAAGCTTCCCTTCCCAGTGTCCCGGAGCAGCCCCAATGGGTGATGTGTGTGGGTAGCTCACCAGTTCTCCTGCCCGAAGAGACTGCTGCTCACTCAGAAGCCGGACTGAAGATGGTCCCAAAGCAGGGACTCTCCATCTTTAGTGAATCTGGCGATACATCCATAGAGGCGGAGGATGCTCCCAAGTCTCTGCACCCCTCTGACCAGGCGGAGGACCTCCAGTTGCCTCCTGAATCCTGATGGCAAATGGAGAGAGACTTTCCTACACCCGGTAACCGATACTTCGCCCACTCCGTCCAGTGAGCTCGACAAAGGGTACTCCAAAGCAGTGGTTACCCCCGAGTCCCTGCACCCCTCCAACCTGGCAGAAGACCCCCTGTTGTCTCCTGAATCCTCCGGGGTACTACCTGATGGCAAATGGAGAGAGACTTTCCTTCACCCAGTACCCGATACTTCACCCGCTCCGTCTAGTGAGCTCGACAAAGGGTACTCCAAAGCAGTGGTTACCCCCGAGTCCCTGCACCCCTCCAACCTGGCGGAGGACCCCCTGTTGTCTCCTGAATCCTCTGGGGTACTACCTGGTGGCAAATGGAGAGAGATTTTCCTACACCCGGTACCCGATACTTCGCCCGCTCCGTCTAGTGAGCTTGACAACGGGTACCTCAAAGCTGTGGTTACCCCCGAGTCTCTGCACTCCTCCAACCAGGCGGGGGACCTCCAGCTCTCTCCTGAACCCTCCGGGATGCTACCTGATAGCAAATGGACAAAGACTTTCTTACACTCTGTACCTGGTGCTTCGCCCACTTCATCCAGTGAGCAGGACCAAGTGCTGTCCGAAGCTATGGTTACCTCTGAGTCTCTGCACCCCTCCAACCAGCCGGAGGACCTCCAGTTGTCTCTTGAATTCACTGGGGTGCTATCTGATAATAAATGGAAAGAGACTTTTCTGTGTGCTGTTCCCAGTACTTCACCCATTTCTTCTGTTGCTAAGGATGGCTTGATGGGAGGAAGCATCCTAGCTACCAAGATAATGAGACCAGTTTCGTTTCCTCTGGTGGACAGAAGAGGTAGTCCTCTTGAAGAGAAGGATTGGCCTCCAAATTCTCTGCAGAACACCCTTGCAGGCTTGAAGAAGAGGGGGCGTAAAGGGGGGGGTACTGTAACATACCTGGTGGAGTTCTTGCATAGTGCTCCATCCCCCACTATGCAAGATCGCAAACTTGATCACCAGTCCAGTCGGCTAGCCTGTCTTCTTTCCATGCTGTCTGCTAGCCTCTGTTCTGGCTGCATAAGGTCGGTGCCCGATCTCTTACTGCTTCTTGTAGCTGCTGTGGGCACACCCCTAATGCGTCCTCAGCCTATTGCTGTCCGTCACTGGATATTTAAACCAGCTTCACCTGGAAGCTGGTGCCTGAGCAACGTGTTCATTCAGTGTGCTCTTTCACTCTGAATGTGCCAGGTCCTTTTCTATGTTTTCTTGCCTGCCTGTCTGCCTTCCTGGAGGCTGTATTTCCAGGCCTGTCTGAACAAGCTCCTAGCATGTTCGTCCCGCCCTCTGGGGGCTGCATACCCAGACTCGCTCCTGTATCTCGCTGCAGTAACAGTTCCTGTCTGAACTGTCTCCTAACCTGCTTCCTGTTTTTCTCTATGTCCGTACCTTTCCTTTATCCTGCATTGTCTGAACCAGCACTTGGCTTTACCTTGGCTCGTTCCTGTATTTGTTGCAGTAACAGTTCCTGTCTGAACTGTTGTCGCTGTACTTCCGTTTGTGAGTTTAGAGTCCACTCGCTACTTCATTGCAAGTATCTTGTGTGTATCTGGTTCTGTCTTTCCCTTCCAGTCTGTTCCGTGTGAACAGAGCCCTGTCCCCTCTGCTCTGCCTTGTTCGCCGCTCCGGCGGTTTCTGCCCGCTCTGCCTTGTTTGCCGCTCCGGCGGCTTCTGCCTGCTCTGCCTTGTTCGCCGTTCCGGCGGTTCTTGCCTGCTCTGCCTTGCTCGCCGCTCCGGCGGTTCTTGCCTGCTCTGCCTTGCTCGCCGCTCCGGCGGTTCTTGCCTGCTCTGCCTTGCTCGCCGCTCAGGCGGTCTCGCTCTGCTCTGCCTTTGCTCACTGCTCCAGGCGGTCTTGCTCTGCTCTGCCTTTGCTCACCGCTCCAGGCGGCCTCGCTCTGCTCTGCCTTTGCTCACCGCTCCAGGCGGTCTTGCTCTACTCTTGCTCACCGCTCCAGCGGTCTCGCCCTGCTTTGCTCTTGCTCACCGCTCCGGCGGTCTCGCTCCAATCTGCTCTTGCTCACCGCTCTGGCGGCCTCGCTCTGCTCTGTTTGTCTACCGCATCTGCGGTTCTGTTCCTGAGTCCCAGTCTGTATTGGACCTTATCCCGTCTGTGCTCCAACCTGCTAGTGCCTCCCTCTCTGCACTCTAGCCGTGCTTGCCTGTACCCCCTGCCTGCATACCCGCCTGCCTGCATACCAGTCGTACCTGCCTATACCCACCAGTCAGTGTGCCAGCCGAACCTGCCCGTTCCTGTATTCCCCGGTGTGGGTCAACAGCCGTGTCCGGGGTCTGACCTGGAGTAGCATCTGGTCCCACTGCTCGGTTCCTCCCTGGTGCACTGGCGTCGTATGCCGTCGTGCGGCTTTGGTCGGATCAGGCAGATACTTAGTTACGCCCCTCCAGGCACTCTCCGGTTCATGGTCCACGCACACGCCAGTCAGTCCGGGCGTGTGCATAACACAGATCTAATTTGATGCAGGTGTTACTTTTGAAAATGAAAATTTACAGGGTGATTCCATATTTTTTTCTCTCTGCTTGGTCTGAAAAAAATTACCCTTACTGAGTACCACATTTTTAATCTTGATTTCTTTTAGTGTTTCTTAAAGCCCTAAAGTTGCCATTTGAAATTACTTTAGTTTTGTGCCATGTCTGTGATCTGCTTTTTTTTCAACAACATTAAACAACTGAATGAACATCCTCCGAGCCCGGTGATTCCATAATTTTTGCCAGGGGTTGTATGTGTTCCTGCCACTCTGATGTTGTGGGAGAATGAACTGTTTTCCCTTGAACATAAAGTGAGGATTGTCTTAATCTGCTCAACATAGAGGATAAAGGGAGAAACATGACAAAGCAAACTGGAGAGGTCATACAATATAATTCATAATGCAGCACTACCTGCTTTGTGCAGAACCACTGGCGGACACAGACAGAAAAGGGCCCCTGTGTAAGAACAATATATGATCCCTTTTGCAGCCCAAGAGCTCCTAAAAATGCAAAATGGCACCTGCTTTGGAGGTAGAAATGGGCTCCCTTACCTCTTGGGCTCCTTTGCAGCCACACAGGTTGCACCAATGATATGTCCTCCCCTGTGTGAACATAATCCCTACGACACATAAGCCCGCAGGTCTATACTCCAATACATTGAAGCTATACTTTGTGCATGGCAATTCCTGTAATCAAGAAAGACCTCATGCTGCCAATAGTTCCAGGACAACTTATAATTACAGCCTCCTTTGTCAAACCCACTTTCAAGTGGTGGAGGTAAGTTAACCCCATATTGTTCTTATTTAGAGATGCAACCTCAAAAGACACAGAGAATTTGCTCTTTGTGGCTGCTTGGCTAATCCTGCCATGTTCATGGTTCTAACCACTGCTCGGTACTCGCCCGAGCATCACTGTACTCGACATGCTCGGCGAGTATACCCGGGTTGCTTGGGTAGGAGCTCGGGTCTCCTCCCTGCATGTTTGGCGCTCTAGAGAGAGCCAATGAACATGCAGAGATTGCCTGCCACGCACAGTAATGCTGTGTCACCCTGGCCTGGATGCCACAAATATAATAAAGCTGTGTCTGAGAGCAAGGGGGAGGTTCTCTGGTCAGGGGAACATTAGCATGCAATACCTCCTGTCTCAGGCCAGTAGGGGGAGCAGGCTACCCCTATAAAAGCTGGGACTGGGGGCAGGGTTAGGGAGAACTGGACGACCTGTCTCTGGATAGAGAAGTGTCCCAGAGCAGGGACAGACAGTTGTATTGCACCCTAAGAGGACGTGTGGCAGTAGGAGAGCCACAAGCCAGGGACAAGAGGTGAAGTACGCCTGTCCTGGCAGATAAAGAACCAAATTTACCAGACTTTGGCGTCTGAGGCTGTGAGGATTCCACGTCCTACAGCAGATAACCAGTCCGCAGGGGACTGTACGTTCCTTGGCCTAAGAAGCCCGGAGGCTCCGCCACAGCAGAAGGGACCAGCAGAGCCGTACCAGGCCGGGAGTAGAAAGGAACCCACGTTGCAAACCATATGGGCGAGAGGACACGGTGAGCTCGGGACCGTGGGCTGTTACCCTACCAGGAGGAGATAGCCAGAAGGAGCGCAGAGAGCACGGTAGGCCTACACCCTCACCCTGGCCAGGGCCAATTTCCCGTTTGCTCTCAGACATCCAGGCCCCCTCCTAGCCGGCCTGTTTGTGGGTCAGTTCACCTGTTCTAGTAAAGACCCTGGACTGCAACCTGTTGTCTGTGTGCTCCTTGCTCCTCCAGCACTAACGGTACTGGGACGTCCTGCACCATCACCCCCATCTTCCATTATACTGCCCTGGGGCCGCACTCTTCCCGTGGGGAGTCACGCTATCCCAGCTGCATACATCATCAGCCCCAGCGGTCTACCTGGCAGCGGCTGTCCGCACTGACCGCAATCCACGGGTGGCGTAGTCGGACACATCAACAGCGCGTCGCAGACTACCAATGGTCTGACCACCCTGAGCCACGGAGCCGGGTTGCCACTACTACCCCCATCATTTCCCGATTGCCCGGCTCCGAGTGCCCCACGGCCCAGGGGGCGAGTCAGCTTTGGCGTAGTCGGCAGGATAGTAACCAACCCGCCACAAACGGGTATTGCGTGCCTGAAAAAGACTGTACACCTACCTGAAAAGAGGTTTCCCGCCATCCGGAGCAGTTTCCCGCCGTTTTCAGCCGTCTCCCCCATCTTCTGTCGGTTCCCGCCATTTTCAGCCGTTTTCCCGCCATCGGACGCCATCTTCAGGACGCCGCGCGGGAAGAAGAGGGGCGTGGACGTCCAAACCGCGTGAGACCCGAAGCTCCGCCCCACGCACCGACGCTGCGCAAGGTCCTGGAAGGGAGAGAGAGCGACTCTGACCTCACCAGGACGCGACGCAAGGTCCTCATCCAGAGCAGCACCAGCGGAGCCGCGGCCTACAGAAGAGGATCGTCGGAAGGTAGGCCACGCTTAACTAGGGGGGGAGGAAGATGTAGGACACGGAGGCGCCCACTACAACCAGCGCAGCTGCAGCAGCGGTGATGCCATTTTCCCTGCCTTACATCCCTGGAGCGGCCTGGCTGCCTAAGTATTCAGGGAGCCCCATGCCCTAATTGACTTTAAGGAAAGGCTGTACAGTTTATTCCAAGTTTACCCCCTGACAGAGGAACAGAAGGTCAGCATACTGACAGGGCAGTTAACTGGCGCAGCCCAGCGGGAGGTAAAGTCATGGCCCGCTGAGGAGAAAAGAACTGTGAAGGGTATTCTGGCCCGGCTGCGGGGTACCTTTGACACACGTACCTCAGCTGAAATTAAAATGAGGTTCTATGGATGTAAGCAGCGGACACAGGACAGCATCAGAGACTATGCCCTAAATTTGCAGGAAGCCTTGAGGGCCATCCAAAAATTTGACCCTGGCAGCGTGCAGGATACGGATAAGCTACTAACAGAGCAGTTCATAGAAGGTCTGCTGTCTAGCGCCCACAGGACCCAGCTGCGCCTCATGTTCTTTCAGAACCCTGATCTGACCTTTGCCCAATTTAAGGACAGGGCCATAAGGGTGCTCCGTGAACCCGCAACAAGTGGCGCTATAAACCCCCGGCGCCTTGCTCTCACCTACCACCAGGAGGCGGCGCCCTCCTCTATGGACTCTGTGGGGGCCGATGCACAGGCCCTGAACCAAGCCCCGTCGAAAGATCTGCATCACTAAGTCCAGGAGCTCACCAGGAGCATCGCGGCGTTGACCAGGACCATCCAGGCGTTACAAGTGGACCCGTTAAGACCCATCGAGCTGGCTTCAAGTCCGGAGGATGTCCCGTGGCGCCGACAGAGGAGGATCCCGTCGTTCTGAGGGAGGCCCACAGACCACTACGTAGAGGATGGACAGCCCATTTGCCGTCGATGCAACCAGCCCGGACACATTTCCAGGTACTGTAATTTAAACGGGTCCAACCTGGGGCAGAGGGCCAACCCCCAGGCATAAGATCACCAGGCCCTTACAATTGGCGTAATAAGTACGTTGGGGGGCGCCCGGTTTTACCCGTGGTGCTGGACGGTATCCCCATGAGCGCCTTGCTGGATACCGGGTTGCAAGTAACCACTATCCCTTATGTACTTTTTAAGCAGTATTGGACTGATGCTGATATAACACGGTATCCAGACAGTGACTTGAGCATCATCGCCAGTAATGGCTTGCCCGTGCCGCAGATGGGGTTCAAGGAGATGACCATTAAGATTGGTAAAGTTGAACTACCGGCACAGGGAGTGATTATTGTGGACATTGACCGTCTTGAAAGTCACCCTAAAATAACCTTGGGTACTAACGTGATTGAAAATTGTGTTTCAGAGGTAATTGTAATTCTACAGCAGGTGGCAGTGAATGCTAGTTCCAGCCAACAGAGAGTCCTCAACAAAGAGATAAAAGCCCTGATGAGACGGCAGCAGGTAGAACTGTCTGGTGGTAAGATCGGTAGCGTAAGAATGAGTGACCCATTCCCCATCTCCATGCTTCCCAAAAGTGAAATGATGATCTGGTGTCGGACTGCAATCGGGTTGAGAGGTAGAGACTACCAAGCCATGGTAGAACCCGTGTACTCGGACAGCAGGCCCACCATTTTGACAGCCTGGGGGGTGGTTGATGTCCGTCATGGGAGGGTGCCCGTCCGCATCCTCAACATTGGGGAGAGGGAGGTACATCTACCCAGGTACACTACACTTGCCAAACTGTTTGCGGTTGAGCACAAAGCTATCAGGGCCGTGGAACCCTTGCCTCCATCTCCACAGGCGGAGGGTAATGGCTCCCAGAAACAAAAGGAGGCCTGGTGCCAGAAACTCCATGTGGGTGCTGACTCCACTCCCCTGCACCAAAAACAAGGAGTCTACCGGGTGGTACAGGAGTATGAGAGAGTCTTTAGTAAGCACGCGCTAGACTTCGGCAGAGTAAAAGGGATAGAACACCACATCCCCACAGGGAGCCATCCACCAATAAAAGAGAGACACAGGCCTGTACCCCCTGCACATTATCAGAACGCCAAGGGTATGCTGCGGGAAATGAAAGAAGCTGGGGTCATTAGAGATAGCTGTAGCCCCTGGGCAGCCCCCCTGGTTCTGGTAAAAAAGAAAGACGGCACCATGAGAATGTGCGTGGACTATAGACAAATCAACCGTATCACCCACAAAGACGCATATCCGCTGCCTAGAATAGAGGAGTCTTTAGCCGCACTAAAATCAGCTAACTTCTTTTCTACTTTGGACCTTACTAGCGGGTACTGGCAGGTTCCTGTGGCAGAGGCTGACAAGGAGAAGACCGCCTTCACCACCCCGATGGGACTGAGCGAGTTCAACTGTATGCCCTTCGGGCTCTGCAACGCATCAGGGACCTTCCAGAGGCTGATAGAATGCAGTCTAGGGCACCGAAACTTCGAGACGGTCCTCCTTTACCTGGACGACGTGATCGTCTATTCGAAGACTTTCGAGGACCAGCTAAAGCACCTGGCTGAGGTGTTCGAAGCCCTGGCAGGCTATGGCCTGAAGGTGAAACCATCGAAGTGTCACCTGTTGAAAGGTCCAGTACCTAGGGCACGTGGTAAGTGCGGAAGGAGTAGCCCCCGACCCTGACAAGGTCACAGCAATTAAGAGCTGGCCAAGCCCCTCGAACATCAAAGAAGTGAGGCAGTTCCTCAGGTTGGTAGGCTACTACCGAAGGTTCATCCCCGGGTTCACTAAGATGGCAGCTCCTATGCAGGACCTCCAGAAGCCAAAAGCCACCCTTCAAGTGGGATAAACCCGAAGAGGAGTCCTTCTGCCAGTTGAAGATGGCCCTCACAGGAGATGAGATCCTGGCCTACCCTGATTATGGCCAGCCTTTTATTCTCCACACAGACGCCAGTAATGTGGGACTGGGAGCCGTACTGTCACAAAACCAACAGGGCAGAGAAAGGGTGATCGCGTACGCCAGCCGGAAGCTGAGGCCCACCGAGAGGAACCTGGAGAATTACAGCTCCTTCAAGCTAGAATTCTTGACGGTGGTGTGGGCCGTAACGGAACGCTTCAAGCATTACCTGGCCTCCGCAAAGTTCACTGTGTACACGGACAACAACCCGTTGACACACCTAGACAGTGCAAGGCTTGGTGCCCTGGAACAGCGGTGGGTGGCCCGTCTCTCCAATTAGGACTTCGTGATCAAGTACCGGGCAGGCAAAACCAATGCCAACGCTGACGCGCTGTCGAGAATGCCTCACTTACCTGAAGGTGACGAAGACCCAGAAGAGCTGGAGGAGGTAGAACTCCCCGCGTTTCACGCAGTGGGGCCGCTCAATACTCCCACCGCGTGAAAGAGGAAGATTTAACAACCGTTATGATCAATCCCCTACCTCACCACAGCTGGGCCGAGACCCAAGATAGTGACCCTGCAATCCGCCTGGTGAAAGATCTGCTGACCCAGGAAGATGCCCGCTTAGATCCGGATGCTCCAGAGGAAGCCAAGCAGCTTTGGAAAGAGAAGAGCAAGCTGTTCCTCTATGAAGGCAAGCTGTGCAGAAGACTTGTCAACCACCGGACACACGAGCTGACCTGGCAAGTCGTGGTCCCAAGGCGGGATGCAGCTATGGTCCTGGGGGCTTACTATGACAGAGCGGGGCACTTCGGTTGGAAGAAACTGGAGTTCCTGCTAAGAGGACGGTTCTTTTGGGTCGGCATGAGAGGTGCTGTAGAGAAGTGGTGCCGGGACTGTGGCCCTTGTAACTTAAGGAGAAAAGACCGCACCAGCCAGAAGACACCCTTGAAGCCCATCGTCACCCAGCAGCCTCTTGAGCTGGTAGCTCTGGACCACGTCAAATTGGCTCCAAGCCGGTCAGGATACATCTACACCCTGACAATTGTGGACCACTATTCCCGTTTTCTAGTGGTGGTCCCGGTAAAAGACTTGACAGCCCAAACGGCAGCCAGAGCCTTCCAGCAATACTTCTGCCATCCACACGGGTATCCGGAACAAGTCCAGACAGACCAGGGTCCAGCGTTCGAGGCCGAAATCTTCCAGGAGTTCTGCAACCTCTATGGTTGTAAGAAGATTCGGACAACGCCTTACCACCCACAAACCAACGGGATGTGTGAGAAAATGAACAATATAGTCATTGATCTCCTGAAGACGTTGCCCCTAGAGGAACGCAGCCTGTGGCCAGAAAAACTGCCGGATCTAATAGACTTATACAACCATATCCCGGTGAATGCTACAAACTACACCCCGGCTTACCTGATGCGAGCTAGACCAGGTAAGCTGCCCGTAGACCTGGAGATGGGAGTCCTAACACCTGAGGACACCTCCCCGGATGCGGACTGGGATACGGATAGGCAACTGCAGTACAAGAAGATACAGGAGAGTGTGGAGAAGAGCCTGGCCCAGGTGAGAGAGAGGCAAGAAAAACTCTTCAACCAACACGCCCCTGCTGGTCCCCTAGAACCTGGTGAGCAGGTCCTGAAGCGAAAGAGAAGGCTTTACAAGTTGGACGACCAGTGGGAGAGGGAACCCAACACCGTACTGCAGTCTGACCACGACAACCCGAAGGTGTGCGTGATCACCAAGGACGGAGGAGAAACCACTAGTATCGTCTCCAGAGACCACCTCAAAAGATGCCCCGAGCAACTCCATAGTGCAGAAGAGGATCAAAGTGACCTTGAACCCGCAGAGGACAAGGAAGAAATGATCAGCACCGTTCTCGGAGAGTTCCCTCAGTCCTTGACTCGAATGAATGATGCCATAGTGGTACCCGTCCTGCATTTCCTGCAACCGACTGAGCAGCAACCTGCACCAGAGCCGGAAGGTGAAGAAGAGCAAGCAGTTCCAGAGGCAGAAGAGCCTGTACCAGCAGCCCAGGAGAGTCAACCCTCTGCTGACAGTAAGCCTGCCATGCCTGCGGTGAGCCAAAGGACCCGCAGACAGCTGCCTGCCCTACCTGTAAGTCCAGCTGGTAGCTGTACCCCTAACGCTAGTGGGGAAAGCCAGGTCGGTCCACCACCAGACAGTGGGTTACGCAGGTCAACCAGGAGCACAAAGGGGCAGATACCCGCTCGCTGGAGAATATAGGGTGCACTAAAATTGTAAATAACCCTGTTGCCAAATGTTGAAATGTTTGCAAAGTTACCTGCATGATTATTAATAGTGTATTTCAGTTTCTTGCAGTTACCGTACGGACTCAAAGGTTATGGACTTTTAATAACCGGGACTTTGTATGGACTGCGTTCGGAGCCTGACCAAGGAATGAACTAAGACTGTAAAGGACTTGGGGTAGGACAGACCCCCACCTGGTTAAGGCTCCCCGTTGTGTTGGTGATATGGACACCCAGTCACAGACCACACTGTGACCTTAAGAACTCAATCTGTGCGTCATTTGTCTACTAATGTTTTATAGTCGTGTATATTATCTTTGTTTACTGTTTAGTCCCAGAGTACTAAATTCTACTAGGGGGGAATGTGTCACCCTGGCCTGGATGCCACAAATATAATAAAGCTGTGTCTGAGAGCAAGGGGGAGGTTCTCTGGTCAGGGGAACATTAGCATGCAATACCTCCTGTCACAGGCCAGTAGGGGGAGCAGGCTGCCCCTATAAAAGCTGGAACTGGGGGCAGGGTTAGGGAGAACTGGACGACCTGTCTCTGGATAGAGAAGTGTCCCAGAGCAGTGAGGGACAGTTGTTTTGCACCCTAAGAGGACGTGTGGCAGTAGGAGAGCCACAAGCCAGGGACAAGAGGTGAAGTACGCCTGTCCTGGCAGATAAAGAACCAAATTTACCAGACTTTGGCGTCTGAGGCTGTGAGGATTCCACGTCCTACAGCAGATAACCAGTCCGCAGGGGACTGTACGTTCCTTGGCCTAAGAAGCCCGGAGGCTCCGCCACAGCAGAAGGGACCAGCAGAGCCGTACCAGGCCGGGAGTAGAAAGGAACCCACGTTGCAAACCATACGGGCGAGAGGACACGGTGAGCTTGGGACCGTGGGCTGTTACCCTACCATGAGGAGATAGCCAGAAGGAGCGCAGAGAGCACGGTAGGCCTACACCCTCACCCTGACCAGGGCCAATTTCCCGTTTGCTCTCAGACATCCAGGCCCCCTCCTAGCCGGGCCTGTTTGTGGGTCAGTTCACCTGTTCTAGTAAAGACCCTGGACTGCAACCTGTTGTCTGTGTCCTCCTTTCTCCTCCAGCACTAACGGTACTGGGACGTCCTGCACCATCACCCCCATCTTCCATTATACTGCCCTGGGGCCGCACTCTTCCCGTGGGGAGTCACACTATCCCAGCTGCATACATCATCAGCCCCAGCGGTCTACCTGTTAGCGGCTGTCCGCACTGACCGCAATCCACGGGTGGCGTAGTCGGACACATCAACAGCGCGTCGCAGACTACCAATGGTCTGACCACCCTGAGCCACGGAACCAGGTTGCCACTACTACCCCCATCGTTTCCCGATTGCCCGGTTCCGAGTGCCCCACAGCCCAGGGGGCGAGTCAATGCCGTAGCCATGTTGGTTGTTGGCATTACAGTGATTGGCTGGCCGCACAGCGTCATCAGGTCTATATCAGACCTTGAGCCTCTATGCTCGCCACAGTCTAAGCCGGAAATAGGTAGAGTAGGGAGAGGTGCTGCTGAGCTAGGGAGAGAATTGTCAGTTTATTAGTTAGTATAGGTATTCCACACCAAGATATATATATCCATCTGAACTAACAGTCCTTCTGAGGACTTCTAATCCAGGCAGGCAGGGTTTGTGGCAGTTAGTGTATACAGCACAAGAGGGTCCATTGCACGTTCTGTCTGCTGCAGTTACAGATATCCATATAGCTCTACATATCAGGGCTATTTTTTTTTGCTCTTAATCCTGATTATTTGCTTAAAAAGCAATACAGTGCTCCATTTTACTGCTCTATTTGCTTGTTAGCAATTTTTATTTTATTCACATTGCTGTATTGTGGAAGCAGAGACACTTTTCCATCATCAGACTTGATCCCATATTACTGCGGTAATAATAAAGACATTTTTTGGAGCGTGCCAAATATTACCCTCCATTTAAAGTCAGCCAGCTGTGTTGAATCTATTCACACTTGGTCGCTGACCAATACCACATCTATAAGGCCACTTCCTAAAACCGTGGTCATCAGACGTGATCCCATATTACTGCCGTAATAATTCTGACATTTTTGGGAGTGTGTCAAATATTCTACTCCATTTAAAGTCTGGCAGTTGTGTGTTGTTCCAAACTATTCACACTTGGTCACTGACAAATATCAAACTACAATGCCAGTGCCTAAAATTTTGGTCATCAGACGTGATCCCATATTACTGCGCTAATAATACAGAATTTTTTGGGAGCGTGTCAAATATTATACTCCATTTAAAGTCGGGCAGTTGTGTGTTGTTCAAACCTATTCACACTTGGTCGCTGACCAATACTATGCTAATAGGTCACTTCCTAAAACCATGGTCATCACACGTGATCCCATATTACTATGGTAATAAATCTGACATTTTTTGGAGCGTGCCAAACACTACCCTCCATTTAAAGTCAGCAAGGTGTGTTTTGTTGAACCTATTCACACTTGGTCACTGACCAATACTATACTATAAGGCCACTGTCGTCAAACGTGATCCCATATTACTGCGGTAATATTACAGACATTTTGTGGGGCAGACAACATAATATTACACTCCATTTAAAATAGGCAAGGCGCGTGGCAAGGGGCATGGAAGTGGACGTGATGGTGATAGTGCGGCAGAGGACGAGGCCATGGACAAGCTGAAACTGTGCCTGCTGAGGGAGCACAACAAACACCCACATCATGTCGAACTACCTTCCTCTCCCACTTACTAGGGGGCCGCACAACACCACTCTTGAACACAGAGCAGTGTGAAAAGGTTGTTGATTGGATAGCAGATAAAGCTTCAAGTCAGTTTGCCACCACCACCACCACATCTTCCACACGGTCAAGTCTCAGTAGCCGTGAGTCTGGACCACATATTCCTCACCCTGATTCTCCTTCCTCCCACCATGCCGAGTGGCTGGAGACAACTAATCCCACATCTGGACACTCCAAAGAGCTGTTCATTTTTCCATTTATACATTCGGGCCTCTCGCCCGGTCCACTTCAAGCGGAGCAAGAGGAGATCGCATGTAGCGATGCCCAAATGTTTGAGCAGCCACAGTTGGAAACTGTCGCAAAAAGGTGGATGATGATGTTGAGACACAATTGCCACCAAGTCAGGAGGAGGTCCAGGGTACGTACGTGGAAGGCGAGGTGGTGGATGATGTAGTCACTGACATGCATTCGAGGGCAGCAGCACACAAGGGGAGGTGTAGCACCACAACAGGCATGAACAAACAATGGGGTGGCCACAGACACAAGGCGGGCAACTGTTCCCCGGAACATCAACATGAGGAAAGTTGCCAGTCCAAATGTTAGGTCTTTCAGAGTCAGGCTCTATTTTAAAGACTGTCCAGCATCAGCAGGGGCAGCAAAACTACCAGCCGGACCTCCACCAGTATGCTCAGGCACATGACAGCAAAGTACTCGACTAGTTGGGCTGAATGCCAGGGTCCAGAAACAGTGTCTGTGGTTGACACCACTGCCTTTTCCGCTTATCTGCGTGCTCGCCAATCCTCTATCCATGGCGGAGGTGAAGATGCCTCCCGCCCTGCACCTGTCATTGCACACCGTCAGTGTCCAAGTCCTTGTTCCCGCACAGCGTTCAGTTGTCCCTACCCCAGTCCTTTGAATGCAAGGGCAAATACGCAGCCAACACCCCACAGGCCACACTACTACTAAACGCACACATTTCTTGAATGCTTGCACTTGAAATATTGCCTTTTAGGTTCATTGGGACTGAATCTTTCTGGAAACCTGATGGCAGCGGCCGTCCCTCTGTATTCGGTCCCAAGCCGCCACTATTTCTCCTGCATTACACAAGCAAGTGTCCCAGAACATTACCCGTGCAGTCAACAACGCAGTTACTGGGCAGGTCCATCTAACGGTACATCTTGCTGCCAGCACGCAGTGGAAGCCAGGATCTAGTTGGACCTTGGAACGAAACACATCCTCCCAAAGTCGAGGATTGGGTCCCTGGGTCAATCAGGGTTGCCCCCACATTCAACAGCTCCTGCACCTCCTCCTCATCAGCCTCCATCTTTGAAATGACAACATCAGTTGCTTGAAGCTGGAAGCACTGCCTTGGCCAAGCGGCAACAGGCTCTCCTGAAGCTAATATGCTTAGGGGACAAACTGCTCATCTTTGAAAAGTTGTTGACAGCTGTAACAGAGCAGGCAGATCTGTGGCTGTCACCGCTGAACCTACAGCCAGGCATGGATATTTGTGACAATGGCCGGAACCTGATGACGACTCTGAAGCTAGGTATTATGATCTGCAACATGTACTAAGGAAAGACAGGGGAAAGCTGTCCCTACAGTAAGACTAAGCTGAATCCCTACGATGTAGCGGGCTGCCTGTTCCTAGCAAACAGACCCGCCTTAGTCCTCGGCTAGTCTGAACAAAGACCTATAGCATTAAGGGAGGGGTCCCTAAAAGGACTAAGGACTGGGACAAAAATGGGACACCTCCAAAACAGAGAAGTTGCTGCAGAACAAAAAAAGACAAACTGACAAAACGTACTAGAGGTCCCAGAGGACCAAGCGAACTGACAGAAAAAGGCACCGAAGCACCAGGCTAGAGAAACAGTCAAATACTGTAGTCCAGCACAGCCAGAAGGGCAGAGCTGGAATATAAAGGCAGATGGTCACGTTACCGCAAAACACAAGATGGAAAAAACAAACAGGAGGGTTCTAACAGTACCCCCCTTTTATGAGGATCCTCCGGATCCTCCAGGCCCAGGCCTATCCGGAAACCTCCTGTGGAAAGCTTTAACAAGCCTAGGAGCAGAGACATCATCCGCCCTTACCCAGGAGTTGTTTTCGGACCGAAACTCTTCCAGGAGACAAGATACTGTAATATCCCTCTATGCCATCTAGAATTCAAGATACAAGAAATTTCATATTCGTCGTCTCCACCACAGGAGGAACTGTGACAGTGACGTCCCTATCAGATACGTCAGCCTTTTTCAACAAGGAAACATGAAACACAGGATTAATCTTCCAGGAGGTATGGACACCCAACCTAACAGCAGACGGGTTAACAACCTGAAGCACTTTAAATGGACCCACAAACGTAGGACCCAGTTTTTTAGAGGGAATCCTCAACCGCAGATTCTTCCAGGACAACCAAACCATGTCACCCACAGTAAACAAAACCTCCTTACGTTTCCTGTCAAAATACTTCTTGGACTTCTTGTTAGCCTCTTGAAGGTTGCAACATACATTAGCCCAAACTCTCTCCAAATCACCGGAAAAATTCTCCTCCACCGGCAACGCCAACCCCAATTTGGAGAACGAACCAAAAGACGGATGTCTCCCAGTACAACAAAAAAAAGGAGAATACCCAGCAGAGGAGGATGTATGATTGTTAAGAGCAAATTCTGCGAGAGGCAGAAACTCAGACCACCCCTCTTGATTGTCCGCCACAAAACAACGCAAAAACTGTTCAACATCCTGGTTCTTTCTTTCAGTCTGTCCATTAGACTCAGGATGATAACCAGACAAAAATGACAAATGGACTCCCAACCTGTCACAAAAGGCACGCCAAAAGCGAGCCACAAACTGAGGTCCTCTATCAGAAACAATATCCGTGGGAACGCCATGGAGCTTGACAATCTCCTTAACAAACGCCTTAGCGAGTGTCTTGGCGCAGGGCAACTTAATGAATGGAACCAAATGACACATCTTACTAAAACGGTCCACGACCACCCAGATGACAGTGAAACCCTCGGACACAGGAAGATCAGTAATAAAATCCATTGTGAGATGCGTCCAAGGCGCACTAGGAACCTCCAGAGGGCAAAGCAACCCCGCAGCAGGAGTATGTGAAGCCTTTGACCTAGCACACACAGTACACTGACGCACCCACTTGATGACTTCCTTCTGCCATCCAGGCTACCAAAAACTGCGACTGATAAGTCTCTTAGTCTCCGAAATTCCTGGATGACCTGCCAACTGAGACTCATGACACTCCACAAACAAATCTCTCCTAAAGGCTCTAGGCACGAACAACCTCCCATGGGGAGTGTTAGATGGAGCATCATCTTGAGCTTTCAGAATCCCATTCTCGAAAACGGAGTCCAAAGCCGCCACCACAAATCCTTTCTGTAAAATGCTCTCCTCCTCCTCGGCACCGACCGTAGGAGAGAAGCTGTGAGATAAAGCATCGGCTTTAACATTCTTAGTACCAGGGATATAGGTAACAGAAAAATGAAACTGAGAAATAAAAAGTGCCCACCTAGCTTGACGGGCATTCAAGCGCTTGGCAGCATACAGATAGATCAAATTCTTATGATGTGTGAAAACCTGAATAGGAAATCTAGCGCCTTCCAAAAAATGACGCCAATGTTCAAACACGTTTAATAGCCAGCAACTCCCGATTTCCAACATTCAGTTCGGTTTCCGAAAATTTTTTCGAAAAGAAGGCACAAGGATGTACTCCACCCTTCTTCTCCTGAGACAAAACTGCTCCGACCTCCACCGATGAAGCATCGACCTCGACCAAAAAAGGCTTGGTCTCATCAGGCTGCATAAGGATAGGGGCAGAACTGAACCTCTCTTTGAGATACTCAAACGCTTCAATGGCTTCAGTAGTCCACTGGGCCGTATTCGCACCTTTCCTGGTGAGATCGGTTAGAGGTTTAACAATTACAGAAAAATTCTTAATGAATTTCCTGTAATAATTGGCAAAACCCAAAAATCTGTGTACAGAGTTCAAACCAATAGGCCTAGGCCATTCCTGCACAGCCTGAACCTTCACAGGGTCCATCTCAAAGCCCTCGCTGGAGACAATGTAGCCCAAAAAACTTGTTCTCTGCACAGCGAACTCACATTTCTCCAGCTTAGCAAAGAGTGAATTATCACTCAATAACTGCAAAATTTCACGTACACTCTGCCAATGGGACTCGAGATCTGGTGAATAAATCAAAATGTCATCCAAATACACAACCACATTCTTACCAATCAAAGGTCTCAGGATATCATTAATAAGGTTCTGAAAAAATGCAGGTGCATTGGTAAGACCGAAAGGCATCACCAGATTCTCAAAATGACCCACAGGAGTGTTAAAAGCAGTTTTCCATTCATGACCCTTTGTAATGCACACGCCCGGGCTGAGCGGCGTGTGCGTGTGATTGTAGTGATTCCACTGTACCGTACCGGAGAGTGCCTGGAGGGGCGTAACTAAGTGTCTGCCCAATCTGACCAAGATCGCACGACGGCATACGACGCCAGTGCACCAGGGAGGAACCGAGCAGAGGTACCAGGGTCTACTCCAGGTCAGACTCCGGACACGGCTGTTGGCCCACACCAGGGAATACAAGAACTGGAAGGTTTAGGCTGGCACACTGGTATGCAGACGGGGAGGTACTGGCAGGTACAACAGGTTGGAGCACAGAGAGGATAGAACCCAGTACAGACTGGGACTTCTGGAATAGAACCGCAGAAGCGGTATACAAACACAGCAGGTTGAGAGCAAGACGAGGCCGCCAGGAGCGGAGCAAAGAGTCAGAGCAGAGCGAGGCTGCCGGAGCAGCGAGCAAAGGGTCTGAGCAGAGCGAGACTGCCGGAGCAGCGAGCAAAGGGTAAGAGCAGGGTAGGACTGCCGGAGCAGTGAGCAAGAGGAAACAGAGCGAGACTGCCGGAGCAGCGAGCAAAGGGTCAGAGCAAACTACCGGAGCAGCAATCTAGAGGGAGCAGGGCGAGACTGTCAGAGCAGCGAGCAAGAGGGAGCAGGGCGAGGCTGCCAGAGCAGTGAGCAAAGGGTAAGAGCAGACTGCCGGAGCAGCGAGCAAGAGGGAGCAGAGCGAGACTGCCAGGGCAGCGAGCAAAGGGGAGAGAGCAGAACGAGACTGCCGGAGCAGTGAGAAAGAAGGAGCAGAGCGAGACTGCTGGAGCAGTGAGAAAGAAGGAGAGAGCAGAACGAGACTGCCGGAGCAGTGAGAAAGAGGGAGCTGAGCGAGACTGCCGGAGCAGTGAGGTAAAGGGAGAGAGCAGGACGAGACCGCCTGGAGCGGTGAGAAAGAGCAGAGCAGGACGAGACCGCCTGGAGCGGTGAGCAAGAGCAGAGCAGGACGAGACCGCCTGGAGCGGTGAGCAAGAGCAGAGCAGGACGAGACCGCCTGGAGCGGTGAGCAAGAGCGGAGCAGGACGAGACCGCCTGGAGCGGTGAGCAAGAGCAGAGCAGGACGAGACCGCCTGGAGTGGTGAGCAAAAGCAGAGCAGGACGAGACCGCCTGGAGCGGTGAGCAAGAGCAGAGCAGGACGAGACCGCCAGGAGCGGTGAGCAAGAGCAGAGCAGGACGAGACCGCCTGGAGCGGTGAGCAAGAGCAGAGCAGGACGAGGCCACCTGGAGCGGTGAGCAAGAGCAGAGCAGGACAAGGCCGCCTGGAGCGGTGAGCAAGAGCAGTGCAGGATGAGGCCGCCAGGAGCGGTGAGCAAGAGCAGAGCAGGATGAGGCCGCCTGGAGCGGTGAGCAAGAGCAGAGCAGGACGAGGCCGCCAGTAGCAGTGAGCAAGAGCAGGACGAGGCCGCCTGGAGCGGTGAGCAAGAGCAGAGCAGGGGGGACAGGGCTCTGTTCACACGGAACAGACAGGAAGGGAAAGGCAGAGCCAGATACCCACAGGGTACTTGCAGAGAAGTAGCGAGTGGACCACAAACTCACAAACGGGAGTACAGAGACAACAAGCAGGAGTTAGGTACGAGTTCAGACTCTGCAGAAAAAGGAAAGGAACGGACATAGAGAAAAAACAGGTAAAAGATAGGAGAGAGTTCAGACTGGAACTGAGTGTACGGAGGAGACCGACACTGCAGCGGAATACAGGAGCGGGTCTGGGAATACGGCCCCCAGAGGGGCGGGACGAACAGGCAAGGAGCGTGTTCAGACAGGACAGACAAGATACAGGAGCAGGTCTAGGTAATTGGCCCCTAGAAGGCGGGAGGAACAGGCTAGGAGCGTGTTCAGACAGGCCTGGAAATACAGCCTCCAGGATAGGCAGACAAGAGACAAGGAACGTGTACAGACTGCAGGTTAGGGTACACAGATAGGACACAGTACAGACATGGGAACAGATACTGCAAGACAGGTAACATAGACAGGACCTGGCATGTCAGAGACAAAAGCCAACTGACAGGGCAAGATGCTCAGGCAGGGATTGATTGGAGCAGCTGGGTTAAATACCAGGTGACAGACAGCAATAGGCTGAGGACGCACAAGGGGTGTGACCCACAGCAGGTACAAAAAGTAGGAAGTGATCGGGCGCCGCCCTTAAGCAGCAGAAACAGACACAAACAGACAGCATGGAGGGAAGCCAGAGAGACATTCTCAAGTGCGCGCTCTTGCACAGTGGGAGATGGACCACTATGCAAAGACGCCGCCAGGTATGTTACAGTACCCCCCCCCTTACGCCCCCTCTTCTTCAGGCTTGCCAGAATCTTCCGCAGGGAATTCGAGGGCCAATCCTTCACTTCAAGGAGATCACTTCCACTGTCCACAGTCCACAGGAAAAACTGGTCTCATCTGGTTAGCTAAGATGCTACCTCCTATCCAGCCTTCCTCAGCAACAGACGAAACGGGTGGAGTACCAGGAACAGCACACAAGGAAGTCTCTCTCCACATATTTTCAGGTGGCACCCCAGAGGGTACAGGAGACAACTGGAAGTCCTCCACCGGGTTGGAGGGGAGCAGAGACTTGGGGGTAATCTCTGCTTCGAGGTACATCTTGTCAAACTCACAGGAAGAAATAGACGGGTTATCAGGTACAGGGTGAGAAAAAGTCACTGTCTCTTTGTTATCTGGTGGTACCCCGGAGGATTCAGGAAACAACTGAAGGACCTCCGCCGGGTCAGAAGAGTGCAGAGGCTCGGGGAAAATATGTGCTTCAGAGTACACTAGGTCGGACACACTGGACGAAGCAGGCGAGGTATCGGGTGCCGAGTATAGGAAAGTCTCTGTCCATTCACCACCAGGTGGCACACCAAAGGGTTCTGGAGACAACTGGAGGTCCTCCGCCTGGTCGGAGGGGTGTAGAGACTCAAGAATAACCTCTGCTTCGGAGTACACTAGGTTAGACTCACTAGGCGAAGCGAGCGAGGTATCAGATCCAGGATATAGGAAAGTCTCTGTCCATTCACCACCAGGTGGCACCCCGAAGGGTTCTGGAGACAACTGGAGGTCCTCCGCCTGATCGGAGGGGTGTAGAGACTCGGGAGTAACCTCTGCTTCGGAGTACACTAGGTTGGACTCACTGGACGAAGCGAGCAAGGTATCAGGTACAGAGTATAGGAGAGTCTCTGTCCTTTCGCTACCAGGTAGCACCCCGAAGGCCTCAGGAGACAACTGGAGGTCCTCCGCCAGGTCGGAGGGGTGAAGAGACTCATGGGTAACCTCTGCTTCGGAGTACACTAGGTCGGACTCACTGGATGAAGCAGCCAAGGTATCAGGTACCGAGTATAGGAAAGTCTCTGTCCATTCGCTACCAGGTAGCACCCCGAAGGGTTCAGGAGACAACTGGAGATCCTCCGCCTGATCGGAGGGGTGTAGAGACTCGGGGGTAAGCTCTGCTTCGGAGAACACCAGGTCGGACTCACTGGACGAAGCGGGCGAGGTATCAGGTGCAGAGTATAGGGAAGTCTCTCTCCAATTGTCATCAAGTGGTATCCCGGGGGATTCAGGAGGCAACAGGGGGTCCTCCGGTGTGGATTCTGGGTGGGCAGCAGTCTCTTCGGGCAGCAGAACTGGTGCACTACCCACGCACATTACCCGTCGGGGCTTCTCCGGGATACAGGGAGATGAAGCTTCAGTAGGGACTTCAAGGTTGGGGTCAGGAGGTCTCAGGGAGGACAGACCCTGGCGTGACGGCTTGCCTCTACGTCTAGCACGTCTGGACTGCCTCTTGAGGTTGGGAGAAGTATTCCGGAGAGTGTAGTCACCCTGTGAGGATTCTGGATGGGCAGTAGTCTCATTGGGCTGGAGGACTATTGCGCTACCCACACACATTACCCATCGGGGCTGCTCCGGGATACTGGGAAGTGAAGCTTCAGCAGGAGCCTCCGGGTTAGGATCATCGAAGACCATTAGAAAGGCCACCAGGAAGGCCATTATGTCCAGGACGATAGGATCCTGTGCGTCCCATAGGGGGATGATCCAATTCAAGGCATCACCCGCTAGGTAAGACATCATGAATCCCACCTTAACCCGATCTGTGGGAAAACATAGAGGGTAGAACTTGAAGTGTAGCATGCATTGCTCCACAAATGCACGACTCTGTCTTGGATCCCCATAGTAACGTGGCGGATCCGCAGGAACGAGAGCAGATAGATCCATCTGGACGGGTGCATAATTCGCCTGGAACTCAGCTGAGAAAAAAAAAATTATTTATTTATTTTTAATGCACGTATTCGCTGGAAAACGTCTCAGAGAGCGAAGGCCGTGGGGCTCAACGGGAACCATGGCCTGAGCATGCTGAATGCACATGACGCGCCCCCTGGGCCATATTCTTTAGGGGAATACCCGGAGCCGGATCAGATGGGGGTTGTAGTCTCCGAGTGGCTGTGACCCGGTCCGTGCCCAGGGTGTCAAGCTCAGTGTGTGGCAGTCCTTACTGATGTTACTAAAGTTCTTTATGTCGACTACGCCACCCGTTGAATTGCGGTCACTACGGCCGCCGCTGCAGCAGGGTCCGCTGAGGCTGATGGTGTTTGTGCAGCTTAGGTAGTATAACCCCCAACGGGAGGGGTATAGCCTCAGGGGGTCAGGTGCAGAGGATGGTGGTTGTGGAAGTGCAGGGATGATGGTAATGAGAGTCAGAGTCGGGTTGTGCAGTTCAGGGTTCTTTACTTACTGCAGATGTTCCGGTCACTCCGGCCTTGAGTGACCACCCGAGCCGTGCTGCGTCCACCAGGTCCTGGACTCGGCCAACCCCCAAGTAGTTCTGGAGCGTGGTTCTGAGCTCCCGTTCTGTCCTGTCCTCGTCTCTGGCCTTCCCCACCAGGGATCCACCTATGTCCGGCTCCCTCGGGCCTTCTGTTGGCGAACCCTTGACTCTGGGTTCCCTGACCCTATGCGTGGTCTGCCTTCTGGGTGGATATGGTGGGTGGCCGTGGCAGATGCTGCCCACGGCCTCCGGTCTCTGGCTGGGGTATGTTGTAGCCCCCCACCAGTTTGGGATCCGGTACCCTGTTGCCAACTCTTCACCCTGTGGTTGTATTTGGGGTCTCAGAGTTCCTTCTTTCTCCCCCTCTGGGTCTTTCTTGCTCTCCTCTCTCACTCTTGGGCTGGGGCTGCTCTGCTCTTCTGCTCTCTTCCACTGCTCTGCAAAGACTCACAGCCTGACTGACTGACTGACCGACTGTGGCTGACTGACTGACCCTGATCTTAGATGGTGCCCACCTTAAATACTCCCTCTATGTGTGAGCTCAGGTGACCAGCACCCAATGAGCTCCTACCTTTACCCAGGCTGCTCCCCCTATCTGCCCCTACACTACTGGGATGTACCACCCCCCTCCCACTCCAGCCAGGAACAGACTCGGTCGTACCTGCACATTTCTAAGTGGGAGTACCGTTGGTCTGTTCCTCGGAAATGGGATGTGTGTAGTGCATGCAGCTTACTGAGCTCAGTTCCACACTCCATCCTTACCCGGGAGTGGAATATCACACCTCTGGCTGAGGTGCAATACCCCTGTAGCAGCCGAATCCTCAGGGTGCTACACACACGCCCGGGCTGAGCGGCGTGTGCGTGTGATTGTAGTGATTCCACTGTACCGTACCGGAGAGTGCCTGGAGGGGCGTAACTAAGTGTCTGCCCGATCCGACCAAGATCGCACGACGGCATAAGACGCCAGTGCACCAGGGAGGAACCGAGCAGAGGTACCAGGGTCTACTCCAGGTCAGACTCCGGACACGGCTGTTGGCCCACACCGGGGAATACAGGAACTGGAAGGTTTAGGCTGGCACACTGGCATGCAGACGGGGAGGTACTGTCAGGTACAACAGGTTGGAGCACAGAGAGGATAGAACCCAGTACAGACTGGGACTTCTGGAACAGAACCGCAGAAGCAGTATACAAATGACGCGCCCCCTGGGCCATATTCTTTAGGGGAATACCCGGAGCCGGATCAGATGGGGGTTGTAGTCTCCGAGTGGCTGTGACCCGGTCCGTGCCCAGGGTGTCAAGCTCAGAGTATGTGGCAGTCCTACAGATGTTACAAAGTTCGTTATGTCGACTACGCCACCCGTTGGATTGCGGTCACTACGGCCGCCGCTGCAGCAGGGTCCGCTGAGGCTGATGGTGTTGGTGCAGCTTTAGATAGTATAACCCCCAACGGGAGGGGTATGGCCTCAGGGGGTCAGGTGCAGAGGATGGGGGTTGTGGTGGTGCAGCGTAGATGATAATTAAAGACAGAGTCGGGTTGTGCAGTTCAGGGTGTTTACTTACTGCAGATATTCCGGTCACTCCGGCCTTGAGTGACCACCCGAGCCGTGCTGCGTCCACCAGGTCCTGGATCCAGCCAACCCCCAAGCAAGTCCGGAGCGTGTCCCTGAGCCCTCCTTCTTGTCCTTTCTTCTGGCCTTCCCCACCAGGGATCCACCTAGGTCCAGCTCCCTCGGGCCTTCTGTTGGGAGACCCTTGGCTCTGGGTTCCCTGACCCTACACGTGGTTTGCCTTCAGGGTGGATGTGGTGGGTGGCCGTGGCAGATCCTGCCCATGGCCTCCGGTCTCTGGCTGAGGTATGCTTTAGCCCCCACCAGTTTGGGATCCGGTACCCTATTGCCAACTCTTCACCCTGGGGTTGTACTTGGGTTCTCAGAGTTCCTTTCTGTCTCCCCCTCTGGGTCTTTCTCGCTCCTCTCTCACTCTCTCTGGGCCTGGGGCTGCTCTGCTCCTCTTCCTCTGGCTTCTCTGCAAAAGGCTGACTGACTGACTGACCTCTCACTGACTGACCTCTCACAGACTGACCCTGATCTTAGATGGTGCCCACCTTAAATACTCCCTCTATGTGTGAGCTCAGGTGACCAGCACCCAATGAGCTCCTATCTTTACCCAGGCTGCTCCCCCTATCTGCCCCTACACTACTGGGATGTACCACCCCCCTCCCACTCCAGCCAGGAACAGACTCGGTCGTACCTGCACATTTCTAAGTGGGAGTACCGTTGGTCTGCTCCTCGGAAATGGGATGTGTGTAGTGCATGCAGCTGACCGAGCTCAGTTCCACACTCCATCCTTACCCGGGAGTGGAATACCACACCTCTGGGTTGAGGTGCAATACCCCTGTAGCAGCCGAATCCTCAGGGTGCTACACAAACACAGCAGGTTGAGAGCAAGACGAGGCCGCCAGGAGCGGAGCAAAGAGTCAGAGCAGAGCGAGGCTGCCGGAGCAGCGAGCAAAGGGTCTGAGCAGAGCGAGACTGCCGGAGCAGCGAGCAAAGGGTAAGAGCAGGGTAGGACTGCCGGAGCAGTGAGCAAGAGGAAACAGAGCGAGACTGCCGGAGCAGCGAGCAAAGAGTCAGAGCAAACTACCGGAGCAGCAATCTAGAGGGAGCAGGGCGAGACTGCCGGAGCAGCGAGCAAGAGGGAGCAGGGCGAGGCTGCCAGAGCAGCGAGCAAAGGGTAAGAGCAGACTGCCGGAGCAGCGAGCAAGAGGGAGCAGAGCGAGACTGCCAGGGCAGCGAGCAAAGGGGAGAGAGCAGAACGGGACTGCCGGAGCAGTGAGAAAGAAGGAGCAGAGCGAGACTGCTGGAGCAGTGAGAAAGAAGGAGAGAGCAGAACGAGACTGCCGGAGCAGTGAGAAAGAGGGAGCTGAGCGAGACTGCCGGAGCAGTGAGGTAAAGGGAGAGAGCAGGACGAGACCGCCTGGAGCGGTGAGAAAGAGCAGAGCAGGACGAGACCGCCTGGAGCGGTGAGCAAGAGCAGAGCAGGATGAGACCGCCTGGAGCGGTGAGCAAGAGCAGAGCAGGACGAGACCGCCTGGAGCGGTGAGCAAGAGCAGAGCAGGACGAGACCGCCTGGAGCGGTGAGCAAGAGCAGAGCAGGACGAGACCGCCTGGAGCGGTGAGCAAGAGCAGAGCAGGACGAGACCGCCTGGAGCGGTGAGCAAGAGCAGAGCAGGACGAGACTGCCTGGAGCGGTGAGCAAGAGCAGAGCAGGACGAGACCGCCTGGAGCAGTGAGCAAGAGCAGAGCAGGACGAGGCCGCCTGGAGCGGTGAGCAAGAGCAGAGCAGGACGAGGCCGCCTGGAGCAGTGAGCAAGAGCAGAGCAGGACGAGGCCGCCAGGAGCGGTGAGCAAGAGCAGAGCAGGACGAGGCCGCCTGGAGCGGTGAGCAAGAGCAGAGCAGGACGAGGCCGCCAGGAGCGGTGAGCAAGAGCAGAGCAGGACGAGGCCGCCTGGAGCGGTGAGCAAGAGCAGAGCAGGGGGGACAGGGCTCTGTCCACACGGAACAGACAGGAAGGGAAAGGCAGAGCCAGATACCCACAGGGTACTTGCAGAGAAGTAGCGAGTGGACCACAAACTCACAAACGGGAGTACAGAGACAACAAGCAGGAGTTAGGTACGAGTTCAGACTCTGCAGAAAAAGGAAAGGAACGGCCATAGAGAAAAAACAGGTAAAAGATAGGAGAGAGTTCAGACTGGAACTGAGTGTACGGAAGAGACCGACACTGCAGCGGAATACAGGAGCGGGTCTGGGAATACGGCCCCCAGAGGGGCGGGACGAACAGGCAAGGAGCGTGTTCAGACAGGACAGACAAGATACAGGAGCAGGTCAAGGTAATCGGCCCCTAGAAGGCGGGAGGAACAGGCTAGGAGCGTGTTCAGACAGGCCTGGAAATACAGCCTCCAGGATAGGCAGACAAAAGGCAAGGAACGTGTACAGACTGCAGGTTAGGGTACACAGATAGGACACAGTACAGACATGGGAACAGATACTGCAAGACAGGTAACATAGACAGGACCTGGCATGTCAGAGACAAAAGCCAACTGACAGGGCAAGATGCTCAGGCAGGGATTGATTGGAGCAGCTGGGCTAAATACCAGGTGACAGACAGCAATAGGCTGAGGACGCACAAGGGGTGTAACCCACAGCAGGTACAAAAAGTAGGAAGTGATCGGGCGCCGCCCTTAAGCAGCAGAAACAGACACAAACAGACAGCATGGAGGGAAGCCAGAGAGACATTCTCAAGTGCGCGCTCTTGCACAGTGGGAGATGGACCACTATGCAAAGACGCCGCCAGGTATGTTACACCCTCCTTCACTCGTAACAAATTGTATGCCCCCCGGAGATCAATTTTGGAGAACCACTTGGCTCCCACTAACTGGTTAAACAAGTCAGGAATTAACGGCAATGGGTGGGAATTGCGTACGGTAATCTTATTATTTCACGAAAATGGACGTAAACCCCCGTCCTTTTTTTTAACAAAGAAAAATCCAACTGACACAGGCGACTTAGAAAGTCTAATGTGACCAGCAGCCAGGCTAGTCTGTATGTACTCCTCCAAGGCCTTTCTTTCAGGGATAGTCAGATTAAACAAGCGACTCTTGGGAAGAGTAGCTCCCGGAACAAACCAATGGCGCAATCATAATCCCTATGAGGAGGTAAAACTTGCGACTCCTCCTCCGAAACCCCCCCAAAAAAATCTTGAATAGGTACAGGTAATTCCCTTTTTTCCACAGCCGCAATGCGACCATTACAACATTTATCATAGCACTTCGGACTCCAAGACTTAATCTCATTAGTAGACCAGTCCAGTAAAGGATTGTGCAGTTTTAACCAAGGCAATCCTAGAACAACTGGAGAGGGCAAATTATCCAAAACAACCAAGTCCAAAATTTCTTGGTGAAGTCCATTAATAGTGAGGGGAAATGCAGCAACCTTGTGAGTAATACATTTCAAGGGAGTGTTATCAATTGCAATCACAGAAATAGGAGATGACAAAGGTTTGGATTTCAATTTAAGGTTTTCCAAAAACCCTTTATCAATCACATTAAGTGTTGAACCACAATCCACAAATACCTGAAATTCAATCAAATCTCCCTGCAGAGTAGTACTCCCAGAAAGAAATACTCCTGCAGAGCGTAAACAAGCTATACGGGCGTACCTGACCTTTTTTTTTTCTTTACTTAAACGACACTCACAATACTTAATCAAATGGTCAGCTTTACCACAATAAAGACACAATCCCTCGGCGAACCTCCGGTCTCTTTCCTGAGAGGGAATGACATCACCCCAACCTCCATCGGTTCTCTGCGGTCTGAGCAGATTTTCTGGGGACTAGGAACTGACATTAAAGGAGTCTTTACCTGATTCAGCCTGCACCTCAGCCTCCTGTCCACACGAACAGCTAATCGCATGGCATCCTGCAGAGTCTCAGGTGCAGGGAATGCAATTAGCAGATCCTTAACCCTTTCACTCAGACCAGCAAGAAATAAACATCTCAGCGCATAATCATTCCATTTAACTTCTGAGGCCCATCTTCTAAAGTGTGTGCAATAATTTTCAACATCATCTGACCCCTGATTTAAATGCCTGAGTTCTGCCTCAGCAGATGAGATTCGATCAGGATCATCATATAATAGCCCCATAGCAGAAAAAAATTCTTCAACAGACCTTAAACATGGATCATTAGGTTGGAGAGAAAAGGCCCACCCCTGTGGTTCATTGTGCAAAAGTGACATAATAAAACCAATGTGCTGTGATTCATTCCCAGAGGACCTCGGTCTCAAACGAAAATATAACAAACAAGCATTTTTAAAGGAAAAAAAATCTTGCTGTTTACCATAAAAAACATCAGGCAGTCCTACCTTGGGTTCAACAAAATGCACTCCAGAACAGCTACTCACATGTTGCTGAAGCTCGGCCACCTCCAGAGACAATCCCTGCAGGCGTTGAGCCAAATCCTGGACGGAAACCATACTGATCCCCGAATTTCTTTCCTTTTAGTTTTTTTGGCTGGACTTACTGTTATGATCTGCAACATGCGCTAAAAAAAGATAGGGGAAAGCTGTCCCTACAGTAAAACTAAGCTGAATCCCTACGATGTAGCGGGCTGCCTGTTCCTAGCGAACAGACCTGCCTTAGTCCTCGGCTAGTCTGAACGAAGACCTATAGAATTAAGGGAGGGGTCCCTAAAAGAACTAAGGACTGGGACAAAAATGGGACACCTCCTAAACAGAGAAGTTGTTGCAAAACACAAAAAGACAAACTGACAAAAGGTACTAGAGGTCCCAGAAGGACCAAGCGAACTGACAGAAAAAGGCACTGAAGCGCCAGGCTAGAGAAACAGTTTTTTAAGCGTTTCTGCAGCGGCAAAAACGCTGCAGAAATGCTTAAAAAACGCTTGGTAGAAGGTCTGCCATGTTCCCCAATCATAATCCGCATCTGCTGTGCACATGCTGCGGAAATTTCCGCTTCGGATTATCATTGCGGAAAAAAACACAGCACTACCAATTATTTTGCGGAAGCGCTGCGTTTTTGCCGCCATTGACTTGCATTAGAATGTGCCAATTCCTCAAGACTGCATCTGTACATGCGTTATTGGCGCGTTCTAATGTGCGGATGGTACCCGGGTGTAGAGGACAGGAGAGTCTTATCCATACCCAGGTACCATTAAAAGCTGTAAAAAAAGAATAACATAAAAAATAAAGATTATATTCACCTTCCGACGGCCCCCGGACTCCTTCCCTGTGCTTGCCGATAGATCACGCAGGACTGAAGGACCTGCCGTGACGTCACAGTCATGTGACGGCAGGTCTTTCAGTACAGCGCACCGCGATCTGCCGGCAGCCAGCACAGGAGCGGAGCAAGACTGCAGGGGCCATCAGAAGGTAAGTATAGGTTTATTATTTTTTTTTTAACATTCTTTAAGGTCTGTTTGCATGGATTTATATAGTGTGACCGAGTTGTCAAGCACTTTCCAAGTGATGCTAAAATCGCTTGTCAATCCGCACGTACAATCCGCACGTACAATCCACATGTACAATCCGCACGTACAATCCACATGTACAATCCGCACGTACAATCCGCATGTACAATCCGCATGTACAATCCGCATGTACAATCCACATGTACAATCCGCACGTACAATCCGCATGTACAATCCACACGTACAATCCGCATGTACAATCCGCACGTACAATCCGTATGTACAATCCGCATGTACAATCCGCACGTACAATCCGCACGTACAATCCGCAGGTACAATCCGCAGGTACAATCCGCACGTACAATCCACATGTACAATCCGCATGTACAATCCGCACGTACAATCCGCACGTACAATCCGCACGTACAATCCACATGTACAATCCGCACGTACAATCCGCATGTACAATCCGCACGTACAATCCGCATGTACAATCCACGTGTACAATCCGCATATACAATCCGCACGTGCAATCCGCACGTACAATCCACATGTACAATCCGCACGTACAATCCGCATGTACAATCCGCACGTACAATACGCACGCACAATCCGCATGCACAATCCACATGTACAATCCGCACGTACAATCCACATGTACAATCCGCACGTACAATCCCCATGTACAATCCGCACGTACAATCCGTATGTACAATCCGCATGTACAATCCGCACGTACAATCCGCACGTACAATCCACATGTACAATCCGCACGTACAATCCGCATGTACAATCCGCACGTACAATCCGTATGTACAATCCGCATGTACAATCTGCACGTACAATCCGCACGTACAATCCACATGTACAATCCGCACGTACAATCCGCACGTACAATCCGCACGTACAATCCGCATGTACAATCTGCACATACAATCCGCATGTACAATCCGCACGTACAATCCGCACGTACAATCCGCACGTACAATCCGCACGTACAATCCGCATGTACAATCCGCACGTACAATCCGCACGTACAATCCGCACGTACAATCCGCACGTACAATCCGCACGTACAATCCGCACGTACAATCCACATGTACAATCCGCACGTACAATCAGCACGTACAATCCGCACGTACAATCCGCACGTACAATCCTCACGTACAATCCGCACGTACAATCCGCACGTACAATCCGCACGCACAATCCGCATGCACAATCCGCATGCACAATCCACATGCACAATCCTCATGTACAATCCGCACGTACAATCCACATGTACAATCCGCACGTACAATCCACATGTACAATCCGCATGTACAATCCGCACGTACAATCCGCACATACAATCCGCACGCACAATCTGCATGCACAATCCACATGTACAATCCTCATGTACAATCCGAACGTGCAATCCACATGTACAATCCGCACGTACAATCCGCACGTACAATCCGCATGTACAATCCGCACGTACAATCCGCATGCACAATCCGCATGCACAATCCGCATGCACAATCCACATGTACAATCCTCATGTATAATCCGCACGTACAATCCACATGTACAATCCGCACGTACAATCCGCATGTTAAATACGCACGTACAATCCGCATGTACAATCCGCACGTACAATCCGCACGCACAATCCACATGCACAATCCGCATGCACAATCCACATGTACAATCCTCATGTACAATCCGCACGTGCAATCCACATGTACAATCCGCATGTACAATCCGCACGTACAATCCGCACGTACAATCCGCATGTACAATCCGCACGTACAATCCGCACGTACAATCCGCACGCACAATCCGCATGCACAATCCGCATGCACAATCCACATGTACAATCCTCATGTACAATCCGCACGTACAATCCGCACGTACAATCCACATGTACAATCCGCATGTACAATACGCACGTACAATCCGCATGTATAATCCGCACGTACAATCCGCACGCACAATCCACATGAACAATCCGCATGCACAATCCACATGTACAATCCTCATGTACAATCCGCACGTGCAATCCACATGTACAATCCGCATGTACAATCCGCATGCACAATCCACATGTACAATCCTCATGTACAATCCGCACATGCAATCCGCACGTACAATCCACATGTACAATCCGCATGTACAATCCGCACGTACAATCCGCACGTTCAATCCGCACGTACAATCCACATGTACAATCCGCATGTACAATCCGCACGTACAATCCGCATGCACAATCCGCATGCACAATCCACATGTACAATCCTCATGTACAATCCGCACGTACAATCCACATGTACAATCCGCACGTACAATCCGCACGTACAATCCGCACATACAATCCGCACGTACAATCCGCACGTACAATACGCACGTACAATCCGCACGTACAATCCGCACGCACAATCCGCATGCACAATCCGCATGCACAATCCACATGTACAATCCTCATGTACAATCCGCACGTGCAATCCACATGTACAATCCACATGTACAATCCGCATGTACAATCCGCACATACAATCCGCATGCACAATCCGCATGCACAATCCACATGTACAATCCTCATGTACAATCCGCACATGCAATCCGCACGTACAATCCACATGTACAATCCGCATGTACAATCCGCACGTACAATCCGCACGTACAATCCGCACGTACAATCCACATGTACAATCCGCATGTACAATCCGCACGTACAATCCGCATGTACAATCCGCATGTACAATCCGCACGTACAATCCGCACATACAATCCGCACGCACAATCCGCATGCACAATCCACATGTACAATCCTCATGTGCAATCCGAACGTGCAATCCGCACGTACAATCCGCACGTACAATCCGCATGTACAATCCGCACGTACAATCCGCACGCACAATCCGCATGCACAATCCACATGTACAATCCTCATGTACAATCCGCACGTACAATCCACATGTACAATCCGCACGTACAATCCGCACGTACAATCCGCATGTACAATACGCACGTACAATCCGCATGTACAATCCGCACGTACAATCCGCACGTACAATCCGCACGCACAATCCACATGCACAATCCGCATGCACAATCCACATGTACAATCCTCATGTACAATCCGCACGTGCAATCCACATGTACAATCCACATGTACAATCCGCATGTACAATCCGCACGTACAATCCGCACGTACAATCCGCATGCACAATCCGCATGCACAATCCACATGTACAATCCACATGTACAATCCTCATGTACAATCCGCACGTGCAATCCACATGTACAATCCACATGTACAATCCGCATGTACAATCCGCACGTACAATCCGCACGTACAATCCGCATGTACAATCCGCACGTACAATCCGCACGTACAATCCGCACGCACAATCCGCATGCACAATCCGCATGCACAATCCGCATGCACAATCCGCATGCACAATCCACATGTACAATCCTCATGTACAATTCGCACGTACAATCCACATGTACAATCGGCACGTACAATCCGCACGTACAATCCGCATGTACAATACGCACGTACAATCCGCATGTATAATCCGCACGTACAATCCGCACGCACAATCCACATGCACAATCCGCATGCACAATCCACATGTACAATCCTCATGTACAATCCGCACGTGCAATCCACATGTACAATCCGCATGTACAATCCGCATGCACAATCCCCATGTACAATCCGCACGTACAATCCGTATGTACAATCCGCATGTACAATCCGCACGTACAATCCGCACGTACAATCCACATGTACAATCCGCACGTACAATCCGCATGTACAATCCGCACGTACAATCCGTATGTACAATCCGCATGTACAATCCGCACGTACAATCCGCATGTACAATCCACATGTACAATCCGCACGTACAATCCGCACGTACAATCCGCACGTACAATCCGCATGTACAATCTGCACATACCATCCGCATGTACAATCCGCACGTACAATCCGCACGTACAATCCGCACGTACAATCCGCACGTACAATCCGCACGTACAATCCGCACGTACAATCCGCATGTACAATCCGCACGTACAATCCACATGTACAATCCGCACGTACAATCAGCACGTACAATCCGCACGTACAATCCGCACGTACAATCCTCACGTACAATCCGCACCTACAATCCGCACGTACAATCCGCACGCACAATCCGCATGCACAATCCGCATGCACAATCCACATGCACAATCCTCATGTACAATCCGCACGTACAATCCACATGTACAATCCGCACGTACAATCCACATGTACAATCCGCATGTACAATCCGCACGTACAATCCGCACATACAATCCGCACGCACAATCTGCATGCACAATCCACATGTACAATCCTCATGTACAATCCGAACGTGCAATCCGCATGTACAATCCGCATGTACAATCCGCACGTACAATCCGCACGTACAATCCGCACGTACAATCCGCATGTACAATCCGCACGTACAATCCGCATGCACAATCCGCATGCACAATCCGCATGCACAATCCACATGTACAAACCTCATGTATAATCCGCACGTACAATCCACATGTACAATCCGCACGTACAATCCGCACGTACAATCCGCATGTTAAATACGCACGTACAATCCGCATGTACAATCCGCACGTACAATCCGCACGCACAATCCACATGCACAATCCGCATGCACAATCCACATGTACAATCCTCATGCACAATCCGCACGTGCAATCCACATGTACAATCCGCATGTACAATCCGCACGTACAATCCGCATGTACAATCCGCACGTACAATCCGCACGTACAATCCGCACGCACAATCCGCATGCACAATCCGCATGCACAATCCACATGTACAATCCTCATGTACAATCCGCACGTACAATCCACATGTACAATCCGCACATACAATCCGCACGTACAATCCGCATGTACAATCCGCACGTACAATCCGCATGTATAATCCGCACGTACAATCCGCACGCACAATCCACATGCACAATCCGCATGCACAATCCACATGTACAATCCTCATGTACAATCCGAACGTGCAATCCACATGTACAATCCGCATGTACAATCCGCATGCACAATCCGCATGCACAATCCACATGTACAATCCTCATGTACAATCCGCACATGCAATCCGCACGTACAGTCCACATGTACAATCCGCACGTACAATCCGCACGTACAATCCGCACGTACAATCCGCACGTACAATCCACATGTACAATCCGCACGTACAATCCGCACGTACAATCCGCACGTACAATCCGCATGTACAATCTGCACATACAATCCGCATGTACAATCCGCACGTACAATCCGCACGTACAATCCGCACGTACAATCCGCACGTACAATCCGCATGTACAATCCGCACGTACAATCCGCACGTACAATCCGCACGTACAATCCGCACGTACAATCCGCACGTACAATCCGCATGTACAATCCGCACGTACAATCCACATGTACAATCCGCACGTACAATCAGCACGTACAATCCGCACGTACAATCCGCACGTACAATCCTCACGTACAATCCGCACCTACAATCCGCACGTACAATCCGCACGCACAATCCGCATGCACAATCCGCATGCACAATCCACATGCACAATCCTCATGTACAATCCGCACGTACAATCCACATGTACAATCCGCACGTACAATCCACATGTACAATCCGCATGTACAATCCGCACGTACAATCCGCACATACAATCCGCACGCACAATCTGCATGCACAATCCACATGTACAATCCTCATGTACAATCCGAACGTGCAATCCACATGTACAATCCGCATGTACAATCCGCACGTACAATCCGCACGTACAATCCGCACGTACAATCCGCATGTACAATCCGCACGTACAATCCGCATGCACAATCCGCATGCACAATCCGCATGCACAATCCACATGTACAATCCTCATGTATAATCCGCACGTACAATCCACATGTACAATCCGCACGTACAATCCGCACGTACAATCCGCATGTTAAATACGCACGTACGATCCGCATGTACAATCCGCACGTACAATCCGCACGCACAATCCACATGCACAATCCGCATGCACAATCCACATGTACAATCCTCATGTACAATCCGCACGTGCAATCCACATGTACAATCCGCATGTACAATCCGCACGTACAATCCGCACGTACAATCCGCATGTACAATCCGCACGTACAATCCGCACGTACAATCCGCACGCACAATCCGCATGCACAATCCGCATGCACAATCCACATGTACAATCCTCATGTACAATCCGCACGTACAATCCACATGTACAATCCGCACATACAATCCGCACGTACAATCCGCACGTACAATACGCACGTACAATCCGCATGTATAATCCGCACGTACAATCCGCACGCACAATCCACATGCACAATCCGCATGCACAATCCACATGTACAATCCTCATGTACAATCCGAACGTGCAATCCACATGTACAATCCGCATGTACAATCCGCATGCACAATCCGCATGCACAATCCACATGTACAATCCTCATGTACAATCCGCACATGCAATCCGCACGTACAGTCCACATGTACAATCCGCACGTACAATCCGCACGTACAATCCGCACGTACAATCCGCATGTACAATCCGCATGTACAATCCACACGTACAATCCGCATGTACAATCCGCATGTACAATCCGCACGTACAATCCGCACATACAATCCGCACGCACAATCCGCATGCACAATCCACATGTACAATCCTCATGTACAATCCGAACGTGCAATCCGCACGTACAATCCGCACGTACAATCCGCATGTACAATCCGCACGTACAATCCGCATGCACAATCCGCATGCACAATCCGCATGCACAATCCGCATGCACAATCCACATGTACAATCCGCACGTACAATCCGCACGTACAATCCGCATGTACAATACGCACGTACAATCCGCATGTACAATCCGCACGTACAATCCGCACGTACAATCCGCACGCACAATCCACATGCACAATCCGCATGCACAATCCACATGTACAATCCTCATGTACAATCCGCACGTGCAATCCACATGTACAATTCACATGTACAATCCGCATGTACAATACGCACGTACAATCCGCATGTATAATCCGCACGTACAATCCGCACGCACAATCCACATGAACAATCCGCATGCACAATCCACATGTACAATCCTCATGTACAATCCGCACGTGCAATCCACATGTACAATCCGCATGTACAATCCGCATGCACAATCCGCATGCACAATCCACATGTACAATCCTCATGTACAATCCGCACATGCAATCCGCACGTACAATCCACATGTACAATCCGCATGTACAATCCGCACGTACAATCCGCACGTACAATCCGCACGTACAATCCACATGTACAATCCGCATGTACAATCCGCACGTACAATCCGCATGCACAATCCGCATGCACAATCCACATGTACAATCCTCATGTACAATCCGCACGTACAATCCACATGTACAATCCGCACGTACAATCCGCACGTACAATCCGCACATACAATCCGCACGTACAATCCGCACGTACAATACGCACGTACAATCCGCACGTACAATCCGCACGCACAATCCGCATGCACAATCCGCATGCACAATCCACATGTACAATCCTCATGTACAATCCGCACGTGCAATCCACATGTACAATCCACATGTACAATCCGCATGTACAATCCGCACGTACAATCCGCATGCACAATCCGCATGTACAATCCACATGTACAATCCTCATGTACAATCCGCACATGCAATCCGCACGTACAATCCACATGTACAATCCGCATGTACAATCCGCACGTACAATCCGCACGTACAATCCGCACGTACAATCCACATGTACAATCCGCATGTACAATCCGCACGTACAATCCGTATGTACAATCCGCATGTACAATCCGCACGTACAATCCGCACATACAATCCGCACGCACAATCCGCATGCACAATCCACATGTACAATCCTCATGTACAATCCGAACGTGCAATCCGCACGTACAATCCGCACGTACAATCCGCACGTACAATCCGCACGCACAATCCGCATGCACAATCCGCATGCACAATCCACATGTACAATCCTCATGTACAATCCGCACGTACAATCCACATGTACAATCCGCACGTACAATCCGCACGTACAATCCGCATGTACAATACGCACGTACAATCCGCATGTACAATCCGCACGTACAATCCGCACGTACAATCCGCACGCACAATCCACATGCACAATCCGCATGCACAATCCACATGTACAATCCTCATGTACAATCCGCACGTGCAATCCACATGTACAATCCACATGTACAATCCGCATGTACAATCCGCACGTACAATCCGCATGCACAATCCGCATGCACAATCCACATGTACAATCCACATGTACAATCCTCATGTACAATCCGCACGTGCAATCCACACGTACAATCCACATGTACAATCCGCATGTACAATCCGCACGTACAATCCGCACGTACAATCCGCATGTACAATCCGCACGTACAATCCGCACGCACAATCCGCATGCACAATCCGCATGCACAATCCGCATGCACAATCCACATGTACAATCCGCACGTACAATCCACATGTACAATCCGCACGTACAATCCGCACGTACAATCCGCATGTACAATACGCACGTACAATCCGCATGTATAATCCGCACGTACAATCCGCACGCACAATCCACATGCACAATCCGCATGCACAATCCACATGTACAATCCTCATGTACAATCCGCACGTGCAATCCACATGTACAATCCGCATGCACAATCCGCATGCACAATCCGCATGCACAATCCACATGTACAATCCTCATATACAATCCGCACATGCAATCCGCACGTACAATCCACATGTACAATCCGCACGTACAATCCGCACGTACAATCCGCACGTACAATCCGCACGTACAATCCGCACGTACAATCCACATGTACAATCCGCATGTACAATCCGCACGTACAATCCGCATGCACAATCCGCATGCACAATCCACATGTACAATCCTCATGTACAATCCGCACGTACAATCCACATGTACAATCCGCACGTACAATCCGCACGTACAATCCGCACATACAATCCGCACGTACAATCCGCACGTACAATACGCACGTACAATCCGCATGTACAATCCGCACGTACAATCCGCACGCACAATCCACATGCACAATCCGCATGCACAATCCACATGTACAATCCTCATGTACAATCCGCACGTGCAATCCACATGTACAATCCGCATGTACAATCCGCATGTACAATCCGCACGTACAATCCGCATGCACAATCCGCATGCACAATCCACATGTACAATCCTCATGTACAATCCGCACGTGCAATCCACATGTACAATCCGCATGTACAATCCGCACGTACAATCCGCACGCACAATCCACATGCACAATCCGCATGCACAATCCACATGTACAATCCTCATGTACAATCCGCACATGCAATCCGCACGTACAATCCACATGTACAATCCGCATGTACAATCCGCACGTACAATCCGCACGTACAATCCGCACGTACAATCCACATGTACAATCCGCACGTACAATCTGCATGTACAATCCGCACGTACAATCCGCACGTACAATCCGCACGTACAATCCGCATGTACAATCCGCATGTACAATCCGCACGTACAATCCGCATGTACAATCCGCACGTACAATCCGCACGTGCAATTCGCATGTACAATCCGCACGTACAATCCGCACGTACAATCCGCACGTACAATCCGCATGTGTTTTTTGTGCCAGGGAGATGCAGAAACACTCAGGAAAAAATCCTGAGCATTTCTGCATCGTGGGCACATAGCCTTATAGTGGAGCGGCAGGTGGGATGTCTGACCACAAAAACATTCATTCTCTTTGGGGTTCCAGAAAAACAAACAAACGCTGCGCTCGCAGCTATTGAGGTCAGACATGGTGGTCGAGTTGCACATGCCGCTCCAGTCTAGTGGGGATAAAAGCTCCACATTTTGCCGATTGGGTTGCAGCAGTCAGACCCTGTCCAATCAATACATTATCACTTACCCAGTTCACTTTTTTTCACCGGAGAACCTCTGTAAGTGCATCTCTGCCGCTGAGTTCCAAGTATTTAATCTCTAATGGGAATAAAGAATCTTCTCTAATTAATATCAGAGCAAACAAATGACACAAACACAATCCACTATACAAAGACCAATAATACCACATGCAAGGAACAAATACCGCCACACCATGACCAGACCGCATATTACCACCATATAGTGACTGAATAATGCCTCATACAAGGGACAAATACTGCCACACCATGACCAGACCACATATTACCACCACATAGTGACTGAATAATGCCACATACAAGGGACAAATACTGTCACACCATGACCAGACCACATATTACCACCACATAGTGACTGAATAATGCCACATACAAGGAACAAAGACCGCCACATCATGACCAGACCACATATTACCACCACATAGTGACTGAATAATGCCACATACAAGGAACAAAGACCGCCACATCATGACCAGACCACATATTACCACCATATACTGACCGAATGATGCCACATACAAGGGACAAATACTGCCACACCATGACCAGACCACATATTACCACCATATAGTGACTGAATAATGCCACATACAAGGGACAAATACTGTCACACCATGACCAGACCACATATTACCACCACATAGTGACTGAATAATGCCACATACAAGGGACAAATACTGTCACACCATGACCAGACCACATATTACCACCACATAGTGACTGAATAATGCCACATACAAGGAACAAAGACCGCCACATCATGACCAGACCACATATTACCACCACATAGTGACTGAATAATGCCACATACAAGGAACAAAGACCGCCACACCATGACCAGATCACATATTACCACCATATAGTGACCGAATGATGCCACATACAAGGGATAAATACTGCCACACCATGACCAGATCATATATTACCACCACATAGTAACCGAATAATTCCATATACAAGGAACAAAGACCACCAGACCATGACCAGATCACATATTACCACCGTATAGTGACCGAATAATGCCCCATACAAGAGATAAATATCGCCACACCATGAACAGACCACTTATTAAAACCATATAGTGACCGAATAATGCCACATACAAGGAACAAAGACAGCCACACCATGACCAGATCACATATTGCCAACATATAGCAACCAAATAATACCACATACAAGGGACAAATACCGCCACACCGTGACCAGATCACATAATGATCAAATAATACCACATAAAAGGGACAAATATTGCCACACCATGACCAGAGCGCATATTACCACCACATAGTGACCGAATAATACCACAAACAAGGGACAAATACTGCCATACCGTTACCACCCCATAATGACCGACTACTAAAATACTGATCATGAATACAAACCACAATACTAACAACACTGTTATTATCACCAGTGACATTATACACAAGAGCTCTTTATATAGTGTAAGTGTACAAGTAATACAGTGATCATCAGTGACATTATACACAGGAGTTCTGTATATAGTGTATAGTGTACAGGTAATACAGTGATCACCAGTAACATTATACACAGGAGCTCTGTATATAGTGTAAGTGTACAAGTAATACAGTGATCACCAGTGACATTATACACAGGAGTTCTGTATATAGTGTATAGTGTACAGGTAATACAGTGATCACCAGTGACATTATACACAGAAGCTCTGTATATAATGTATAGTGTACAGGTAATACATTGATCACCGGTGACATTATACACAGGAGCTCTGTATATAGTGTCAGTGTACAGGTAATACACAGATGAATAAAAAAAGTGACGTATTGCCGTACTGCATAGTAACAGGACCTCACTTTTTGTTCCCCCCATGAAAACAGTTTCCTAAAAAGTAAATTATATCATAGTAGTCCAGCCGCCAAACAGTAATTAACTCCCTCATCCTGGCCCCCTTTATTTAATAATGTGCCCCAGCCTCACCCCCTATGTGTCTTGTCCAGCTTGGCCCCCAGATATTCATCCTAGCCCCCATATGTCCCTTGTCCTGGCCCTCCCCATATATCCATCCTGGCCCCCATATGTCCCTTATCCTGGCCCCTCCCATATATCCATCCTGGCCCCCATATGTCCCTTGTCCTGGCCCCCATATCCCTTGTCCTGCCCCCCATATAGACATCATGGCCCCCATGTGTCCCTTGTCCTGGTCCACCCATATAGTCATCCTGGCCCTCATATCCCTTGTCCTGTCCCCCCATATATCCATCCTGGCCCCCATATCCCTTGTCCTGCCCCCCCTTATATCCATCCTTGCCCCCATATCCTTTGTCCTGTCCCCCCATATATCCATCCTTGCCCCCTTATCCCTTGTCCTGCCCCCCATATCCCTTGTCCTGCTCCTCCCCATATATCCATCCTGGCCCCCATATGTGCCTTGTCCTGGCCCCCATATATCCATCCTGGCCCCCATATCCCTTGTCCTGCTTCCCCTTCTCCCCCCATATAGCCATCTGGGCCCCCATATGTCCATTGTCCTGCCCCACACCATATAGCCATCTTGGTCCTCATATCCCTTGTCCTGCGCCCCCATATATTCATCCTGGCCCCCATATCCCTTGGCTTGCCCCCCATATATACATCCTGGTCCCCATATCCCTTGTCCTGCCCCCCCATATATCCATCCTGTCCCCCATATCCCTTGTCCTGCCTCCCCCTATATCCATCCATTGTCCTGCTTCCCCTGCTCCCCCCCATATAGCCATCTGGGCCTCCATATGTCCATTGTCCTGCCCTCCTCACCATATATCCATGCTGGCCCCATCATATAGCCATGCTGGCCCCACCATATAGCCTTGCTGGACCCCTTATTTATCCATGCTGGCCCCCATATCTATCCATGCTGGCCCCCCTTTCCTTTGTCCTGCCCCCCATATATCCATGCTGGCCCCCCCATATCTCCATGCTGGACCCCACATACCTCCATGCTGGCCCTCCATATCTCCATTCTGTCCCCCCATATCTCCATGCTGGACCCCCTATATATCCATGCAGGTTCCCCCATATCCCTTGTCCTGCCCCTTATATATCCATGCTGGTCCCCCATAACCCCTGTCCTGCCCCCATATATCCATGCAGGCCCCCTATATATTCATGCTGTCCCCCCCATATCTTTTGTCCTGCCCCCTATATATCCATGCAGGTTCCCCCATATATTCATGCTGGTCCCCATATCCCTTTTCCGCCCCCATATATCCATGTTGGCCACTCCCCATATATCCCTTGTTCTGCCCCCATATATCCATGCTGGCCCCTCATATCCCTTGTTATGCCCCCATATATATATGCAGGCCCCCCATATATTCATGCTGCCCCCCATATCCATTGTCCTGCCCCCTATATATCCATGCAGGTTTCCCCATATATCCATGCTGGCCCCCATATCCCTTGTCCATTCCCCATATACCCATGCTGGTCTCCCATATATTCATGCTGGCCCCCATATCCCTTTTCTTGTCCCCCATATATCTGTAGCGCCCCGAGGGTTCGGCCGCTACAGGGGTATTGCACCTCAGTCCAGAGGTGTGATATTCCACTCCCAGGTAAGGATGGAGTATGGACCAGGGCTCAGTTAGCTGCATACAGCACACACACCCCATTTCTCAGGGACAGCTCAACGGTGCTCCCACTAGACAGAAGTGCAGGCACGACCGACCATGTCCCTGCTGGAGTGGGGAGGGAGGGGTGGAACACCCAGTGCTGTAGGGGCAGATAGGGGTTGGTTCCTGAGTGTAGATAGGAGCCCATTGGTTGCTGGTCACCTGGGCTCATGGCTAGAAGGAGGTATAAAAGGTGGGCACCATCTTAGATCTAGGTTCGTTCAGCCAGAGGAGAAGACAGGGAGTAGAGGCTCTGTAGGAGCTCTACTCCAGGAGGGCCTAGTGAGAGGCCGAGGAGGAGGTGAAGGGAAGCTGAGATTCTGGCTCATCTCAGCTCCAAGAGAAAGGAACAGAAAGGAACAGAACAGGAACTGCAAAGAAGGAGAGACAGAGAAACAGAAGGGCTCAGGAACAAGAAGGTGGAAGGGACCCTAAGAACCCACGAGAATCCAGGGTGCAGGGTCAGGCAGATTAAGGGTACCGGATCCCAAGTTGGTGGAGGAGAAACAACCCTCAGCCAAAGACCGGTCGTCGTGATCATCTATTGGTGCGACACCTCATCAAACCTGCTAGGACAGCGGAGGACGGGGCCCACGTTTAACCGCACAGGTCCGCGGCAGCTGGACAAAAGTGGGTCACTGGTGAGGCAGGCCAGAGAAAGGATAAAAGGGGGTCCTGTGCCATGCTCCTGAGCTGCCTGGTAGTTGACCGAGCCCCTCACCTGGTGGACGCAGCACGGCTCGGGCGGTCACTGCTGACAGAAGTGACCCGGAACAAACGAACTGTGAGTAAAGACCCTGGACTGTAACTTGTTGTCTGTGTGTTCCTTCGCGCCTCCAGCACTATCAGCATCGGGACTCGCACTACCATCACTCCCACCATCCACTACACTGCCCTGGGGCTGCACTCTTCCCGTGGGGAGTCACATCACCTCAGCTGCACCCATCATCAGCCCCAGCGGACTGCCTTGCAGCGGCGGTTCCTAATAACCGCAATCCACGGGTGGCGTAGTCGGACATTATCTCAAGTACGTAGCAGACTACCATTGGACTGACCACCCTGAGCCGCGGGACCGGGCCGCCACTACTACTCCCAGTGTCTCCCTACTGCCCGGTTCCGCGTGCCCCACGGCCCAGGGGGCGAGTCAGCTTTGGCGTAGTCGGCAGGATCATTACCAACCCGCCACAAGCGGGTATTGCGTGCCTGAAGAAAATTGCACATGTACCTTAAAAAGAAGTTTCCCGCCGTCCGGAGTCGTTTCCTGCCTTCCGGAGCCGATTCCCGCCATCAGACGCCATCTTGGACCGTTTCCCGCCATCTTCATCCGTCTTTCCCGCCCTGGCAGAGCGGACGCCATTATGTGCGCACCAAAAGACAGCAGGAAGCCACCTCCCATCGTGGGCCAGGTCCCAGAATGGCGCCAAAGAAGGGGCCCGCCCCCACCAGCCATGAATGCAGCAGTGGAGATGTCTATCAACATGGGGGGGCTGCCCCTGAAAGTGATTGTCACCAAGTTGCCCCGGGGCCGCCCCCAATGGGGGTGGGAAGAGAAGAAAACTGCGGGGCAGGGGGTGGTCTGGATCAGTCTGGCCAGGCCGCACCCGGAGATGGAGGGAGAAACCAGTCCCGGTACCCTGGCAAAGGGCCTGCTGCAAGCTACACCACCATGCAGCCTCACCGAGCTGTTAGCCCATTTCCCCAAGGAGGACCCCGAATATACACGGGCGGCGTTGGAAGAGCTGGACCGGAGGATGGTCCGGGCGCAGCAGGACGTGATCGCCGGATGGAAGAAGGAAGTGGCCCGGCGGGCTGTGATCCTGCAGCCGAAGGCGCCATCGACGAGCAGCGCACCAGCCACCGAGGGCAGTGAAGGCCGAGCGGAGGCCGAGGACGACGCCGCGGAGGAGGCCGCGACAGCAGAGGCAGGTAACGGAGACGCCCCTGCGCTGAATCCTGAGGCCGCCGACCTGCCCCTGCACCCCGTCACGGAGCCCAACGCACTGGGACCCGCCGTCGACACCGTGCCCCCGCCGCCATCAACCGGCCCCCAGGCCGTCGACGCTGCCGGTGAGCCCCGCCCCACGCCGTGCCCTCTGACCCCGGGCGTGCTCAGCCAACCACCATCGCAGGCCCGGCCGCAAGGCCCTGCGCCCCCGGGCGCCGCTGCCCCGACGGAACCCCCTGCACCTGCTGTACCGCCCTTGGGAGCAACCAGGAAACGACCAGCACGGGCCTGGTCGCAAGGTCACGTGCCCCCGGGCGCCGCCAACCCACCTGCGCCCCCTGCTGCTGCAGTACCACCACTGGGCGCGGATCTCTTCGCCCAATACACCACTCCGGATGGGCTGCCTTTCATCTGGCCCCCCGAGTTTGTCAACCCCCGCTTCCGGAGGAGCCCGTCCGCGGTGGTCGAAGTACCCTCTGAGCCCCTCATACCTGCTCCGACGCCTCAGGAAATCCCCCAGCTGCCATTGGAAGATGCCCAGTTTGAATGGGACCCCACAGGGGAGGACCTGATGGGGTTCACGAAAGAAACGCGAGCGGGCGCAGCTGAGCGGCGGGAGGCCTGCTGCCAACAGCTGGAGATGTTTGAGAAGGAGCAGCGAGAGCGGCGGGTGAAGCAAGAGAAGCTGCAGGTCCAGAGCGCGGAGCAGAAAATGAAGGCCCGACGAGATCCCCGAACTGCCCGCAGTCCCCGAGTCACCGGGACTGTCGTGAAGTTCCAGATGGAGCGCGGCTGCGGTTTCATCCGAGACCCCGAGACCATCAGTGACGTGTTTGTGACAAGGAGAGATGTGGAGAGTCACCTACCGGAAGGCCATCGTGGGCGGGATCTATTCCCAGGCGACGTGGTGTCTTACACCCGACACCAAGGCGTGAAGGGGTGGTACGCCCTACACGTCCGCCGAGTAGTAGAGGAGGAGGAACAGCACTACTCGGACGCTGAGTACCAGGAGGACCCGGACGGGTCTGAAGAACCATATGAGGAGGAAGAAGGAGCATATGGAGGACACCGCTACTAGTAAGTAGCAAAGTACCCGTGTACATAGTTACCCGTCAGGGTATCAGAACTGTTTTTGGGACTGTTCCCGTCTTGAAAGTGTGGTCCCCGTTGGGACAAAGATTGAACTGTTACCTGTGTGCCCTCATCCCCTACCAGGCTGAGGACTGTGAGCAGCCATTCCCCTCCCAAAACTGGCCGAGGACTGAGAGCGGTCAAATCCCTTGTATATAGTTGCGCTTCCTAAAGCGCCCCCTACTGGTTTTATACAAAAACCGCAACGTCTACCTCAAGATTTACTGGACTGTTGCACCTTTACCTGGTCGCAAGTTGCACCGCGGCCATGATCCAAGAATCCAAGAATGTGCTTTACTTAAAAATGTTTTACATAAGAAAGTTTAATATGCTGTTAGGTGATAATACAAATGTTTTACAAGATGTTTTATATGACAAAAGAGTTCCAGAGGCATTAGCAAAGTGTTTTGTGGTAGTGGCAAGAGAAGAGGAGTGTTTCCCATAAAGGGAATTGAACAGTAATGTCTGTTTCTAAATGTGAAAAGTTTTAAAAAGTTTGCATGTCCTGTAATTAACTGTTTTGCTCTTTTCCAGCCCGAGTACGTGCTGTGCTTTACCAGGGGGGAATGTAGCGCCCCGAGGGTTCGGCCGCTACAGGGGTATTGCACCTCAGTCCAGAGGTGTGATATTCCACTCCCAGGTAAGGATGGAGTATGGACCAGGGCTCAGTTAGCTGCATACAGCACACACACCCCATTTCTCAGGGACAGCTCAACGGTGCTCCCACTAGACAGAAGTGCAGGCACGACCGACCATGTCCCTGCTGGAGTGGGGAGGGAGGGGTGGAACACCCAGTGCTGTAGGGGCAGATAGGGGTTGGTTCCTGAGTGTAGATAGGAGCCCATTGGTTGCTGGTCACCTGGGCTCATGGCTAGAAGGAGGTATAAAAGGTGGGCACCATCTTAGATCTAGGTTCGTTCAGCCAGAGGAGAAGACAGGGAGTAGAGGCTCTGTAGGAGCTCTACTCCAGGAGGGCCTAGTGAGAGGCCGAGGAGGAGGTGAAGGGGAGCTGAGATTCTGGCTCATCTCAGCTCCAAGAGAAAGGAACAGAAAGGAACAGAACAGGAACTGCAAAGAAGGAGAGACAGAGAAACAGAAGGGCTCAGGAACAAGAAGGTGGAAGGGACCCTAAGAACCCACGAGAATCCAGGGTGCAGGGTCAGGCAGATTAAGGGTACCGGATCCCAAGTTGGTGGAGGAGAAACAACCCTCAGCCAAAGACCGGTCGTCGTGATCATCTATTGGTGCGACACCTCATCAAACCTGCTAGGAAGGCACCATATAGGACAGCGGAAGACGGGGCCCACGTTTAACCGCACAGGTCCGCGGCAGCTGGACAAAAGTGGGTCACTGGTGAGGCAGGCCAGAGAAAGGATAAAAGGGGGTTCTGTGCCATGCTCCTGAGCTGCCTGGGAGTTGACCGAGCCCCTCACCTGGTGGACGCAGCACGGCTCGGGCGGTCACTGCTGACAGAAGTGACCCGGAACAAACGAACTGTGAGTAAAGACCCTGGACTGTAACTTGCTGTCTGTGTGCTCCTTCGCGCCTCCAGCACTATCAGCACCGGGACTCGCACTACCATCATTCCCACCATCCACTACACTGCCCTGGGGCTGCACTCTTCCCGTGGGGAGTCACATCACCTCAGCTGCACCCATCATCAGCCCCAGCGGACTGCCTTGCAGCGGCGGTTCCTAATAACCGCAATCCACGGGTGGCGTAGTCGGACATTATCTCAAGTACGTAGCAGACTACCATTGGACTGACCACCCTGAGCCGCGGGACCGGGCCGCCACTACTACTCCCAGTGTCTCCCTACTGCCCGGTTCCGCGTGCCCCACGGCCCTGGGGGCGAGTCATATCCATGTTGGCCCCCCATATAACCCTTGTCCTGCCCCCCGTATATCCATGCTGCTCCCCTCATATATCCATGGTGCCCCCCCATATATCCATGCAGGTTCCCCCATATATCCATGCTGGCCCCCATATATCCATGCTGGCCCCCACATATATCCATACTGCCCCCCCATATATCCCTGCTTCCCCCCTCATATATCCATGCTGCCCCCCCTATACATCCATGCAGGTTCCACCATATAGCCATGCTGGCCCCCATATCCTTTGTCCTGCCCCCTATATATCCATGCTGGCCCCCCTATCTATCCATGCTGGTCCCCCTATCCCTTGTCCTGCCCCCCATATATAAATGTTGGCCCCCATATATCCATGCTGGCCCCCACATATATCCATGCAGGCCCCCCCATATATCCCTGCTTCCCCCCTCATATATCCATGCTGCCCCCTATACATCCATGCAGGTTCCCCCATATATCCATGCTGGCCCCCATATCCTTTGTCCTGCCCCCTATATATCCATGCTGGCTCCCATATTCCTTGTCCTGCCCCCATATATCCATTCTGCCCCCCATATATCCATGCTGGCCCCCATATTCTTAGTCCTGCCCCCTATATATCCATGCTGGCCCCCATATCCCTTGTCCTGCCCCCATATATCCATGCTGGCCCCCTCATATATTCATGCTGGCCCCTTCTTCTCGTCCCTATATCATGCCGCATGCACAGAAGAAAAAAAAATATTTCTCTTACCTTCCTATGCTCCCGGCGCCATGCGATGTCCTCCACTACAGATCCGGAGCGCTCATGGCTGCCGACAGCTGACGTGAGTACGCCTGTCACAGCTGGCGCATGACAGTGACGTTATACGCCGGTGATGCCAGATTGTCAGTGTTCATCAGGACGTGAGACGTGGCGGTTCAGGTAATGAACTCTGCGTGAGAACATCCCTGCAGATACTCTGCCTGAGCTTTTAAAGGGCCCGTGGCCCTAAAAACAGCAGGCTTTTTTTTTTAAACTTCCCTTTCTCCCCCCCTCTCCTCTGCAGCAAGGGCCCACCGGGGATTTCCCTGATACCCCGCAAGGCCAGTCTGACCCTGTACAGTCCTCATCCACAGTAAAAAAAAATATTTCTTCTGTTAGTAACTAGTGATGAGCGAACGTGCTTGCCACTGCTCGGTACTCACCAGAGCATCACGGTGCTCGACAAACTCGGCGCTCCGCGATTATTTCCGGGTTGCTCAGACGGGAACTCGGGTCCCTGCCCTGCATGTTTGGCTCTCTTTAGAGAGCCAATGAACATGCAGGGATTGCTTGCCATGCACTATAATGCCGTAGTTAGTTGTGGCATTACAGTGATTGGCTGGCCGCACAGCGTCTTCAAATATACATAAGACCTGGCACCGCTATGCTTGTCACAGTCTACCCTGGAATCAGACGAGCTGCTGCTGAGTCAGGGAGAGATTTGCTTGTTTAGAGTTAGTATAGGTATTTCACAACATATATCTATATATCCATCTGAACTAACAGTCCTTCTGAGGACTAATCCAGCTGCATTTATTCAGTGGTGATAGCAGGAGTTAGGCAGGAAGGCAGTGTATGTAGCAGACTGCAGTGCATATAGTGCAAGAAGTCCATGGCACATTCTGTTTGCTGCTGCAGTTCTTACAGTTATTTGTAGACATAGAACCAGGTATCAGGGGCCAGGGCAAATTTTTTTTTTTCTTAATCCTGGTTATTTGCTTAAAAAGCAATCCACAGTACAGCATTTTTCTGCTCCATTTGCTTTTAAGCACCGCAGAATACAGCCAGATCTGTTCCATATTTCAACAATAAAAATCTAGAAATTTGAACTGAACCCTGAAAATATTGGCCTCCTGTTCCATTCTGTTGCAGTGTGTCGGTAAAGCTATTCACACTAGGTCTCTGTGTAGAATAATATTAGTAAATTACAGGCCTGCTATTTAAAACCGTGGTTCTCTGTCAGACATATCACATATAACAGTGCTCCAAAATCAGCCATTTCTGCCTTCCATTTCGTTGCAGTGTGTCGGTTAAGCTATTCACACTAGGTCTCTGTGAAGAATAATATTAGTAAATTACAGGCCTGCTATTTAAAACCGTGATTCTCTGTCAGACGTATCACATATAACTGTGTTCCAAAATCAACCATTTCTAGTGAACGTGGAAAATATTGTCCTCCATTTAAAATGGGCAAGGTGCGTGGCAAGGGACGGGAAAGTGGACGTGATGGTGATGGTACATGTTGAGGCCGAGGCTGTGGGCAAGCTGAAATTGTGCCACAACAAACACCCACATCTTGTTGCCCGACCTTCCTGTCCCAATTGCTAGGGGACCGCAGCACACCACTATTAAACCCAGAGCAATGTCAAAAGGTTGTTGATTAGATAGCAGATAGCGCTTCCAGTCACTTTGCCACCACCACAACAACCCTGTCTTCCACACGGTCAAGTCTCAGTAGCCGTGAGTCTGGACCGTATATTCTTCACCCTGATCCTCCTTCCTCCCACCATTCCGAGTGCCCGGAGACAATTGATCCCACACTTGGACACTCTGATGAGCTGTTCACTTTTCCATTTGTAGATTTGGGCCTCTCGCCCTGCCAGCTTCAAGCAAGTCAAGTGGAGAACGTGTGTAGCGATGCCTCAATATTTGAGCGGCCAAGGTCACACGAAGGCAACAGTGGGAAAGTGCAATTACTGTCGCAAGAGATGGATGATGATGATGAGACACAATTGCCAGAAACTCAGGAGGAGGACATGGGAGTGGAAGTGGAAGACGAGGTGGTGGATGATATAGCAACTGACCCAACCTGGCAGGTGGACATGCAGAGCGAGGACAGTAGCACACAGGACTGGGGGGGTGTAGCACCACAGCAGGCAGGAAGAAGCAGTGTGGTGGCTGCAGACACAAGGCGTTCCCCGTCACACCAACATGACGGAAGTTGCCAGTAAAACTGTTAGGTCTTCCCGAGTCCTGCATTATACGAGCACATGTCCCACAACATTAGCTGAGTCCCGCATTACGCGAGCATGTGTCCCACAACATTAGCCGTGCCCTCAACACGTGGACAAGTGCTTGTTGGCAGGGACGGTACATCTCGCTGATGGCACACTGGGTCAATATAAAGGAAGCCGGGACTCAGTCGGACTTTGGGATGGAACACGTCCTCCTGACACCAAGGATTGCGCGCCCTGGGTCAATCAGGGTTGCCCCCACATTCTACAGCTCCTGCACCTCCTCCTCTTCCTCTTCAGCCTCCATCTCCGAAATGAGCACATCAGTCACAAGCTGGAAGCACTGTAGCACTGCCTCGGCCAAGCGGCAACAGGCTCTCCTGAAGCTAATATGCTTAGGTGACAAACCGCTCACCGCTGAAGAGCTGTGGACAGCTCTGAAAGAGCATGTAGATCTGTGGCTGACACTGCTGAACCTACAGCCTGGAATGATTGTGTGTGACAATGGCCGGAACCTGGTGACGACTCTGAAGCGAGGCGAGCTCACACAGGCACCATGCATGGCCCATGTGCTTAACCTCGTGGCTCAGCGGTTTCTCGAAACCTACCCAGATCTGCTTGTGAAAGTACGCCGCATGTGTGCCCATTTCAGAAAATCAGCTACACCTTCCAGGGCCCACTAGCCGTGCTTCAGCAGCATTTTCAGCTTCCAGCTCACCTATTGGTGTGCGATGTCACCACACATTGGAACTCAACGTTGCAGATGTTGGGAAGGATTTGTGAACAGCAGAAAGCAGTTGTTGAGTACCATCTTCAACACGCCCATCGTTATTCAAGTCAGTCTCCACTCATAAGAGCTGATGAATGGGCATGGATGTCAGACATCTGTGTCGTCCTCCAAAACTTTGAGGACTCCACCAAGATGGTGAGCGGCGATGACGCCATAATTAATGTCACCATCCCACTTCTCTGTCTTCTGAAATGCTCGCTGCTCATAATTAAAGAGGAGGTATTGCAGAAGCAGCACAATGAGATGGAGCAAGGAACTATACAGGGTGATGCCACACAGCGTCACCATTCCACTTCTCTGCCTTCTGAAATGCTCTCTGCTCACAATTAAAGAGGATGCATTGCAGTCAGAGCACGATGAGATGGAGCAAGGAACCACAGAGGGCGATTCCACACAGCCCAGCCTCATCTCATCCCAACGTAGATTGGGTGACAATTGGGTGACAATGAGGAGGAGGAGGAAGAACAGGAGCTAGTTTCCTGCGCTATAGACGGTACTACCTGCACAACTGTCATACCGTCTGTTCAGCGTGGATGGCCTGAGGACAGGGAGGAGGAGGAAAAGGAGGAAGAGGAGGAGAGCATGGTCAGTCATCCTCTTGGTGAGGACACGGAAGTCTTGCTTCTTTAAAGTCTGGCACAAATGGCTGAGTTTATGTTACACTGCCTTTCCTGTGACCCTCGTGTTGTCCAAATTGTGGGTGACAGTCATTACTGGTTGGTGACACTTCTAGACCCATGCTACAAGGAGAAATTTCTGTCTCTTATTCCCTTGCCGGACAGGCCTGATAAAATGGAGCAGTACCAGAATGCCCTTGTTGCGGAATTATCAAAAAAAATTCCCATCTGAAAACGCTGGTGGCAGAAGTCACAGTTCGTTGGACAACCAAGGAGTACAGGAGCGGGGTATTCTCCCAAGGAGGAAAAAGTTTCAGAAAATGCTGAGGGAGTACCTTCCCGACCGTACCAACATCCTCCGTGATTCCTCTGTGCCTTATAATTATTGGGTATCCAAGCTGGACACATGGCAGGAACTGGCTCTCTACGCCTTGGAGATCCTGGCTTGCCCTGCCGCTAGCGTTTTGTCAGAGCGGGTTTTTACACTGTGTTCCAAATTATTATGCAAATAATATTTTCTCAGATTTTCCCAAATTCCCTATATGAATTGCAGTCATTGTAATTTTCCAGTCAAATAACTATTAGAGTACAATTGAAAGGTTTTTGTACAAACTGCCTATGATAACAGGATATTTTTTAAAAAATAAAAAACTCAAACTGCACTCAAAATGCATGTTCCAAATTATTATGCACAGCAGACTTTTCAACCTTTTCATTTTAATAAAGAACAAAAAATGGTCATTTTTGAAATTATAAGCTTTAGCAGGTTATTACAAACTGAAATCAGACAGTTTCCAACTCAAAACTTTATTCTAGGTGATGTTACATTTGCACATAGGACCCCTTGTTGGAAAGGAGCTTCTGAACTCTCTCATCCATTGAATTTGTCAGGTTTTGGATGGTTTCTGCTTCAATTGTTTTGCATGAGGACAGAATACCCTCCCAGAGCTGTTGCTTAGATGTGAACTGCCTCCCGCCATCATAGACACTCCTTTTGATGATGCTCCAGAGGTTCTCAATGGGGTTGAGGTCAGGGGAGCATGGGGGCCACACCATAAGTTTGTCCCCTTTTATGCCCATAGCAGCCAGAGATGCAGATGTGTTATGTGCAGCATGAGACCAGGGCGAACAGGTGAATGTGGCCCTGGACGGTACGGAGCCAGCCCACAGCTTTTTTTGCTGAGAGTTGTATTTAGCTCGGTGAAAGGACTGGTATAGAGGGAAATCGTATCTACTCTGGTTGTCACTTCTCCCAGGAAGTCCTCTAATGCAGCTTGTTGCAGAAGCAATGGCAGACCGTCCAACATCAACTCGCACTTGTCGGTGGTGCTTTGACACACAAACATCTTTCTTTGCGCATTTAATTTCATGACTACAGAGTTGGGCAATGGCCTGATCTGCAATGCGGTTTGAGAAATAACATGAATAAGCACGTCCAGGAATCTTCCCCCACACTTTTCTTAGCCAGGGCTGCTTCTCGGCAGGGATGGATGGACCAACCAGAAAACCGGAGACTCCTCCGGTGGGCCCTAGCTTCTCCTTCAGGAGAGTTCATAGTGCCGAGGTGAGGCCATTATGATGATAGAGACCACCATATGCTTAGTTTTCTGTTACTTGGAATGCAAGCGCAAGAATGCAGCCAGCCACCCACCCACCCACCCACAGGCCACAATACTAAACTGCCAGATTTCTGGACAGCTGCTTGCACTTGAAATGTGGCCTTTTAGGCTTGAGGAGGCGGAAGCTTTTGACAACCTCATGCCAGCAGCGGCCAGGTGTCCATACTCGGTCCCCAGCCGCCACTATTTCTCCAGGTATGGTCTGAGTCTTCCACAAGCACGGGTCCACCAACATTGCCCACAGTGAACTTACTGGGAAGGACCACCTACCCACAAACACGTGGTCAAGTGAATGTGGCCAGGGACGGTACAGAGCCAGTCCACAGCTTTTTTTGCTGAGTTGTATTTCACCACAGCCATATTCTTTAGCTTGGTGAAAGGACTTGGGAAACCATATCTACTCCATTTGTCATTTCTCACAGGAAGTCCTCTAAAGCTGCTTTCACTTGAAATGTGGCCTTTTAGGCTCGTGGAGGTGGAAGCTTTTCATAACATGATGGCGGCGGCGACCGGGTGTCCATACTCTGTCCTCAGCCGCCACTATTTCTCCCGGTATCGTCTCCGCCTTCCACAAGCACGAATCCCACAACATTACCCATACCCTCCCCAGTGCACTTACTGGGAAGGACCACCTAACCACAAACACGTGGACAGGTGAATGTGGCCAGGGACAGTACGGAGCCAGTCCACAGCTTTTTTTGCTGAGAGTTGTATTTAGCTCGGTGAAAGGACTGGCATAGAGGGAAACCGTATCTACTCTGGGTTTCATTTCTCCCAGGATGTCCTCTAAAGCTGCTTTCACTTGAAATGTGGCCTTTTAGGCTCATGGAGCCGGAAGCTTTTCATAACGTCATGCCAGCGGCGGCTGGGTGTCCATACTGTTACGCACATGCCCGGACTGACTGGCGTGAGCATTATCAGTGATCCCACTCGACCATGAACCGAGGAGTGCTTGGAGGGGCATGACTAAGTATCAACCCGGTCCGACCAAGGTCGGACGGCGGCTCAGTCGACTCCGTGAACCAGGGAGGAACCGAGCAGAAGGACCAGGTGCTACTCCAGGTCAGACCCCGGTCACAGCTGTTGACCCACACCGGGGAATGCAGGAACAGGCAGGTTAGACTGGCATATGGACAGGTGGGTACTGGCAGGCACGGCTGGTATGCAGACAGGTGAGCACTGGCAGGCACGGCAGGCATGCAGACAGCCGGGTACTGGCACTTAGGAACGCAGGCAGGATAGGGACCAGTACAGACTGGGATACAGGAACGGAGCCACAGGTGCGGTAGACAAGCAGAGCAGAGCAAAACTTGCAGATGCGGTAGACAAGCAGAGCAGAGCCAAACCCGCAGGTGCGGTAGACAAGCAGAGCAGAGCAAAACCCGCAGGTGTGGTAGACAAGCAGAGCAGAGCAAAACCCGCAGGTGCGGTAGACAAGCAGAGCAGAGCAAAACCCGCAGGTGTGGTAAACAAGCAGAACAGATCAAAACCCACAGGTGCGGCGAACAAGCTGAGCAGAGCGAAACCGCAGGTGCGGTGAACAAGCAGAGCAGAGCGAAACCACAGGTGCAGTGAACAAACAGAGCAGAGCGAAACTGCCGGTGCGGTGAACAAGCAGAGCAGAGCGAAACCGCAGGTGCAGTGAACAAGCAGAGCAGAGCAAAACCGCAGATGCGGTGAACAAGCAGAGCAGAGCGAAACCGCAGGTGCGGTGATCAAGCAGAGCGAAACCACTGGTGCGGTGAACAAGCATAGCAGAGTGAAACCTCAGGTGCGGTGAACAAGTAGAGCAGAGCAAAATCGCAGGTGCGGTGAACAAGCAGAACCAGATACACACAAGGTACTTACAAAGAAGTAGTGAGTGTACACAAAACTCACAAACAGAAGTTCAGAGACAACGAGTTGGAGTTAGGTGCAGGTTCAGACACTGCAGGAAAAGGGAAGGTTCGGACATAGAGAGAAACAGGTAACGGGCTAGGACACAGTTCAGACAGGAACTGAACCAGGAACAAGATACAAGAACAAGCCTGGGAACTCAGCCCCCAGGGTGGCGGAGACAGCTTAGAAGTCACAGATACAGGTAACAGGCCTCGGTTTACAGCCCCCAGGGGCGGAAAAAGACAAGATACAGGACAAGACCATGCAACTCAGTTGCACAGAACACACTGAATGAAAGTGTTGCTCAGGCACCTCCTACTGGGTGGAGGGGGTTTAAGTATCCAGTGACTCACAGCAATAGGCTGGGGATGCATTAGGACTGTGCACACAGTAACTATAAGAAACAGGCAGCAACCATGCCGCCGCCCTAAACAATCAGAGGAGTGCCTGGAGGGGCATGACTAAGTATCAACCTGGTCCGACCAAGGTCGCACGGCGGCTCAGTCGACTCCGTGAACCAGGGAGGAACCAAGCAGAGGGACCAGGTGCTACTCCAGGTCAGACCCCGGTCACAGCTGTTGACCCACACCGGGGAATGCAGGAACAGGCAGGTTAGACTGGCATATAGACAGGTGGGTACTGGCAGGCACGGCTCGTATGCAGACAGGTGGGCACTGGCAGGCACGGCAGGCATGCAGACAGGCGGGTACTGGCAGGTTGGAACGCAGGCAGGATAGGGACCAGTACAGACTGGGATACAGGAACGGAGCCGCAGGTGCGGTAGACAAGCAGAGCAGAGCATAACTCGCAGATGCGGTAGACAAGCAGAGCAGAGCAAAACCCGCAGGTGCGATAGACAAGCAGAGCAGAGCAAAACCCGCAGGTGCGGTAGACAAGCAGAGCAGAGCAAAACCCGCAGGTGCGGCGAACAAGCTGAGCAGAGCGAAACAGCAGGTGCGGTGAACAAGCAGAGCAGAGCAAAATCGCAGTTGGAGCTAGGTGCAGGTTCAGACACTGCAGGAAAAGGGAAGGTTCGGACATAGAGAGAAACAGGTAACGGGCTAGGACACAGTTCAGACAGGAACTGAACCAGGAACAAGATACAAGAACGAGCCTGGGAACTCAGCCCCCAAGGTGGCGGAGACAGCCTAAAAGTCACAGATACAGGTAACAGGCCTAGGTATACAGTCCCCAGGGGCAGAAACAGACAAGAAACAGGACAAGATCTGGTGACTCAGTTGCACAGAACACACTGAATGAAAGTGTTGCTCAGGCACCTCCTACTGGGTGGAGGGGGTTTAAGTATCCAGTGACTCACAGCAATAGGCTGGGGACACATTAGGACTGTGCACACAGTAACTATAAGAAACAGGCAGTAACCACGCCACCGCCCTAAGCAATCAGACAAGAGACATGCACACAGCAGGTACTGGAGCAAAGTGTGCAGCCTGGACAGATAGGTAAGATAGCAGTCTTGCATCGTAAAAGGTGGTAAGCCATGCCAGCATGCCGCCAGGGAAGGTACAGTACCCCCCCTTTATGCCCCCTCTTCTTCAAGCCTGCAAGAATTCTCTGCAGAGAATTTGGAGGCTGATCCTTCTCTTTCAGAAGATTACCTGTCCTGTCCACTAGAGGGAACGAAACTGGTCTCTGTTAGAACACTCCTGTTTGTTTTTCACACCTTGTGCTTTGCGGTCATGTGACCATCTGCCTTTATATTCCAGCTCCGCCCTTATGGCTGTGCTGGACTTCAGTGTTTGACTGTTTCTCTAGCCTGGTGCTTCGGTGCCCTTCTCTGTCAGTTCGCTTGGTCCTTCTGGGACCTCTAGTACATTTTTGTCAGTTTGTCTTTTTGTTGTCTGCAACAACTACTCTGTTGAGGAGGTGTCACATTTTTGTCCCAGTCCTTAGTTCTTTTATTCTTTTAGGGACCCCTCCCTTAATTCTATAGGTCTTTGTTCAGACTAGCCGAGGACTAAGGCGGGTCTGTTCACTAGGAAAAGGCAGCCCGCTACATCGTAGGGATTCAGCTTAGTCTTACTGTAGGGACAGCTTTCCCCTATCTTTCCTTAGTTCTTGTTGCAGATCATAACAGTAAGTCCAGCCTGAAAAACTAAAAGGAAAGAAATTCGGGGATCAGTATGGTTTCTGTCCAGGATTTGGCTCAACACCTGCAGGTATTGTCTCTGGAGGTGGCCGGGCTTCAGCAACACGTGTGTAGCTGTTCTGGAGCGCATTTTGTCGAACCCAAGGTAGGACTGCCTGATGTTTTTTATGGTAAACATCAAGATTTTTTTTCCTTTAAAAATGCTTGTTTGTTATATTTTCGTTTGAGACCCAGGTCCTCTGGGAATGAATCACAGCACATTGGTTTTATTATGTCACTTTTGTGCAATGAACCACAGGGGTGGGCCTTTTCTCTCCAGCCTAATGATCCGTGTTTAAGGTCTGTTGAAGAATTTTTTTCTGCTATGGGGCTATTATATGACGATCCTGATCGAATCTCATCTGCTGAATCAGAACTCAGACGTTTGAATCAGGGGTCTGATGATGTTGAAAATTATTGCACACACTTCAGGAGATGGGTTTCAGAAGTTAAGTGGAATGATCCTGTGCTGAGATGTTTATTTCTTGCTGGTCTGAGTGAAAGGGTTAAGGATTTGCTAATTGCATTCCCTGCACCTGAGACTCTGCAGGATGCTGTGCAGTTAGCTGTTCGTATAGACAGGAGACTGAGGTGCAGGCTTAATGAGGTAAAGACTCCTGTAATGTCAGGTCCTAGTCCCCAGAAAATCTTCTCTGACGGCGGGGAACCGATGGAGGTTGGGGGGATGTCCCTCCGCTCTCAGGAAAGAGACCGGAGGTTTACCGAGGGATTGTGTCTTTATTGTGGTAAAGCTGACCATTTGATTAAGTATTGTGAGCGTCGTTTAAGTAAAGAAAAAAAAAGGTCAGTTACGCCCGTATAGCTTGTTTACGCTCTGCAGGAGTATTTCTTTCTGGGAGTACTACTCTGCAGGGAGATTTGATTAAATTTCAGGTATTTGTGGATTGTGGTTCAACACTTAAAGTGATTGATAAAGGATTTTTGGAAAATCTTAAATTGAAATCCAATCCTTTGTCATCACCTATTTCTGTGATTGCAATTGATAACACTCCCTTGAAATGTATTACTCACAAGACTGCTGCATTTCCCCTCACTATCAATGGAGTTCACCAAGAAATTTTGGACTTGGTTGTTTTGGATAATTTGCCCTCTCCAGTTGTTCTAGGATTGCCTTGGTTAAAACTGCACAATCCATTACTATTAACGACAAAGTTCCACAACTGGAATCCTGTGAAATATTTCTGGTCATAAATAGAGATCAGCGTTGTTCTACTCGAACTGTTCGCCAATCTCAAATTCGAGCTGTTTTGGGCGGTGTTCGAGCCGTTCGGCGAACACGAACAATTTGAGAAAAATTCGGCTGTTTGAGGTTATGTTCGATAACTGTTCGTGCACCAAAATCATAACTGGATTTTTTCTCAGTAATGATGAAAATTAATGTTAATACGCAGTTTGAGTGTACAGCGGGGTGGGGGGAGGGGCAGGGGATGGATCTCTGCAGGAACAATGAAGATCTCCATTTTTTTTTCTCTTTCCCGCATTTACAGTGGGGAGGTGCAATCTGTCAGCCTATCAGCAGCGCACACACGGAGCGAAGTGCTTTTTTTCACACAAGCAAGGGCATGTGTCATTGGCAGTGTATGTCACATGTCCTTGCCCTATAAGACCAAGCCATTTTCCCCGTCGCCACCATTTTCTCACTGCTGCAGCTGCGTGTTAGACGGCACCGCTGTTGCTGTGTGCGCTATACCTTGTTAATTTCAAGCCAATTTTCGCACAAATATACAGATAGCTTGGGAGTAGGGAATAGTTGTGATTGCAGTCCTTTTAAGGACTAGGTTACAGCATTTCCTACAACTTTTATCAGGCAGGTCTGTGCTCTTAAATAGATAGGTTGTGGGAGTAAAGACTAATTGTAATTGGAGTCCTTTTCAGGACTAGGTTACATCAGTTCCTATCAGTTTTTGCCAGGCAGGTCTGTGCCAGTGCTGTGCAAGTTTTTTTCACAGCATTTGGCTGAATCTAGCAAAGCTAATCCTTTTTGGCCTATTGCAGAGTGTGTTAGTCAGTGGAGTAGCCTATCTGTGTTGCAAGATATACCACCTGTGTATAGAATACCAATTTTTTTACTGCACCTAGTGAAGTAAAATCTTTTGGGCATAGCATCATTCTATTAGTCCATCTATACTGACCTCCATCAGGTTGCAAACTGAATCTAATTTTTTTCTGCATCTAGCTCTGAAAAAATATTTGGCCTTCTAGCAGTGTGTGGGACTTGTTCTATTAGTCCACCTATACTGACCTCCATCAGGTTGCAAACTGAATATATTTTTTTCTGCATCTACCTCTGAAAAAATATTGGGCTTCTAGCTGTGTGTGGGACCTGTTGCATTAGTCCATCTATACTGACCTCCATCAGGTTGCAAACTGAATATATTTTTTTCTGCATCTACCTCTGAAAAAATATTGGGCTTCTAGCTGTGTGTGGGTCTTGTTCTATTAATCCATCTATACTGACCTCCATCAGGTTGCAAACTGAATATAATTTTTTTCAGCATCTAGCTCTGAAAAAATATTTGGCCTTCTAGTAGTGTGTCGGACTTTCTCTATTAGTCCATCTATACTGACCTCCATCAGGTTGTGACGCGCCCCTGGGCCTGTGTCGCGCTGCGTTGCGCACGCGGGAGCTTACCCGGAGCCGGATCTGTTTAGGGTTGTAGTCTCGTGGCGGTGACCCGGTCCGTGCCCAGGGAGTCAAACTGGACGGCAGTCTGTTAGCGGTAGAAAATGGTTGATGACTACGCCACCCGTTGAATGCAGCCAGGGGGCTGCTGCTGCAGGGCAGACCGCTGAGGCCGGTGGAAGGATGGTGCAGCGTGATAGTATAACCCCCAACGGGAGGGGTATGGCCTCAGGGCAGCCGACGTGGATGATGGGGGTAGCAGGAACCACTCAGAGACGGTATGGTAGCGTTCAGGGTCTTTACTGGTAACAACGATAGACCCTCCCGGAGTACTTGCTAGCGAACGGGGCCTGGTCAGTCCTTGAGCAGATGGGATCTCCCCTGGCCAGGCGTAGTTGTAGGCCTCCCAAGCTGACTGTACTCTTCTGGCTACCTTGCTAGAAGCTGATGTAAGTAGCCCACGTCCCTGAGTGTACCGTGTGGTGCTCACCCGTATGGCCGGTGACTCGGGGCCTTCTAATGGCTTCCGCTCCACGATGGCGGTGCTGGTCCCACGCGTGTGACCGGGCCTTCGGGCTTCTGGGCCAGGGGACCTGAAATCCCCTGCCTGACGGATTCTGCTGCTGGGTAGAAGTTAGTCCCCACAGCCTCGGACTCCGGGTCCGGTAAAGAATCTTCTTAGTCAGGGCGAGCTCTTTAGCTGCCAGCCCCTGACTCCTTGTGACTCTGCTGCTTCCTATGCTGCTCTTGTCTCTACTCTTCCTGGACTCACTAACCCTGCCTCAGCCCCGGGTTTATACAGGGGAAGTTCTTCCCCTCCCAAGGCTGGGCAGGAGGTGTGGCATGCACAGGATCCCTGACCAAAGGACCTCCCACCTGCTCTCAGACGTAATATCTCTATCACTGTGACAACCAGACCCCTGGGGTGTCACACTCCCCCCTAGTGAAATTTAGTACTCCGGGACTAAACACTTTTTAGAAAAATATAACAAGGTATATCAAAGAACAATAAAATACAATAAGGAAACACAATAAGATAGTCACGGATGTCCGCAACCGGGTGCAGTCTTTGAAGAAAAGCAAAGGTGTCCATTTCACCAACACAGGGAGACGTAACCAGGTAGGGGTCTGTCCTACCCCGAGTCCTTAACAGTCTCTAGTCCATCCTGGGTTACGCTCCAACTATATACAAAGGATTCCCGGTAAATCCACCGAAGACTCCTGAAAACAACTAGAAACACAAAATTACACACAAGCAACAATAAACAGGTAAACATTGTAAAACAACTTAAACATTTAGATCCTCCAACGTGCGGGTAACTGGCCTCTAGTGGCCCTAGTGGACCTACGGAGCTGACTGTCTGGCCCTGAACTACAGGGTGTAGGAGCTGTCAAGGGTAAACTGGGCAGCTGTCTACCGGCTCTTTGTCTCACTAGGGGTACGGCAGGCTCACTATAAGCAGAGGGTGGATTCTCCTGTTCCGCTTGGGTGGAGTCTTCTGCCTCCTGGACCGGCTGCTCTTCCAGCTCTACCCGTTGCTCCGTAGGTTCTTGGGATGATGGTTGGAGGAAGGTGAGTACGGGTACCACAACTGCACCATTGACTTGAGTCCAAGACCGAGGGAAGTCCCCGAGCACGGTACTAACCATATCTTCCCTTTCTTCCACGGGTCGATGGTCTTCCTGTTCCTCCTCAGGGTTCCTCAGTTGTTCGGGGCACTTCTTCAGGTGGTCCCGGGATACAATGGCTGTGGTTTCCCCTCTGTCTTTACTGATGGTACAGACCTTCGGGTTCTCGTGGCTTGAGGGCAGTACGGTGTACGGGTCCTTCTCCCACTGGTCGTCCAACTTGTGGAGCCGTCTCTTCCTCTTCAAGACCTGCTCTCCGGGTACCAGGGGAACAGCGGGAGCGTACTGGTTGTAAGTCTTCTCTTGTCTTTCCCTAGCCTGACAGAGACTTCGCTCCACGCTCTCCTGTACTTTCCGGTACTGCTGCTGCCTCTCTGTGTCCCAGTCTGTTTCTGGTGAAGTGTCCTCGGGCGTCAGGACTCCCATTTCCAGGTCAACAGGTAACTTACCAGGTCTTGCCCTCATTAGGTAAGCCGGGGTACAGTTGGTGGAACCTACCGGGATGTGGTTGTATAGGTCCACCAGATCGGGCAACTTCTCAGGCCACAGACTGCGTTCTTCCAGGGGCAACGTTTTTAGAAGATCCATTACCACCTGGTTCATTTTCTCACAAAGTCCATTAGTTTGCGGATGGTAGGGTGTCGTCCTTATCTTCCGGCAGCCATACAGATTGCAGAATTCCTGGAAGACCTCCGCTTCAAAGGCAGGTCCCTGGTCCGTCAGCACTTGGTCCGGGTACCCGTGTGGACGGCAAAAGTGCTGCTGGAAGGCTCTAGCTGCTGTTCGAGCCGTTAAGTCCTTGACGGGGACGACAACCAGAAACCGGGAGTAATGATCCACGATGGTTAACGCGTAGACGTAGCCACTTCTGCTGGGGGTCAGTTTTACATGATCCAAGGCTACCAGTTCCAACGGTTGCCGGGTGACGATGGACTGCAGGGGAGTCTTCTGGCTGGCCCGGTCCTTCCTTCTCAGATTGCACGGGCCACAGTCTCTGCACCACTTCTCGATGGTTCCCCTCATGCCTACCCAGTGGAACCGCTCGCGCAGCAGGAACTCCAGCTTTTTCCACCCGAAGTGTCCAGCTCCGTCGTGGTATGCCTCCATCACCATGGCTGCGTCTCTTCGTGGCACCACTACTTGCCAGAGTAGTTCATGCGTCCTGGAGTTAACCATTCTGCGGCACAACTTCCCCTTGTAAAGGAACAGTCGACTCTTCTCTGCCCATAGTTGTTTGGCTTCCTCTGGAGCGTCTGATTCCAGGCTAGCCTCCGGGCGAGTCAGCATCTCCTTCACCAGTCGGACGGCAGGGTCGCTGTCTTGCGTTTCCGCCCAGTTGTAGTGAGGTAAGGGGTTCAACGTAGCAGCCTGCTTACTCCTTACCCGGTGGGAATACTGGATAGTCCCATGACGGTGGAACGCAGGGAGTTCAACTTCTTCCAGTCCCTCCGGATCTTCTCCTCCGTCCGGCAGGTTGGGCATCCTGGACAGGGCGTCCGCGTTGGTATTGGAGCGCCCTGCCCGGTATTTAATTGTGAACTCGTAGTTGGACAGACGGGCCATCCACCTCTGCTCCAGGGCACCGAGTCTTGCCGTGTCCAGGTGTGTCAGCGGGTTGTTATCCGTGTATACGGTGAACCGGGAAGAAGCGAGGTAATGCTTAAAGCGCTCGGTGACTGCCCATACCACGGCCAGGAACTCTAGCTTAAATGAGCTATAATTCTCGGGATTCCTTTCGGTGGGTCGCAGTTTTCGGCTGGCATAGGCGATTACTCGCTCTTTCCCCTGCTGAATCTGGGACAGTACGGCTCCTAGCCCGACGTTACTGGCGTCGGTGTAGAGGATGAAGGGCTGGCTATAGTCCGGATACGCCAAGATTTCATCCCCCGTGAGGGCCATCTTCAGCTGGCGGAAGGACTCTTCCTCTAGCTCTTCCCATTTGAAGGGCGGCTTCTGGTTCTTGGCCTTCCGGGACTGGCCTATCAGGAGGTCCTGCATAGGCGCCGCCTTTTTGGTGAAACCGGGAATAAACCTTCGGTAGTAGCCTACCAACCCTAGGAACTGCCGCACTTCTTTTACGCTGGAAGGGCTTGGCCATCCTTTGATTGCGGTGATCTTATCGGGGTCGGGAGCCACTCCGTCAGCGCTCACCACGTGTCCCAGGTATTGCACCATTGGTTTCAGGAGGTGACACTTGGAGGGTTTCACCTTTAGGCCGTAACTCGCCAGAGCTTCGAACACCTCCGCCAGGTGTTTCAGGTGGTCCTCATAAGTTTTGGAGTATACGATGACATCGTCCAGGTACAACAGGACCGTCTCGAAGTTTCTGTGGCCCAGACAGCACTCCATTAATCGTTGGAAGGTTCCTGGGGCGTTGCAGAGTCCGAACGGCATGCAGGTGAACTCGCTAAGTCCCATCGGGGTGGTGAATGCGGTCTTCTCCCGGTCCGCCTCTGCTACAGGAACCTGCCAGTACCCGCTAGTGACATCCAAGGTAGAGAAGAAGTTAGCAGATCTTAAAGCAGCCAATGACTCCTCTATCCTTGGTAAGGGGTACGCATCCTTGTGTGTGATACGGTTGATTTTCCGGTAATCTACACACATCCTCATGGTGTTGTCTTTCTTTTTGACTAAAACTAGTGGGGCTGCCCAGGGGCTACAGCTATCCCGGATTACCCCAGCCTCCTTCATGTCTCTAAGCATCCCCTTGGCGTGTTGGTAATGTGCAGGGGGTACGGGTCGATACCTCTCTTTTATGGGAGGATGATCTCCCGTGGGGATGCGGTGTTCTACCCCCTTGACTCGCCCGAAGTCTAACGGGTGTTTACTAAACACTCTCTCATACTCTTGAACCACCCGATAGACTCCTTGTTTCTGGTGTGAGGGAGTGGAGTCAGTACCCAGATGTAGTTGCTGACACCAGTCCTCCATGTCTTTCTTAGAGCCGTTACCTTCCTCCGGGTGAGATGGAGGCAAGGGTTCCACAGATTGTATAGAATTTTGATTAGTGGTATATAATTTGGCTAGCGTGGCATACCGGGGCAGGTACACTTCCCTCTCCCCGATATTTATTATGCGAACGGGCACCCTCCCATGGCGTACATTGACCACCCCCCGTGCTGTCAAAATGGTGGGCCTACTGTCTGAGTAAACTGGTTCTACCATTGCCTGGTAATCTCTACCTCTCAGACCAATAGCTGCCCGGCACCAAATCATCATTTCACTTTTTGGGGGCATGGCAATAGGAAAAGGGTCACACATTCTTACGCTACCAATCTCACCGCCGGAGAGTTCCACTTGTTGCCGTTGCATCAGTGCCCGGATCTCTTTCTGGAGCACCCGCTGCTCGCCGGAGCTGGCATTCTTGGCAACCTGCTGTAAAAGGAAAATCACCTCTGCAAGACAATTTTCAATTACATTAGTTCCTAGAGTTATTTTTGGGTGACTCTCATGTTTGTCAATATCTACAATGATCAGTCCCTGTGCGGCCAGTTCGACTCTACCAATTTTGATGGTCACCTCTTTAAATCCGATCTGTGGCACGGGCTGACCATTGCTGGCGATGATACTCAAGTCGTCGTCAGGGTAGCGGGTAATATCCGAGTCATTCCAGTACTGCTTGAAGAGCACGTACGGGATGGTGGTGACCTGTGACCCGGTGTCCAGTAGGGCACTCATGGGAATGCCATCCAGTACCACAGGCAAGACTGGACGTCCTCCCACATATCTGTCGCGCCAGTTCGATGGGCCTGGTGATCTTTTTCCTGGGGGTTGGCCCTCTACCCCAGGTTGTGCCCGTTTAAAGAACAGTACCTTTCCATATGTCCGGGTTGATTGCAGCGGCGGCAGATGGGTCGTCCGTCCTCGCTGTATCGGTCACTGGGTCTTCCTCTGGCCGGTGGGGTCCTCCTTGGTCGACGCCACGGGATGTCCTCCGGTCCGGATGCCAGCTGGATCTTCCCTGGAGTGGAAACCTGTAAAGACTGCACAGTTCGGGTTAGCGCAGCAACGCTTTTAGCTAGCTCTTGGACCTGATGGTGTAGGTCTGGAGCCGGGTCATTGTCCAAAGCCTGCGCATCAGCTCCCACAGGCCCTGCTGACAAGGGCGCCGCCTCCTGGTAGTAAGTGGTAGTGGGGCGTCTGTGGGTCACAACGCCACCTGGTGCCGGTTCTCGGAGCACCCGGATGGCTCTGTCCTTGAACTGTGCAAATTCTAGATGAGGGTCCTGTAAGGCCATTGCCCACAACTGGGTGCGGTGGGCATTGCAATATAAACCCTCTATAAATTGTTCGGTCAACAGCCTGTCCTCGTTTCCCACTCCATTAGGGTCGGTCTGCTTAATGGCCCTCAGGGCCTCTTGTAGGTTGAGTGCATAGTCCCTTATACTCTCATGCGCTCGCTGCTTGCACCCGTAGAATCTAAGTTTAATCTCGGCTGAGGTGCGGGTATCAAAAGTGTCCTTCAGCCGGGTTAGTATCCCTGCGACAGTCTTCCTCCCAGGTGGCCAGGATTTTACTTCCCTTTTGGCTGCCCCAGTTAGTTGGGCCACCAGGATGCTCACTTTTTGCTCTTCTGTGAGGGGGTACACCTGGAAGAGGCTATCCAGCTTTTCTCTAAAGTCATGCAGGGTATGTGACTCCCCTGAGTACTGGGGTAGCCAAGCTGCTCCCGGGATATAGGGCATGGTGAAGGGCATAACTGCAACAGCGGTAGCGCTGGCGGGGGTTGAGGCAGTGGAGCTCTCCTCCGTATCCGACATCTTCCTCCCCCCTAGTGGACCGTGGCCTACCTTGCGATGATCCTGTTCCGTAGGCCGCGGCTCCGCAGTGGATCGTCAGGGTTGAGGACCTTCCGTCGCGCTCCTGTGACGTCGGCGTCTGCTGGGCTCCTTCCAGGACCTTACGCAACGTCCGGACGTGAGGCGGGGCTTCAGTTCTCGCGCGCTTTCGGAGTCCACGCCCCTCTTCTTCCCGCGCGGCGTCCTCAAGATGGCGTCCAATGGCGGGAAAACTCCACGGATGGCGGGAAGAAGGCTGAAGATGGCGCCGGATGGCGGGAAACTTCACCGATGGCGGGAAGAAGGCTGAAGATGGCGCCGGATGGCGGGAATCTTCACCGATGGCGGGAATCTTCACCAATGGTAAGTTTGAACAGTCTTTGCTTTTCAGGCACGCAGTACCCGGTGGTTGCGGGCACGTGATCCTGCCGACTACGCCAAAGTTGACGCGCCCCTGGGCCTGTGTCGCGCTGCGTTGCGCACGCGGGAGCTTACCCGGAGCCGGATCTGTTTAGGGTTGTAGTCTTGTGGCGGTGACCCGGTCCGTGCCCAGGGAGTCAAACTGGACGGCAGTCTGTTAGCGGTAGAAAATGGTTGATGACTACGCCACCCGTTGAATGCAGCCAGGGGGCTGCTGCTGCAGGGCAGACCGCTGAGGCCGGTGGAAGGATGGTGCAGCGTGATAGTATAACCCCCAACGGGAGGGGTATGGCCTCAGGGCAGCCGACGTGGATGATGGTGGTAGCAGGAACCACTCAGAGACGGTATGGTAGCGTTCAGGGTCTTTACTGGTAACAACGATAGACCCTCCCGGAGTACTTGCTAGCGAACGGGGCCTGGTCAGTCCTTGAGCAGATGGGATCTCCCCTGGCCAGGCGTAGTTGTAGGCCTCCCAAGCTGACTGTACTCTTCTGGCTACCTTGCTAGAAGCTGATGTAAGTAGCCCACGTCCCTGAGTGTACCGTGTGGTGCTCACCCGTATGGCCGGTGACTCGGGGCCTTCTAATGGCTTCCGCTCCACGATGGCGGCGCTGGTCCCACGCGTGTGACCGGGCCTTCGGGCTTCTGGGCCAGGGGACCTGAAATCCCCTGCCTGACGGATTCTGCTGCTGGGTAGAAGTTAGTCCCCACAGCCTCGGACTCCGGGTCCGGTAAAGAATCTTCTTAGTCAGGGCGAGCTCTTTAGCTGCCAGCCCCTGACTCCTTGTGACTCTGCTGCTTCCTATGCTGCTCTTGTCTCTACTCTTCCTGGACTCACTAACCCTGCCTCAGCCCCGGGTTTATACAGGGGAAGTTCTTCCCCTCCCAAGGCTGGGCAGGAGGTGTGGCATGCACAGGATCCCTGACCAAAGGACCTCCCACCTGCTCTCAGACGTAATATCTCTATCACTGTGACAACCAGACCCCTGGGGTGTCACAGTTGCAAATTAAAAATAATTTTTATCTGCATCTACAGTACCTCTGAAAAAATATTTGGGCTTCTAGCTGTGTGTGGGACTTGTTGTATTAGTCCATCTATACTGACCTCCATCAGGTTGCAAACTGAATATATTTTTTTCTGCATCTACCTCTGAAAAAATATTGGGCTTCTAGCTGTGTGTGGGTCTTGTTCTATTAATCCATCTATACAGACCTCCATCAGGTTGCAAACTGAATATAATTTTTTTCTGCATCTACCTCTGAAAAAATATTGGGCTTCTAGCTGTGTGTGGGACTTGTTGTATTAGTCCATCTATACTGACCTCCATCAGGTTGCAAACTGAATATATTTTTTTCTGCATCTACCTCTGAAAAAATATTGGGCTTCTAGCTGTGTGTGGGACTTGTTCTATTAATCCATCTATACAGACCTCCATCAGGTTGCAAACTGAATATATTTTTTTCTGCATCTACCTCTGAAAAAATATTGGGCTTCTAGCTGTGTGTGGGACTTGTTGTATTAGTCCATCTATACTGACCTCCATCAGGTTGCAAACTGAATATATTTTTTTCTGCATCTACCTCTGAAAAAATATTGGGCTTCTAGCTGTGTGTGGGTCTTGTTCTATTAATCCATCTATACAGACCTCCATCAGGTTGCAAACTGAATATAATTTTTTTCTGCATCTAGCTCTGAAAAAATATTTGGCCTTCTAGTAGTGTGTGGGACTTTCTCTGTTAGTCCATCTATACTGACCTCCATCAGGTTGCAAACTGAATATATTTTTTTCTGCATCTACCTCTGAAAAAATATTGGGCTTCTAGCTGTGTGTGGGTCTTGTTCTATTAATCCATCTATACTGACCTCCATCAGGTTGCAAACTGAATATAATTTTTTTCTGCATCTAGCTCTGAAAAAATATCTGGCCTTCTAGTAGTGTGTCGGACTTTCTCTATTAGTCCATCTATACTGACCTCCATCAGGTTGCAAACTGAATATATTTTTTTCTGCATCTACCTCTGAAAAAATATTGGGCTTCTAGCTGTGTGTAGGACTTGTTGTATTAATCCATCTATACAGACCTCCATCAGGTTGCAAACTGAATATATTTTTTTCTGCATCTACCTCTGAAAAAATATTGGGCTTCTAGCTGTGTGTGGGTCTTGTTCTATTAATCCATCTATACAGACCTCCATCAGGTTGCAAACTGAATATAATTTTTTTCTGCATCTAGCTCTGAAAAAATATTTGGCCTTCTAGCAGTGTGTGGGACTTGTTCTATTAGTCCACCTATACTGACCTCCATCAGGTTGCAAATTCAAAATAATTTTTTGTATGCATCTAGCTCTGAAAAAAATATTTGGCCTTCTAGCAGTGTGTGGGACTTTCTCTGTTAGTCCATCTATACTGACCTCCATCAGGTTGCAAACTGAATATATTTTTTTCTGCATCTACCTCTGAAAAAATATTGGGCTTCTAGCTGTGTGTGGGTCTTGTTCTATTAATCCATCTATACTGACCTCCATCAGGTTGCAAACTGAATATAATTTTTTTCTGCATCTAGCTCTGAAAAAATATTTGGCCTTCTAGTAGTGTGTCGGACTTTCTCTATTAGTCCATCTATACTGACCTCCATCAGGTTGCAAATTAAAAATAATTTTTATCTGCATCTACAGTACCTCTGAAAAAATATTTGGGCTTCTAGCTGTGTGTGGGACTTGTTGTATTAGTCCATCTATACTGACCTCCATCAGGTTGCAAACTGAATATATTTTTTTCTGCATCTACCTCTGAAAAAATATTGGGCTTCTAGCTGTGTGTGGGTCTTGTTCTATTAATCCATCTATACAGACCTCCATCAGGTTGCAAACTGAATATAATTTTTTTCTGCATCTACCTCTGAAAAAATATTGGGCTTCTAGCTGTGTGTGGGACTTGTTGTATTAGTCCATCTATACTGACCTCCATCAGGTTGCAAACTGAATATATTTTTTTCTGCATCTACCTCTGAAAAAATATTGGGCTTCTAGCTGTGTGTGGGACTTGTTCTATTAATCCATCTATACAGACCTCCATCAGGTTGCAAACTGAATATATTTTTTTCTGCATCTACCTCTGAAAAAATATTGGGCTTCTAGCTGTGTGTGGGACTTGTTGTATTAGTCCATCTATACTGACCTCCATCAGGTTGCAAACTGAATATATTTTTTTCTGCATCTACCTCTGAAAAAATATTGGGCTTCTAGCTGTGTGTGGGTCTTGTTCTATTAATCCATCTATACAGACCTCCATCAGGTTGCAAACTGAATATAATTTTTTTCTGCATCTAGCTCTGAAAAAATATTTGGCCTTCTAGTAGTGTGTGGGACTTTCTCTGTTAGTCCATCTATACTGACCTCCATCAGGTTGCAAACTGAATATATTTTTTTCTGCATCTACCTCTGAAAAAATATTGGGCTTCTAGCTGTGTGTGGGTCTTGTTCTATTAATCCATCTATACTGACCTCCATCAGGTTGCAAACTGAATATAATTTTTTTCTGCATCTAGCTCTGAAAAAATATTTGGCCTTCTAGTAGTGTGTCGGACTTTCTCTATTAGTCCATCTATACTGACCTCCATCAGGTTGCAAACTGAATATATTTTTTTCTGCATCTACCTCTGAAAAAATATTGGGCTTCTAGCTGTGTGTAGGACTTGTTGTATTAATCCATCTATACAGACCTCCATCAGGTTGCAAACTGAATATATTTTTTTCTGCATCTACCTCTGAAAAAGTATTGGGCTTCTAGCTGTGTGTGGGTCTTGTTCTATTAATCCATCTATACAGACCTCCATCAGGTTGCAAACTGAATATAATTTTTTTCTGCATCTAGCTCTGAAAAAATATTTGGCCTTCTAGCAGTGTGTGGGACTTGTTCTATTAGTCCACCTATACTGACCTCCATCAGGTTGCAAATTCAAAATAATTTTTTGTATGCATCTAGCTCTGAAAAAAATATTTGGCCTTCTAGCAGTGTGTGGGACTTTCTCTGTTAGTCCATCTATACTGACCTCCATCAGGTTGCAAATTAAAAATAATTTTTATCTGCATCTACAGTACCTCTGAAAAAATATTTGGGCTTCTAGCTGTGTGTGGGACTTGTTGTATTAGTCCATCTATACTGACCTCCATCAGGTTGCAAACTGAATATATTTTTTCTGCATCTACCTCTGAAAAAATATTGGGCTTCTAGCTGTGTGTGGGTCTTGTTCTATTAATCCATCTATACAGACCTCCATCAGGTTGCAAACTGAATATAATTTTTTTCTGCATCTACCTCTGAAAAAATATTGGGCTTCTAGCTGTGTGTGGGACTTGTTGTATTAGTCCATCTATACTGACCTCCATCAGGTTGCAAACTGAATATATTTTTTTCTGCATCTACGTCTGAAAAAATATTGGGCTTCTAGCTGTGTGTGGGTCTTGTTCTATTAATCCATCTATACAGACCTCCATCAGGTTGAAAACTGAATATAATTTTTTTCTGCATCTAGCTCTGAAAAAATATTTGGCCTTCTAGTAGTGTGTGGGACTTTCTCTGTTAGTCCATCTATACTGACCTCCATCAGGTTGCAAACTGAATATATTTTTTTCTGCATCTACCTCTGAAAAAATATTGGGCTTCTAGCTGTGTGTGGGTCTTGTTCTATTAATCCATCTATACTGACCTCCATCAGGTTGCAAACTGAATATAATTTTTTTCTGCATCTAGCTCTGAAAAAATATTTGGCCTTCTAGTAGTGTGTCGGACTTTCTCTATTAGTCCATCTATACTGACCTCCATCAGGTTGCAAATTAAAAATAATTTTTATCTGCATCTACAGTACCTCTGAAAAAATATTTGGGCTTCTAGCTGTGTGTGGGACTTGTTGTATTAGTCCATCTATACTGACCTCCATCAGGTTGCAAACTGAATATATTTTTTTCTGCATCTACCTCTGAAAAAATATTGGGCTTCTAGCTGTGTGTGGGTCTTGTTCTATTAATCCATCTATACAGACCTCCATCAGGTTGCAAACTGAATATAATTTTTTTCTGCATCTAGCTCTGAAAAAATATTTGGCCTTCTAGCAGTGTGTGGGACTTGTTCTATTAGTCCACCTATACTGACCTCCATCAGGTTGCAAATTCAAAATAATTTTTTGTATGCATCTAGCTCTGAAAAAATATTTGGCCTTCTAGCAGTGTGTGGGACTTTCTCTGTTAGTCCATCTATACTGACCTCCATCAGGTTGCAAATTAAAAATAATTTTTATCTGCATCTACAGTACCTCTGAAAAAATATTTGGGCTTCTAGCTGTGTGTGGGACTTGTTGTATTAGTCCATCTATACTGACCTCCATCAGGTTGCAAACTGAATATATTTTTTTCTGCATCTACCTCTGAAAAAATATTGGGCTTCTAGCTGTGTGTGGGACTTGTTGTATTAATCCATCTATACAGACCTCCATCAGGTTGCAAACTGAATATATTTTTTTCTGCATCTACCTCTGAAAAAATATTGGGCTTCTAGCTGTGTGTGGGTCTTGTTCTATTAATCCATATATACAGACCTCCATCAGGTTGCAAACTGAATATATTTTTTTCTGCATCTACCTCTGAAAAAATATTGGGCTTCTAGCTGTGTGTGGGACTTGTTGTATTAGTCCATCTATACTGACCTCCATCAGGTTGCAAATTGAATATAATTTTTTTCTGCATCTAACCCAGCCAATAGTTTTGGCCTAATACCACAGTTTGGCCACTCAGCTCTGCTCGGTTACCATCCATTGTTTTTTTGTGCAAACAACTCCAGAGTTGTGAATTAGTTAACCACCAAAATGAGTGGAAAAAGGCCTGCTGCTGGTGGAAAGGGGAATAGGCGTGTTGGGAAGGGGAAAAAAGGTTGTGTCCGTGGGGTAGGTGTTAAAGCAACAGTAACATCTGCAGAAGAAAGACCATCTTCCAGCCAAACTAAAATGTCTACTTCTTTTAGCGGACAATGTGATAAGATCCCTTTCTTACGGCCACGCCAATCGCTACAAATTCCAGATGAGGCACAAAAACAGCAGGTGCTTCAACGGATATCAAGTGCTCCTTTAAGTGGGCTCTCCTCCACATCAACTTCAACATCACAAATACTCCAGTCCTCAATGGTGTCACCCAAATCGCACTTGCTTCCTCACAGCTCCCAAATCTCCAGCTGCCCGTCTGAGTATGAGGTAGAACAGATGGTTGAGTCTGCAGAGCTGTTTACTCATACTATAGCCTGGGAATCAGAGGTCGACTCCAGCGCTTCTGTGAATCCAGACGAGGAAATGATCTGCACTGATGCCCAGAATCTTTATGAGTCGGATCCAGGACCAGACGCAGAAGGTTCTGACCATAATGTAGACCCTCATTCCCAAACTGTAACTCCTGTTGGTGGAGACAATGAGGAAGACGATGATAAGACTCAAATACCTGATTGGAGCGGCAACTTTAGTTTTTTGTCAGGGCAGGAACAGGTTGGCTCTGAGGACGACGGGTGTGATAACACACAGGGTGATGATGATGAGGTTGGAGATCCCACTTACTGTCAACCCACAGTCAGCCAAGAGATGAGGTCAGCAGAGGAGGTGGAGGAAGATGCTAGTGACGACGAGGTCAGGTTGCGCCTTCCTGGACAGAGACGTAGTACTGGAAGCACGTCAACAACTGCATCCTCAAACACAACTCTGCCTCTCACCACAAGTCGTGGTGGCTCTTCAGGTCGCATGGGTGCTAAGCCTTGCATAGCCTGGGCATTTTTTCAGATCGATAAAGATGACCCAACTCGTGTTATCTGTAACATTTGTCAGCAAAAGCTAAGTAGAGGCCAAAAAATACATAGTTTGAGTACTTCATGCATGAACCGGCACATGGACATGAAGCATAAGTTGCAGTGGGAAGCTCAGTGTGCTACAATGCGGCCTAGCCGGCCGGGCCAACCACCGTCTGCCATATCTTGTGCATCCGCGGCCTCTTCATCCTCTGTGACTGGGGGGACAGCAGTCACACCTGTTTTGGGGCGCAGACCTGCCACCTCTTTACCCGCAACAGCCAGCGTGATTGGCAGGTCATCATTTTCTTTGGAGGTGGTAACACCAGCTGGTGTTGAGCGCTGTCCGACATCGATAGCACCACCTTTGGATCAAGGCAACCTAACATGTCCGCCTGCATCTTCCTCACAGACCGGCAGTTTGCCGGGGACACCCTTATCAACCCCGTCTAAGCACAATAGCCAGCCCTCGGTCCCTCAGATGTGGACAAGTAAAAGACCATTTCCTCCTAGCCATGAGAAAGCTAAGAGGTTGAATTTCACCATCTGCAAGCTCTTGGCTACAGAAATGCTGCCTTTCCGCCTGGTGGACACAGAGGATTTTCGAGACCTTATGTCCGTCGCAGTGCCCCAGTACCAGATGCCCAGTCGGCACTACTTCTCAAAGAAAGGTGTGCCTGCGCTCCACCAGCATGTCGCACACAACATCACCGCTTCTTTGAGAAACTCTGTGTGTGACAGGGTGCATTTCACCACAGACACTTGGACGAGTAGGCATGGACAGGGGCGTTACATGTCGCTGACTGGGCACTGGGTAACTATGGTGACAGCAGGACAAGGGGCTGCTGTCCAAGTCTTGCCGTCCCCACGAGTTGTGCGTCAATCCTCTTTATGTCAAAGTTCCTCCACTGCTTCTGCCTCCTCAACCTCCTCTCGGTCTTCCACCTGCACCCAAAGCCTGTCTGGTCATGCCACAAGCTTTCTAACTGCGCAGAAGGGATCCTGCACACCTCCTTACTATGCTGGCAGTAGGGCTCAACGTCATCAGGCGGTTTTTACTTTGAAATGTCTGGGAAATGTGAGTCACACAGCTGAGGAGTTGTGGTCAGCTCTGGAGAACCAATTTCATGAATGGCTGTCTCCACTGGACCTGAAACCATGGAAGGCCGTGTGCGACAATGCTGCAAACCTGGGTGCGGCCCTTCGCCGGGGCAATGTCACACACATGCCTTGTATGGCTCACGTGTTGAACCTGGTTGTCCAGCAATTTTTAGCCCACTATCCCAGACTAGATGGCCTTCTGCAGAGGGCACGGTCGCTGTGTGCTCACTTCCGCCATTCGCATCCCGCAGCTCAGCGACTTACATCTCTACAGAAGTCGTTGGGCCTGCTACTTCACCGGCTAAAATGCGATGTGCCTACCCGGTGGAATTCAACTCTGCACATGTTGCAGCGACTGTGGCAGCACCGACAAGCCCTGGTGCAATACGTTCTGACGTATAGCCTGGGCCAACGAGATCCAGAGGTGGGGCAAATCACGCTGGAGGAGTGGTCTCAGATCAGGGACCTATGCACCCTTCTGCACAGTTTTGAAATGGCGACGAAGATGTTTAGTGCTGACGATGCCATTATCAGCATGACTATTCCGGTGATTTACATGCTGGAGCACATGTTAAACAGAATTCGGAGTCAGGTGGTGGCACAAGAGGAGGTGGAGGAAGTAGAGGAGGAGGAGTTGTATGCGGAAGGGCTAACATCTGCAAGGTCCAGACGGTCGGCAGCACCAAGGCGGCAGGCATGTGAGGGTGGGGGAGATGGTTTTACCAGGGCGCATGGTAGCAGCCAAACTAGTGAGGAAGGTGCAGGAGCCCAGGAAGAAGTGGAGGACGAACTGATGGAAGACTCATCAGATGAGGGAGACCTTGATCACATTTCTGGTATGCGAGGTTGGGGGGAGAGGACAGAGGAAGGAAGCATGATTGTTACCTCGCCACCAACACAACAGGGACTTGGTGCTCCTGGATGCGCAACACACATGAGTGCCTTCTTGCTGCACTACCTGCAACATGACCCTCGAATTGTGAGAATTAGAAATAATCCTGACTACTGGGTTGCCACACTGTTAGATCCCCGGTACAAAAGTAAATTTGCAGAAATTATTCCTGCCATAGAAAGGGATGCACGCATGCAGGAGTATCAGCAGAGACTGTTGCAGAATCTTACATGTGCTTTTCCACAAAACACCAGTGGTGCACGTAGTGAATCTCACAGTTCCAACTTGCCAACCGTGGGACCGTCGAGTGTTCAGCACTCAAACCGTAACAGAACCACAGTATCTGCTGGTAACATCAATTTTGCGGAATCATTTCACCCCTTTTTTAGCCCATCCTTTGCAAGGCCACAGGAGACAAGAAGTCTGACACATAGTCAACGCCTAGAGACGATGGTACAGGAGTATCTCCAAGTAAACATTGAAGCCATGACTGTGTCACTGGACCCTTGCTCTTTTGGGGCTTCCAATCTGGATAAATGGCCGGAGCTAGCCACTTACGCCTTGGAGATCTTGTCATGCCCCGCAGCCAGCGTTCTGTCTGAACGTGTGTTCAGCGCTGCTGGTGGTGTGCTGACAGATAAGCGCACGCGGCTCTCCACTGATAATGTAGACAGACTCACATTCATAAAGATGAACAAATCATGGATCCGAAATGACTTTTCTACCCCTGTGTCATCCTGGGGAGAGTAAAAGCTTGATGATTGGTTAAAATCACCTCACCAACCATTTTAAGCTTTCAAATTACTAATCATGTTTATCTGTATCTTGGCTTGAAAATAATTTGGGCTTTGTAGCAGTGTGCAGTACTGATTCTATTAGGCCATCTATACTAAGCTCCACCAGATTTAAAATTACTAATCATGTTTATCTGTACCTTGGCTGGAAAATAATTTGGGCTTTGTAGCAGTGTGCAGCACTGATTCTATTAGGCCATCTATAATAAGCTCCACCAGATTTAAAATTACTAATCATGTTTATCTGTACCTTGGCTGGAAAATAATTTGGGCTTTGTAGCAGTGTGCAGCACTGATTCTATTAGGCCATCTATGCTAAGCTCCACCAGATTTAAAATTAATAATAATTTTTAGCTGCATCTAGCCCGGAAAATAATTTTGGGGCTCCGAGATGCGCAAGACACATAAGTGCCTTCTTGCTGCACTACCTGCAACATGACCCTCATATTGTCAGAATTCGAAGTAATCCTGACTACTGGGTTGCCACACTCTTAGATCCCCCAAACTTTTCGATCAACCTTTTCATTTTAATAAAGACCAAAAAATGCTTGAAATTATAAGCATTAGCAGGTTATTAGAAACTGAAATCAAACCGTTTTCAACTCAAAACTTTATTCTAGGTGATGTTACATTTGCACATAGGACCCCTTGTTCGAAAGGAGCTTCTGAACTCTCTCGTCCATTGAATTTGTCAGGTATTGGATGGTTTCTGCTTCAATTGTTTTGCATGAGGACAGAATACCCTCCCAGAGCTGTTGCTTAGATGTGAACTGCCTCCCGCCATCATAGACACTCCTTTTGATGATGCTCCAGAGGTTCTGAATGGGGTAGAGGTCAGGGGAGCATGGGGGTCACACCATAAGTTTGTCCCCTTTTATGCCCATATCAGCCAGAGATGCAGATGTTTTATGTGCAGCATGAGATGGTGCATTATCATGCATAAAAATGATCTTGCTGTGGAATACACGGTTCTTCTTCTTGAACCATGGCAGGAAGTGCTGTTTGAGAAACTCCACATACATTATGGAGTTCATCTTTACCCCTTCAGGGATCCTAAAGGGGCCGACAATCTCTCTCCCCATGATTACAGCCCAAAACATTACTCCACCTCCTCCTTGTTGGCGCTGTAGCCGTGTTTGCGTGGGGTGTCCATCAACCAGCCATTCTCCACTCCATCCATCTGGACCATCGAGCGTTGCACGGCACTCATCCGTGAACAAATCAGTTTTGAAATCAGTCTTCATGTAATGTTTGGCCCACTGGAGCCGTTTCTGCTTGTGTGAAGTGGATAGAGGAGGTCGACAGGATGGTGTATGCACAGCTGCAAACCTCTGAAGGACCCTGCATCTTGTTGTTCGGGGGACATTGGAGGCACCAGCAGCTTCAAAAACTTGTCTGCTGCTATGACAAGGCTTTTTTGCCGCTGCTCTTTTAACCTGACGTAATTGCCTGTAGGAAAGAGTCCTCAATTTGCCCTTATCAGCACGCACACGTGTGTACTGTGAATCAGCTACATACTTCTTGATTGCCAAGACACTTCATCCTGATCATCGCACAATGTTGATTGTAGTCATGCCTTGACCTAAACACTCCACAATTTGTTGCTTCTCAGCAGCCGACACATCCTTTTTCTTTCCCATTTTGGCAGAAAATGTAGGCTGCTTAATAATGTGGGACAGCCTTCTTAAGTAGTCTTGCCTTTCATTGGACACACCTGCCAAACTAATTAGCACAGGTGTCTGCAATTGCTTACAGTGATATAAAGAGCCCTGACACACATCACCATCAATGAGTTTAACTGACAAACAAACAAATTCTTCCCTTATCACTCCTAAACACTTTTTGCATAATAATTTGGAACACAGTGTACATGTGCTTTTCCACAAAACACCAGTGGTTCACGTAGTGAATCTTACAGTTCTAACTTGCCAACCGTGGTCTGTATGGAGTTGTTCAATAAAGGGCCCAAAATTAAGACAACATAGATGGGAGAGGTCTCTATGAATACGAATTCCTAAGTATTTGATACCCTGTGAGGGCCAGGCAAAGGGAAAGTTGGACTGGATGGAATCCTATATGGATTTGGGGAGGGAGACATCGAGGGCCTCAGACTTCGCTGCATTGATTTTAAAATTTGACCATGTAACAAAGTAATAATAATAATAATAATAATAGTTTATTTTTATAGCGCCAACATATTCCGCAGCACTTTACAAATTTTAGGGGGGACTTATACAGACAATACAGAATAAGCATATCTCATGTCGAACGGAGTGAGGGCCCTGCTCGCGAGCTTACAGTCTATGAGGAAGTGGGGGAGACACAAAAGGTAAAAATACATATATTGTATAATGCAGCCTTGATATACTGAATAGGATAAATAATAATACATGGACTGGTCGCCAGCCAGTATGTGTGCAGTCCTGACAGAGGCTTTTATGTGCATGGTTGGTTTGAACCCAAAGTTGAAGAAGATTTTAATATGGGGGAAAGCTGGGATGGACAGAGTGTGTTTAGGTGATACGCCAGTCTAAAGAAATGTGTTTTTAGGGTTCGCTTGAAACTGTGGGTATTGGGAATTAATCGAACTGTCCTGGGTAGTGCATTCCAGAGAATTGGCGCAGCACGCGAGAAATCTTGGAGACGGGAGTGGGAAGTTCGGATTATGGAGGATTTTAGTTTCAAGTCATTTGCAGAACGGAGGGCACGTGTAGGGTGGTAGACTGAGACAAGGGAGGAGATGTAGGGGGGTACTGAAGCATGGAGCGCTTTGTGGGTAAGCGTGATAAGTTTAAAACGAACTCTATATTGGATGGGCAACCAATGCAATGACTGGCACAGGGAAGAGGCATCTGAGTAGCGGTTGGCGAGGAATATGATCCTGGCTGCTGCGTTCAGGACGGATTGGAGAGGGGAGAGTTTAGTAAGAGGGAGACCGATTAGTAGAGCGTTGCAATAGTCAAGACGAGAATGAATAAGAGCGACAGTAAGAGTTTTTGCCGAGTCAAAGGTGAGAAAAGTCCTGATTCTTGAGATGTTTTTGAGGTGTAGATGACATGAACGAGCGAGTGATTTGATGTGAGGAGTGAAAGAAAGATCTGAATCAAAAATGACCCCAAGACAGCGGGCTTGTAGCTGGGGAGTAATGGTTGAGCCACAAACGGAGATGGCAATATCGGGCACAGGTAGATTAATGGAGGGAGGAAAGACGAGTAGTTCAGTTTTTGACAGATTCAGTTTTAGGTAGAGGGAGGACATAATGTTAGACACAGCAGAAAGACAATCACTGGTCTTTTGTAGTAATGCAGGGGTGATGTCCGGAGCAGAGGTGTATAATTGGGTGTCATCAGCATAGAGATGGTACTGAAAACCGAATCTACTGATTGTTTGTCCAATAGGAGCGGTGTATAAGGAGAAAAGAAGGGGGCCTAGGACTGATCCTTGAGGAACCCCGACAGTAAGAGGAAGTAGGGAGGAGGAGGAGCCGGCGAAAGACACAGAGAAGGAGCGGTCAGAGAGATAAGAGGAGAACCAGGAGAGAACCGTGTCCTTGAGGCCAATAGTGCGGAGCATAGTGAGGAGGAGCTGATGATCCACAGTGTCGAATGCTGCAGAGAGATCCAGGAGAATCAGCAGGGAGTAGTGACCATTAGATTTAGCTGTTAGTAGATCATTAGAGACTTTAGTGAGGGCAGTTTCAGTAGAATGTAAAGAGCGGAAACCAGATTGTAAAGGGTCAAGAAGAGAGTTGTCTGAGAGATAGCGGATTAGACGGGAGTGGACCAGGCGTTCCAGGAGTTTAGAGATAAAGGGAAGATTGGAAACAGGTCTGTAGTTGGCCGTGCAGTTCTGGTCGAGGGATGGTTTTTTAAGTAATGGTTGTATGCTGGCGTGTTTAAAAGAAGAGGGAAAGATACCAGATGAGAGGGAAAGGTTGAAAATTTTAGTTAGGTGAGAGGTGACAGCTGGAGCAAGGGACTGAAGGAGATGTGAGGGAATAGGGTCGCTGGTGCAGGTGGTAGGGCGAGAAGATGCAAGGAGCCTGATCACTTCATCTTCCGTGACTGGTTCGAAGTCAGAAAATGAGCAAGATACAATGTGGCGGGGGGGAGCATGCATAACATTTGGGGATTGGGAGAAAATTTCCTGTCGGATATGGTCAATTTTTTCTTTGAAATAGTTAGCCAGATCGTCAGCGCTGAGGTCGGTGGTCGGGGCCTGTGCTGTTTGATTGAGGAGAGAATGAAACGTGTCAAAGAGTCGTTTAGGATTATTGGAAAGTGAGATGATGAGGTTGTTAAAGTAGGTTTGTTTGGAGAGGTGAAGGGCAGAGTTATATGTTTTCAGCATAAATTTATAGTGGAGGAAATCTTCGGGCAGATTTGATTTTCTCCACAGCCGTTCAGCGCACCTGGAGTACCTCTGGAGAAGACGTGTTTGAGGCGTGTGCCAGGGTTGTCGCCGTCTATGCCGAATTGTTCTTTGTGTAGGAGGTGCGGCTTCATCCAGGGCGCATAGCATTATTTTGTTATAATGCTTCAATGCAGAGTCGGGACATGAGAGGGAGGAGATTGGGGCCAATGATGATTGCAACCTTTTTATAAATTTCTGGGTGTTAATGGCGCGTAAATTTCTATAAGTGTGGACGGTGGGAGTGTCTTGAGTAGAGTCACAGTTCTTGACAGAGAATGAAAGAAGATTATGGTCAGAGAGTGGAAGGGGAGAGTTAGTAAAGTCATGTACTGAGCAAAGCCGGGAGAAGATCAGGTCCAATGTGTTCCCGTCCTCATGTGTAGGAGAATTAGCAAGCTGTGAAAGGCCGAAGGAGGAGGTTAATGATAAAAGATGCGTGGCAGATGGGGAAAGAGGATCGCCAATTGGGATGTTAAAGTCTCCCATGATTATCGTGGGGATGTCGCAGGATAGAAAATTTGTAAGCCAGGCAGCAAAGTGATCCAGGAATTGACGGGGGGGACCTGGGGGGCGATAGACAACCGCCACTCGCAGGGAGAAGGGCCGGTAGAGTCTGACTGTGTGGGCCTCAAAGGACGGGAAGATAAGGGAGGGTACAGGGGGGATAACCTGAAAAGTACATTTTGTTGAAAGAAGCAGACCAACACCTCCACCTGATCTGTTGTCAGGTCGCGGGGTATGAGAGAAATGTAGGCCACCATAGGAGAGAGCTGCAGCGGCGGTGGTGTCCGACTGCTGGATCCAGGTTTCAGTGAGAGCCAGAAGGTTGAGGGAATTAGAGAGGAAAAAGTCATGGATGTAAGAGAGTTTATTACAAGCTGAGCGTGCATTCCAAAGGGCACAGTTGAATGAGACAGAAGATATGCAGGGAATATTAATGAGATTAGTAGGGTTTCTGAATGCAACAGGGAAAGAGTTAGTGTTATTATTACTGGAGGGTCCTGGGTTGGGAGAAATGTCACCTGCGACTAATAGAAGGAAGATACAGAGAGTGAGCAGATGATTGAGTGATTTGTGAGAGCGTTTCCTGCGTTGTATGGTGGGAATGAATGGATCTGCATGGTATAACATTGTGAAGAGAGCATGACAACTGTACATAGGAGAAGAGAGGAGTGAGGGATTAATATGGATGAAGTGTGCCGCATTTGTGGGAGAACGGTGAATGTGGATGATTGTAGCAACCAGAAAATAAATGGCACAGATACAAATGGTGAATACTGTTTGCCAAAAAGATGACCTGTAAGCAAGTTTGTTGGTTTGTCTTGCATGTCTTACCTGTCTCCTGCCCTGTCCAACTGCCATTTTCTAACTGCCAGGGCACTTTGCTAAATTATGGCACTTCGATAAAGTATGCATAAATGCTATATGCATAAATGCCCCCGCATAAATGCTGCCCCTTAACTAAGTCTCAATATATAGGGACGTATCTGCTTAGATCTGCACAGATTTAACTCATTAACAATCAATCACTAGCTTAAAAGACAACAGGAGACCATAAAGTGCAGGGAAAAAAAAAAAAAAAAACAGACTAGTAAACTCGGCATGGATCATAAACTCTTAAAGTAAGTGTGATGACCTTTAAGTATCATGGAATAAAAAAGCTAGAGGAGTGAAAAAATATATACCAGAAATTGATAGGCTGCAGAGCATTGCATGGAGATATAATGCAGTTTTCAGGACAGATCACACAAGCAGTGAAAAATATATACCAGAAATTGATAGGCTGCAGAGCATTGCATGGAGATATAATGCAGTTTTCAGGACAGATCACACAAGCAGTGAAAAATATATACCAGAAATTGATAGGCTGCAGAGCATTGCATGGAGATATAATGCAGTTTTCAGGACAGATCACACAAGCAGTGAAAAATATATACCAGAAATTGATAGGCTGCAGAGCATTGCATGGAGATATAATGCAGTTTTCAGGACAGATCACACAAGCAGTGAAAAATATATACCAGAAATTGATAGGCTGCAGAGCATTGCATGGAGATATAATGCAGTTTTCAGGACAGATCACACAAGCAGTGAAAAATATATACCAGAAATTGATAGGCTGCAGAGCATTGCATGGAGATATAATGCAGTTTTCAGGACAGATCACACAAGCAGTGAAAAATATATACCAGAAATTGATAGGCTGCAGAGCATTGCATGGAGATATAATGCAGTTTTCAGGACAGATCACACAAGCAGTGAAAAATATATACCTGTAAGAAGAGAAGAAAGATGAATATTAGCAATGCCATTTTCTAACTGCCAGGGCACTTTGCTAAATTATGGCACTTCGATAAAGTATGCATAAATGCTATATGCATAAATGCCCCCGCTGATCTATTTCAGCCATAACAGCATGGATGGATATATGTGATTGAGTGATATATACTAGGACATCATCAGAAAATAGAGAGCACTTGTACTCGGTGCCTCCCACCTCAATCCACCTAATATTGGGGTTATGGTGAATTGATGAGAGCAGGTGCTCCGTCACTAGGCTGTATAAGAGAGGGGACAGAGGACATCCTTGCCTTGTCCCATTGGTGATTGTGAAAGGTGATGAAAATGTTCTGATGCACCCCCTGGGCCTTGGGACACCCGGAGCCGGACCCTTTTTGGTGGATGCTGGTGGTTGTAGTCTCCGTGGCGGCGACCCGGTTCCGTGGCTCAGGGCGGTCAAACCAGTGGCGGAACTATTTATGTGGTTTTGATGTTTAAATGTCCGACTACGCCACCCGTGGATTGCGGTCAGAGTGAACCGCCGCTGCAGGGCAGACCGCTGAGGCTGGTGTTGTGGGTGCAGCAGAGCGTAGCATAACTCCCCACGGGAGGAGTATAGCCTCAGGGCAGTGTATGCGGAGGATGGGGGTGATGGTGCAGGGCAGCAGCAGTAACGACACGGAGTCAGTGATGCAGTCCAGGGCCTTTACTCACAGTTCTTATTATCCAGACCACGTCTGCAGGTAACGGCTGCCCACATCGTACTGTGCTCACCAGGTGAGGGGCTCAGACAACTCCCAGATAACTTTGGAACGCTTCACAGGACCCCCTTTGTGTGTCCTTTGTCTGGCCTTTCTTACCAACCCTTCTGTCCGGCTGCCTCGGGCCTCCTCTTGGTAAACTTGGCGCCAGTTTCCCTGACCCTATGTGGTGCCTTCCTAGCGGGTGTAGCGAGGGGCTGCGCCACATAAAATGTCACAGCCTCCGGTTTCTAGCTGAGGGTCGTTTCCCGCCTCCACTAGTTTCGGGGACCGGTCTCTCCCTTTGGCCTGACCCCTCCACGCAGGTGGATTCGGGCGTGCGGTGGCGACTCGCCCGTTCGCACCCCTGGGATCCCTTCGTTCCTCGTTCCTGGAGCCTTCTCCGCTCCTCTTCCTTCCTTCTCCCTCTACCAGGCCTGGGCCTCTGTTACTAGGCCCGCCTCCGAAGCAGAGCTCATGCAGAGCCCCTGCTCCCTGTCACTTCTGCTCAGACTTCTCTGCACTGAACTAAGATGGTGCCCACCTTTTATACTCCCTTCTCAATGCACCCAGGAACTGCTTCCTCCCTGCTCCTGCACTACAGCGTTCCCCTTCCTCAGTGTTCCCTCCCCCCACTCCAGCCAGGGACAGGGACTGTCGTGCCCATCTCAGGGGCATATTGGTCGCCCTGCCCCACGGCAATGTGGTGTAATGCATGCAGGTGTCGGGTCCTGATCCACACTCCATCCTTACCTGAGATTGAGATATCACACCTCTGGGTGAGGTGCAATACCTCTGTAGCAACCGAGCCCTCAGGGTGCTACAGTTCCATTTATCTTTAGCCTAGGTGACCTATTGCAATACAGGGCCGTGATTTTGGCTATAAAAGGGTCCCCTAGACCCCTACCCCAAGCTTTTTAAGAGAATCATATATGGCGTGCCAGGAGACTCTATGGAATGCTTTCTCAGCATCCAACGAGAGTATCTAATTACAAATTTTTAACTGCATCTAGCCCAGGAAATACTTTGTGCCTAGTAGCAGTGTCTGCTAGTCAGCGGATTATCCCGGCTGTTAAGCAAGCTACACCACCTGTAGTTTGGACACTTAATTTTTTCAAAGGAAATGCTTCGGGACCATGGGATACTCAGTGAAGAGCATCAGGAGGCACGCCAAGGCATAGGGGCTGGGACTGGCAGTAGGATGCCTTGCGGTGGACAGCCGAGCTCGATCCTTATAAAAGCTTTTTAACTGCAGCAGCTTTAGTGGACGCTACTGGAGCTGGAATTACGCGGCTGCTGGCATGAGACTTGCCCTCCAATAGATCCTTGTAAATGGATTTAAAGTGTATTCATTCAAATTAGAGAGACAATTTAAATTAAAAAGCTTAGAGCTGCCTCCACCACAGGGGGGCTCGCTCGACCCACCAGCGGACAGGCACCAGTATTGGGAGAGGGGGGCTGACCGTCAGGGTTCACCGCGGCTCTGGCACAAACCCGGTGACACGGAGGTGGCACGGGCAGGAGCGGACTGGCCGTGTCGGCTTCTCACTTTTTGGATTTTAGAAGAGCATGACATGCCTATATCTGTGTCTCCCCCTCCTTTTACTCCTCCACCTCTTTTCTTTTCGCATGACTATATGTACTTGTCACTTTTCCATGTGTTAGTTGTGTCTTCTGAGCAGTTTGTCAGCTTTTGGACACCTTTGAAGGTGTTTTCTATGTGTTTCTATGTGTTTTTGTTTGCCTGCCATTGGTTTTAACGGTGTTCGAAGGTGTTCGACGAACAGTTCGATGAACAGTTCGGTGAACACACGGGTGTTCGACGAACCGAACCGAACTCGAACACTACGGGGGTGGCTCAACACTATCAATAACTCCGGCTCCGGCAAATCGGCCAATGACTGTATTGATCAACTTGCTGAACTGGAGGGTGGGGTCATGTGGTAGGCGGCGATAGGTGGTGGTGTCGTTTAATTTCCGTTCAATTTCAGTAATGTATTGTGTTCTATCCATGACCACTATGGCTCCCCCCTTGTCAGCTGGTTTAATGATGATACTTTTATCCACTTTCAGGCTGTTGAGGGCCTGTTGGTCTAATGATGATAAGTTGGATTCATAATGTAACTTGCCCCTGTCTGCTTTGGACCTAAGTTCCTTAAATGCACTGTCCACAAAACCAATAAATGTTTCTAGGGCATGTGAGCCCTGAGGTGGTCTGTATGAACTGCGGGTATAGAGGCCAAGACTTTTGGAAGTAATGGCTACCCGAGGGTCTGATGGATGGACCGAATTGGGATCAGAGATGTTAGGAGAGTCTGTTTGGGCAAAATGAACCTTAAGTCTGAGTGACCGATAGAACCGTTGGAGTTCCATCTCCAGTTTGAAGGTATTATGGCGGTAAGAGGGGCAGAAAGAAAGACCTTTCTGTAATAGAGTGATTTGAGCATTGTTCAAGGTTTTAGATGATATATTTACCACCAGGGGCGTTGTGTCTGGGAACGAGTTATCCTGGTGAAATCCATGCCGCCTCTGGCACTGCCCGCCTCTTCTCGTCTTCTTCGGGATGGGCGTCTCTTGTACTGTCCTAAAAAATGAGAAGAGGAAAAAGATTGGTCTCTCCTGTCTGCCTCCGAGCCCGAAGAGGAGATATCTGTTGATGAGTGGGTATAGCGGCGAGAGTTTCCACCAGCTGGATATTTCTCTTGCCATCGGTAGACTCTTTGTAGTTCGTAGTCCTTAGTATCTCTTTGGAACCTGAGTCTTTTTCTGGCCTCTGTTTCCTTTCGATGTAGGTCAATATTGGTTTTAATTTTGGCTTGCAAAGTAGACCACTCCTCAGCGTTGATTGTGGATGTGAGTTGTCTTTCGGTGTTCTTGATCTTGTCCCTCGTGGAAGAGATAGCCTTGTGTAAAAAGTCTACAGTTAGTGTCATAAGATCAAGTGAACATTTATTTAGAATCTGTTCAAAGCGGTTGCAGTAGTCCGGTAGATCGGAAAATAAGGTGGGTCTCAAGGGTACCCTAAGACCTCTGGGGATACGTTGGACCCTCAGATATTCTGTGATGGTGGCACAATGGAGCTCAAGATTTGTGAGATGCCTCTGTTCCTTTTCCAGATCGCGACCCCTGGTTTCTCTTGGGGGGACCCTCAAAAAGTCACAAGGTATGTTAGCTTGTGCTAATATAGAAGAAGCTTCCTCCGCATTCTAGGAAAAAGTATTGGACGTCATATCCCAACAGCGTGCTAGTGGAACGGTAAATAGGGTATATGCAAAAAAACACTGCACAGCTGTTTAAAGTGGTGCACGAGTAGGGGCCGAACCCGTACTGTACTGAAAATAACCTCGGCACTCAATGGATATGAAAGAATAGGATTTTTTATTGTAATTTATGCAGTCCAAAAAGAAAAATAAACGTTTCGTCACAATTGACCTTCATCAGTATTGCTGCAAAATACAAGTAATGCAGTACAAAAATTAAATTACTACAAGATCATACATTTGAACATTAACAAACTGAACTTAATGGGATAGGATGGGAAAAAAAGGGGGGAAAAGGATGGGAGAAGGTGTAGGGTGCTGCCTATAATCGCGGAGGCAAAGCAACAAGCAACTAGGGAGGACATACCAGACTGCCAATGCTAGTGTGCGTGGCTGAACGGCCCGGACAGTAAGTCTCTAAGGCTGCCTAGAAGTATACAAATGCCAAGGTGAGAAATAACATTGGACTGGCTGTACAACAGTGTCTGAAAGGGAAGCAGGGAGTACTATACCTGAATGGTGACTTGGATATGGCTTGGGCTACGCGGTATCCCCCGCTGGTAGAGAGCGCTGCCATGTGGTGTGGAGGGCGTTAGTATATATAGGGAGGTAGTGGAGCAAAACTAATTGAATAATACGCTGCAGAGCGCGCTGGCGCGGAAGCGGAAATGACGTCACCGGATGTGACGATGTGGATGATGCGTGCGGTCCAGGAGCTTGCGTTCCACGCAAGAGGAAGTAACTATCTACGGGAGCCAGGTGATCTGAGCGTGCGCTGCCACCGTGGAAACGGAGGAGGGGACTGGATAGGAGGGCAGGAACAGAGGGCAGGGATCTCTATGAGGGAAAAAAACAGAGAATGAATAAATGCACACCAATCTACTACCCATTCCTCGCCATTTTATCACAAAAGGACACAATATATCACAATTAAAGTTCCAAGTCCTGGAACAGGTACCACCACCACGCAGAGGTGGCGATCGGATTAGACTCCTCAAACAAAGAGAAGCTTTCTGGATCCACGAGTTGGAATCCAGAACCCCTAAAGGCCTTAATAGGGAATACGATTTATCTGCCTTTATATAAAAAGACTGCTTCTATCCATTATGCATAGTACCTTTTTTCACACATAATTTTGTTCTCATATCCAGCTTCTCTGGGATCCGTCCAGGCGTTATAGTCACAGGGTGGGAATACCCTAATATAATGCTCCATGATTGCTGTTTTACTCTCATAAAATGTTCCACAACTGCTGGATTATTCTCATATTATCATATGTTAACATTATTGTACTATGTTTTACAATATGTGTCAGGATTGGTGTGCATTTATTCATTCTCTGTTTTTTTCCCTCATAGAGATCCCTGCCCTCTGTTCCTGCCCTCCTATCCAGTCCCCTCCTCCGTTTCCACGGTGGCAGCGCACGCTCAGATCACCTGGCTCCCGTAGATAGTTACTTCCTCTTGCGTGGAACGCAAGCTCCTGGACTGCACGCATCATCCACATCGTCACATCCGGTGACGTCATTTCCGCTTCCGCGCCAGCGCGCTCTGCAGCGTATTATTCAATTAGTTTTGCTCCACTACCTCCCTATATATACTAACGCCCTCCACACCACATGGCAGCGCTCTCTACCAGCGGGGGATACCGCGTAGCCCAAGCCATATCCAAGTCACCATTCAGGTATAGTACTCCCTGCTTCCCTTTCAGACACTGTTGTACAGCCAGTCCAATGTTATTTCTCACCTTGGCATTTGTATACTTCTAGGCAGCCTTAGAGACTTACTGTCCGGGCCGTTCAGCCACGCACACTAGCATTGGCAGTCTGGTATGTCCTCCCTAGTTGCTTGTTGCTTTGCCTCCGCGATTATAGGCAGCACCCTACACCTTCTCCCATCCTTTTCCCCCCCTTTTTTTCCCATCCTATCCCATTAAGTTCAGTTTGTTAATGTTCAAATGTATGATCTTGTAGTAATTTTATTTTTGTACTGCATTACTTGTATTTTGCAGCAATACTGATGAAGGTCAATTGTGACCGAAACGTTTATTTTTCTTTTTGGACTGCATAAATTACAATAAAAAATCCTATTCTTTCATATCCATTGAGTGCCGAGGTTATTTTCAATAAACTCAAGATAGACATAACACATTCTCTCTCTCAACCGGGACTTGTGCCCCGAAGAAAAAAATTTTTACGAGTATATTCAACCATAAAATCAAATTTTATTGTATCCAAAATTAAAACATAATTAAAACCAAATGCAGTGCTTCACAGATATGAGCGGGCTAATTAGTATGCACACTGGAAATATTGTATCCAAAGACCCCTTAGATGATATAAACATGTGACTCAAATGTATAATTCAATAATATGACCATACTGCTGCCGCATTAAACACATGAAATGCGGACAATCCCAATTGATGGCATATAAGGTGCCTCTATGTAAAAGCAGCTGTCACTGAATATTAACCTAGGCACTGTTTCACATTGACGAAGGGATAAATGTAAGTAAGACCATTACCTTAATAAAGTGTCATGTGCTGATGCCAGCCCGTCGCCCCCGCACGTTTCGTATGTCCTTCTTCAGGGAGCTAAAGTAACTATCATATGGGTGGTATATATAGGTGGAAGTGTTGGTCCCGCATTATCCACTGATGTACGCGCTGCTATTTCCGGTCACGCCCTGACCTCAAATAGCGCATGCGCCGGGTGACGACTTCCTGTTGCAGAACTTCCGTTCACGGCCGGTGGACCGCAAGCGACAGGTTGCCAAGCAACACATGTACACTCGCAGGCAGAGTGGCCGGGTAGGGAAGTATCCTGGAAGCGGTCAGTCCCGCGCATGCGCACCGGTCTAGGCTGCATGATAATAGTGTATGTGAAGAGAAATGGATGGAAAAAATCAATAAATGAGAAGCAACGATCGCATAATATTACCCACCATGGTTATACTTGGACTAGATCCCAATATGTCCCCAAATCCATATGTGTCTTGTATAAAGACAGCACAATGCATCACTATACAAAAACAATTCTTTTCCCCTTCTATCAATACTGGAATTGAACTACTTGCCATGTGATCATAATACAGACAAAATCAAAATGTGACATTTATAAACTAAAATAAATAAATAAATCATTAATTACACATGATCACAATATAAAATACAGCCATTTAAAAATACCTGAAAAAAGGAGATTAAAACTGCACAAACAGACATGTAATCGTTATACACAAAACTAATAATAAATAAATAATAATTATATTATTATATTGTTATATAATGCAAAGTATAACCATTGATGACCACATGATCATGGTACAAAATATGACAATTTGTGGATGTGATAAATGAAGTGAAGAAAATGTGAGACAACGAATTATAATGTTACTGAGAGCCTAAATGTGAGATAATCAATATGAACATAAGTCGTTAGACTGTAAGCAAATGTGAAGAAAAAAAAAAGGGGGAGGGTGAAATAGATGGAAATAAAACGTGATAAAATTTGTACTAAAAATACATGATTGAAGTCCAGTCCATAGTATTGTCCATATGAATGTGGAATTTCAATAAACTCTTCAAGGTTTTCAAGTTCTCATGGAATGACACGAACCACTCCAGCAAATTGGTGAAGACCGGATAAAGGGCTCTTTTGGTACCAACAGCAACACGATTGGAAAAGGAAACTCCACATCTATTATATGCAAAAGCATATATACCCTAACCCTAACCCTAAGTGAAAGTGATCAATTAAAATAACGTAAAAAAACTTTAAGAACCACTACTCAGAATGTTTACAAAAATAATAATTACCAAAGTCCTAACAAAAATCATTATAAAAAAGAACCAAAGCCAAAGTTTTCATTCAATCCATATGGAACTATTGAATTTAGTCGGTAAATCCATCGACTTTCTACCTGTGATAGTGCTTGGAACAAATCTCCACCTCTCATGCCTAGCGATACCTTGTCGATGGCTTTAATTTTCAAAAGGGTCGCATAGGAGTCATGGAATCATTTAAAATGAAGCGGAAGGGTCTTCAACTGTTGGATATCTTCAGCATTTTTCGACTTCTCGATATCACGCACATGCTCTCTCACTCGAACTCGGAATTCTCTGGTGGTCATGCCCACATAAATTTTCTTACATGGGCATTCAGCCACGTATATATCACTCCTTTGGTGGAGCATGTAAGGAATTGTCTTATAGAGAATTCGCGTTTTTTTGCAGAGTTGTGAAACACTTTGCTTTTTACCGTATTGGTACAGGCTTTACACTGTCCACAAGGACAGAAACCTTGTATTTGATCCCTAAACCATGTCTGTTTACCTTTTGCTGGTTTATATTAACTCCTCACCAAAAAGTCTTTTAAATTTTTAGATCTCCTGGCTGTGATACAAGGTTTTGGTGGCCAAGTTTTTCCAAGAATTACATCAGTTTGGAGAATATTCCAATGCTTTTGGATGATTAGCGTAAATCTATTCCACTGACTATTATATGGAGTAATTAGTCTAATCTGGTTGATAATCTGGTTATCCTTGGATTTATTATGGGAATAAAGTGCCTGGTCCCTACTCACTGCTTTAGCTCTCTTATATCCTTGCCTGATTTGTCTATGTCCATAGCCACGTTCCCTGAAACGACTATGCAAATCTATAGCCTGTTTCTCGAAGGCCTCCTCCGTTGAGCAGATTCTCCTCACTCGTAGGTATTGACCAATTGGTATACCGCGTACAGTAGAGGGTAAGTGGGAGGAATCAGCCCTCAAAATAGAATTTGTGGTGATGGATTTTCAAAATATATCAGTTTTTATAGTTCCATCCATTGAGACTTCAATGTCAATATCAAGAAAATTGACTCTACGTCTGTATTGAAATGTCAGTCTGATATTTAAATCATTGTTACTGATAGTGTGCATAAGTTCATGAAGAACTACATCAGAACATTCCCACACAAAAAGGACGTCGTCGATATATCTGATCCAATTATGGATCTTTTCACTGCCTACAATTGGGGAACATTGAAAAATGTCTCTCTCCCATGCCCCTAAAAATAAATTCTCATAGGACGGGGTACATGTTGCCCCCATCGCGGTCCCCTGTGTTTGTAAAAACACCTGGTCTTTAAATAAGAAACAGTTATGCGACAGTACAAATTCTAACAGCATAATAAGTAATTCAATGAGATCGTGATCCAAATTACTATTTTGAGATACCATTTTGTAGCCTTCAGGTCCTGAGCATGTTTAATAGAAGTGTATAGCGCTTCAACATCTGCAGTAACCAATATCATGTTGGGATCTAGATGTAGCTGATCCAAACATCTCAATGCCGCAGACGTATCTTGAACATATGAGGGGAGTGTGGCCACAATAGGCTTCAGGTAATGGTCTATTAATAAACAAATGGTTTCACATACTCCCCCATTCCCAGAAATAATTGGTCTACCTGGGGCATCCAAGGGTTTTTTGTGAATCTTAGGGATAAGGTATAGAGTTGGCATACAGGGCTTTAATTTTATAACACTGTCCAGAAATTTTTTTGGAATTATTCAGTTTTCATGTGCTCTTTGCAAAATGTCAATCAACTCAGATTGGAACCCCGCCATGGGACTACTGGGGAGTTTTTTTTTTATAACACTTCTGGTCTAATAGAAGTTTAAAGGCTTGTATTTCATATAATTTATTATGCCAAATAACTAAATTCCCCCCTTTGTCAGCTATTTTGAGAACACAGTCATCCCATTTACCGATTTCTTGAATTGTTTTCATAAATTGATTGTTATAATGGTGCTCTGGAGCATCGAGTTTGAATTGCTCAATGTCCCTGGTCACCAATTTCACAAAGATATCAACAGCTGGGCAGGTATTAATATTTGGAAATTTTTTAGATTTATTGACCAACTGCATCGGAAATGTACATACCCCCACAGGTTCTTCATCAGCCAGGGATTCAAAAATGGCAAGAGCTGCCTTTTCCTCCTCAGAATCAAGAGTCAGGCCCATGTTTGATTTTTCATGGAACCTTTTGAGTATCAACTTCCTGGCAAATAAATGGACATCCTTCACTGCCGTGAAGGCATCTAAAAGTTGAGGAGGGGAGAACGTTAATCCTTTCTCTAAGAGCCTAGTTTGTTGTTCAGATAATTTATGTGAAGATAGATTAATTACCTTAGGGTGGTCGGTATGCTTGGTACCATAGGTAGATGAATAATCATTGCGTGGTCTTCGTTTTCCACCATATCGTGTTTTTATATATCGATTTGTAACGGGTTATTTTCCAAACCTGAGGTTGCTCCACAAGATAAGGATGACATTGATGTGGCGGATATATTTTGCGCCAAGATTTTGGAATCATTCACATTTTTATATTGCCATCGAAATACTTTTTTATTTTCATAGTCCCCAACATCCTTCAGATATTTCTTCATTTTTATTTTGCTAATTGACTCCTCCCATTTCATTATTCATGTCTTGATAAAAATTTTCAAGAGATTCAGAGGACATTTCCTGAGACATCTGTTTTTGAATAGATTCAAGTTCCTGATCTACCTCACTTAATATACCAACATTTTTCTCATTGATGATATCAATGAATGTTAATGAGCAAGTAGACACTGCCACCTCCCATTTCTTGCTTAGTTCACCCTCATCTAATCCAAATATAGGGAATAGTTGAATCCTTAAACCTCTAGGAATAATTTTTTGCTGTGCATAATTTTCAAGTGAGGCTTTGGTCCACCAGATCTTGGTCTTTATTTACAATAAATTTTTATATTTTTTACATAATTCTTTACATTCATTCTGAGAGTTAATAAAACCACCTGAAGCACTGGGCGACGGGCTGGCATCAGCACATGACACTTTATTAAGGTAATGGTCTTACTTACATTTATCCCTTCGTCAATGAGAAACAGTGCCTAGGTTAATATTCAGTGACAGCTGCTTTTACATAGAGGCACCTTATATGCCACCAATTGGGATTGTCCGCATTTCATGTGTTTAATGCGGCAGCAGTATGGTCATATTATTGAATTATACATTTGAGTCACATGTTTATATCATCTAAGGGGTCTTTGGATACAATATTTCCAGTGTGCATACTAATTAGCCCGCTCATATCTGTGAAGCACTGCATTTGGTTTTAATTATGTTTTAATTTTGGATACAATAAAATTTGATTTTATGGTTGAATATACTCGTAAAAAAAATTTTCTTCGGGGCACAAGTCCCGGTTGAGAGAGAGAGTGTGTTATGTCTATCTTGAGTTTATGACCAGAAATAATTCACAGGATTCCAGTTGTGGAACTTTGTCGTTAATAGTAAAGGATTGTGCAGTTTTAACCAAGGCAATCCTAGAACAACTGGAGAGGGCAAATTATCCAAAACAACCAAGTCCAAAATTTCTTGGTGAACTCCATTGATAGTGAGGGGAAATGCAGCAGTCTTGTGAGTAATACATTTCAAAGGAGTGTTATCAATTGCAATCACAGAAATAGGTGATGACAAAGGATTGGATTATAATTAAAGGTTTTTCAAAAACCCTTTATCAATCACATTAAGTGTTGAACCACAATCCACAAATACCTGAAATACAATCAAATCTCCCTGCAGAATAGTACTCCCAGAAAGAAATACTCCTGCAGAGCATAAACAAGCTATACGGGCGTAACTGACCTTTTTTTTTTTCTTTACTTAAACGACGCTCACAATACTTAATCAAATGGTCAGCTTTACCACAATAAAGACACAATCCCTCGGTAAACCTCCGGTCTCTTTCCTGAGAGCGGAGTAACATCCCCCCAACCTCCATCGGTTCTCCGCCATCAGAGCAGATTTTCTGGGGGCTAGGACCTGACATTACAGGAGTCTTTACCTCATTAAGCCTGCACCTCAGTCTCCTGTCTATACGAACAGCTAACTACATAGCATCCTGCAGAGTCTCAGGTGTAGGGAATGCAATTAGCAGATCCTTAACCCTTTCACTCAGACCAGCAAGAAATAAACATCTCAGCGCAGGATCATTCCATTTAACTTCTGAAGCCCATCTCCTGAAGTGTGTGCAATAATTTTCCCGGTTGAGAGAGAGAGTGTGTTACAATCCTTTACTGGACTGGTCTACTAATGTGATTAAGTCTTGGAGTCCGAAGTGCTATGTAAATGTTGTAATGGTCGCATTGCGGCTGTGGAAAAAGGGGAATTACCTGTACCTATTCAAGATTTTTGGAGGGTTTTTTTGGAGGAGGAGTCACAAGTTCTACCTCCTCATAGGGACTATGATTGCGCCATTGAGTTTGTTCCGGGTGCTACTCTTCCCAAAAGTCGCTTGTTTAATCTGACTATCCCTGAAAGAAAGGCCTTGGAGGAATACATAGAACGAGCTTGGCTGCTGGTCACATTAGACCTTCTAAGTCGCCGGTGGCAGTTGGATTCTTCTTTGTTAAAAAAAAGGACGGCGGTTTACGTCCATGTCTGGATTTTCATGAAATAATAAGATTACCGTACGCAATTCCTACCCATTGCTGTTAATTCCAGACTTGTTTAACCAGTTAGTGGGAGCCAAGTGGTTCTCCAAAATTAATCTCCGGGGGGCATACAATTTGTTACGAGTGAAGGGGGGTGATGAATGGAAAACTGCTTTTAACACTCCGGTGGGTCATTTTGAGAATCTGGTGATGCCTTTTGGTCTTACCAATGCACCTGCATTTTTTCAGAACCTTATTAATGACATCCTGAGACCTTTGATTGGTAAGAATGTGGTTGTGTATCTGGATGACATTTTGATTTATTCACCAGATCTAGAGTCCCATTGGCAGAGTGTACGTGAAGTTTTGCAGTTATTGGGTGATAATTCACTCTTTGCTGGAGAAATGTGAGTTCGCTGTGCAGAGAATTAGGTTTTTGGGCTACATTGTCTCCAGCGAGGGCTTTGAGATGGACCCGGTGAAGGTTCAGGCTGTGCAGGAATGGCCTAGGCCTATTGGTTTGAAATCTATACAGAGATTTGGGGGTTTTGCCAATTGTTATTCATTAAGAATTTTTCTGTAATTGTTAAACGTCTAACCGATCTCACCAGGAAAGGTGTGAATACGGCCCAGTGGACTACTGAGGCCATTGAAGCGTTTGAGTATCTCAAAGAGAGGTTCAGTTCTGCCCCTATCCTTATGCAGCCTGATGAGACCAAGCCTTTTTTGGTCGAGGTTGATGCTTCATCGGTGGGGGTTGGAGCAGTTTTGTCTCATGAGAACAAGGGTGGAGTACATCCTTGTGCATTCTTTTCGAAAAAAAAATTCGGAAACCGAACTGAATTATAATGTTGGAAATCGGGAGTTGCTGGCTATTAAACTTGCGTTTTAACATTGGCGTCATCTTTGGAAGGCGCTATATTTCCTATTCAGGTTTCATAGTTAATACAGATGAGGACAGGGCACAGCTACAGGAGGATTTAAAAAAATTGGGGAGTTGGGCCAAAAAATGGCAAATGGGGTTCAATGCCGATAAATGTAAGGTCATGCACATGGGAAAGAAAAACAGCAGTCACCCATACATATTAAATGGGAAACCGTTGGGGAAATCTGACATGGAGAAGGACCTGGGCGTCTTGGTTAACAGCAAATTAAATTGGAGTGCCCAGTGTCAGGCAGCAGCTGCGAAGGCAAATAGAGTCATGGCATGCATCAGAAGAGGAATAGGGGCATATGATGAGAACATTGTTCTTCCTCTGTATAAAGCGCTGGTAAGGCCGCACTTAGAATATTGTGCACAGTTCTGGGCTCCGGTGCTCAGGAAAGACATATTGGAGCTAGAGAGGGTACAAAGGAGGACGACTAAGGTAATAAAGGGAATGGAGGGACTAGAATACCCAGAGAGGTTGTCAAAATTAGGCCTATTTACATTGGAAAAGAGAAGGCTTAGGGGAGACCTCATAAACATGTATAAATACATCAGGGGGCAGTACAGAGATCTCTCCCATGACCTGTTTATACCAAGGATGGTGACAAAGACGAGGGGGCACACTATGCGTCTGGAGGAAAGGAGGTTCCTGCACCAGCATAGAAGGGGATTCTTTACTGTCAGAGCCGTGAGACTCTGGAACTCTCTGGGAGAGGAAGTGGTGATGTCCAACTCACTTAAAGAGTTCAAGAGAGGCCTGGACGCCTTTCTTGAGAACAATAAAATTACATCTTATGCTTAGTTAATTAATCCAGGGATTTAATCTTACTGCCAGATTGGTGTCGGGAAGTGAATTTTTCCTCAGTGATGTAAATTGGCCTATACCTCATGGTTTTTTGTTGCCTTCCCCTGGATCAATGCTGCGGAATAGCTGCAGTGCACAAGAAATAGGCTGAACTGGATGGACGCTTGTCTTTTTTCGGCCTTATAAACTATGTAACTATGTAAGAATTTGATCTAAGTGCTTGAATGCCCGTCAAGCTAGGTGGGCACTTTTTTTTTCTCGGTTTCATTTTTCTGTTACCTATATCCCTGGTACTAAGAATGTTAAAGCCGATGCTTTATCTCGCAGCTTCTCTCCTACGGTCGGTGCCGAGGAGGAGGAGAGCATTTTACAGAAAGGATTTGTGGTGGCGGCTTTGGACTCCGTTTTGGAGAATGGGATTCTGAAAGCTCAGGATGATGCTCCATCTAACACTCCCCATGGGAGGTTGTTCGTGCCTAGAGCCTTTAGGAGAGATTTGTTTGTGGAGTGTCATGAGTCTCGGTTGGCAGGTCATCCAGAAATTTCGGAGACTAAGAGACTTATCAGTCGCAGTTTTTGGTGGCCTGGATGGCAGAAGGAAGTCATCAAGTGGGTGCGTCAGTGTACTGTGTGCGCTAGGTCAAAGGCTTCACATACTCCTGCTGCGCGGTTGCTTTACCCTCTGGAGGTTCCTAGTGCACCTTGGACGCATCTCACAATGGATTTTATTACTGATTTTCCTGTGTCCCAGGGTTTTCCTGTCATCTGGGTGGTCGTGGACCGTTTTAGTAAGATGTGTCATTTGGTTCCATTCATTAAGTTGCCCTGCGCCAAGACACTCGCTAAGGAGTTTGTTAAGGAGATTGTCAAACTCCATGGCGTTCCCACACATATTGTTTCTGATAGAGGACTTCAGTTTGTGGCTCGCTTTTGGCGTGCTTTTTGTGACAGGTTTGTCATTTTCGTCTGGTTATCATCCTGAGTCTAATGGACAGACTGAAAGAAAGAACCAGGATGTAGAACAGTTTTTGCGTTGTTTTGTGGCGGACAATCAAGAGGGGTGGTCTGAGTTCTGCCTCTCGCAGAATTTGCTCTTAACAATCATACATCCTCCTCTGCTGGGTATTCTCCTTTTTTTTGTTGTACTGGGAGACATCCGTCTTTCGGTTCGTTCTCCAAATTGGGGTAGGCGGTGCCGGAGGAGGAGAATTTTTCTGGTGATTTGGAGAGAGTTTGGACTAATGTACGTTGCAACCTTCAAGAGGCTAACAAGAAGTCCAAGAAGTATTTTGACAGGAAACGTAAAGAGGTTTTGTTTACTGTGGGTGACATGGTTTGGTTGTCCTCGAAGAACCTGCGGATGAGGACTCCCTCTAAAAAACTGGGTCCTAAGTTTGTGGGTCCATTTAAAGTGCTTCAGGTTGTTAACCCGTCTGCGGTTAGGTTGGATGTCCCTACTTCCTGGAAGATTAATCCTGTGTTTCATGTTTCCTTGTTGAAAAAGGCTGATGTATCTGATAGGGACGCCACTGTCACAGTTCCTCCTGTGGTGGAAGACGGCGAATATGAAATTTCTCGGATCTTGAATTCTAGATGGCATAGAGTATATATATAGTGGCATTATAGTATCTTGTCTCCTGGAAGGGTTTCGGTCCCGAAGACAACTCCTGGGTAAGGGCGGATGATGTCTCTGCTCCTAGGCTTGTTAAAGCTTTCCACAGGAGGTTTCCGGATAGGCCTGGGCCTGGAGGATCCAGAGGATCCTCATAAAAGAGGGGGTACTGTTAGAACCCTCCTGTTTGTTTTTTCCATCTAGTGTTTTGCGGTCACGTGACCATCTGCCTTTATATTCCAGCTCCGCCCTTATGGCTGTGCTGGACTACAGTATTTGACTGTTCCTCTAGCCTGGTGCTTCGGTGCTTTTCTCTGTCAGTTCGCTTGGTCCTCTGGGACCTCTAGTACATTTTTGTCAGTTTGTCTTTTTGTGTTCAGCAACAACTACTCTGTTTGGGAGGTGTCCCATTTTTGTCCCAGTCCTTAGTTCTTTTAGGGACCCCTCCCTTAATTCTATAGGTCTTTGTAGCGCCCCGTGGGTTCAGTCGCTACAGAGGTATTGCACCTCAACCAGAGGTGTGATATCCCACTCCCGGGTAAGGATGGTGTGTGGACCGGGACTCAGTTAGCTGCATGCATCACACACACCCCATTTCCGGGGGACAGCTCAACGGTGCTCCCATTAGTACAGTAATGCAGGCATGACAGATCATGTCCCTGGCTGGAGTGGGGAGGGGGGAGGAAAACCCAGTGATGTAGGAGCAGGAGGGGACGGTTTCTGGGCATAGGTAGGAGCCCATTGGTTGCAAGTCACCTGGGCTCATACACAGAGAGGGAGGTATATAAGGTGGGCACCATCTTGGTTCAAAGTGAAGCAGTTTAGTTCAGTCAGTGGAGTGAGAGAAGACTGACAGGGAGCTGTGGCTCAGTCTGGGCCCAGCTCCACGAGGCAGGCCTAGAGTGAAGGCCGGAGCCAGAAGAGAGGAACAGAAACAGAAAGGAAAAGAAAGGAACAGAAACAGAAAGGAACAGCAAAGAAAGAGAAGTACCCAAAGTGTAGAAAGGCCCAGAGACACGAAGGCGGAAGGAACCCTAAGGACCCAGGAGATTACGGGTGACGGGTTGGCGGAACAGGGTATCGGATCCCAAGTTGGTGGAGGTGACTAATCCTTAACCAAGAACCGGAGGTCGTGATCATTTACTGGTGCGACCCCTCACTACACCTACTAGGAAGGCATACCACATAGGGTCAGGGAAGTGGGCACCCAGCCCTCCCAGGAGAAGACCCGAGGCAGCTGGACAGAAGTAGTGTCACTGGTGGGGCACGGCTGACGAAAGGATAGAAGGGAGTCCTGTGCCACACTCCGGAATTGCCTGGGGGTTGATTGAGCCCCCTGCCTGGTGGACGCAGCACGGCTCAGGCGGTTCTATCTGTGCACAAGTGACCTGGATGAGAACTGTGAGTAAAGAACCTGAACTGCAACACCTTGTCTTTGCGCTTTCTCACCGCATACAGCACTACTAGTACTGGGACGCCCCGCACCACTACCACCATCATCACTCTACATTGCCCTGAGGCTATACTCCTCCCATGGGGAGTTGTACTACACTCTGCTGCACCCACAACACCATCCTCAGCGGTCTTCCCTGCAGCGGCGGTTCATCCTGACCGCAATCCACGGGTGGCGTAGTTGGACATTAAGCCATAAAAACCCCATAAATAGACTGCCACTGGTTTGACCACCCTGAGCCACGGGACCGGGTCGCCGCCACGGTGACTACAACCCACAGCATCCCACAAAAGGCCCGGTTCCGGGTTCCCCACGCGGCCCAGGGGGCGCGTCATCTTCGTTCAGACGAGCCGAAGACTAAGGCGGGTCTGTTCACTAGGAACAGGCAGCCCGCTACATCGTAGGGATTCAGCTTAGTCTTACAGTAGGGACAGCTTTCCCGTATATTTCCTTAGTACATGTTGCAGATCATAACAGTCTCACCATCTTGGTGACTAAAATGCTTCCTCTCATCGGGCCATCTTCAGCAACAGATGAAGTGAGTGAAGTACCAGGAACAAGACACAGGAAAGTCTCTGTCTATTTGTTAATATCAGGTAGCACCCCAAAGGATTCACGGGACAACTGGAGATCCTCCACCGGGTTGGAGGGGTGCAGAGACTCGGGGGTAACCACCGCCTTGATGTACACTTTGCCAAGGTTGGATATACAGTGAGGTGCAGTCGTCCGAGTTTGCTCACAGTTATTAAGTTCCTCAGGTTGCACTGTACAGGTGACAGCCTCCCACGTCGCGCTGCGTTCACCAGGTAGGGGTTCAGCACTTCCTCAAGTATCTCAAGAGCACTTAACGGGGCCCCTTTCTGTATGTTCCTTTCTTAGCCGACTTCCCGCGCTGGGTCTCTCCCTCCTGCCCTGCGCCCCGCCACACAAAGTTCCGATCAGGTACCTTGGGATCCCTCTGGGCAACTTGGAGTTCCTGGACCTTACTTGGTGACCTTTTCGGCGGCTTAGGTGCGGATGTGGCAACTGCACCTTGAAAGTGCAGAAGCCTCCGGTTTTCTAGCTGAGACCTAAAGTAACTCGGCTAATCCAGGGACCGGTTCCCTTCTTGCTGCCTGATCCCTCTACCGCCTGGCAGATTCAGGCATACGGGTGTCGTCCTGCACTCACCTTACCCCCTGGGATTACTTCAGTTCCTGGAGCTTTTCTCCTGCTCCCACTCCTTTCTCAGTCTTGGGCATGACAGGCCAAGCCTGCCTCCCGAGCAGAGCTCCTGAAGAGCTTCTGCTCCTCTCGTCCTCTCACTCCCTCTCTCTCCGTCCCACTCCCTCTAAAATGATGGCTTCCTTATATATATATGTCTCTTCTTCAAGTGCTCCTCTGGTCTGCATCCTCCACCCACACCCACTACATGGTTCCCCCTCACTTTGGTTCCCCCCACTCCAGCCAGGGAGGGGGCCAGCAGAAAGCAGTGCATCATGCCCTTCCAGCCGGTCTGGAGTAGTGTAGTGTAGGGTGCAGGTGTTAGGGTCCCGGGCAGCACTCCATCCTTACTTGAGAGAATGAGATGCCACACCTCTGGGTGAGGTGCAGTACCTCTGTGGCGGCTGAACCCTCAGGGGCGCCACAGATACTTAAACCCCCTCCACCCAGTAGGAGGTGCCTGAGCAACACTTTCATTCAGTGTGTTCTGTGCAACTGAGTTGCCAAGTCCTCTCCTGTAACTTGTCTGTTTCCGCCCCTGGGGGCTGTATACCCAGGCCTATTACCTGTATCTGTGACTTCTAGTCTGTCTCCGCCACCCTGGGGGCTGAGTTCCCTGGCTCGTTCTTGTATCTTGTTCCTGGTTCAGTTCCTGTCTGAACTGTGTCCTAGCCCTTTACATGTTTCTCTCTATGAACAAGCAGATCTGGTTCTGCTTGTTCACCGCACCTGCGGTTTTGCTCTGCTCTGCTTGTTCACCGCACCTGCGGTTTCGCTCTGCTCAGCTTGTTCACCCCACCTGCGGGTTTTGCTCTGCTCTGCTTGTCTACCGCACCTGCGGGTTTTGCTCTGCTCTGCTTGTCTACCGCACCTGCAGGTTTTGCTCATGCCTGGACCGGTAGAAGCGTGATAGACACGCGAAATGGCCGTCGTCCGCAAAAGGCGCCGCTTCCCTGCATTTTTAATGGAAATGGAATAAAATAAATAAAAATTAAAATTTTATTACATCGGTGTGCCACCTCGCTTTCGTCATGTATGAATTGTGACTTACTTTGTTTGTGGAGGGAGTTGGTAAGATTGATTGCTCCAGCTGATGAGGTCGAGCTTCTGGAGTCTCTGAACAAGGATTGAGTCGCTGCAGTGCTGGTTGCCTGTGCATTTGTAAATACTTTTTTTCCCCACTTTATATACAGTATATACATTGTTTCATTTAAAATCACCAAGAATAGTCTGTTCCACCCTTAATATTTATATTTATCAGCGTTCAATCCATCACAGCGTTTCCTCTGGTATGGATGTGCGCATGGTAAGCATATCGAGTCTTGAACGAAGCGGCCTGTAATGCGGATCACGCCTCGTTTCCGCCCGGAGTGGCTGAACAAGTGCGTCATCCTTCATGTGACCGCAAGTCTCAAGACTCCATATGGATATGTGAGACTATCCACGCATGCGCCGCACTAATCCGGTCCAGTCGCTTTAATTAGAATACAGGTTATAATTGGTCCACCGCGGTATTTAAACACACATGCCCCTAATGCCAGACACCCCTCCCGAGGAAGGAAAGAGCAAAACGTGCGCGTCGGGGTAGGAAGCTGGAGCCACGCTATTGCACTATTTCATTATAAGGTAATATTTCTGACCACTATATGCTGACACTATTTAATAGGGATGGTAATATAAAGTGAAATCTTAGTGGTAATATGATATTGCCTTAGATTGCTTAGAAAAATCTTATCATATATAATATTTTATTAATGAGGTTATACACTATATACTGTATGACTGATATCTTTGTGCACATATGCACTTTATAATTACAGTATAACATGTGACGTTTATGTGGCGCTACAATTGATGGATATGGATCCTAAGACACATATGCACCTTATAAGTTAGAGTGTATTGTAACGCTATATATGACTGGTATAAGCTCTATGCATATCTTTATATTACACATTCTTGTTTTGCCTCCTTTATTTTGTTAATGTGGTTAATACAAGCATTGATATTTGTGTTGGTATTTAGCAATAGACTCCAATAAGCCTTCCATTTATTAGCACCTTTATCCTGTTTTAATTTATTCTTTTAATCATGATAAATAAATAAAAAATTATATTTTATTCTTATAACTTTGTTACTTCTATTCATTATCAGATGGAAATCAAGCCATGCGATAAACTTTGGGTAAATTGATTCAATTATAGAAGTACTTGCTCGTTATTTTTGAGAGGACATTTATGAAATACACTTAGGATAACTGCCAGAGCCAGTGGAGAAGGATGATTGGGATCCTGTCATGTCTGGCTAATTAAGATTTGGGGGAGAAATGTGACGATACAACTTAAAAATCTTAATTAGCCAGATGATTAGATTTGTTAATCCAAGAGAAATACCTTATTGTGTTTAATTAGAGATTGCTAGCTGATGTTTTATTAATGTTCTGCTTGCTCGTCAGTTTATGTACACTAATTTAACTTGTAAAGTGTCCAGCATTCCACTAATCTCATTAGTATCTCAAGAGCCTCTAACCATTGTTCAAAAATCGTCTAGGCCAATAGTGTAAGTGTTGAAAGAAGATCCGGCAGAGCCTTCACCACAGGGAGTCTCACATGTAGACCCAGGTGATGTGGTTGACCTGAGAAAGATACCTCCACTAATGCACACTTAGCTTTGTTTGGGCAGGGTGAGAGCAGTTCTGCCATTCAGGGGGCTGAACCAAGAGAAGCAGAAGGGACATGTGTTTCTGTAGCAATCAGACTTGGGAAGCAGAATCAAGGAGCATTAGAAAGACTTTACAAGGCGAATGAGAGACATCCTTCAGGACAGCAGATGGCATTACCCAAAGAGTCACAGATTTGTATTCTACATGATTCTAGTCTAAGGGTATTGGTCCTGACTGGAAAGATACAGATTTGCTCCATTTGACCATCAGAGAAACCATGAATATGTTGTTTGAGGTTGCCAGGAGGGACCCACCGGTCGCCTGCAACCCATGGAGACATTCGGAGAAGCCGGATTGGGACTCACCGGTCATCTGGCCCCATGGAAACTCTCTGAGAGGCCAGGGTGGGACCCCCGGGTCTCCTGGTCTTGTACCTCAATGGACTGCTAGCTTCCTAAGCTTTCCGCTACCTTCTCGCTGTGGGGGCCTGCCAGAAGTAGGGGGCCACTGGTTGAGGTAGTCGGCCCTGGAAGACTCCAAAGTCGCCGCTGTTCTATCCCAGGCGGGCAGAGACGGAAGGGTGAGACTGTGTAATGTTGTACCATCTTGGGTAGTTGCTGGGACTGTTCTATGTGTTTATTGCCTGCTTTGTGGTTCAATAAAGTATTGCCACGCCGTTTTACCATCACCCTGTGTTGTCTGAATAGCGTTACACCCACGGAAGACCCCGGGTCTTCACAGGGTACAAGTTCAATTCCTCTAAAACAGAGGCCCTTCCGTTGAATCTTCCACAAGATACATTGGATCATCTTAAACTAAATTACAAATTTCGGTGGAAAGAACAAGCAATCAAATATTTGGGGGTTAACATCTCAGCCTCCTATAGCACTCTATACTCATCTAACTTTCCCCATTTATTTAGGGAACTTAAGGGCCTTTTAACCAAATGGAAGTCACTAACAATTTCACTAAAGGGAAGAATAGCAGCAATTAAAATACCGCTGCTCCCCAAACTAATGTATTTTTTCGAAACCCTCCAAGTCAAGGTCCCTATGGGTGAACTTAAGTCCTTACTGGCTAGCCTTATAAGATTTATCTGATGTGAGAAACGTTACAGAATATCTAAACAAATTTTGACCACACATAAACATAATGGTGGCCTGTCGGTACCGGATATTACCAAATACTACTGGGCTGCCCACCTACGTAGAATACCTTCTTGTGCCTCACTATGGGCGTACAACAAATGGAAGGAAATAGAGAAATTGGGTTGGCTCCTGTCTATCCAAACTCATTACTATGGTCTCCCCATCCCATTAAACTAACCACCCCACTTTTAGGTCACATCCAGTTTACTAGGGATATTTGGGCAGCTTGTAGGAAACGTTTTGGCCTAGCCTCATTAAATTCACTGTAACGGGTCTGGGAGGTGGAACCTCTGAGCAACGATACAAAGGGGCAGTCCTTGTAAGGAAGCGGGTGGCTCCCAGGGTAGGCGGGCAGGTAGTCACGGCAAGTGACGGGGACAGTCTCTCGGTAGAAGGGCAGGAGGTCACGGCAAGTGACGGGGACAGTCTCTGGGTAGAAGGGCAGGAGGTCACGGCAAGTGACGGGGACAGTCTCTGGGTAGAAGGGCAGGAGGTCACGGCAAGTGACGGGAACAGTCTCTTGACAGGCGGGTGGTCACGGCAAGTGACGGCTAAGCCTCCAGATAGGCTAGCAGGCGGGTAGCAGGTGGACGCTCCCAGGTGAGCGGCCAAGAGTCTCTGGACAGGCAGGTGGTCACAGCAAGTGATGGCTAAGCCTCCAGGTAGACTAGCAGGCAGGTAGCAGGTGGACGCTCCCAGGTGAGCGGGCAAGAGTCTCTGGGCTGGCAGGTGGTCACAGCAGGTGACGGCAGAGCCTCCAGGTAGGCTAGCAGGCAGGTAGCAGGCGGACGCTCCCAGGTGAGCGGGTAAGAGTCTCTGGACAGGCAGGTGGTCACAGCACGTGACGGCAGAGCCTCCAGGTAGGCTAGCAGGCAGGTAGCAGGCGGACGCTCCCAGGTGAGCGGGTAAGAGTCTCTGGACAGGCAGGTGGTCACAGCACATGACGGCAGAGCCTCCAGGTAGGCTAGCAGGCAGGTAGCAGATGAGCGCTCCCAGGTGAGCGGGTAAGAGTCTCTGGACAGGCAGGTGGTCACAGCATGTGACGGCAGAGCCTCCAGGTAGGCTAGCAGGCAGGTAGCAGATGAGCGCTCCCAGGTGAGCGGGCAATCAGATCCATAGACAGACTGGCAGGGCTGGTAGGCAGACTGTCGGACCGCAGGAATGCAAGTAGATAGACAAGTATCAGGCAGGTATCAAGCAGGAATCTGGCAGGTAACTGACAGGTAACTGGCAGGTATCTGGTAACGGGACCTGAGGGCTGAAGCAGAGTGATAGGCTATGCAACAACATTGCTCGGGCACTTCCATTTTGGAGGAGGTGCCTTATATATGGTGAGGTCCTCCGGCCATTGGCCGGGGACTCCTTAGGACGGCGCGCGCGCGCCCTAAGCACAGTGGCTGGGAAGCAGCGCGCGCTGCCAGCAGAGCGGGAGGAAGAAGCCGGGCATGGAGCGGAGAGGTGAGGGGAACAGCGTCCCTGCCTAGCAGGAGGCAGGGACGCCGACGCTACAGTACCCCCCCCTTTAGGCCCCCCCTTTTTTAGGCCAGACAGAAATTTATCAAGGATGAGAGGGGCATGGATGTTCTCCCGGGGCTCCCACGTTCTCTCCTCAGGACCAAACCCCTTCCAATCCACTAGAAAAAAAGGTCTTTCCTCTTACCCTTTTGGTGGCCAGAATGTTCTCTACCTCAAAATCGTTTTCAGCGGAAACCGGAGCAGGAGGCGTACCTGTAGACTTGGAAAAAGAGTTAAGTACCACGGGTTTGAGGAGAGATACATGGAAGGAGTTAGGGATCCGCAAGTTGGCAGGGAGTTTCAATTTATAGGCCACTGGGTTGATTTGTTTGATAACTTCCAGTGGGCCGATGAACCGAGGCCCTAACTTGTAGGAAGGAATCTTGAGCCGGACATACTTGGACGAGAGCCAGACTTTATCTCCAGAACGGAATTGTGGAGGATCCAGGCGTTTTTTGTCAGCGTGTCTTTTCATCCGCTCGGACGACTGAAGGAGTGCGGATCGGGTACTCTCCCAAATGGAGGAGAATTCGCTAACGAGAGATTCCGCAGCCGGATTGTCCACCGAGGTGGAGACGGGAAATGGGATCCGAGGATGCTGACCGAAGACTACAAAAAACGGGGATTTGGAGGAAGATTCGCTCTCGTGATTATTGTAAGAGAACTCGGCCCATGGTAGGAGATCCACCCAGTCCGAATGGTGGGCATTAACGAAGTGCCAGAGGTAACTGGTCAGGATCTGATTGATCCGCTCCACTTGACCATTGGACTGTGGGTGGTAGGCGGAGGAGAAGTCCAGGGTGACGTCCAGCAGCTTACATGTGGCTCTCCAGAAGCGTGAGGTGAACTGAACCCCACGATCCGACACGATGTGGAGGGGCAGGCCATGGAGACGGAAGATGTGGCGGATAAAGTCTTTAGCCAGCTCGGGTGCAGACGGGAGGCCCGGCAGGGGAATGAAGTGAGCCATCTTGGAAAAGCGGTCAGCGACCACCCAAATGACCGTACAACCGGCAGAGACAGGGAGATCCGTTATAAAGTCCATAGCTATATGCTGCCACGGGGCAGCAGGTACTGGAAGAGGAAGGAGGCGACTGGCTGGCAGATGTCTCGGAACCTTGTTGCGGGTGCAGGACACACAGGCTGAAACAAAGTCTATTACGTCCTTGTGCAGGGTAGGTCACCAGTAATGCCGGTTAATAAGCTGGAGGGTCTTTTTCTGACCGGCGTGGCCAGCTAGCTTAGACTAGTGACCCCAGTGTAGGACCTTCTTCCGATCAGGTACTGTTACGAACGTCTTACCGGGAGGGAGACGATTTAGATTCACGGGGGCCACCTGCATTACTCTGGCGGGATCAATGATGTGCTTAGGCTCCTCCTCTAGATCAGACACCAGGAAGGATCGGGACAAGGCGTCAGCTTTGATGTTTTTGTCTGCCGGGTGAAAATGAAGAACGAAATCAAAGCGGGCAAAAAACAAGGACCACCGGGCTTGGCGCGGGTTAAGTCTCTGGGCGCTCTGGAGGTAAGCCAAGTTCTTGTGGTCCGTGTAAATAATTACCGGGTGAAGAACCCCCTCGAGCAGGTACCGCCACTCCTCCAGTGCCAGCTTAATGGCCAATAACTCTCGGTCTCCTATAGAATAATTGCACTCAGAAGGGGAGAAGAGTTTGGAGAAGAAGCCGCAAGTTACCATTCTTCCGGAAGACGACTTTTGGGTAAGTACCGCTCCGGCTCCAGAGGAGGAGGCGTCCACTTCCAGGAAGAATTCTTAGTTGCCGTCTGGACGATGCAGCACCGGGGCGGAAGAGAAAGCCTGTTTTAAGGAAAGAAAGGCTTCCTCTGCTTCGGGTGGCTATTCTCTGGGATTAGTGCCCTTACGGGTGAGCGCAGAGATTGGGGCAGTCCGGGAACAGAAGTGCGGTATGAAGAGGCGTTAATAGTTGGCGAAGCCCAGGAACCGCTGAATAGCCTTCAACCCCTCTGGTCGGGGCCACTTCTGGATAGCAGAGAGTTTCTCAGGATCCATTCGTAGGCCGGTCTGAGAGATTATGTAGCCCAAAAACGGAAGCGAGGTCTGCTCAAAGAGGCACTTCTCATATTTAGCGTAGAGGTGGTTCTGCCTGAGCCTGAGCAGGACCTGACGAACATCCCTCCGGTGAGTGAGAAGATCCGGAGAGAAGACCAAGATGTCGTCCAGGTACACCACTACGCAGGAGTAGAGAAGGTCCCGGAAGATGTCATTGACCAACTCTTGAAAGACGGCGGGAGCGTTACAGAGACCGAAGGGCATTACCAGGTATTCATAGTGGCCGTCCCGGGTGTTGAATGCCATTTTCCATTCATCCCCCTGACGGATACGAACCAGGTTATACGCCCCACGGAGGTCCAGCTTGGTGAAGATTCTAGCCCCCCTCAGACGGTCAAATAATTCCGGAATGAGCGGAAGGGGGTATTTATTCTTCACCGTGATCTGGTTAAGGCCTCTATAGTCTATACAGGGACAGAGTGAGCCTTCCTTCTTTTTGACGAAGAAGAAGCCTGCTCCCGCCGGGGAGGTCGATTTCCGGATAAATCCCCGGGCCAGATTCTCCTCAATATATTCAGACATGGACCGGGTCTCAGCAGTGGACAAAGGGTAAATACGCCCACGGGGAGGAGTAGCGCCGGGCATCAGGTCGATTGGGCAGTCGTATGGTCTATGAGGGGGTAATGTCTCTGCCTCCTTTTTATTAAAGACGTCCGCATAAGACCAATAGGGAACCGGAAGACCAGGTAGATTGGCTGGGGTAGGAGAATTACGGACAGGATGGACAGGAACTAAACAAGTCTTATGGCAGTCCTGTCCCCAGGAAGGACTTCTCCGGTCTGCCAATCAAGCACGGGTGCATGTTTCTGAAGCCAAGGTAGGCCTAGCAAGAGGGCGTGAGAGAGTCCAGGCAGAGCATGAAAGAAGATGCTCTCTGAGTGAAGCATTCCCACCTGCAGGGTTATGGATTCGGTGATGAGTTGGATGGGATGTGGTAAGAGGCCCCCATCTACGGCAGCGACAGACAAGGGTACAGCTAGAGGTTTGGTGGGAATGCGGTATTTCTCTACCAGGGACTGAGAAATGAGATTTCCGGCAGCTCCAGAGTCAAGTTGGGCTAGTTCAAAATAACGGTTCTCCCCGCAGATGATAGAGACCGACAGCAACAGAGATGGAGAGGGTTTACTCTTCTCTAGGACGATCTCTCTGAGCGATCCTAGACACAGGCGTTTCCCGACCTCTCCGGGCAGGAACGGATCCGGTGCTCCTTACTGCCACAGTAGAAGCAGCTACCCTCGGCTCGGCGTAACTCTTGACGGGTCTTGACCATCTTGGTCTGGTCGACCTGCATAGGCTCGGGTGAGTGCGCCTGGGGAGTAACGGGAGAAGTGACGGGTTTCTGGAAGGTAGGGGCTAGATGTGGAAACCTCCTCTCACGGGTGACCTCTTTGGCGCGCTCCTGGAACCGGATGTCTATCCGGGTGGCAAGAGTTATTAAGTCGTCGAGAGTGGTAGGAATGTCCCGACCGGCGAGTTCATCTTTAATATGGCCGGACAGACCCTCCCAAAAGACAGACACCAGGGCGTCGTTATCCCAGGCCAACTCCGAAGAAAGGGTACGGAACCGTATGGCATATTGGCCCACGGTGAGATTTCCTTGACGGAGGCGTAGCAGAGATGATGCGGATGAGGTCTTTTGTCCTGGTTCGTCGAAGACTTTCCGGAAAGCCGTGAGAAAGGCTGGTAGGTTGGACACCAGGGGGTCTCCTCTCTCCCATAGAGGATTTAGCCAAGCCAGTGCCTCTCCCATGAGATGGGACATGATGAAGGCTACTTTGGCTCGGTCGGTGGAAAACTGGTGTGCCAACAGTTCGAAGTGCAGAGTGCACTGGTTAATGAAGCCCCGTGCCTGGCTGGGATCTCCACCAAAACGAGGAGGAGCGGAGAGGCGGGGACCGGGAAGAGATGCCATGGTGTTGATGGGCTGCGGCGGTGCCGGGGTAGTAAGTGTGCATGTGGAGGCAGCTCCCGAAGAGGTAGACAATGTGTCCAGGTGAGAGTTAACACTACGCAGATGACTCAGGATGGACTCCTGTTGGGACCTCTGAAGGGAAAGTTCATGACACAAGTCCGAGAGCGAGGGAGCTTGGGTGCCACCGGGTTCCATGGCCCGAGCAAACTGTAACGGGTCTGGGAGGTGGAACCTCTGAGCAACGATACAAAGGGGCAGTCCTTGTAAGGAAGCGGGTGGCTCCCAGGGTAGGCGGGCAGGTAGTCACGGCAAGTGACGGGGACAGTCTCTGGGTAGAAGGGCAGGAGGTCACGGCAAGTGACGGGGACAGTCTCTGGGTAGAAGGGCAGGAGGTCACGGCAAGTGACGGGGACAGTCTCTGGGTAGAAGGGCAGGAGGTCACGGCAAGTGACGGGAGCAGTCTCTTGACAGGCGGGTGGTCACGGCAAGTGACGGCTAAGCCTCCAGATAGGCTAGCAGGCGGGTAGCAGGTGGACGCTCCCAGGTAAGCGGGCAAGAGTCTCTGGACAGGCAGGTAGTCACAGCAAGTGATGGCTAAGCCTCCAGGTAGACTAGCAGGCAGGTAGCAGGTGGACGCTCCCAGGTGAGCGGGCAAGAGTCTCTGGGCTGGCAGGTGGTCACAGCAGGTGACGGCAGAGCCTCCAGGTAGGCTAGCAGGCAGGTAGCAGGCGGACGCTCCCAGGTGAGTGGGTAAGAGTCTCTGGACAGGCAGGTGGTCACAGCATGTGACGGCAGAGCCTCCAGGTCGGCTAGCAGGCAGGTAGCAGGCGGACGCTCCCAGGTGAGCGGGTAAGAGTCTCTGGACAGGCAGGTGGTCACAGCACGTGACAGCAGAGCCTCCAGGTAGGCTAGCAGGCAGGTAGCAGATGAGCGCTCCCAGGTGAGCGGGTAAGAGTCTCTGGACAGGCAGGTGGTCACAGCACGTGACGGCAGAGCCTCCAGGTAGGCTAGCAGGCAGGTAGCAGATGAGCGCTCCCAGGTGAGCGGGCAATCAGATCCATAGACAGACTGGCAGGGCTGGTAGGCAGACTGTCGGACCGCAGGAATGCAAGTAGATAGACAAGTATCAGGCAGGTATCAAGCAGGAATCTGGCAGGTAACTGACAGGTAACTGGCAGGTATCTGGTAATGGGACCTGAGGGCTGAAGCAGAGTGATAGGCTATGCAACAACATTGCTCGGGCACCTCCATTTTGGAGGAGGTGCCTTATATATGGTGAGGTCCTCCGGCCATTGGCCGGGGACTCCTTAGGACGGCGCGTGTGCGCGCCCTAAGCACAGTGGCTGGGAAGCAGCGCGCGCTGCCAGCAGAGAGGGAGGAAGACGCCGGGCACGGAGCGGAGAGGTGAGGGGAACAGCGTCCCTGCCTAGCAGGAGGCAGGGACGCCGACGCTACATTCACCAATGGTCTCATTCATATATCAGCCTCTAATACCTAATAGTTCAGATCTGGCAATGGTACATCCCAGAATATCAGCAGGCCTTCTCAGATATGCGGACATTGTGGATAGAGATACACTGGAAATCTTGTCATTTGATAGCATCAAAACAAAATACTCGATAACAAATCAGAATTTTTCCAATACCTACAAGTTAAACATCTAGCCTCAACCCTCTACAGTTCTGCAAAAGTATCTAGACCAACTGAAATTGAAATAATATGTAGGAGGAGTCCTTCAACTAAGTGTCAAATTTCTAACATATATGGCATCCTTAATGCCCCTGAAGACAGTCCCTTTCCCAGACACTCCTACATGGCTAGGTGGGAGAATCTGCTTAACAGTGATATCTCACCTCGGTGCTGGCTGAATATCTGGAATAGGACATCTAAAACATCCATATGTACATTGTACAAGGAGAACCTATACAAAATAATAATGTTTTGGTATCACACACCGGAACTTTTGCATAAAATGGACCCATGTCTTCCGGATGTCTGCTGGCGCTGTGGCTCCTCAGGAGCGTCTCAGGTTCACATTTTTTGGTCCTTCACATTAATTGCAGGGTTCTGGGAGGCAGTCAGATCCCTTCTTCAAAGAGTATTATTTATTGATATTCCCCTTGATCCACTTACATACCTGCTCAACGTTAACCCAAAGGGAATGGGTTAGAATTCTTCTAAATTGCTGCTCCACCTACTAACAGCGGCCAGAAGCTTGATAGACCCGCACTGGAGGAAAGTAGACCCCCTTCCCTTTGGGAACTGTTGAGTAGAGTTTCTGATATTAGGAGAATGGAATATATGTCGGCCATATTAAATGATAAAGTGTCTCTCTTCGACACAATCTGGGCCCCTTGGGATTACTATTGGGCTCAACATAACTCTTGACTAGTTCATACCACCTTACCTCCTTCTTTCCCCTTCCATTACCTTCCTGTCTTCTGTCTTTTGTCTGTTAGTTTGTAAAATGTAAGTGAATACTTTTTTGCTGTTACTGAAGTTTGGAAAGTGTTCTCATTGGCAGTAGGAGGGCTTCGGGGAGACGAGAGGATGGTCCTGATTTTTGGGCCTGTCTTAAACCTGAACTTATGTATCGTGTCATCTCCATTTGTATTCAGCTTTAGGATAAAGAGGGCCTTCCTAGAAATAGAAACGCTTATATTCCAACTAATTTTTTGGAAATATGCAAAGTGATGTCTGTCTGTTATATTGTATACTTTATTATACTTTAATAAAAATTACAGTTATAAAAAAAAAATGCCAGATGGCCAGTCTGGCCCTGTTTGGTAGGTTAGTAGGTGGCTTTTGTATTAGTATTTTGCACCTCTGCTGCCCCCGCTTTTATCATGGGGGACCTGCTGCACCCTGTAGAGCATTTGTGTTTGGATATGGTATTGCAAGTATGACTGCTATTTCTTTTGCAATAATATGTGGTGGTTATAGTCTGGAAATGCTAATTATTAGTGTTGAGCGAACATGCTCGACACTGCTCGGTACTCGCCCGAGCATCACGCTACTCGGGATGTTCGGCGAGCACCGAGCATTTCCGGGTTACTCGGGCGGGAGCTCGGGTCTCCGCCCTGCATGTTTGGCGCTCTTTACAGAGCCAATGAACATGCAGGGATTGCCAGCCAGTCACTGTAATGCTGCAGCCATGTTGGTTGTGGGCATTACAGTGATTGGCTGGCCGCACAGCGTCACCTCGCCGACATCTTGGACACAGTCGCTCCGGATTAGACAGTGTAGGGACAGCGCTGCTGATTTAGGGAGAGATATAAACTGCGAAATAGTTAGTGTAGGGTCTGTAAAGGCTGCCAGAACAAGCAAACAGTCCTTTTCAGGACTAATATCCATCCCAGATACCAGGCAGGCAGGCAGGCAGGCAGACTGTATAGGAGACACAGTGGTTATACCAGCAAACGCTGCATTACAGTCCTGTGTGCTCCTGTTGCTGAAATTGCTGGACTTAGCACCAGGTGTCGGGGGCCAGGAAAAATCCTTTTTTTTTCATCTAAATCCTCCTTTTTTTTTCTCCTTCACACTGTACAAATACCCGTCTTTTTAACCTTTTGGTGTGCCCCCCCCCCCAAAAAAAAAAGCGTGTCTCTGATTTTTCAGACACAAATATAACTGTTGAAAATAGTCTGGTGTAGGCTAGAGAAACAGAAGTGTGGTTTCGCAGTTCCACGGTTCAAACCTCTGTATTATCCATTTTGGGCCATTTGTATCTAAAAAAAAAAGCAGTTTGAGTGTGTCGCTCACTGTTCAGCCGCAAATATCTCTATTTAAAAAAGTGTGGTATACCCCAGTAAACAATAACTGTGGTTTTGCCATTCCCCGGTAAAAAATCTCTATTATTCAGCTTTTGGTAGTTTTTTCCGTAAAGAAAAACAGTAGCGTCTCCTGACTGTTGTGACACAAAAATATATCTGTTGAAAATAGTCTTGTGTAGGCCCGACATCCCAGTGTGGTTTCGCAGTTCCACGGGTCAAATCGCTGTACTATCCAGTTTTGGGCCTTTGGTATCTAAAAAAAAAGCAGTTTGAGTGTGTCGCTCACTGTTCAGCCGCAAATATCTCTATTTAAAAAAGTGTGGTATACCCCAGTAAACAATAACTGTGGTTTTGCCATCCCACAGTAAAAAATCTCTATTATTCAGCTTTTGGTAGTTTTTTCCGTAAAGAAAAACAGTAGTGTCTACTGACTGTTGTGACACAAAAATATATCTGTTGAAAATAGTCTTGTGTAGGCCCGACATCCCAGTGTGGTTTCACAGTTCCACGGGTCAAATCGCTGTACTATCCAGTTTTGGGCCTTTGGTATCTAAAAAAAAAGCAGTTTGAGTGTGTCGCTCACTGTTCAGCCGCAAATATCTCTATTTAAAAAAGTGTGGTATACCCCAGTAAACAATAACTGTGGTTTTGCCATCCCACGGTAAAAAATCTCTATTATTCAGCTTTTGGTAGTTTTTTCCGTAAAGTAAAACAGTAGTGTCTACTGACTGTTGTGACACAAAAATATATCTGTTGAAAATAGTCTTGTGTAGGCCCGACATCCCAGTGTGGTTTCGCAGTTCCACGGGTCAAATCGCTGTACTATCCAGTTTTGGGCCTTTGGTATCTAAAAAAAAAGCAGTTTGAGTGTGTCGCTCACTGTTCAGCCGCAAATATCTCTATTTAAAAAAGTGTGGTATACCCCAGTAAACAATAACTGTGGTTTTGCCATCCCCCGGTAAAAAATCTCTATTATTCAGCTTTTGGTAGTTTTTTCCGTAAAGAAAAACAGTAGTGTCTCCTGACTGTTGTGACACAAAAATATATCTGTTGAAAATAGTCTTGTGTAGGCCCGACATCCCAGTGTGGTTTCGCAGTTCCACGGGTCAAATCGCTGTACTATCCAGTTTTGGGCCTTTGGTATCTAAAAAAAAAGCAGTTTGAGTGTGTCGCTCACTGTTCAGCCGCAAATATCTCTATTTAAAAAAGTGTGGTATACCCCAGTAAACAATAACTGTGGTTTTCCTCTTCCACGGTTCTAATCTACTCTTTATTACCCTTTTTCCATTGATAGTGCAAGTGTAAGCTATTTTACTTAATTTACAATGGGCAAGGCGCGTGGCAAGGGACGTGGAAGTGGACGTTCTGGTGATGGTTCGTGCAGAGGACGGGGCCGTGGCCAAGGTGAAAATGTGCCACAACCAACAGCCACATCTTCTCGCTCCCACTTCTTGACCGAATTACTAGGGAAGCACAGAACAACACCAGTATTGAGAACTAATCAGTGTGAACAGGTTATTAATTGGATAGCAGATAATACTTCCAGTTACCTGGGCACCACCACCTCTGGTCTGTCTTCCACACGGTCAACTCTTAGTAGCCGTGAGTCTCGACCGCATACTCCTCCTCACCCTGATGCTCCTTCCTCCCACCATGCCGAGTGTCGTCAGACAGCAAGTGATCCCACACTTGGACACTCTGAAGAGCTGTTCACTGGTCCATTTCCATATTTGGGCCCCTCGCCTGATACGCTTGAAGTGGTGGAAGAGGAGATCCCATGTTGTGATGCCCAAATATTTGAACAGCCACGGCCACAGGAAGTCGATGTTGGCAATCTGTCACAAGAGGTGGACGATGACGAGACACAATTGCCAGGAAGTGAGGAGGAGGATCGTGGTGCGCAAGTGGAAGAGGAGGAGGTGGTGGATGATCTAGTAACTGACCCAACGTGGAAGGAGGACATGCAGAGTGAGGCCAGCAGCACACAGGGGGAGGGAGGCAGAGTACCCCAACAGGCAGGAAGAAGCAGTGTGGTGGCCGCAGACAGAAGGCAGGCAACCGTTCCCCGTAACACCAACACGAGGGACGTTGCCAGTACAAGCGGTAGGTCTTCCAGAGTCTGGAATTTTTTTAAAGACTCTGCTGATAACCCCAAAAAGGCCATATGTTCCACCTGCCATGCCAGCATCAGCAGGGGTGACAAAACTACCAGCCTGACCACCACCAGCATGATCAGGCACTTGGCAGCAAAGCACCAGACTTTGTGGGGCGAAACCCAGGGTCCACGACCAGTGTCAGCGGGTGTCACCACTGCTTCTTCCACTGTTGTGCGTGCAATAGAACCCATTGTTGTGTGTGCAAGGCAATCCCCTGTCCATACTGCATGTAAAGATGCCCCCTCCTCTCAGTCTTCACTTGTTATGGCAGTTTCTCAAGAAACAGCATCAACGTCCACGTCCCACCGCAGCGTTCAATTGTCCATATCCCAGACCTTTGAACAAAAGCGGAAATTCGCAGCTAACGCCCCACAGGCCACAGTCCTAAATTCGCAAATTTCACGACTGCTTGCCTTGGAAATGCTGCCTTTTAGGCTGGTGGAGACGGAATCCTTCCGCAATCTTATGGCGCTGGCCGTCCCTCGGTACTCGGTCCCCAGCCGACACTATTTTGCCCGGTGTGCCATCCCCGCACTACACAAGCACGTGTCCCAAAGCATCTGCCGTGCCCTCAACAACGCAGTTACTGGGAGAGTCCACCTGACAACGGACACGTGGACAAGTGCTTGTGGCCAGGGACAGTACATCTCTCTGACGGCACACTGGGTAAACATAGTGGAAGCCGGGACCCAGTCGGACCTTGGGACGGAACACATCCTCCCCACACTGAGGATTGCGGGCCCTATGTCAGTCAGAGTTGCCCCCACAGTGTACAGCTCCCGCGCATCCTCCTCCTCCTCCTCATGTTCAGCCTCCATCTCAGATATCACCACATCAGTTACAAGCTGGAAGCATTGCAGTACTGCCTCCGCCAAGCGGCAACAGGCTGTGCTGAAACTCATAAGCTTAGGTGATAAACCTCACACTGCTTGTGAGTTGTGGACAGCTGTGAAAGAGCAGGCAGATCTGTGGCTGAGACCGCTGAACCTACATCCCGGCATGGTCGTGTGTGACAATGGCCGTGACCTGGTGGCGGCTTGGCGAGGTGAGATCACACACGTACCATGCCTGGCTCATGTGCTTAACCTCGTGGTTCAGCGGTTTCTTAAATCGTACCCCGAGTTGCCAGATCTGCTCGTGAAAGTACGCCGCCTGTCAGCTCATTTTCGCAAGTCGGCTACAGCTTCCGCCGCCCTTGCTGTGTTGCAGCAGCGTTTGCAGCTTCCGGCACACCGACTGGTGTGTGATGTCCCCACACGTTGGAACTCTACCCTCCAAATGTTGCAATGGATTTGTGAGCAGAAGAGAGCAGTTGTGGAGTACCAGCTGCAACAAGGCCGTCGATATTCAGGTCAGACTCCACACATAAGACCTCAGGAGTGGACCTGGATGTCTGACATATGTACCATCCTGACAAACTTTGAGGAGGCCACCAAGATGGTGAGTGGCGATGACGCCATCATTAGTGTCAGCATCCCACTTGTCTGTCTTTTGCAACGCTCTCTGCAGAGAATTAAAGAGGAGGCATTGCAGCCAGAGTATGATGAGATGGATCAAGAAGCCGTAGCGGGCGATTACACACAGCCCAGCCTCATCTCATCCCAACGTGCATTGTGGGACAATGAAGGAGAGGAGGAGGAGGAGGAAGAACAGGAGCTGCTATCATGCGTTGTAGACGGTAGTACCTGTACAAGTGTCATACCGTCGGTTCAGCGTGGGTGGCCTGAGGACAGGGGGGAGGAGGAAGAGGAGGAGGAGGAGAGCATGGTCAGTCGTCATCTTGGTGAGAACACGGAAATCTTGCCTGTTACCAGTCTGGCACGCATGGCTGACTTTATGTTACGCTGCCTTAACCGTGACCCTCGCGTTGTCAAAATGTTGGGTGACAGTCATTACTGGTTGGTGACACTTGTAGACCCCCGCTACAAGGAGAACTTTCACTCTCTTATTCCTGAGGTGGAGAGGTCTACAAAAATGGGGCAATACCAGAAGGCCCTTGCTGCAGAACTCTTAAAAAAATTCCCATCTGAACACGATAGCGGCAGAGGTCACAGTTCGTTGCCCAACCAAGGCGTACAGGCGAGAGAGATGCAACTCCAATCCAGCAGAGGCAGGGGAACACTGTCAACGTTCTGGGACAGTTTTCTGACACCCGCCCAGCTTACAGGCCCTGAGGCGCGGGGTACTCTCACAAGGAGTGGAAAGTTTCAAAAGATGGTGAGGGAGTACCTTGCCGATCGTACCAGCGTCCTCCGTGATTCCTCTGTGCCTTTTAATTATTGGGTATCCAAGCTGGACACTTGGAATGAACTCGCTCTGTACGCCTTGGAGGTCCTGGCCTGCCCTGCCGCTAGCGTGTTATCGGAGCGTGTTTTTAGTGCCACTGGGGGAATTATAACTGATAAGCGCACTCGCCTGTCAACTGACAATGCTGACAAGCTGACCCTTATCAAAATGAAAAAGGGCTGGATTGGGCCAGACTTCTCATCACCACCAAATGACAGCAGAGTAACATAAAGTCAAATCCACTGTGTTATTTCGGGAGGTGTATTCACATGCACCGCTTCACACCCACACATGGGTATACGCTTCCTCGTTTCGGCTGTTTAATCTTCTTCTCCTTATCCTCAGCCTCCACCACCACTATACCACCAGGGTGCCTGCATTGCAAGTTCCTCCGTCCTTATTTTTGGCAGCTTTTGCTTGCAAGGCATAAGCAAATACTATGGAACATCCACTCCCCAATAATGGGACTTATGTTTGTAATATGCTGTACTGCATGGCTCTTGTAAGGGGCATTGCAAGTTGCTCCGTCCTAATTTTTGGCAGCTTTTGCTGGGAAAGCATAAGCAAATACTATGGGACACCCACTCCCCAATAATGGGACTAATGTTTGTAATATGCTGTACTGCATGTGACGCGCCCCCTGGGCCGTGTGTACACGTGTGTGGGATACCCGGTGCCGGGTCTCTGGGGTCTGTAGTCTCCGTGGCGGTGACCCGGTCCCGTGGCTCAGGCTGGTCAAACCAGTGGCAGTCTTTCTTAGGTTTTGAGGTTAATTGTCCGACTGCGCCACCCGTGGATTGCGGTCAGGGAGTACCACCGCTGCGAGGCAGACCGCTGAGGCTGGTGTTGTGTGCGCAGCAGAGAATGGGATAACTCCCCTCGGGAGGAGTATAGCCTCAGGGCAGTGAGTGTGGATGATGGGGGTGATGGTGCACGAGCGCAGCAGGAATGACTCAGAGTCTTTGCAGTGCAGTTCAGGGTCTTTACTGATGATTATAAGGTAGACCCTCCCGGGAGTACTGGCTAGGATAAGAGGCCTGGTCAGTCTGTGAGCAAGCAGGAGTTCCCCTGGCCAGGTGGAGTTGTAGGCCTCCCCGTCTGTCTGCACTCTTCCTGGCTACCTTGCTGTAAGCGGGTAGAAGTAGCCCACGTCCCTGAGTGTACCGTTTAGTGCTCACCCATATGGCTGGTGACTTGGGGCCTTCTGTTAGCCTCCGCTCCACGACGGCGGTGCTGGTCCCTTGCTTGTGACTGAGCCTCCGGGCTTCTATGGCCAGAGGACCTGAAATCCCCTGCCGGCTCGTTTCTGCTGCTCGATATATAAGTCCTCACAGCTTCAGACTCCTGTGTCCGGTTGCTATTGTCTTCTGCCAGGGCGAACTCTGCTCAGCTTCCAGCCCCTGGTCTTTAGCTCCTAGCTCCTACAGAGCTCCTTGCTGTTACTTTCCCTTGCTCTCACTCTGACTCTGACTGTTCTCTGACTCACTCAACCCCGCCCCAGATCCAGTTTATAAGGGCAGAATTCTCCCCTCCCAGGACTGGGGCAGGAGGATGTTGCATGTTAAAGGGATCCTGACCAGGAAACCTCCCACTTGCTCTCCGACGTAATATCTCTATTACTGTGGTGACCAGACCCCTGGGGTGCCACACATGGCTCTTGTAAGGGGCATTGCAGTTCCTCATAATTTTTGGAAAGCCTTCCATTCACTGCTTAGGCCAACAGTGCACGGGAGACCCAGTTGCTATAAATGGAAAAAAAGGTTTAGTTAACGCCCTCTGAGCTCCATGTCATTTCCAAGGGGCATTGGAGTGCCTCGAAATTTTTGGTAGGCATTGCACTCACTGTATGCCCTATAACTGTGTAGCCGAACCGCTCCTTTTGTTACAGAAACATATCCTACAAAACATATCTGGTTGACTGGCCTTTCTCCTTTGCCACTACCTCATCCATCATTTATCACCTGAAGCTTTGTTTTAACGGGAGTCATAGAACTTGGATAGTAGCAGGAAAACATCCAGCAATCCTCGGAGGAGGTAGGATATGCGCCAAAACGCTGACCACCTCAGGCCTAGCCGCTACTACATACATGCGCTTGCATTACAACAAAACAAAGCAGATGCTAACTTCTATCATCCTCATCATGCTCCTCACCTTGGCACTCTCAACTCCCCTGATGGAGAAGCCAGGGCCCACCGGAGGAGTCTGATAGTCCGGTGGGCTCGGCCAATGCTGCCCTAAAGCAGGCCAGGCTAAGAAAAGTGTGGGAAAGGTTACCGGGACAAATAGGGGTGGCTGGGGACCGAGTATGGACACCCGGCCACCCCCTGGAGGCTGGGGAGCAAGTTGGGACACCCGGCCACCAGGCAGCTGGGGACTGAGTATGGATACCAGGCCGCCGACACAGCCATGGCGTGGTGGCCAGATTCCGCCTCCACATGCCTAAAAGGCCCAATTTAAAGTGCAAGCAAGCAAGCAGTATGGTATTGCAGCCTGGGGGTGGGTGGGTGGCAGGCTGCATACTTGCGCTTGTGTGGCACCCCAGGGGTCTGGTTTCCACAGTAATAGCAGTATTACGTCTGTGAGCAGGTGGGAGGTCTCCTGGGCAGGAATCCTAAGCATGCCACACCTCCTGCCCAGTCCTGGGAGGGGAAGAACTTCCCCTACATAAACTGGGGCTGAGGCAGGGTTAGAGAGAGGAGTTCCAGACAGAGACGGAGTCTGGTCTGGACACGCAGAAACAGGGACAGAGAGACATCAGGAGCTCTGTAGGAGCCAAGGAGAAGCGCCAGGGGCTGGAGCTGTGCAGAGCTCGCCCTGGAAGAAGGTACTAAAACCGGACACAGGAGTCCGAGGCTGTGGGGACTAAGATATACCCAGCAGCAGAATCCATCCGGCAGGGGATTCCAGGTCCTCTGGCCATAAAAGCCCGGAGGCTCAGTCACAACGAAGGGACCAGCACCGCCATCCCGGAGCGGAGGCTAACAGGAGGCCCCAGGTCACCAGCCATACGGGTGAGCACCACACGGTATACCCAGGGACGTGGGCTACTTGTAACCGCTGAAAGCAGGGTAGCCAGGAAGGGTACAGACTAACGGGAAGGCCTACAACTCCACCTGGCCAGGGGAACTCCGGCTTACTCGCAGACTAACCAGGCCCCAACTACTAGCCAGTACTCCCGGGGAAATTTGCCTTGTACCATCAGTAAAGGCCCTGAACTGTACCCTCGCGTTTCCGTGCTTCCTTGTCGCACCGTTAGTGCTGGGACATCCACACCATCACTCCCAACATCATCCACATCCGCTGCCCTGAGGCCATACCTCTCCCGTTGGGGGTTATATCAACATTGCTGCACACCTATACCACCGGCCTCAGCGGTCTGCCCTGCAGCGGCGGTTTCATAACCGCATTCAACGGGTGGCGTAGTCGGACACTAATACCATCATACCAATAACTGCCACTTAGTTTGACCACCCTGGACGCGGACCGGGTCACCGCCACACGAAGACTACTACCCCATCGGATCCGGCTCCGGGTATCCCCCGCGCGCACGCGCGCCGCACTACAGCATTGGCCCAGGGGGCGAGTCACTTGCATTGCAAGGAATGGGAGAGGTACAATTGAACACTGCCCTGGGACAAGGACTTGAATGGGGATAGTTGCAAGTCTGCAACGACTGGTGCAAGGTGGGAGGCATCTTCACATGTACCATGAACAGGGGTTTGGCATGCACACACTACAGCGGAATAGGCTCTCCTTCCCACTAAATGCACTGGGGAGGGCACAGGTAATGTTTTGGTATACGCGCTTAATCTTATGTATAAGGCACACCAGGACAAATAGGGGCGGCTGGGGACTGAGTATGGATACCTCGCTGCCGAAGCAGCCATGAGGTAGTGGCCAGCTTCGGCCTCCTCCAAACTAAAAGGCCCCATTTCAAGTGCAAGCTAGCAGTATGGAATTGCAGTCTGGGGGTGGGTGGGTGGCAGGCTGCACACTTACACTTGCATTAAAAGAAAACATAGCAGATGCTAACTTCTGTCATCATCATCATGCTCCTCACCTTGGCACTCTCAACTCCACCGATGGAGAAGTCAGGGCCCACCGGAGGAGTCTGGTTCTCTGGTGGGCTCGTCCAATGCTGCCTAAAGCAGGCCTGGCTAATAAAAGTGTGTGGGGGGATGTTCCAAGGAGAAATAGGGGCGGCTGGGGGCCGTTAATGGACACCCGGCTGCCCCCAGGCGGCTGGGGACCGTGTGTGGACACCCGGCCGCGGGGCGGCTGGGGACCGAGTATGGACACCCGGCCGCCGGGCGGCTGGGGACTGAGTATGGATTCCAGGCCGCCAACACAGCCATGACGTGGTGGCCAGATTCCGCCTCCACATGCCTAAAAGGCCCAATTTCAAGTTCAAGCAAGCAAGCAGTATGGTATTGCTGCCTGGGGGTGGGTGGGTGGCAGGCTGCATACTTGAGCTTGTATTGCAAGGAATGGGGGAGGTACAATTGAACACTGCCCTGGGACTAGAACTTGCATGGGGATAGTTGCAAGTCTGCAACTTCTGATGCAGTAAGGATCACTTATGATGGGCACACTTTTAGACAGTGACCTGGGAGTCAGAGATGCTTCCAGGGGTCTTCCCCATGCTGTTCCCTTGTCTTTTCAGCACTTTATGCATGTGTCACACAGCACATGGCCAGATAAGGTTGTAAAATGTTAAAATGACATTTCCCGGTGAATGCATTTGTCATAGTTGAAAGCAATACAAAAGTGCAAAAACGCATAAAAAATGCTACTTGTGAACATAGCCGAAGGTGTGGAGGAGTATTTTTGTTTTTGGTAATTTATTTTAACTTATACACAAGTCTTTACCCTGGAAAGGATGTTCCTTAACATATTTCACAGGAAAAAAGTTTCACTTTAGTTTTTGAACGTTTTATTGTGAGCCTGTAAAAGTGGCTTAATACCTCTGACCACGTTGTTGACAGCAGTGACCTGGGGGTCAGAAATGCTTCCTGGGGCGATCCCCATGCTGTCCCCATGTCATCTGAGCACTGTCACTATCGTTTTGGGCACTTGTTAGGCTTTTAAAAGACTGCTGGGGGTGCCGCCGCAAAAATGCTCGAGTCTCATGGCGAGCTCGGCCCGAGCTTCGAGCACCCGAGCATTTTAGTGCTCGCTCAACACTAGTAATTATCCCTAATATAGCAGCATTCATGGTAATATTAGTCTTAGTGCAGTGATTTTTGTTAATGATGATATTATTGATGCTTAATTATGGTTTTGATACGGGTATAATTTGGTCAGTATGTGGTAGTAATATATGGTCATGGTGTGGCGGGATTATCTGTCCCTTAAATAGGGTTAATATTGGTAATGGTGGTCTTGTAGGGCATTTTGTTCAGTTACAGTATGGTGATTATATTTATTACTTGTATAGTGGTACTTTTGGGTGAATGGATGACTCTGGTTACTCTATTGGCATATCCTCTAAACCAGGGGTCTCAAACTCAGCTGGGCATATGGGCCGCACACGGAAAAACATTTAATTTGGGGGGGCCACATTATTTGTATGACAAAGTGACATTTTTAGTGATACCATTTTATTTTCTATACACCTTTTGAACTGGTCCTCATCTTGCAGACATGGTCTCCCCTCCAGGTCCCCCATATTGAAAACATGGTCTTCATATTGCAGACATGGTCCCCATATTGCAGACATGGTCCCCCATCCAGGTCCCTCATATTGCAAACATGGTCCCCCATCCAGGTCCCCCATATTGCAGATATGGTCCCCCATATTGCAGACATGGTCCCCCATCCTGGTCCTTATGTTGCAGACATGTACCCCATCCAGGTCCCCATGTTGCAGACATGTCCCCCATCCAGGTCCCCCCCCATACTGTGCACAGGGCTGCCCCCCCATACTGCGCACAGGGTCCCTGTGCCCCCATACTGCGCACAGGGTCCCCGTCCCCCCATACTGCGCTCAGGGTCCCCCCATACAGCGCTCACGGTCCCCGTCCCCCCCATACAGCGCTGAGGGTCCCCATCCCCCCCATACTGCGCTCAGGGTCCACGTCCCCCCCCATACTGCGCTCAGGGTCACCGCCCCCCCCATACTATGCTCAGGGTCCCCACCCCCCCATACTGCGCTCAGGGTCCCCGCCCCCCCATATAGTGCTTAGGGTCCCCGTCCCTCCCATACTGCGCTCAGGGTCCCCGTCCCCCATACTGCGCAATGTGCCCCCCCCATACTGAGCACAGGTCCCCTGTGCTGTATTTCACATGTCAGAGAAAAAAAAAAGATTCTCACCTGTCCTCCGTTCCCTCGGCGTCCTTTCTGCACCTGTGGCCCGCAGGCACAGACCCCGTAACAATCGCGGCCCCGTCCAGCAGCCGCTGACATCAGCTCTCTGCACAGCAATATCAGTGTCAGCCGTCGGCCTATCAGAGGCCAGCAGCTGACATCTGCGCGTGTCAGTGACGTCATACGCCGCTGCGCTGGGACGCAGATGTCAGGTGCTCGGGCCGCGTGTTTGAGACCCCTGCTCTAAACTGTGCCCATTCCTGATTTCTTTGTAACAGGGCATCTTGGTATGATCTATTAATCAGGGGAAAGGAAACCTTGTCTGCATTTTGGAATTAGATTTAAATTACAGTAAATGTTTGTTTCCACCAACATCAGAACAATATTTGTCATAAAGACCTCCATTTTGTGATGTGGTTGTTGGGGGCAGCATATGCTTGAAAGTTAATTGACTACATGTACTAAGATCATGGTGCTTTCTAATATCACATGGGCCTGTATTTAGTGAAGAGCACCTGGAATGATCCCACTGGAGGGCTAAGGTTTAGTCCCAGTCCGCTCAGCAGCTGCACCTGCGGGGCTAAGGTTTAGTCCCAGTCCGCTCAGCAGCTGCACCTGGGGGGCTAAGGCTTAGTCCCAGTCCGCTCAGCAGCTGCACCTGGGGGGCTAAGGTTTAGTCGCAGTTCGCTCAGCAGCTGCACCTGGGGAGCTAAGGCTTAGTCCCAGTCCGCTCAGCAGCTGCACCTGGGGGGCTAAGGTTTAGTCCCAGTCCGCTCAGCAGCTGCACCTGAGGGGCTAAGGTTTAGTCCCAGTCCGCTCAGCAGCTGCACCTGGAGGGCTAAGGTTTAGTCCCAGTCCACTCAGCAGCTGCACCTGGGGGGCTAAGGTTTAGTCCCAGTCCGCTCATCAGCTGCACCTGGGGGGCTAAGGTTTAGTCCCAATCCACTCAGCAGCTGCACCTGTAGGGCTAAGGTATAGTCCCAGTCTGCTCAGCAGCTGCACCTGGGGGGCTAAGGTTTAGTCCCAGTCCGCTCAGCAGCTGCACCTGGGGGGCTAAGGCTTAGTCCCAGTCCGCTCAGCAGCTGCACCTGGGGGGCTAAGGTTTAGTCGCAGTTCGCTCAGCAGCTGCACCTGGGGAGCTAAGGCTTAGTCCCAGTCCGCTCAGCAGCTGCACCTGGGGGGCTAAGGTTTAGTCCCAGTCCGCTCAGCAGCTGCACCTGAGGGGCTAAGGTTTAGTCCCAGTCCGCTCAGCAGCTGCACCTGGAGGGCTAAGGTTTAGTCCCAGTCCACTCAGCAGCTGCACCTGGGGGGCTAAGGTTTAGTCCCAGTCCGCTCATCAGCTGCACCTGGGGGGCTAAGGTATAGTCCCAGTCCACTCAGCAGCTGCACCTGGAGGGCTAAGGTATAGTCCCAGTCTGCTCAGCAGCTGCACCTGGGGGGCTAAGGTTTAGTCCCAGTCCGCTCAGCAGCTGCACCAGGGGGGCTAAGGTTTAGTCCCAGTCCGCTCAGCAGCTGCACCTGGGGGCTAAGGTTTAGTCCCAGTCCACTCAGCAGCTGCACCTGGGGGGCTAAGGTTTAGTCCCAGTCCGCTCAGCAGCTGCACCTGGGGGGCTAAGGTTTAGTCCCAGTCCACTCAGCAGCTGCACCTGAGGGGCTAAGGCTTAGTCCCAGTCCGCTCAGCAGCTGCACCTGAGGGGCTAAGGCTTAGTCCCAGTCCGCTCAGCAGCTGCACCTGAGGGGCTAAGGCTTAGTCCCAGTCCGCTCAGCAGCTCCACATGAGGGGCTAAGGTTTAGTCCCAGACCGCTCAGCAGCTGCACCTGGGGGGCTAAGGTTTAGTCCCAGTCCACTCAGCAGCTGCACCTGGGGGGCTAAGGTTTAGTCCCAGTCCGCTCAGCAGCTGCACCTGGGGGGCTAAGGTTTAGTCCCAGTCCGCTCAGCAGCTGCACCTGGGGGGCTAAGGCTTAGTCCCAGTCCGCTCAGCAGCTGCACCTGGGGGGCTAAGGTTTAGTCCCAGTCCGCTCAGCAGCTGCACCTGGAGGGCTAAGGCTTAGTCCCAGTCCGCTCAGCAGCTGCACCTGGGGGGCTAAAGTTTAGTCCCAGTCCGCTCAGCAGCTGCACCTGGGGGGTTAAGGTTTAGTCCCAGTCCGCTCAGCAGCTGCACCTGGGGGGCTAAGGTTTAGTCCCTGTCCGCTCAGCAGCTGCACCTGAGGGGCTAAGGTTTAGTTCCAGTCCGCTCAGCAGCTGCACCTGGGGGGCTAAGGTTTAGTCCCAGTCAGCTCAGCATCTGCATCTGGGGGGCTAAAGTTTAGTCCCAGTCCGCTCAGCAGCTGCACCTGGGGGGCTAAGGTTTAGTTCCAGTCCACTCAGCAGCTGCACCTGGGGGGCTAAGGTTTAGTCCCAGTCCGCTCAGCAGATGCACCTGGGGGGCTAAGGTTAAGTCCCAGTCCGCTCAGCAGCTGCACCTGGGGGGCTAAGGCTTAGTCCCAGTCCGCTCAGCAGCTGCATCTGGGGGGCTAAGGTTTAGTCCCAGTTCGCTCAGCAGCTGCACCTGGAGGACTAAGGTTTAGTTCCAGTCCGCTCAGCAGCTGCACCTGGGGGGCTAAGGTTTAGTCCCAGTCCGCTCAGCAGCTGCACCTGAAGGGCTAAGGTTTAGTCCCAGTCCGCTCAGCAGCTGCACCTGGGGAGCTAAGGCTTAGTCCCAGTCCGCTCAGCAGTTGCATTTGGGGGGCTAAGGTTTAGTCCCAGTCCGCTCAGCAGCTGCACCTGGGGGGGCTAAGGTTTAGTCCCAGTCCGCTCAGCAGCTGCATCTGGGGGGCTAAGGTTTAGTCCCAGTCCGCTCAGCAGCTGCACCTGGGGGGTTAAAGTTTAGTCCCAGTCCACTCAGCAGCTGCACCTGGGGGGCTAAAGTTTAGTCCCAGTCCACTCAGCTGCTGCACCTGGGGGGCTAAGATTTAGTCCCAGTCCGCTCAGCAGCTGCACCTGGGGGGCTAAAGTTTAGTCCCAGTCCGCTCAGCAGCTGCACCTGAGGGGCTAAGGTTTAGTCCCAGTCCGCTCAGCAGCTGTACCTGGGGGGCTAAGGTTTAGTCCCAGTCCACTCAGCAGCTGCACCTGGGGGGCTAAGGTTTAGTCCTAGTCCGCTCAGCAGCTGCATCTGGGGGGCTAAGGTTTAGTCCCAGTCCACTCAGCAGCTGCACCTGGAGGGCTAAGGTTTAGTTCCAGTCCGCTCAGCAGCTGCACCTGGGGGGTTAAGGTTTAGTCCCAGTCCGCTCAGCAGCTGCACCTGGGGGGCTAAGGTTTAGTCCCAGTCAGCTCAGCAGCTGCACCTGGGGGGCTAAGGTTTAGTCCCAGTCCGCTCAGCAGCTGCACCTGGGGGGCTAAGGTTTAGTCCCAGTCCGCTCAGCAGCTGCACCTGGGGGCCTAAGGTTTAGTCCCAGTCCGCTCAGCAGCTTCACCTGGGGGGCTAAGGCTTAGTCCCAGTCCGCTCAGCCACTGCATCTGCGGGGCTAAGGTTTAGTCCCAGTTCGCTCAGCAGCTGCACCTGGAGGACTAAGGTTTAGTCCCAGTCCGCTCAGCAGCTGCACCTGGGGGGCTAAGGTTTAGTCCCAGTACGCTCAGCAGCTGCACCTGGGGGGCTAAGGTTTAGTCCCAGTGCGCTCAGCAGCTGCACCTGGGGAGCTAAGGCTTAGTCCCAGTCCGCTCAGCAGCTGCATCTGGTGGGCTAAGGTTTAGTCCCAGTCTGCTCAGCAGCTGCACCTGGGGGGGGCTAAGGTTTAGTCCCAGTCCGCTCAGCAGCTGCATCTGGGGGGCTAAGGTTTAGTCCCAGTCCGCTCAGCAGCTGCACCTGGGGGGTTAAGGTTTAGTCCCAGTCCACTCAGCAGCTGCATCTGGGGGGCTAAGGTTTAGTCCCAGTCCACTCAGCAGCTGCACCTGGGGGGCTAAGGTTTAGCCCCAGTCCACTCAGCAGCTGCACCTGGGGGGGCTAAGGTTTAGTCCCAGTCCGCTCAGCAGCTGCACCTGGGGGGCTAAGGTTTAGTCCCAGTCCGCTCAGCAGCTGCACCTGAGGGGCTAAGGTTTAGTCCCAGTCCGCTCAGCAGCTGCACCTGGGGGGTTAAGGTTTAGTCCCAGTCCACTCAGCAGCTGCACCTGGGGGGCTAAAGTTTAGTCCCAGTCCACTCAGCTGCTGCACCTGGGGGGCTAAGATTTAGTCCCAGTCCGCTCAGCAGCTGCACCTGGGGGGCTAAAGTTTAGTCCCAGTCCGCTCAGCAGCTGCACCTGAGGGGCTAAGGTTTAGTCCCAGTCCACTCAGCAGCTGTACCTGGGGGGCTAAGGTTTAGTCCCAGTCCACTCAGCAGCTGCACCTGGGGGGCTAAGGTTTAGTCCCAGTCCGCTCAGCAGCTGCATCTGGGGGGCTAAGGTTTAGTCCCAGTCCACTCAGCAGCTGCACCTGGGGGGCTAAGGTTTAGTTCCAGTCCGCTCAGCAGCTGCACCTGGGGGGTTAAGGTTTAGTCCCAGTCCACTCAGCAGCTGCACCTGGGGGGCTAAGGTTTAGTCCCAGTCAGCTCAGCAGCTGCATCTGGGGGGCTAAGGTTTAGTCCCAGTCCGCTCAGCAGCTGCACCTGGGGGGCTAAGGTTTGGTCCCAGTCCGCTCAGCAGCTGCACCTGGGGGGCTAAGGTTTAGTCCCAGTTCGCTCAGCAGCTTCACCTGGGGGGCTAACGCTTAGTCCCAGTCCGCTCAGCCACTGCATCTGCGGGGCTAAGGTTTAGTCCCAGTCCGCTCAGCAGCTGCACCTGAGGGGCTAAGGTTTAGTCCCAGTCCGCTCAGCAGCTGCACCTGGGGGGGCTAAGGTTTAGTCCCAGTCCGCTAAGCAGCTGCACCTGGGGGGCTAAGGTTTAGTCCCAGTCCGCTCAGCAGCTGCACCTGGGGGGCTAAGGTTTAGTCCCCGTCCGCTCAGCAGCTGCACCTGGGGGGCTAAGGTTTAGTCCCAGTCCACTCAGCAGCTGCACCTGGGGGGGGCTAAGGTTTAGTCCCAGTCCGCTCAGCAGCTGCATCTGGGGGGCTAAGGTTTAGTCCCAGTCCGCTCAGCAGCTGTGTAACGGGTCTGGGAGGCGGAACCTCTGAGCTACTATACAAGGGGGCGGTCCTTGTAAGGGAGCGGGTGGCGACCAGGGTAGACGGGCAGGCAGTCACAGCAGGTGACTGGGACAGTCTCTGAATGAACGGACAGGAGGTCACGGCAAGTGACCGGGGCAGTCTCTGGATGAACGGGCAGGAGGTCACGGCAAGTGACCGGGGCAGTCTCTGGATGAACGGGCAGGAGGTCACGGCAAGTGACCGGGGCAGTCTCTGGATGAACGGGCACGAGGTCACGGCAAGTGACCGGGGCAGTCTCTGGGTAAAGGGTTGGTACGACCTGTGGCGGCTGATGGTAGACGTGAGCTACCAGGTGAGCAGGCGAGAGTCTCTCGATAAACGGGTGGTCACAGCATGTGACGGCGGAGCCTCCAGGAAGACCAACAGACAGGCGGCAGATGAGCGCTCCCAGGTGAGCGGGCAGAAGTCTCCGGACAGGCGGGTGGTCACAGCACGTGACGGCAGAGCCTCCAGGTAGGCTAGCAGACAGGCAGCAGATGAGCGCTCCCAGGTGAGCGGGCAGGAGTCACTGGACAGGCAGGTGGTCACAGCATGTGACGGCAGAGCCTCCAGGTAGGCTAGCAGGCAGGTAGCAGATGTGCGCTCCCAGGTGAGCGGGCAAGCTGGTCCATAGACAGACTGACGAGAGTTGGAAGGCAGACCGTCGGACCTCAGGCAAGCAGGCAGGTAGTTGATGTGCGCTCCCAGGTGAGCGGGCAAGCTGGTCCTTAGACAGACTGACAGGAGTAGTAAGGCAGACCGTCGGACCTCAGGCTAGCAGGCAGGTAGCAGGAATATCAGGCAGGAAACAGACAGCAAACTGGCAGGACTCTGGCAGGAATCAGGCAGGTAACTGGCAACGGGACCTGAGGGCTGAAGCAGAGTAGTGAACAGTGCAACAACATTGCTCGGGCACCTCCATTTTGGAGGAGGTGCCTTATATATGGTGAAGTCCTCCGGCCATTGGCCGGGGACTCCTTAGGACGGCGCGCGCGGCCCCTTTAAGAGGGAGGAAGCGCGCGCCCTAAGCACAGTGGCCGGGAAGGAGCGCGCGCTGCCAGCAGAGCGGGAGGAGGACGCCGGGCTCGGAGCAGAGAGGTGAGGGGAACAGCGTCCCTGCCTAGCAGAGGGCAGGGACGCCGACGCTACAGTACCCCCCCCCTTTAGGCCCCCCCTTTTTTAGGCCAGACAGAAATTTAGCTAGAATGAGAGGGTCATGGATGTTCTCCCGGGGCTCCCACGTTCTCTCCTCAGGACCAAACCCCTTCCAATCTACTAGAAAAAAGGTCTTTCCTCTTACCCTTTTGGTGGCAAGAATGTTCTCTACCTCAAACTCGTCCTCAGCAGAAACCGGAGCAGGAGGCGTACCTGTAGACTTGGAAAAAGAGTTAAGTACCACAGGTTTGAGGAGAGATACATGGAAGGAGTTAGGGATCCGTAAGTTGGCCGGGAGTTTCAATTTATAGGCCACCGGGTTGATCTGACTGATGACCTCCAGAGGACCGATGAACCGAGGCCCTAACTTATAGGAAGGAATCTTGAGCCGGACATACTTGGACGAGAGCCAGACCTTATCCCCTGGACGGAATTGAGGAGGATCCAGACGATTTTTGTCGGCATGTCTTTTCATACGCTCGGATGACAGAAGGAGTGCGGACCGGGTACTTTCCCATGTGGAGGAAAATTTGTTAACAAGAGATTCCGCAGCCGGAATGTCCACCGAGGTGGAGACGGGAAACGGGATCCGAGGATGCTGACCGAAGACTACAAAAAACGGGGATTTGGAGGAAGATTCGCTCTCGTGATTGTTGTACGAGAATTCGGCCCATGGCAGGAGATCCACCCAGTCAGAATGGTGGGCATTAACGAAGTGCCGGAGGTAACAGGTCAGGATCTGATTGATCCGCTCCACTTGACCATTAGACTGTGGATGGTAAGCGGAGGAGAAGTCCAGGGTGACGTCTAGCAATTTACAAGTGGCTCTCCAGAAACGAGAAGTGAACTGTACCCCACGATCCGACACGATGTGACGGGGCAGGCCATGAAGACGGAAGATGTGGCGGATAAAGTCTTTAGCCAGCTCGGGTGCAGACGGGAGGCCTGGCAGGGGAATGAAGTGAGCCATCTTGGAAAAGCGGTCAGCGACCACCCAAATGACCGTACAACCGGCAGAGACGGGAAGATCAGTTATGAAGTCCATCGCTATATGCTGCCAGGGGGCAGCAGGTACTGGCAGAGGAAGAAGGCGACCGGCTGGCATGTGTCTCGGAACTTTGTTGCGGGCACAGGACACACAGGCAGAAACAAAGTCTATTACATCCTTGCGCAGGTTAGGCCACCAGTAGTGCCGGGAAATAAGCTGTAGGGTCTTTTTCTGACCGGCGTGGCCAGCTAGTTTAGACGAATGACCCCAGTGTAGGATCTTCTCCCGATCAGGTACCGATACGAACGTCTTACCGGGAGGGAGACGATTTAGACTCATGGGAGCCACCTGCATTACTCTGGCGGGATCGATGATATGTTTAGGTTCTTCCTCGAGATCAGATACCAGAAAGGATCGGGACAAGGCGTCTGCTTTGATGTTCTTGTCAGCCGGGCGAAAATGTAGAACAAAATCAAAGCGAGCAAAAAACAAGGACCACCGGGCTTGGCGCGGATTAAGTCTCTGGGCATGCTGGAGATAAGCCAAGTTCTTGTGGTCAGTGTAAATTATTACCGGATGAAGAGCCCCCTCGAGTAGGTAACGCCACTCCTCCAATGCCAGCTTGATGGCCAATAACTCTCGGTCTCCTATGGAATAATTGCGCTCAGAAGAGGAGAAGAGTTTGGAGAAGAAGCCGCAAGTTACCATCCTCCCGGAAGAAGATTTTTGAGTAAGTACAGCTCCGGCTCCGGAGGAGGAGGCGTCAACCTCCAGAAAGAACTGCTTGTTGCCGTCTGGACGATGCAGCACCGGGGCGGAAGAGAAGGCCTGTTTTAAGGAAAGAAAGGCCTCCTCTGCTTCGGGCGGCCACTCTTTGGGATTAGTACCCTTACGGGTGAGCGCGGAAATTGGGGCAGTCCGGGAAGAGAAGTGCGGTATGAAGAGGCGGTAGTAGTTGGCGAAGCCCAGGAACCGCTGAATGGCCTTCAACCCCTCCGGTCGGGGCCATTTCTCGATGGCAGACAGTTTCTCTGGATCCATTCGTAGGCCGGTCTGAGAAATAATGTAGCCCAAAAACGGAAGCGAGGTCTGCTCAAAGAGGCACTTCTCATATTTAGCGAAGAGGTGTTTCTGCCTGAGCCTGAGCAGGACCTGACGAACGTCCCTCCGGTGAGTCTGGAGATCCGGAGAGAAGACCAAGATGTCGTCCAGGTACACCACAACGTAGGAGTAGAGAAGGTCCCGGAAGATGTCATTGACCAACTCTTGAAAGACGGCAGGAGCGTTACAGAGACCAAAGGGCATTACCAGATATTCATAGTGGCCGTCCCGGGTGTTGAATGCAGTCTTCCATTCATCCCCTTGACGGATACGGACCAGGTTGTACGCCCCACGGAGGTCCAGTTTGGTGAAGACTCTAGCCCCCCTCAGGCGATCAAATAATTCTGGAATGAGCGGAAGGGGGTACTTATTCTTCACTGTGATCTGGTTAAGGCCTCTATAGTCTATACAGGGACGGAGAGAGCCGTCCTTCTTTTTTACGAAGAAGAAGCCTGCTCCCGCCGGGGAGGTAGATTTCCGGATGAATCCCCTGGCCAAATTCTCCTCAATATATTCGGACATCGACCGGGTCTCAGCAGCGGACAATGGGTAAATACGCCCACGGGGAGGAGTAGTACCGGGTAACAGGTCGATAGGACAGTCGTATGGTCTATGAGGGGGTAATGTCTCTGCCTCTTTTTTATTAAAGACATCAGCAAATGACCAATAGGGAATCGGAAGTCCAGGTAGATTAGTTGGGGTAGGAGAAGGACGGACGGGATGAACAGGAACCAAACAAGTCTTATGACAGTCCTGTCCCCAGCGAAGGACTTCTCCGGTCTGCCAGTCAAGCACGGGTGCATGTCTCTGGAGCCAAGGTAGACCTAGTAAGAGGGCGTGAGAGAGTCCAGGCAGAACATGAAAAGAGATGCTCTCAGAATGCAGCATTCCCACCTGCAGAGTTACGGATTCGGTGATGAGTTGGATGGGACGTGGTAAGAGGCCCCCATCCACAGCAGCGACAGATAATGGTACAGCCAGAGGTTTGGTGGGAATGCGGTATTTTTCTACCAGGGACTGTGAGATAAGATTCCCGGCCGCTCCAGAGTCAAGTTGGGCTAGTTCGAAATAACGATTCTCCCCGCAGATAATAGAGACTGACAGTAGCAGAGATGGAGAGGATTTATTCTTGTCTAGGTTGACCTCTCTGAGCGAACCTAGACACAGGCGTTTCCCGACCTCTCCGGGCAGGTACGGATCCGGTGCTCCTTACTGCCACAGTAGAAGCAGCTCCCTTCGGCACGGCGTAAGTCCTGACGGGTTTTGACCATCTTGGTCTGGTCGACCTGCATAGGCTCAGAAGAGTGTACCTGGGGAGAGACGGATTTCTGAAAAGTAGGAGCTAGACGTGGAAACCTCCTCTCACGGGTGACCTCTTTGGCACGCTCCTGGAACCGTAGATCAATCCGGGTGGCAAGAGTTATTAGGTCATCGAGAGTGGTAGGAATGTCCCGACCGGCAAGTTCATCTTTAATACGGCCGGACAGACCCTCCCAGAAGACGGATACCAGAGGGTCGTTATCCCAGGCCAGCTCCGAGGCAAGGGTACGGAACCGTATGGCATATTGGCCCACGGTGAGACTTCCCTGACGGAGGCGTAGCAGAGATGATGCGGATGAGGTCTTCCGTCCGGGTTCGTCGAAGATTTTCCGGAAAGCCATGAGAAAGGCAGGCAAGTCGGACACCAGGGGGTCTCCTCTCTCCCATAGAGGATTTAGCCAGGCCAGGGCCTCCCCGGTGAGATGGGACATGATGAAGGCAATTTTGGCCCGGTCGGAGTTAAACTGGTGGGACAGGAGTTCAAAGTGCAGGGTGCACTGATTTATAAAGCCCCGAGCCTGGGCGGAGTCGCCTCCGAAGCGAGGAGGTGCAGAAAGCCGGGGTCCGGGGTAGGATACCATGGTATTGGTGGGCAGCGGAGCTGCCGGGTTGCGAGTCAGGGCACTGGCGGTGGTTGCTGGTGGAGCAGTCAGAGTGTCCAGGCAAGAATTGACATTCCGCAGGTGACCCAGGATGGACTCCTGTTGGGACCTCTGACGGGACAGTTCATGACAGAGGTCCGAGAGCGAGGGAGCTTGGGTGCCACCGGGTTCCATGGCCCGAGCAAACTGTAACGGGTCTGGGAGGCGGAACCTCTGAGCTACTATACAAGGGGGCGGTCCTTGTAAGGGAGCGGGTGGCGACCAGGGTAGACGGGCAGGCAGTCACAGCAGGTGACTGGGACAGTCTCTGAATGAACGGACAGGAGGTCACGGCAAGTGACCGGGGCAGTCTCTGGATGAACGGGCAGGAGGTCACGGCAAGTGACCGGGGCAGTCTCTGGATGAACGGGCAGGAGGTCACGGCAAGTGACCGGGGCAGTCTCTGGATGAACGGGCAGGAGGTCACGGCAAGTGACCGGGGCAGTCTCTGGATGAACGGGCAGGAGGTCACGGTAAGTGACCGGGGCAGTCTCTGGGTAAAGGGTTGGTACGACCTGTGGCGGCTGATGGTAGACGTGAGCTCCCAGGTGAGCAGGCGAGAGTCTCTGGATAAACGGGTGGTCACAGCATGTGACGGCGGAGCCTCCAGGAAGACCAACAGACAGGCGGCAGATGAGCGCTCCCAGGTGAGCGGGCAGAAGTCTCTGGACAGGCGGGTGGTCACAGCACGTGACGGCAGAGCCTCCAGGTAGGCTAGCAGACAGGCAGCAGATGAGCGCTCCCAGGTGAGCGGGCAGGAGTCATTGGACAGGCAGGTGGTCACAGCATGTGACGGCAGAGCCTCCAGGTAGGCTAGCAGGCAGGTAGCAGATGTGCGCTCCCAGGTGAGCGGGCAAGCTGGTCCATAGACAGACTGACAAGAGTTGGAAGGCAGACCGTCGGACCTCAGGCAAGCAGGCAGGTAGTTGATGTGCGCTCCCAGGTGAGCGGGCAAGCTGGTCCTTAGACAGACTGACAGGAGTAGTAAGGCAGACCGTCGGACCTCAGGCTAGCAGGCAGGTAGCAGGAATATCAGGCAGGAAACAGACAGCAAACTGGCAGGACTCTGGCAGGAATCAGGCAGGTAACTGGCAACGGGACCTGAGGGCTGAAGCAGAGTAGTGAACAGTGCAACAACATTGCTCGGGCACCTCCATTTTGGAGGAGGTGCCTTATATATGGTGAAGTCCTCCGGCCAATGGCCGGGGACTCCTTAGGACGGCGCGCGCGGCCCCTTTAAGAGGGAGGAAGCGCGCGAGCGCCCTAAGCACAGTGGCCGGGAAGGAGCGCGCGCTGCCAGCAGAGCGGGAGGAGGACGCCGGGCTCGGAGCAGAGAGGTGAGGGGAACAGCGTCCCTGCCTAGCAGAGGGCAGGGACGCCGACGCTACAAGCTGCACCTGGGGGGTTAAGGTTTAGTCCCAGTCCGCTCAGCAGCTGCACCTGGGGGGCTAAGGTTTAGTCCCAGTCCGCTCAGCAGCTGCACCTGGGGAGCTAAGGCTTAGTCCCAGTCCGCTCAGCAGCTGCATCTGGTGGGCTAAGGTTTAGTCCCAGTCCGCTCAGCAGCTGCACCTGGGGGGGGCTAAGGTTTAGTCCCAGTCCGCTCAGCAGCTGCATCTGGGGGGCTAAGGTTTAGTCCCAGTCCGCTCAACAGCTGCACCTGGGGGGTTAAGGTTTAGTCCCAGTCCGCTCAGCAGCTGCATCTGGGGGGCTAAGGTTTAGTCCCAGTCCGCTCAGCAGCTGCACCTGGGGGGCTAAGGTTTAGCCCCAGTCCACTCAGCAGCTGCACCTGGGGGGCTAAGGTTTAGTCCCAGTCCGCTCAGCAGCTGCACCTGGGGGGCTAAGGTTTAGTCCCAGTCCGCTCAGCAGCTGCACCTGAGGGGCTAAGGTTTAGTCCCAGTCCGCTCAGCAGCTGCACCTGGGGGGGCTAAGGTTTAGTCCCAGTCCGCTCAGCAGCTGCACCTGGGGGGCTAAGGTTTAGTCCCAGTCCGCTCAGCAGCTGCACCTGGGGGGCTAAGGTTTAGTCCCCGTCCGCTCAGCAGCTGCACCTGGGGGGCTAAGGTTTAGTTCCAGTCCGCTCAGCAGCTGCACCTGGGGGGCTAAGGTTTAGTCCCAGTCCGCTCAGCAGCTGCACCTGGGGGGCTAAGGTTTAGTCCCAGTCCACTCAGCAGCTGCACCAGGGTGCTAAGGTTTAGTCCCAGTCCGCTCAGTAGCTGCACCTGGGAGGCTAAGGTTTAGTCCCCGTCCGCTCAGCAGCTGCACCTGGGGGGCTAAGGCTTAGTCCCAGTCCGCTCAGCAGCTGCACCTGAGCGGCTAAGGCTTAGTCCCAGTCCGCTCAGCAGCTGCACCTGGGGGGCTAAGGTTTAGTCCCAGTCCACTCACCAGCTGCACCTGAGGGGCTAAGGCTTAGTCCCAGTCCGCTCAGCAGCTGCACCTGGGGGCTAAGGTTTAGTCCCAGTCCGCTCAGCAGCTGCACCTGGGGGGCTAAGGTTTAGTTCCAGTCCGCTCAGCAGCTGCACCTGGAGGGCTAAGGTTTAGTCCCAGTCCGCTCAGCAGCTGCACCTGGGGGGCTAAGGTTTAGTCCCAGTCCGCTCAGCAGCTGCACCTGGGGGGCTAAGGTTTAGTCCCAGTCCGCTCAGCAGCTGCACCTGGGGGGCTAAGGCTTAGTCCCAGTCCGCTCAGCAGCTGCACCTGGGGGGCTAAGGTTTAGTCCCAGTCTGCTCAGCAGCTGCACCTGGGGGGTTAAGGCTTAGTTCCAGTCCGCTCAGCAGCAGCACCTGGGGGGCTAAGGTTTAGTCCCAGTCCGCTCAGCAGCTGCACCTGGAGGGCTAAGGTTTAGTCCCAGTCCGCTCAGCAGCTGCACCTGGGGGGCTAAGGTTTAGTCCCAGTCCGCTCAGCAGCTGCACCTGGGGGGCTAAGGTTTAGTCCCAGTCCGCTCAGCAGCTGCACCTGGGGGGTTAAGGTTTAGTCCCAGTCCGCTCAGCAGCTGCATCTGGGGGGCTAAGGTTTAGTCCCAGTCCACTCAGCAGCTGCACCAGGGTGCTAAGGTTTAGTCCCAGTCCGCTCAGCAGCTGCACCTGGGGAGCTAAGGCTTAGTCCCAGTCCGCTCAGCAGCTGCATCTGGTGGGCTAAGGTTTAGTCCCAGTCCGCTCAGCAGCTGCACCTGGGGGGGGCTAAGGTTTAGTCCCAGTCCGCTCAGCAGCTGCATCTGGGGGGCTAAGGTTTAGTCCCAGTCCGCTCAGCAGCTGCACCTGGGGGGTTAAGGTTTAGTCCCAGTCCGCTCAGCAGCTGCACCTGGGGGGCTAAGGTTTAGTCCCAGTCCGCTCAGCAGCTGCACCTGGGGGGCTAAGGTTTAGTCCCAGTCCGCTCAGCAGCTGCACCTGGGGGGCTAAGGTTTAGCCCCAGTCCACTCAGCAGCTGCACCTGGGGGGCTAAGGTTTAGTCCCAGTCCGCTCAGCAGCTGCACCTGGGGGGCTAAGGTTTAGTCCCAGTCCGCTCAGCATCTGCACCTGAGGGGCTAAGGTTTAGTCCCAGTCCGCTCAGCAGCTGCACCTGGGGGGGGCTAAGGTTTAGTCCCAGTCCGCTCAGCAGCTGCACCTGGGGGGCTAAGGTTTAGTCCCAGTCCGCTCAGCAGCTGCACCTGGGGGGCTAAGGTTTAGTCCCCGTCCGCTCAGCAGCTGCAACTGGGGGGCTAAGGTTTAGTTCCAGTCCGCTCAGCAGCTGCACCTGGGGGGCTAAGGTTTAGTCCCAGTCCGCTCAGCAGCTGCACCTGGGGGGCTAAGGTTTAGTCCCAGTCCGCTCAGCAGCTGCACCTGGGGGGCTAAGGTTTAGTCCCAGTCCGCTCAGCAGCTGCACCTGGGGGGCTAAGGCTTAGTCCCAGTCCGCTCAGCAGCTGCACCTGGGGGGCTAAGGTTTAGTCCCAGTCTGCTCAGCAGCTGCACCTGGGGGGTTAAGGCTTAGTTCCAGTCCGCTCAGCAGCAGCACCTGGGGGGCTAAGGTTTAGTCCCAGTCCGCTCAGCAGCTGCACCTGGAGGGCTAAGGTTTAGTCCCATTCCGCTCAGCAGCTGCACCTGGGGGGCTAAGGTTTAGTCCCAGTCCGCTCAGCAGCTGCACCTGGGGGGCTAAGGTTTAGTCCCAGTCCGCTCAGCAGCTGCACCTGGGGGGCTAAGGTTTAGTCCCAGTCCTCTCAGCAGCTGCACCTGGGGGGCTAAGGTTTAGTCCCAGTCTGCTCAGCAGCAGTACCTGGGGGGCTAAGGTTTAGTCCCAGTCCACTCAGCAGCTGCACCTGGGGGGCTAAGGTTTAGTCCCAGTCCGCTCAGCAGCTGCACCTGGGGGGCTAAGGTTTAGTCCCAGTCCTCCACTGGTCATGAAAACATCCCATCACATTCCAATAGACATTCAGAAGGTTTTCATTACAGGCCATTTTTCTCCACCTTGAAGAAGCACTGGCCAGCAGACGCTTCACCTTACCAGCTTTGACCCCTGATCATCAGCAGTTTTCTTCAGAGAAAGTTCAAATTTGTCTTTGTCATAAAAGGTTAATCTGTACGAGGAACAAGAATGGAGTCAGGAAAAGGTTTGTACCAAGCTCTGGAGAACCATGAGCTCAAAGTCAGACCAGCCCCAATCGTGAGGTTGTTTCTATTATTTCATAAATCTAGAAATTAAAAGTGAATGCTTTAACTGCATGTAATCCTAAAATAGCGCTTTCAATGTAAAGTGATCTGAGGCTTCAGTCTCCACTGTTACATTGTATCACGCTCCTCACTTTGCATTTGTTTGGTTATCTGATCTCCTCGCTAAATTGATTAACAAGCAGGATATAAACAAGGCGATAATTCACTTCCAGATTAATTAGATTCTCTGCTGATATCCAGTCACTTCTACTCCTGGGCTGCAATCAGCAAGGAGCTGTAAAGGAGCTGCTCCCGGAGGATTAGGCTGTAGATCAGGGGGTGAGGAATAGTGATGAGCGAGTGCACTCAACACTGCTCCATACTCAATCGAGGTGCTTGGGTACACTCATTACTCCATCAAGTATTATGGGTAGTCATGAACGAGCGTGCTCGACATGCTTGGCACTCGGCAAGTATTTCCGGGTTGCTCAGGCGTCAGCTCGAGTCCCCTCCCTGCATGTTTGGCGCTCTTTACAGAGCCAATGAACATGCAGTGATTGCCAGCCACTCACTGTAATGCCGTAGCCATGGTGGTTGTGGCATTACAGTGATTGACTGGCCGCATAAAGTCATTGGGTCTATATAAGATCTGGTGCCCCTATGCTCATCACAGTCTACCCTGGAAACGGAGAGATGCTGTTGAGCTAGGGACAGAATTGGCGGTGTAATAGCTAGATAAAGGTACTCCAGAAGTATATACACTGTGTTCCAAATTATTATGCAAATAATATTTTCTCAGATTTTCCCAAATTACCTATATGAATTGCAGTCATTGTAATTTTCCAGTCAAATAACTATTCGAGTACAATTGAAAGGTTTTTGTACAAACTGCCGATGATAACAGGATATTTAAAAAAAAAATAAAAAACTCAAACTGCACTCAAAATGCATGTTCCAAATTATTATGCACAGCAGAGTTTTCAACCTTTTCATTTTAATAAAGAACAAAAAAATGGTCATTTGTGAAATTATAAGCATTAGCAGGTTATTACACACTGAAATCAAACAGTTTTCAACTCAAAACTTTATTCTAGGTGATGTTACATTTGCACATAGGACCCCTTGTTCGAAAGGAGCTTCTGAACTCTCTCGTCCATTGAATTTGTCAGGTTTTGGATGGTTTCTGCTTCAATTGTTTTGCATGAGGACAGAATACCCTCCCAGAGCTGTTGCTTAGATGTGAACTGCCTCCCGCCATCATAAAATACAAAGAGAGAGAGAGCGCAAAGCCCAATAGGGTTACACCTGTAGACATAGGGAATAATAGTAAAAAGGTGGTTATCACCTGGTTAGGTTGTGTGAGGACACAACTACCATAACATATAAAAGGCAGCTGCAGCGGATCTCCAATAGGTGTCCCACAGGACCAGAATAAATCCAGAGGCGATGAAGGTAGAGATATACGTACGCGCCGCTGAAAAATCCTCAAATCAGGAACATATAATAAAATCCTTGTTTATTGGTAAATGCCTACACGTTTCTGGGTGTTCCACACCCCTTCATCATATTTGGATATATCTGTTGATGCCCTGGTGAAGGGGTGTGGAACACCCAGAAACGCGTAGGCATTTACCAATAAACAAGGATTTTATTATATGTTCCTGATTTGAGGATTTTTCAGCGGCGCGGACGTATATCTCTACCTTCACCGCCTTTGGATTTATCCCGCCATCATAGACACTCCTTTTGATGATGCTCCAGAGGTTCTCAATGGGGTTGAGGTCAGGGGAGCATGGGTGCCACACCATAATTTTGTCCCCTTTTATGCCCATAGCAGCCAGAGATGCAGATGTGTTATGTGCAGCATGAGACGGGGCATTATCATGCATGAAAATGATCTTGCTGCGGAATGCACGGTTCTTCTTCTTGAACCATAGCAGGAAGTGCTGTTTGAGAAACTCCACATACATTATGGAGTTCATCTTTACCCCTTCAGGGATCCTAAAGGGGTCGACAATCTCTCTCCCCATGATTCCAGCCCAAAACATTACTCCACCTCCTCCTTGTTGGCGCCGTAGCCGTGTTTGCATGGGGTGTCCATCAACCAGCCATCCTCCACTCCATCCATCTGGACCATCGAGATCATTTCATGCATGATAATGCCCCGTCTCATGCTGCACATAACACATCTGCATCTCTGGCTGCTATGGGCATAAAAGGGGACAAACTTATGGTGTGACCCCCATGCTCCCCTGACCTCAACCCCATTGAGAAACTCTGGAGCATCATCAAAAGGAGTGTCTATGATGGCGGGAGGCAGTTCACATCTAAGCAACAGCTCTGGGAGGGTATTCTGTCCTCATGCAAAACAATTGAAGCAGAAACCATCCAAAACCTGACAAATTCAATGGACGAGAGAGTTCAGAAGCTCCTTTCGAACAAGGGGTCCTATGTGCAAATGTAACATCACCTAGAATAAAGTTTTGAGTTGAAAACTGTTTGATTTCAGTGTGTAATAACCTGCTAATGCTTATAATTTCACAAATGACCATTTTTTTGTTCTTTATTCAAATGAAAAGGTTGAAAACTCTGCTGTGCATAATAATTTGGAACATGCATTTTGAGTGCAGTTTGAGTGTTTTATTTTTTAAAAAATATCCTGTTATCATAGGCAGTTTGTACAAAAACCTTTCAATTGTACTCTAATAGTTATTTGACTGGAAAATTACAATGACTGCAATTCATATAGGTAATCTGGGAAAATCTGAGAAAATATTATTTGCATAATAATTTGGAACACAGTGTATATCTATCTTGATACTGATTATTGTATATAACCCCCATTGTCTGATTTATATTACTGGTCCGAATATTTATTCTTTATTATACATCTATGCACTGTTGCAATTTCTTCTCTTTTGGATATATATATATTATTTTACTATTTTTTTAATTTTTTGCAGTTGCCTGTAGTAATCACTAAATACAGTATTTTCAAATAGTTATTACTTGCATTTACTGTCATACTGTCTCTTGGATGTGTGTCCGCTATTCTACTTGGTTTTCTGTTCGCACCCTGCTATTATTTTTTTAAAAATCTTGACTAATAAAAATTGTATTTTTAATCATATTTACCATCGATTCCTTCCGTCGGTTCTTTTTCGTCTCGTTTTCTTCAACATTCTAGAATATAGAATTTATTTGAATTATCCTTCCCATTATTAAGGAGTGGGTCTCCTATACTGTTATTGCATATGCAGCAATTTCAAGGGCTTCCAAAAATTAGGACGAATTCCAATACACATTTGAAGAGACTTAAAAAAATAAATAAATTAAAAACACAGTAGGAACTTTAGTATAAAAACCAGACTCGCCAATGTAACCTCAATGTAATTGTGAGGCTGAGTCACTTTTCATGGCCAGGCCGTGGACGGGATAGTCAAGGAGTCCGAAGCCAAAGCCAGGAGGGTGCATCATAAATAGAGGGAAGAGGCAAAGGCGTAGTCAGCTAACGTTCTGTAGATCAGAATACCAGGAGGATAGCGGATCAGAGAAGGAGGGGTTAAACAGACAGATGGTCAGAACAAGTTCCAAGGTCAGGCAACAGAAGATCAATAAACAGAACTCAAGGCACAGAGAACAAACCTCACACTAGCTGAATGTATGTCTGGCAGAGATTTGGGACAAACAGCTCAGTTAAGTAGCCAGGCAATCAACTGGGATAATGAACACCTGAAGATAGCCATTGCCTCCCAGTCTCAGATTGGACAGCCGAGCTGTCAATCACCACACTGACGGCTATTGCACGCCCCTGTACCAGATTGGATGGTCGAGCTGTCAATCACAGTACTGACAGATCCAGCACGCCCCTATACAAGATTGGACAGCTGAGCTGTCAGTAACTGCATCCCAGACACAGTAAGGGGTAAAACCGTGACAGTACCCCCTCTTCTAATGGGAGGCCACAGGACCACCAGGCTTCCCAGGAAACTTTAGATAGAAGGTCCTGACTAACCAATCGGCCTTCACATCTCGAGCAGGGACCCATGATCTCTCCTTTGGTCCATATCCCCTCCAATGGATGAGGTATTGGAGGGAATTACGGACCCTACGAGAATCCACCAATCTCTGATCCTCATACTCTAAGCCACCGTCGACTGAAACTGGAGGAGGTGAGGATGAGGGAGACAATACCGAGGGAACAAACTCCTTTAATAAGGATTTATGGAAGACGTTAGGGATGCGAAGGGATGGAGGAAGATTTAATCTGAATGCCACTGGATTGACCACCTCAAGGATCTCATAAGGACCAATAAACTTTGGACCGGACTTTGCCGACCGCACTTTAAGTTTAATGTTCCTGGATGACAACCAAACCTTATCCCCAATCTTAAAAACAGGACCCACCGAACATCTTCTATCGGCCTTCAGTTTTTGGTGAGTCTGAGCAGTCCCAATATTCTTTTGAACCTCTTTCCAAACATCCCCAAGTCTTTGTACGGTGACCTCCACCCCAGGACATTCAGAACTAATCCTAGGTCAGGGATAAGTGGAAGTGGGTACGTATTTTTATCCATGATCTTGTTTAGTTCCCAGAAATCGAGGCAAGGACGGAGACCCCCATCTTTCTCTTTTACTAAGAAAAAAACGGCAGTTACCGGAGAGGAGGAAGGACGGATATGACCCTTCCTTAAACGTTCGTTAACATATTCTTTCATGGCGGCCCGTTCAGGCCCAGGCAAATTGTAAAGTCGAGCTTTAGGCAGTTTGGCACAAAGAATAAGCTCAATCGCACAATCATAAGGACGATGGGGAGGTAGTATCTCCGCCTCTTTTTCCGAGAACACTTCTCCGAAGTCCTTCAGGTACCCCTGCAGACCCTTCAGACTAGCGGAGCATATTTGTACAGTTTTTAGACATTTCTTGTAACAATTAGAGCCCCATTTAACAATCTCCCTCTGACACCAATCAATGACAGGATTGTGAATCTGCAACCATGGAAGCCAAAGTACCAACCCAGCAGGTAAATTATCCAACACAAAACATGAGAAGGATTCGGAGTGGAGAGCTCCTACTTGAAGCATGTATCCACCGTAACCTTCTTGACCAAATTCCTAGATAATGGTGTTTTGTCAAGGGCGAAGACTTGCAAGGGTCTTTCTAAACTAACTGTCCCTAACCCTAACTTCAGAACCAGTCCTGAATCAATAAAGTTAGCAGCAGACCCACAGTCGATGAACGCCAATGTTGATAACACCTGGTTCTCAAAGGATAACACAGTATTTATCAGTACCGTAGAGGAGGAAGGAAAATGTACCTGGGAGTCTGGGTGACCTCCTCGGCCATCACCCAGACTCAGACGTTCTCCTGATGGTTTGGTAGCCTGAGGGCGAGTAGGGCAATCCTGGAGAAAATGTCCAGAGAAACCACAGTACAGACAGAGTCCGAGATCTTGTCTGTGTCTTCACTCCGCAACACCAAGACTGGCAACTCTGATCTCTAATAGTTCCACCTCCGGTAAATGGCCTTGCGCCAGGGAAATATAACGGACAGCCTGCTGTTCATCACTTCTCTCACGGATTCTGTAAGGGGGAAGACCGGGGTGTAAGTGCTTTCAGAGCAAAGGATCCGGAACTGCCGGGGCCGTACCTCATGTTGCAGGCTGGGAGGTCAGGTGATCAGGAGACTCCTGGTGTGACTAGAGAGAGGAAGAGATGAGGATGTTTTGCGCGGGAAAGCGGACCTGAGTCCTGCGCAGGAGAACAGTGTGAGAGGGTCCAGGCTCCTGGCTCGAGTACTGGGAGCAGGAGTCGGGTGCAGCGGACCGGAGGAGTCAAGCCCGACTATAGAGACAAGAGACGCAGGGTCCATGGAGCCAAGGCACGTGAGGTGCTGTGTTATGGACTAGGGGCTCAGCGGGTAAAACCGGAGACTGCCCGCTGCCGCCAGAAGACGGAGCATTGTTTGGGTGGGGAAGCCTGAAGAAATCATCACCTGCATCCGCTGGCGACTGCCTTGTGAGGAGCCAGAGTCAGCTAAGTGTACAAACTGACGTTTACAACCGGTTCGGCTCTGCTACATCTTGTCAGACTGTGAACTGTTAGTTATAGACTTTCACCTGCTATTTCCCTTGTTTTTCCCCCCATATTTTCCTTGTTGCTCCCTGCGTGGAGATTGACCTTGTTCTTATAAACCCCCCCTGTTTATTAACCCCGTATCGGCTGCTCTGTATTTCTGTGTCACAGCATCTAAAGTACCCGTATTACATTTGGCATAGTCAGCAGGATGCAGTCGTTAGACACAGACACTGCAGAGCAGTCCATCCTGGGAGCCCCTAGATCTAGCTTGCCGCTAGGGGCCATGCTCAGCAATCTCCCAAAGTTCACCGGGGACAATATGATGCTGTGGGACTGGGTTGAGAGAGTTAGGAGTATGTTACGGATGCATCCGATGACCCCAGCTATGCAAGCCGAAATAGCCTTACTGGCCCTGGAAGGCGAGGCCAGACAATCCGTGATGTACCGCCATCCCCATGACCGGGATACTGTAGAAAAAGTGGTGCGGATACTGGAGGAGATGCATGGGGATCCCACCAATGTAATACGGGTACTTTAGATGCAGTGACACAGAAATACAGAGCAGCCAATACGGGGTTAATAAACAGGGGGGGTTTATAAGAGCAAGGTCAATCTCCACGCAGGGAGCAACAAGGAAAATATGGGGGGAAAAACAAGGGAAATAGCAGGTGAAAGTCTATAACTAACAGTTCACAGTCTGATAAGATGTGGCAGAGCCGAACCGGTTGTAAACGTCAGTTTGTACACTTAGCTGACTCTGGCTCCTCACAAGGCAGTCGCCAGCGGATGCAGGTGATGATTTCTTCAGGCTTCCCCACCCAAACAATGCTCCGTCTTCTGGCGGCAGCGGGCGGTCTCCGGTTTTACCCGCTGAGCCCCTAGTCCATAACACGGCACCTCACGTGCCTTGGCTCCACGGACCCTGCATCCCTTGTCTCTATAGTCGGGCTTGACTCCTCCGGTCCGCTGCACCCGACTCCTGCTCCCAGTACTCGAGCCAGGAGCCTGGACCCTCTCACACTGTGCTCCTGCGCAGGACTCAGCTCCGCTTTCCCAAGCAATACGTCCTCCTCTCTTCTTCTCTCTAGTCACACTTGGAGTCTCCTGATCACCTGACCTCCCAGCTATGACTCTGGACACACCTGTGCTCGCAGTCTGTCTCCCCCCTGCAACAAGAGGTACGGCCTCGACAGTTACAGATCCCTTGCTCTGAAAGCACTTACACCCCGGTCTTCCCCCTTACACTGAAAGAGATCGGGCAAATCCTGATTAGTGAGCCGAAGGAGATTCCTCTAGACCAGTGGGAACCGCGAACTCCCCAAAGGAGGGTCTTTCAACAACTAATCTGAGCTGCCCAGTCTCAGGAGACGTCAAGTGAAGGGAAGATCATGGGGAAAATAATAGTGCCAGCAGCTACGGCGATCACCTTACCACCCGGACAAACTGTACTCACATTACCTGCACAGGCCTGCACACCTCTTGAGGGGGTCGAAGTTCAGATAGAACCAACATTGATGGACAAAGTACCCCCCGGACTCTTGGTGGCTCGGACATTGGCCACCGTCCAAGGTGGCAATGTTATAGTGCGGTGTGTTAATCTTGGCGAAGATGATCTCACACTCCCTCCCAGGGCGGAAATAGCCCAGATTCTGGGAATACCAGAGAAGTTAGTGCGACCTGATGTGGTACAACTGTCCGCTGTACGAGGAGACCCCTGGACTCTGGCGGTCACCGTGCCGCTGGAATCCCACCGGGCACGTGTGAGAGAGCAGGAGATGGGGGTGACGGCCCTGGTAGAGATGATCCGGAGTAATGAGGTACCCACCCCGCCTGCAACTGAACCGGAATGGGCTCGAGAGATGCGGAAGGAGGTACAGGAGATGCGGGATGAATGGTCCAGTCTCAAGAAGACCCCTGCCCCGACACCAGGAATACCAAGATCGATTGCCCCAGTTATGGAAGGAATTGAATTCAGGACCCCCCTGCAGGAGAGTTCCGTAGAGGAGTGAGGCAGCCCTACACAGACAGAGACACGACCTGCTGGAAGTGTGGAGGCGCAGGACAATATGCCAGGGGCTGTGCTAGCCGAGGGCGGCCCCTGTCACGACAGCCGTTAAACTAGCGGGCTCCGTGTTTGGGGGACACAGCACGCAGCCTAAGGAAGGGGAAAGAAAAAGAGGCCTTCCGTGCCCTAAAAATGGCCCTGACCGAGGCCCCAATACTTGCCTATGCAGATTTCTCCCAACCCTTCATACGCCACACTGATGGGAGCCTACATGGTCTGGGACCCGTGTTATCCCAAGTACAGGAGGGGAGAGAGCGCGTGATTGCGTACGCCAGCTGCTCCCTTCACGACTCCGAGAGGAACCCAGATAATTATAGCTCTTTCAAATTAGAGTTGCTGGCTCTGGTTTGGGCAATGACCGAGAAGTTTGCGGAGTATTTGTCCGGGTCAGAAGTACTGGTGAGAACAGATAACAACCCGCTAGCCCACCTGGAGAATGCGAAATTGGGGGCCCTGGAGCAGCGGTGGGTGGCCCGCATGGCCAGGTACCGGTATAAGATCGCCTACCGGCCTAAGGCAAAGAATACTCATGCCGACGCCCTCTCCAGAGTGACATATGAACGGCCTGATCATGATCGCGATGAAGATTTGAAGGAGGATGAGACCCCTAGCTTCCGAAGTTTCGTGGGATCGCTGGCCGCGGCGCGGGGACAGATCGGAGAGGCGTCGGAAGAAAAAGTGCTAGGGCGGCCAAGAGATGACTGGATCCGACTTCAACAGACTGACAGAGAAGTTGCTCAATTACGTCAATGGGTGGCTTTGCGGCAAGTCCCCAGTCGAGAAGAGAGGAGTACCCTGTCCCCGGGAGCACTGAAAATGCAGGGACAATGGGAGAGACTGTGTTTGCGAGACGGGCTGCTGTACTGACGGGTGCAGCTACTGCGAGAGTTCGGGACCACCTGGCAAGTGGTGATCCCAAAGAAGTTGGTCGGAGTAGTGGCTAAAGAGGGCTCAAGAACGAGGGGCTCACTTCGGACCAGAGAAGACGTTTCAGTGGTTGCAGAGGCTGGTGTATCATCCTTGACTGCGAGCAACAATAGAAGACACTTGTCAAAGATGTCGGAGCTGTGAGCTGGTTAAGCCCCCGGAGCAGCGGGTCCCTATACAAACTATTGTGACTTCTGCCCCCTTGGAGGTGCTGATGATCGACTATTTGACTGCTGGACCGGCGCATGTCTGGTATGAACATTGCCTGGTAATGACAGACCATTTCACCAAGTTTGCAGTAGTGACCCCGACCAAAGACCAGACCGCCGAGTCAGCTGCGCAGGCCATCTGCCGAGACTTCATTCGGGTGTACGGCTGCCCAAAGAGGATTCATTCCGATCAAGGCGCCTGCTTCCAAGGCCGGGTGATGGAAGAGCTGCACCGGTTGTACAAGATTGAGAAGTCACGGACTACTCCTTACCACACTCAAGGAAATGGGGCCTGTGAACGCTTTAATCGGACACTGATCCAAATGCTCCGCTCTTTGGAGGAAGATCGGAAGGTACGGTGGCCTGAGTTTGTGGCCGAGCTGGTGTGGGTCTACAACAACCGAGTGAATAGTACAACGGGGTTCACTCCTTATACGTTGCTGTTCGGACGAAAGGGGCGAGAGATCACCGAGTTAGAGCTGGACCCCGAGGAGGACTACCCACGGACAGAGGGTTTCTTCCTGGGTCCGGGAACATCGGCATTGACTGCAAACCCTCCGACGGTTGGTACAACAAAAGTTTCAGGAGCTCAAATATCATGAGATGTTGCCTCTTCAAGGGACAGCTCTGAGGCCCGGGGAGCGGGTGTTGGTTCGGGACAGGCGGCCGCGGGGCAAATTGAGTAGGCGGTGGGAGCGGACCCCACACCGAGTGAAGCGCAGGATTGGCGCTGAAGGACCTGTGTATGAAGTTCAACCCGAGAGGGCTGAAGGAGACCATACCAGAGTGGTTCATCGTGGTATGCTGCGACCCTGTCTGTCTAAAGATGACGAGGATGGAGAAGAATCACCTGCTGTCCCCAGTGAAGGTGGCGAGAGAACAACATCGGTTGAAGCCACAGGGCAGGCGGAGATTGGAAATCCGAGTGACCCTGCACCCCCCATCGGTCTAACTGAGTTACGCCGGTCAGAGCGGACAACAGCAGGAGTGCCTCCTCACCGTTATGAACAAGATCTATTCATATGGTACCATATCGTCCAGGAAGTCAAAGAATGTGAGCGTTTGATGAAGGAACTCTCGCCCGTGGAATGGCGAGTTAAAGGAGAGCGGGAGTGTAAGGGGGAAGACCGGGGTGTAAGTGCTTTCAGAGCAAGGGATCAGGAACTGCCGGGGCCGTACCTCCTGTTGCAGGGACGAGACAGACTGCGAGCACAGGAGTCATGTGTCTGGGAAGTGGAGGGTGTGTCCAGAGTCAGAGCTGGGAGGTCAGGTGATCAGGGGACTCCTGGTGTGACTAGAGAGAGGAAGAGACTAGGACGTTTTGCACAGGAAAGCAGAGCTGAGTCCTGTGGAGAACAGTGTGAGAGGGTCCAGGCTCCTGGCTCGAGTACTGGGAGCAGGTAAAACCGGAGACCGCCCGCTGCCGCCAGAAGATGGAGCATTATTTGGGCGGGGAAGCCTGAAGAAATCATCACCTGCATCCGCTGGTGACTGCCTTGTGAGGAGCCAGAGTCAGCTAAGTGTACAAACTGACGTTTACAACCGGTTCGGCTCTGCTACATCTTGTCAGACTGTGAACTGTTAGTTATAGACTTTCACCTGCTATTTCCCTTGTTTTTCCCCCCATATTTTCCTTGTTGCTTCCTGCATAGAGATTGACCTTGTCCTTATAAACCCCCCCTGTTTGTTAACCCCGTATTGGCTGCTCTGTATTTCTGTGTCACTGCATCTAAAGTACCCGTGTTCCAATTCTACGGTCCATTCGTATGGCCGGGGCCATGGCCTCCGCCAGAGATCAAGGAGCGTCATGGAGGACCAGGGCGTCCATAAGGGTTTCAGAAAGGCCTTTGTGGAACGGGCACCTGAGAGCTGCATCGTTCCACAGAACTGCAGTGGACCACTGCCGGAACTCAGTGCAGTAGTCCTCAGCTGTGCGATCCCCTTGTGCCAGGTTCATGATCTTAGCCTCAGCGACCTCGATCCTGTTGGGTTCGTCATATATCAGTCATAAACTGTCAAAGAAGGTATCAACAGAAAACAGTTCTGCGGCTAGGGGGGATAAGGAATATGCCCAGGTCTGAGGACCCCCTTGCAGTAGGGACATGATTATTCCCATCCACTGGAACTCCTCCCCTGACGATCGGGGCGCAGGGTAAAGAATAACCTACAGCTCTCTAAAGACCTTAAACTGGTCTCTCTCTCCAGAAAATTTATCAGGGAAGTCTATTACAGGTTCTGGAGAGACCAACTGTACATCAGAGGGTACTGACGTCACAGCGACTGCTGGCAGTGAAGGGCTATCAGAGATTTTCATTATATTAGTTATCTGACCCTGCAGCTGACATTGTGATGACTCCAGACTCTGGCATTCATCAGCCAGATCCTGAGTCTTCAGCTTCAAATTCACCATCTGGTCACGGAGTGTGTGAACAGCTTCTGTGACACCCCAGGGGTCTGGTTGCCACAGTGATAGAGATATTACGTCTGAGAGCAGGTGGGAGGTCTCTTGGTCAGGAATCCTATGCATGCCACACCTCCTGCCCAGTCCTGGGAGGGGAAGAACTTCCCCTATATAAACCTAGGGCTGAGGCAGGGTTAGTGAGTAGAGAAGAAGTAGAGACAGAGAAAAGAAGCAAATATAGGAACAGAACATCAGGAGCTCTGTGGGAGCAGTGTTACAAGGAGTCAGGGGCTGGCAGCTGCAGAGCTCGCCCTGACTGAGAAGATTTCTTACCGGACCCGGAGTCCGAGGCTGTGGGGACTAACTCCTACCCAGCAGCAGAATCCGTCAGGCAGGGGATTCCAGGTCCTCTGGCCAAGAAACCCGAAGGCACGGTCACACGCATGGGACCAGCACCGCCGTCGTGGAGCGGAAGCTACTAGAAGGCCCCGAGTCACCGGCCATACGGGTGAGCACCACACGGTACACTGAGGGACGTGGGCTACTTATACCCGCCTCTAGCAAGGTAGCCAGAAGAGTACAGTTAGTTTGGGAGGCCTACAACTCCGCCTGGCCAGGGGAGATCCCATCTGCTCAAGGACTGACCAGGCCCCAATCGCTAGCCAGTACTCCGGGAGGGTCTATCTTTGTCACCAGTAAAGACCCTGAACTGCACCGTACCGTCTCCGAGTGGTTCCTGCTACCCCCATCATCCACGTCGGCTGCCCTGAGGCCATACCCATCCCGTTGGGGGTTATACTATCACGCTGCACAATCCTACCACCGGCCTCAGCGGTCTGCCCTGCAGCAGCAGCTCCTTAGCTGTACTCAACGGGTGGCGTAGTCGTCCAACATCTACCGCTGATACATCGCCGCTCAGTTTGACTCCCTGGGCACGAACCGGGTCACCGCCACGAGACTACAACCCTCAACAGATCCGGCTCCGGGTAAGCTCCCGCGTGCGCAACGCAGCGCGACACAGGCCCAGGGGCGCGTCAACTTTTGGCGTAGTCGGCAGGATTTCGTGCCCGCAACCACCGGGTACTGCGTGCCTGAAAAAGACTGTTCAAACTTACCTGTGGTGAAGATTCCCGCCATCCGGCGCCATCTTCAGCTTTCTTCCCGCCATCGGTGAAGATTCCCGCCATCCGGCGCCATTTTCAGCCTTCTTCCCGCCTTCCGTGGAGTTTTCCCGCCGTTGGACGCCATCTTGAAGACGTCGCGCGGGAAGAAGAGGGGCGTGGACTCCGAAAGCGCGCGAGAACTGAAGCCCCGCCTCACGTCCGGACGTCGCGTAAGGTCCTGGAAGGAGCCCAGCAGACGCCGACGTCACAGGAGCGCGACGGAAGGTCCTCAACCCTGACGATCTACTGCGGAGCCGCGGCCTACGGAAGAGGATCATCGCAAGGTAGGCCACGGTCCACTAGGGGGGAGGAGGATGTCGGATACGGAGGAGAGCTTCACTGCCTCAACCCCCGCCAGCGCCACCGCTGCTGCAGTCATGCCTTTCACCATGCCCTATATCCCGGGAGCGGCCTGGCTACCCCAGTACTCAGGGGAGTCACATACCCTGCATGACTTTAGAGAAAAGCTGGATAGCCTCTTCCAGGTGTACCCCCTCACAGAAGAGCAAAAAGTGAGCATCCTGGTGGCCCAATTAACTGGGGCAGCCCGAAGGGAGGTAAAGTCCTGGCCACCTGGGGGGAGGACTGTCGCAGGGATACTAACCCGGCTGAGGGACACCTTTGATACCCGCACCTCAGCCGAGATCAAACTTAGATTCTACCGGTGCAAGCAGCGAGCACACGAGAGTATAAGGGACTATGCCCTGAACCTACAAGAGGCCCTGAGAGCCATTAAGCAGACTGACCCTGACGGCGTGGGAGACGAGGACAGGCTGTTGACTGAACAATTTATAGAGGGTTTATATTGCAATGCCCACCGAACCCAGTTGCGGGCAATGGCCTTACAGGACCCTCATCTGGGATTTGCACAGTTCAAGGACAGAGCCATCCGGGTGCTCCGAGAACCGGCACCAGGTGGCGTTGTGACCCACAGACGCCCCACTACCACTTACCACCAGGAGGCGGTACCCTTGTCGGCAGGGCCTGTGGGAGCTGATGCGCAGGCTTTGAACAATGACCCGGCTCCAGACCTGCACCATCAGGTCCAAGAGCTAGCTAAAAGCGTTGCTGCGCTAACCCGAACTGTGCAGTCTTTACAGGTTTCCACTCCAGGGAAGATCCAGCTGGCATCCGGACCGGAGGACATCCCGTGGCGTCGACCAAGGAGGACCCCACCGGCCAGAGGGAGACCCAGCGACCGATACAACGAGGACGGACGACTCATCTGCCGCCGCTGCAATCAACCCGGACATATGGCAAGGTACTGTCCTTTAAACTGGCACAACCTGGGGTAGAGGGCCAACCCCCAGGAAAAAGATCACCAGGCCCATCGAACTGGCGCGACAAATATGTGGGAGGACGTCCAGTCTTACCCGTGGTACTGGATGGCATTCCTATGAGTGCCCTACTGGACACCGGGTCACAGGTCACCACCATCCCGTACGTGCTCTTCAAGCAGTACTGGAATGACTCGGATATCACCCGCTACCCTGACGACGACTTGAGTATCATCGCCAGCAATGGTCAGCCCGTGCCACAGATTGGATTTAAAGAGGTGACCATTAAAATCGGTAGAGTCGAACTGGCAGCACAGGGACTGATCATTGTAGACATTGACAAACACGAGAGTCACCCAAAGATAACTCTAGGAACTAATGTAATTGAAAATTGTCTTGCAGAGGTGATTTTCCTTTTACAGCAGGTTGCCAAGAACGCCAGCTCCGGCGAGCAGCGAGTGCTCCAAAAAGAGATCCGGGCACTGATGCGACGGCAACAGGTGGAACTCTCCGGCGGTGAGATTGGTAGCGTGAGAATGTGTGACCCTTTCCCTATTGCCATGCCCCCAAAAAGTGAAATGATGATTTGGTGCCGGGCAGCTATTGGTCTGAGAGGTAGAGATTACCAGGCAATGGTAGAACCAGTTTACTCAGACAGTAGGCCCACCATCTTGACAGCACGGGGGGTGGTTAATGTACGCCATGGGAGGGTGCCCGTTCGCATAATCAATATCGGGAAGAGGGAAGTGTACCTGCCCCGGTATGCCACGCTAGCCAAATTATATACCATTAACCAAAATGCTATACAATCTGTGGAACCCTTGCCTCCATCTCACCCGGAGGAAGGTAACGGCTCTAAGAAAACAATGGAGGACTGGTGTCAGCAACTACATTTTGGGTACTGACTCCACTCCCTCACACCAGAAACAGGGAGTCTATCGGGTGGTTCAAGAGTACGAGACTTCGGGCGAGTCAAGGGGGTAGAACACCACATCCCCAAGGGAGACCATCCTCCCATAAAAGAAAGGTATCGACCCGTACCCCCTGCACACTACCAACACGCCAAGGGGATGCTTAGAGACATGAAGGAGTCTGGGGTGATCAGGGATAGCTGTAGCCCCTGGGCAGCTCCACTAGTCTTAGTCAAAAAGAAAGACAACACCATGAGGATGTGTGTAGATTACCGGAAAATCAACCGTATCACACACAAGGATGCGTACCCCTTACCAAGGATAGAGGAGTCTTTGGCTGCTTTAAGATCTGCTAACTTCTTCTCTACCTTGGATCTCACTAGTGGGTACTGGCAGGTTCCTGTAGCAGAGGCGGACCGGGAGAAGACCGCATTCACCACCCCGATGGGACTTAGCGAGTTTACCTGTATGCCGTTCGGACTCTGCAACGCACCAGGAACCTTCCAACGATTAATGGAGTGCTGTCTGGGCCACAGAAACTTCGAGATGGTCCTGTTGTACCTGGACGATGTCATCGTATATTCTAAGACTTATGAGGACCACCTGAAACACCTGGCGGAAGTGTTCGAAGCTCTGGCAAGCTACGGCCTAAAGGTGAAACCCTTCAAGTGTCACCTCCTAAAACCAAAGGTGCAGTACCTGGGACACGTGGTGAGCGCTGACGGAGTGGCTCCCGACCCTGATAAGATCACCGCAATTAAGGAATGGCCAAGTCCCTCCAGTGTAAAGGAAGTGCGGCAGTTCCTCGGGTTGGTAGGCTACTACCGCAGGTTCATCCCCGGTTTCACCAAAAAGGCAGCTCCTATGCAGGACCTCCTGATAGGCCAGTCCCGGAAGGCCAAGAACCAGAAGCCGCCCTTCAGATGGGAGAAGTTGGAAGAAGAGTCCTTCCGCCAGCTGAAGATGGCCCTCACGGGGGATGAAATCCTGGCGTACCCGGATTACAGCCAGCCCTTTATCCTCTACACCGACGCAAGTAACATCGGGCTAGGAGCCGTGCTGTCCCAGATCCAGCAGGGGAAAGAGCGAGTAATCGCTTACGCCAGCCGAAAACTGCGACCCACCGAAAGAAACCCTGAGAATTACAGCTCATTTAAGCTAGAGTTCCTGGCAGTGGTGTGGGCAGTCACCGAACGCTTTAAGCACTACCTCGCTTCTTCCCGGTTCGTCGTGTACACGGATAACAACCCGTTGACACACCTGGACACGGCAAGACTCGGTGCCCTAAAGCAGAGATGGATGGCCCGCCTGTCCAACTACGAGTTCACCATCAAATACCGGGCAGGACGCTCCAATACCAACGCGGACGCCCTGTCCAGGATGCCAAACCTACCGGACGTAGGAGAAGATCCAGAGGGACTGGAAGAAGTCGAACTCCCCGCGTTTCACCGTCATGGGACTATCCAGTATTCCCATTGGATAAGGAGTAAGCAAGCCGCTACGTTTAACCCCTTGCCTCACTACAACTGGGAGGAAACGCAAGACAGTGACCCTGCCGTCCGACTGGTGAAGGAGATGCTGACTCGGCCAGAGGCTCGCCTTGACCCAGACGCTCCGGAGGAAGCCAAACAACTGTGGGCTGAGAAGAGTCGACTGTTCCTTTACAAGGGGAAGTTGTGCCGCAGAATGGTTAACTCCCGGACGCATGAACTAATCTGGCAAGTAGTGGTGCCACGAAGAGACGCAGCCATGGTGATGGAGGCATACCACGACGGGGCTGGACACTTCGGATGGAAGAAGTTGGAGTTCCTGCTGCGCGGGCGGTTCCACTGGGTAGGCATGAGGGGAACCATCGAGAGGTGGTGCAGAGACTGTGGCCCGTGCAACCTAAGAAGGAAGGACCGTGCCAGCCAGAAGACTCCCCTGCAGTCCATCGTCACCCGGCAGCCGTTGGAACTGGTAGCCTTGGATCATGTAAAACTGACCCCAAGCAGAAGTGGCTACGTCTACGCGTTAACCATCGTGGATCATTACTCCCGGTTCTTGGTTGTCGTCCCCGTCAAGGACTTAACGGCTCAAACAGCAGCTAGAGCCTTCCAGCAGCACTTCTGCCGTCCACACGGGTACCCGGACCAAGTGCTGACGGACCAGGGACCTGCCTTTGAAGCGGAGGTCTTCCAGGAATTCTGCAATCTGTATGGCTGCCGGAAGATAAGGACGACACCCTATCATCCGCAAACTAATGGACTTTGTGAGAAAATGAACCAGGTGGTAATGGGTCTTCTGAAAACGTTGCCCCTGGAAGAACGCAGTCTGTGGCCTGAGAAGCTGCCCGATCTGGTGGACCTATACAACCACATCCCGGTAGGTTCCACCAACTGTACCCCGGCTTACCTAATGAGGGCGAGACCTGGTAAGTTACCTTAGGGCACAGCTACAGGAGGATTTAGATAAATTGGGGAGTTGGGCCAAAAAATGGCAAATGGGGTTCAATGCCGATAAATGTAAGGTCATGCACATGGGAAAGAAAAACAGCAGTCACCCATACATATTAAATGGGAAACCGTTGGGGAAATCTGACATGGAGAAGGACCTGGGCGTCTTGGTTAATAGCAAATTAAATTGGAGTGCCCAGTGTCAGGCAGCAGCTGCGAAGGCAAATAGAGTCATGGCATGCATCAGAAGAGGAATAGGGGCATATGATGAGAAGATTGTTCTTCCTCTGTATAAAGCGCTGGTAAGGCCGCACTTAGAATATTGTGCACAGTTCTGGGCTCCGGTGCTCAGGAAAGACATATTGGAGCTAGAGAGGGTACAAAGGAGGGCGACTAAGGTAATAAAGGGAATGGAGGGACTAGAATACCCAGAGAGGTTGTCAAAATTAGGCCTATTTACATTGGAAAAGAGAAGGCTTAGGGGAGACCTCATAAACATGTATAAATACATCAGGGGGCAGTACAGAGATCTCTCCCATGACCTGTTTATACCAAGGATGGTGACAAAGACGAGGGGGCACACTATGCGTCTGGAGGAAAGGAGGTTCCTGCACCAGCATAGAAGGGGATTCTTTACGGTCAGAGCCGTGAGACTCTGGAACTCTCTGGGAGAGGAAGTGGTGATGTCCAACTCACTTAATGAGTTCAAGAGAGGCCTGGACGCCTTTCTTGAGAACAATAAAATTACATCTTATGCTTAGTTAATTAATCCAGGGATTTAATCTTACTGCCAGATTGGTGTCGGGAAGTGAATTTTTCCTCATTGATGTAAATTGGCCTATACCTCATGGTTTTTTGTTGCCTTCCCCTGGATCAACGCTGCGGAATAGCTGCAGTGCACAAGAAATAGGCTGAACTGGATGGACGCTTGTCTTTTTTCGGCCTTATAAACTATGTAACTATGTAACCTGTTGACCTGGAAATGGGAGTCCTGACACCCGAGGACACTTCACCAGAAGCAGACTGGGACACAGAGAGGCAGCAGCAGTACCGGAAAGTACAGGAGAGCGTGGAGCGAAGTCTCTGTCAGGCTAGGGAGAGACAAGAGAAAACTTACAACCAGTATGCTCCCGCTGTTCCCCTGGTGCCCGGAGAGCAGGTCTTGAAGAGGAAAAGACGGCTCCACAAGTTGGACGACCAGTGGGAGAAGGACCCGTACACCGTACTGCCCTCAAGCCACGAGAACTCGAAGGTCTGTACCATCAGTAAAGACGGAGGGGAGACCACAGCCATTGTATCCCGGGATCACCTGAAGAAGTGTCCTGAACAGCTACGGAACCCTGAAGAGGAACAAGAAGACCATCGACCTGTAGAGGAAAGGGAAGATATGGTTAGTACTGTGCTCGGAGACTTCCCTCGGTCTTGGACTCAAGTCAATGGTGCAGTTGTGGTACCCGTACTCACCTTCCTCCAACCAGCATCCCAAGCACGTACGGAGCAACAGGTAGAGCTGGAAGAACAGCCGGTCCAGGAGGCAGAAGACCCCACACCAGCAGATCAGGAGGATCAACCCTCTGCTTGCAGTGAGCCTGCCATATCCCTAGTGAGCCAAAGGGCCCGTAGACAGCTGCCCAATTTACCCTTGACAGCTCCTACACCCTGTAGTTCAGGGCCAGACAGTCAGCTCCGTAGGTCCACTAGGTCCACTAGAGGCCAGTTACCCGCACGTTGGAGGATTTGAAGTGTATAAATTGTTTTATTTGTGGTTACCTGTTTTTCTTGTTGCTTGTGTATTATTATGTGTTTCTAGTTGTTTATAGGAGTCTTTGGTGGATTTACCGGGAATCCTGTGTACATAGTTGGAGCGTAACCCAGGACGGACTAAAGACTGTTAAGGACTCGGGGCAGGACAGACCCCTACCTGGTTACGTCTCCCTGTTTTGGTGAAATGGACACCTTGCTTTCTTCAAAGACTGCACCCGGTTACGGACATGCCATGACCACCTTTATGTGTTTCTTTATTGTATTGTTATTGTTATATCTTGTTATGTTTTTCTAAAATATGTTTAGTCCTGGAGTACTAAATTTCACTAGGGGGGAATGTGACACCCCAGGGGTCTGGTTGCCACAGTGATAGAGATATTACGTCTGAGAGCAGGTGGGAGGTCTCTTGGTCAGGAATCCTATGCATGCCACACCTCCTGCCCAGTCCTGGGAGGGGAAGAACTTCCCCTATATAAACCTAGGGCTGAGGCAGGGTTAGTGAGTAGAGAAGAAGTAGAGACAGAGAAAAGAAGCAAATATAGGAACAGAACATCAGGAGCTCTGTGGGAGCAGTGTTACAAGGAGTCAGGGGCTGGCAGCTGCAGAGCTCGCCCTGACTGAGAAGATTTCTTACCGGACCCGGAGTCCGAGGCTGTGGGGACTAACTCCTACCCAGCAGCAGAATCCGTCAGGCAGGGGATTCCAGGTCCTCTGGCCAAGAAACCCGAAGGCACGGTCACACGCATGGGACCAGCACCGCCGTCGTGGAGCGGAAGCTACTAGAAGGCCCCGAGTCACCGGCCATACGGGTGAGCACCACACGGTACACTGAGGGACGTGGGCTACTTATACCCGCCTCTAGCAAGGTAGCCAGAAGAGTACAGTTAGTTTGGGAGGCCTACAACTCCGCCTGGCCAGGGGAGATCCCATCTGCTCAAGGACTGACCAGGCCCCAATCGCTAGCCAGTACTCCGGGAGGGTCTATCTTTGTCACCAGTAAAGACCCTGAACTACACCGTACCGTCTCCGAGTGGTTCCTGCTACCCCCATCATCCACGTCGGCTGCCCTGAGGCCATACCCCTCCCGTTGGGGGTTATACTATCACGCTGCACAATCCTACCACCGGCCTCAGCGGTCTGCCCTGCAGCAGCAGCTCCTTAGCTGTACTCAACGGGTGGCGTAGTCGTCCAACATCTACCGCTGATACATCGCCGCTCAGTTTGACTCCCTGGGCACGGACCGGGTCACCGCCACGAGACTACAACCCTCAACAGATCCGGCTCCGGGTAAGCTCCCGCGTGCGCAACGCAGCGCGACACAGGCCCAGGGGCGCGTCACTTCCATACAGGCGAAAAAGAAAAATGTATTGGCCAGACGTAATGTGAGGCTGAGTCACTTTTCATGGCCAGGCCGTGAGACAGAATAGTCAAGGAGTCCAAAGTCAAAGCCAGGAGGGTAAGTCATAAATAGAGGGAAGAGGCAAAGGCGTAGTCAGCTAACGTTCCGTAGATCAGAATACCAGGAGGATAGCGGATCAGAGCAGAAGGGGTTAAACAGACAGATGGTAAGAACAAGTTCCAAGGTCAGGCAACAGAAGATCAATAAACAGAACTCAAGGCACAAAGAACAAACCTCACACTAGCTGAATGTACGTCTGGCAGAGATCTGGGACAAACAGCTCAGTTAAGTAGCCAGGCATTCAACTGGGATAATGAACACCTGAAGATAGCCAGTGCCTCCCAGTCTCAGATTGGACAGCCGAACTGTCAATCACCACACAGCTATTGCACGCCCCTGTACCAGATTGGATGGTCGAGCTGTCAATCACAGTACTGACAGATCCAGCATGCCCCTATACAAGATTGGACAGCTGAGCTGTCAGTTACTGCATCCCAGACAGAGTAAGGGGTAAAACCATGACAGTACCCCCTCTTCTAAGGGGAGGCCACCGGACCATCAGGCTTCCCAGGAAACTTTCGATGGAAGGTCCTGACTAACCAATCGGCCTTCACATCTTGAGCAGGGACCCATGATCTCTCCTCTGGTCCGTATCCCCTCCAGTGGATGAGGTATTGGAGGGAATTACAGACCCTACGAGAATCCACCACTCTCTGAACCTCATACTCTAAGCCACCGTCGACTGAAACTGGAGGCCAGTGATGCGGGAGACAATATCGAGGGAACAAACTCCTTTAATAAGGATTTATGGAAGACGTTAGGGATGCGAAGGGATGGAAGCTTTAATCTGAATGCCACTGGATTGACCACCTCAAGGATCTCATGAGGACCAATAAACTTTGGACCCAACTTTGCCGACCGCACTTTAAGTTTAATGTTCCTGGATGACAACCAAACCTTATTTCAAATCTTAAAAACAGGACCCACCGAACGTCTTCTATCGGCCTTCTGTTTTTGGCGAGTCTGAGCAGTCCCAATATTCTTTTGAACCTCCTTCCAAACATCCCCAAGTCTTTGTACGGTGACCTCCACCCCAGGACATTCAGAACTAATCCTAGAAAATTCACCAAAATGGGGATGAAACCCATAATTACAGAAAAACGGAGAGGTTCCAGTAGACTGATTAACTCAACTGTTAAAGGCAAACTCAGTGAGAGGTAGAAACGAAGACCAGTCCTGCTGAGCTGCCACAAAGCACCTTAAAATTTTTCCCAAAGACTGATTTGTCCTCTCAGTCTGACCATTGGTCTCAGGGTGGCAGGCAGATGAAAATGACAAGTCAATCCCGAGTTTACTACAAAAAGCTCTCCAGAATTTAGAGACAAATTGTACTCCCCTATCGGACAGAATGTTAAGAGAGATACCATGTAACCTTACAATATGGGAAATAAACAACCTGGAGAGTGTCTCTGCATTAGGTTATTCATAAAAGGGAACAAAATGAGCTTCTTTGCTGAATCGGTCGACTACCACCCAGATAGCAATTTTCCCATCAGACAGAGGCAAATCCGTGATGAAATCCATGGACAAATGAGTCCATAGTCTTTCTGGAATTGGCAATGGAGCCAATTCCCCGGCCGGCCAGGCGGCTATGACTGACTTTAGCGCGTGCGCAGACTTCACAAGCAGATACAAAATCTTTGATATCATTAAGCATGTGTGAGATGCAGAAGTAGTTCTGTTGCTTTAAAAACATTCAGCAACTATTAGAAGTAACACAAGCACAAGAGAAGGGGAGTGTTTTAGCAGAGCCCCCGGGGGATTGTGGAGAAGTTGTTTATTGTCTGGCTGGAGTCGAAGAGAAAGGTGGTGTGTGTGTTCTGCATCTGACAGAATGGCCCCTGCAATTGAAAAGGATTCAAGTCAGGAATGAAGCTAAGCACAGGTCAGGTAGAGTTCCTGAGCTAGCAGTGCAGAGTATTGTCAAGCAGAAAGAAAAGGACTAGAAGAAATGGTGTCAAAGGGATCATCTCCCTCAGCAAACCCCCCCTCCCCCCCCTCTTCCATCTCACTGTGCTGTAAAGAATGCTGTGTTCATTAATGTGCCTTTGCATTAGAACTGTGCTGTCCTGTACTACTGGGAAGACTGTGAACTGCTGTGCAGATAAGGAAACTGTACTGTTTGTCACTGGAGCCTGTTGCTCATAAGACTTAACTTGCACTGGCTGTGCGGCTTCTTATTAAATGCTACTGTTCTACCATTTATGAGGACTCTCATGTGTCTGGTCAGCAAGTGAAACAACTTACGTGTCTGTGCCTGAGGGTCAAAACCCCTGTGTGCCTGAGAGAAGCTGCAGCACATGGTCTATGGTCGCCCTGAGTAACGGTTCCCCCAGGATTCCAAAGAATTCATGTAACCTGTCTAAGGAAAGAATTCAAGATCCTGGGACAGATTGGAGAGTGTGAACAGAAAGAGAGACTGTCTTATATGAACTTATTCAACCAGATCGATACAGGATTACAGAAAGGCTACCAGCCAGATGAGATCGTTGAGGGGGTGATGAAAGCAATCAGCCCAGGACTGAACCTCCGTAGTGTGCTAGAAATGAAGAGTCAACTGACCTTGCAACAGCTGAAGATAATTTTAAAAGGGCACTGTAAAGAAGAGAGTACTTCAGAATTGTTCCACCGACTCATTAACCTCTCACAGAAAAATAATGAATCACCCCAAAGTTTCTTGTTCAGAGCAATTGTTGTTTGCATCCAGAGATGTAGAAGCGGAAGAGAAGTTTGATGCTGAACTAGTCCAGAAGAAGTTCTTGAGATCATTGGGAATGGGGTTAATCAGCAAAGACATCAAGTTGCAGCTGAAACAGTACCTAGAAGATCCTGGCATTCTGGATGAAGTCCTAATTGAAAAAATGAATGAGGCAGCCAGTTTGGAGTCAGAGAGCGAACAGAAGTTAAAGAAAGGCTCTTCTCCTAAAATCACTAAAATAAGTCAGCTGAAGTTGGAGACCCCCAGTGCCCAGTCTGAAGATCATCATGGAGACCCTCCAGTACCGCCTCCGAGAGGGAACCTTAAATCACCAACAAAAGAGAGAAACGCCAGCGCTGACTGGGAGGAAGTAATGGGAGGACTGCAAGCCGAGTTGATTGAGGTGAAAAAGTTGATTTGTTCCAGGCCAGAACCTGTATCCCTCAGACCCAGGAGTGGGTTCGAAAACAGAAGATACCCGGCTTGTGAAGTGTGCCGTTCATCAAATCAGAGTACGGTGTGTGTCCACTGTCTAAGATGTGGTGAGGAAGGTCATTATGCCAAGGAATGCCAATGGTCACGGTCGTTTGGGTTAAAAGACAGGAGGTAGCCAGTGCAGGGTGACTGGTAACCACAACACGGAGGAGGCCCCAGAAGCAAATCCAAATCTCACCAAACCCCAGAACAGCGCATGAGGTAAAACGTCTGCATCAGTACTATCCCCAAGTGTGTTCCCATCTACAACAGCTGCAAGAGAGACAGGGGCATCAGTTACTTAATGCCCAGTACGGAGGTCAAACAATGTACTCCTGGGAGGAGGATTTCTTGGTCAGTAAATATAGCCTCATCAGCCTAATCGCTGAAAGGTGCTTTATACAGTGCTAGCTAGATGGACTCCTGGTAAAAGCACTGTGGGACACAGGAGCTCAAGCGAGCCTTTTAAATGAAGATTGGAGAAGGTGCTACTTGCCACATACCTGCCTTTGGTTGCTAAAACAACTCTTAGGACCAGTGGAACTCCATGGCAAAGTTGTCAAAATCCCTTTCATAGGCTGGGTGGAAGTGACTTTCCAACTGAGGGCCACGAAGAACAGCAACACCATTGAGATTTTGGTACCATTTCTTGTAACCAGTGATCAGAACGTGGCAGAGGATCCTATCCTGGGTTATAATGTAATCAGAGAGGTCATCACGAAACACAAGTCAGGGACGCTGATGGTGGATGCAATTGCCACATCACTTGTCATACCCAATGCCATGGCGGAAAATGTGATTCATAGAGTAAAGAAATCACAGAATACAATAGACCTAAGAGAAGTCAAGGTAGGCTGACGCCCAACCATCATCCCTGCAAACCCAATGGTGATGGTGAGGTGTGGAGTCCGGGTAGAACCTGGAAGAAAAGTCCAGAAAAGACTGTTCGTGCCAAAAGACTCCTCAGAACTTCCGGAAGGCCTAGTTGAAGGTGAGACTGTGCTTACGATTCCTACTAGTGGGTTAGCTCGAGTGACAGGACCGGTGATGAATACTACGAAACACGAAATTAGACTGGATCCAAAGACTGTGTTAGGTCACATTGAAACCGTTTAAACGGTATATCCAGCCAGTGTGAGACCCACCCAGGGGTCTACAGTGAATTCAGTCTCCCCAGCAAGGAACAGGAGTTGCCCAGGGGAGGAAATTGCGATCCCCCAGTACCTCTGGAACACTTGTGTGCTGAAGATATAGCGATAGCAAAACAGATGCAGAGAGAAGAGTGTCATGCATTTTCTAGAGATGACTCTGATATAGGCTGTATCCCGCCATTGCAATTGAAAATCAATTTGAAAGACACAACCCCAGTAACCAGAAGTTACATGTCTGTGCCGAAACCATTACACCGTGAAGTGAAAGAATATTTACAAGATCTCATCAACAGAGGTTGGGTCCAAAAGTCTAAGTAGTCTTATTCCTCTCCTATTGTCTGCGTCAGGAAGAAGGACGGTACGTTGAGACTCTGCTGTGATTACCGGGAACTAAACCGAAAGTCAGTACCTGATCGACACCCGATACCAAAGATCCAAGATATGCTGGATAGCCTATCAGAAAGTACCTGGTTCTCTGTCCTCGATCAGGGTAAGGTATACCACCAAAGGTTTGTCGAAAAGTCCAGTAGACCCTTGACAGCATTCATCACACTTTGGGGATTATATGAGTGGATCCGCATACCGTTTGGGCTCAGTTCAGCTCCAACAGAATTCCAGAGGAGCATGGAGACATGTTTAGAAGGATTGAGGGACGATATCTGCCAGCTGTATTTGGATGACGATGTGGTACACAGCAAAACCTTCCGGGAGCATGTTGAACACGTGAGGACCGTATTACAATGGTATCAACAACACAGAGTTAAGTTTACCCCAAAGAAGGTGAACTGTTCAAAAGGCAAGTCCGATTTCAAGGGAAAATTGTGTCCAGAGAAGGATATACCATGGACCCAGCAGAAATCGCTCCGGTACTGGCCTTAAAAGACAAGCGGCAGCTGGTACTACCCAGAGTATTCCGTAGGTTGGTCTTCAAAGAACTCCATGAAAACATGGGACACCTTGGAGTGGAAAGGACAACCAACTTGATTTGTGAACGTTTCTTCTGGCTGTACATGCAGAGAGATATTGAGAAGTACGTGACAAGGGAGTGTGGGTGTCTGAAAGATAAACGTCCCAACACATCAACCCGGGCACCTATGGGCAACATCCAAACTATGTATCTGTTTGAGATGGTCTCAATAGACTCTCTACATCTCGAGACGTGCAAGGGTGGTTACGAATACATCTTGGTGGTGATGGACCATTTCACTCGATTTGCTCAAGAATATGCCACCACAAATAAATCAGGTCGAACAGCGGCAGAGAAGATCTTCAATGATTTTGCTTTGAGGTTTGAGTTCCCTACAAGGTTACACCATGACCAAGGAAGAGAATTTGAGAACCAGCTCTTTGCCAAGCTAGGAAAGTACTGTAGAATTCAGAGATCCCACACAACCAACTATCGCCTAGAGGGTAATGGACAAGTGGAACATTTTAATCGCACATTATTGTCGATGTTGCGCACTTTAACAGCTGATGAGAAGAAAGACTGGAAGAGTTCTCTGTCAAAAGTGGTACATGCCTATAACTGTACAAAAAGCGATGCAACGGGTTACTCACCATTTTTCCTATTGTGTGGACGATTGCCAAGACTGCCAATCGACATCATGTTTGATACTCCGGTGTCAGAGACTTACAGAACATATCTGGAGTATATTCGGAAATGGAAGAAACGGATGGCAGAGGCATACAACATAGCATCCAAAGTGGTTACATAAGGACAGAGCAAGAGTAAGGAGTACTATGATCGAAAATGTTATGGAGCAGAATTGGCACCGGGAAGCCGGGTGCTTGTCAAGAACGTACGTGAGAAAAGTGGTCCAGGAAAACTTTGCTCGTACTGGGAAGACAAGGTGTATGAGGTCGTAAGGAGGAAAGCTTATGACAGCCCAGTGTATGAAATCCGATTGGATACGGGAGACAAGAAAACCAGAATAGTTAATCGGAATTTACTACTACCCTGTGATTATCTCCCACTACAAGACTTCCCAGAAGTAAACCGATATCGACCGAGATCGACTAAGGGACCACCACAAACTGAAGCTCCGGAGGTGGATAGCCACCAAGGAGTACAGATGAAGTCCAATTCAAATCTGATGATCGAACACAGGGCCCTGAAGAGACCGATCAACACTCTGGAGGAGTGGAATTACCAGACCGTGCGAAAACAAGTGACTCAGAAGAAGTACAGGAACTTACAGAGGTAGCTCCAAGAGCATCTGAGGAAGCACGGGAAATGAGTGCGGCAGAAGAAACTCCTGTGACCGAAGAACCCGTGGTATCTGAGGAACAACCCACCAGGAGGATGTCGACTCGAGAAGTGAGGAGGCCCGTGAGGCTGACATATGAGACACTTGGTGAACCGAGTCAAGTGCCAAGGACTGTCGACTGGAAACAGGTATCTCTGCCTGTGGACCAGGTAAGCCCACTTGAGTGGTATTCACCACTGAGAGGCAGTATGGAAGATGTTGCCTACTGGAAAGACTTGTTTTCATGCTTTGATTTTTCTTAAAAGACTTTGTAGAAACAAAGAACTGTTAAAGCATAGATAGAGAGAGCTGGTTGAAGATGTATGCAAAGCTCCAGCTGAAGAGATGCTGATTGCTTGAATTGTGTTAATTGTTTATTTCTTACAGGCGTCCTACAAGAAAAAGGTCATAAGAATAGGTTGTTATCAATGTTTATGAACGTTATACCAATTGGTCAATGCCAATTTGTATATAAAGCTATCCAACTTTCACCACTGTCTCAGAATTGGTCAGATTGACCAATTAAGATGAATGTCGAGGACGACATTCAAAAAGGAGGGAAGAGTGTGACATGCAGAAGTAGTGCTGTTGCTTTAAAAGCATTCAGCAACTATTAGAAGTAACACAAGCACAGGAGACAAAAATTGTTGTGCTCCAGAAGCATCCAGCAACTAGAGGGGTTAACACAGTCACAGGAGAAGGGGAGTGTCTTAGCAGAACCCCAGGGGGATTGTGGGGAAGGTGTTTACTGTCTGGCTGGTGCCGAAGAGAAAGGTGGTGTGTGTGTTCTGCATCTGACAGAAGTGCCCCTGCAAGTGAAATGGATTCAAGTCAAGAGTGAAGCTAAGCACAGGTCAGGTAGAGTTCCTGAACTAGTAGTGCAGAGTATTGTCAAGCAGAAAGATAAGGACTGGAAGAAATGGTGTCACAGGGATCATCTCCTTCAGCAAACCCTACCCCCTCCATCTCACTGTGCTGTAAAGAATGCGGGGTTCATTAACGTGCCTTTGCATTAGAACTGTGCTGTCCTGTACTACTGGGAAGACTGTGAACTGCTGTGCTGCTAAGGAAACTGTACTGTTTGTCACTGGAGCCTGTTGCTCATGAGACTTAACTTGCATTGGCTGTGCGGCTTCTTAGTAAATGCTACTGTACTACCAATTATAAGGACTCTTGTCAAGTGTGTCTGGTCCGCAAGTGAAACAACTACCTGTCTGTGCCTGACGGTCAATACCCCTGTGTGCCTGAGAGAAGCTGCAGCACATGGTCTATGGTTGCCCTGAGTAACTATTCTCCCAGGATTCTAAAGAATTCATGTAACCTGTCTCGCCCCTATCTGAACCTAGCAGCGTGCGTGTAACACATGGATGGCCACCAAGAAAGTCTGGCATCGGCTTTCCGTGTAGTAGTAACCCCAGGATGACCACTCAAGATGGAATCATGAAATTCCTGTAACACAAGCAATCTTAGGGACACAGGCACAAATAATTTAGATCCTGGAGTAGCGGGAGGAGCCAATGACTGGGCATTACGGATCTCCTCCTCCAATTTTGAGGTTACCATAGAAACCACAATACCCTGAGGAATAATGGAGGATGGAGGTTCTGGAGGAGAAACTGGATCGAGACTACGAGACAATGTGCCAGCTTTCACATTCTTAGACCACGGTCTGAATGTAATTGAAAAATTAAACCTTGAGTATTATATCCAACATATATTTATATATGAGGAAACTTTCCTATTTAATGTAAAATTGGTGTCAATGAATGGTGTCAGTGAATCCTTGTCATTCACGTGTTTCATTGACACAGAATAAATACTTTCACCCCTGATGCAATTCTCTTATTCTGATAAAAATGATACTATTAAATTACCAACTTTGCCAAAAAAAATTCAAAAAATTCTTCAATTTTTTTTGCCATCTAGTGTACCTCTCTGTCCCCAACGTAACCGATGTGATAATTAGAATCCTGAGCATGACCTTCATAACGGATATTGATCCCGATTACTATCAAAGCAGTGCTGCACTATAATCATAATTACAGAAGGTATACCTGAAGGCTAACTCACTGGAAAACTAACAAGCTGATAATATTAAGACAGGCTCATAATAGATCATCCTGTCGTCCTCTGAGCATCTAGTATACACTGTAAAATCTTAGATACAGAGATCATATATATGATAGTCTAGCTAATTAAAAGTTAGTTTTTTGTCAATTTAGACACTAATAAAACAAGAAAGACATTACACCATCACTTAGATAAAGTGTGATATTATTATTAATAATATGGCTACTGTACAATTATACCTTTGTTTGAAATAATGAGGACTAAATAATACATGAAACCGGAGGATCTGTCTAACAAATGTTATACCGTGACAGAATCCTAATAAATAACAACGAATACATAATACGATTTCATCATAAGAATTTATCCATTAGGTTAGCTCATACATAAATGATTGGACTTTAAGAATGAAATAACACTGCGGTAATGGAGCGCAACTAACATAGTTACCAATATGAGGAAAGTGATTTCATAGGACAGAGACGAGTCACATGACTCACAACATGACACGCCTATACTGCGTCCCGCTATTCTATTGGACAGCAGGAAGATGAGGTAAGCAAGAGGCCGTATCAAGCCCTGTATAAAAGACGCGGCCGGCAACCCTGCCGATAGGGTCATCATCTTAAACAATAGGAACATAGACTGCGAGCCCCTGACGATCATAGCAGTCCCATCTAAAAACGATGAAACGCGTAGGGCTGAGCAAGAGCACCGATAGCGCTTAGTATCGCGAGCATTGAGACTTAAGACCTGATCTATTAAACCATTCAACATAAGGGTCTAAGGATGTAATCACTGACATTACACCTGTGAGCAAGGGTAGCGCTCAATGAATGGGGCTGAGCAGCAGCACAGATAGCGTGCAGGACGTCACCATCCAGTGCTCGGGCTATTTAACCTAAGGATCTAAGAGCATTATTATTGGCCCCGCACCTGTGCACACGGGCAGAGCTACACCAATCAGATGAATGGAAATACAGTGACTGGCATCTATGATTGATGGCAGCGCTGGATGAACCAGACACATTTATCTGTGGATGGAACAATTAGACCTCAAATTTCTAATGAATTAGTCTGAATAGATAACCAATTTTACATTAAATAGGAAAGTTTCCCCATATATAAATATATGTTGGATATAATACTCCCAAATAAACGGAGTCATATATATATATCCAATAAAAAGAGACTTCCTATGAAAACTCCAACCAAAGAAATCTTAGACCGCAATATAAATAAAAGAGATACTAAAAACTATATTCAACAGTCTTACTATAGCAACAAAGATTTTAAAAATTAGTTTTGTGCTTTGTATAAATTTGGAAATATATTGAATAAAAGTTATTTTTTATAACTATAATTATTACTCCAATTGGATTAGACTGTGGAAATTTTGTAAAATAATTTTGAGCACATTTATATTATATATTACTGTGAAGCGCCCTTGATACATTTCCTATAATAGTTGGCGAATCCCAGAAAACGCTGTAAAGCCTTAAGATCACGAGGCTGAGCCCAGTCAATAATGGCCTGTACCTTCCCTGGGTCCATCTTAATCCCTTCTGCTGACAAGATGAACCCCAAGAACGAAATTTCCTGAACAGAAAAAACACATTTCTCCAATTTAGCAAACAAAGAGTTCTCCCTTAACCTTTGTAACACAACCCGGACATGTTCCCGTTGAGAGTCCAAATCTGGCGAGAAAAGTAGAATATCATCCAGATAAATTACAACATATCTTCCAATGCAATCAGAGAAAATATCATTCATAAAAATTTTGAAACACAGCAGATGCATTGGATAACCCAAAAGGCATGACAAGGTTTTCAAACAGACCTTCAGACGTTAAAAACGCAGTTTTCCACTCATCACCCTCCCGGATGCGTATCAAATTGTAAGCCCCTATAAGATCAAGTTTAGGGAACACCCTGGCCCCCAGAAGCTGATTATATAGGTCAGGGATGAGTGGAAGTGGGTACGTATTTTTATCCATGATCTTGTTTAGTTCCCAGAAATCGAGGCAAGGACGGAGACCCCCAGCTTTCTTTTTTACTAAGAAAAAAACAGCAGTTACCGGAGAGAAGGAAGGATGGATATGACCCTTCCTTAAACTTTCGTTAACATATTCTTTCCTGGCGGCCCGTTCAGGCCCAGGCAAATTGTAAAGTCGAGCTTTAGGCAGTTTGGCACAAGGAATAAGCTCAATAGCACAATCATAAGGACGATGGGGAGGTAGTATCTCTGCCTCTTTTTCCGAGAACACATCTCCTAAGTCCTTCAGGTACCCCGGCAGACCCTTCAGACTAGCGGAGCATATTTGTACAGTTTTTAGACATTTCTTGCAACAATTAGGGCCCCATTTAACAATCTCCCTCAAACACCAATCAATGACAGGATTGTGAATCTGCAACCATGGAAGCCCCAGTACCAACCCAGCAGGTAAATTATCCAACACAAAACATGAGAAGGATTCAGAGTGGAGAGCTCCTACTTGAAGCATGTATCCACCGTAACCTTCTTGACCAAATTCCTAGATAATGGTGTTTTGTCAAGGGCGAAGACTTGCAAGGGTCTTTCTAAACTAACTGTCCCTAACCCTAACTTCAGAACCAGTCCTGAATCAAAAAAGTTAGCGGCAGACCCACAGTCGATGAATGCCAATGTTGATAACACCTGGTTCACAAAGAATAACACAGTATTTATCAGTACCGTAGAGGAGGAAGGAAAATGTACCCGGGAGTCTGGGTGACCTCCTCGGCCATCACCCAGACTCAGACGTTCTCCTGATGGTTTGGTAGCCTGAGGGCGAGTAGGGCAATCCTGGAGAAAATGTCCAGAGAAACCACAGTACAGACAGAGTCCGAGATCTTGTCTGTGTCTTCACTCCGCAACACCAAGACTGGCAACTCTGATCTCTAATAGTTCCACCTCCGGTAAATGGCCTTGCGCCAGGGAAAAATAACGGACAGCCTGCTATTCATCACTTCTCTCACGGATTCTACTGTCCATTCGTATGGCCGGGGCCATGGCCTCCGCCAGAGAACAAGGAGCGTCATGGAGAACCAGGGCATCCATAAGGCTTTCAGAAAGGCCTTTGTGGAACGGGCACCTGAGAGCTGCATCGTTCCACAGAACTGCAGTGGACCACTGCCGGAACTCAGTGCAGTAGTCCTCAGCTGTGCGATCCCCTTGTGCCAGGTTCATGATCTTAGCCTCAGCGACCTGGATCCTGTTGAGTTTGTCATATATCAGTCATAAACTGTCAAAGAAGGTATCAACAGAAAACAGTTCTGGGGCTAAGGGGGATAAGGAATATGCCCAGGTCTGAGGACCACCTTGCAGTAGGGACATGATTATTCCCATCCGCTGGAACTCCTCCCCTGACGATCGGGACGCAGGGTAAAGAATAACCTACAGCTCTCTAAAGACCTTAAACTGGTCTCTCTCTCCAGAAAATTTATCAGGGAAGTCTATTACAGGTTCTGGAGAGACCAACTGTACATCAGTGGGTACTGACGTTACAGCGACTGCTGGCAGTGAAGGGCTATCAGAGATTTTCATTACATTAGTTATCTGACCCTGCAGCTGACATTGTGATGACTCCAGACTCTGGCATTCATTAGCCAGATCCTGAGTCATCAGCTTCAAATTCGCCACCTGGTCACGGAGCGTGTGAACAGTTTCCATACAGGCGAAAAAGAAAAACGTATGAGCCAGACGTAATGTGAGGCTGAGTCACTTTTCATGGCCAGGCCGCGAGACAGAATAGTCAAGGAGTCCGAAGTCAAAGCCAGGAGGGTACGTCATAAACAGAGGGAAGAGGCAAAGGCGTAGTCAGCTAACGTTCCGTAGATCAGAATACCAGGAGGAAGCATATCAGAGCAGAAGGGGTTAAACAGATGGATGGTCAGAACAAGGTCCAAGGTCAGGCAACAGAAGATCAATAAACAGAACTCAAGGCACAGAGAACAAACCTCACACTAGCTGAATGTACGTCTGGCAGAGATCTGGGACAAACAGCTCAGTTAAGTAGCCAGGCATTCAACTGGGATAATGAACACCTGAAGATAGCCAGTGCTTCCCAGTCTCAGATTGGACAGCCGAGCTGTCAATCACCACACTGACAGCTATTGCACGCCCCTGTACCAGATTGGATGGTCGAGCGGTCAATCACGGTACTGATAGCTTCAGCACGCCCCTGCACAAGATTGGGCGGCTGAGCTGTCAATAACTGCATCCCAGACACAGTGAGGGATGGAACCGTGACAGTAATCACATTGTACAGCTCCTGCACCTCCTCCTCCTCCTCTTCGGCATTTCTAAAATGACCACATCAGTCACAAGCTGGAAGCACTGCAGCACTGCCTCGTCCAAGTGGCAACAGGCTGTGCTGAAGATAATATGCATATGCTTATGTGACAAACTGCACACTGCTGCAGAGTTGTTGAAAGCTATAATACAGCAGGCAGATCTGTGGCTCTCACTGCTGAAAATACAGCCAGGCATGGTCGTGTGTGACAATGTCTGGAATCTCATGGTGGAGAAATGACAGCCTGAGTAGATACGGTTTCCCACTATACCAGTCCTTTCACCGAGCTAAAGAATATGGCTGTGGTGAAATACAACTGTCACTGAGAAGCAGTGTCAGACTGAAGAACATTGGGCCCACCAGAGGATTTGATTCTGAGGGCTCACCTTTCTCCCCTGCTCAAGAGCCCCATAGCAGCTGCAAGGTTTGCGTTATGAACTCTCCTGAAGGAGAAGCTAGGGCCCACTGGAGGATTCTCCAGTTCTCTGGTGGGCCCATCCAACCCTGCCGAGAAGCAGCCCTGGCTAAAAAAAAGTCTGTGTGAAGGATCTCGGACACTCTATGGCTGCTTTTTTACTGTTTACTGGTTCCAGCAATCTATAGGATTGCAATCTATAAGATCCCTTCACTGGCTCCCAATTGCCCAGCGTATCCAGTTCAAACTACTAACACTGACCTACAAAGCCACCTTTCTCCTCCGTACATCTCTGAACTAATCTCTCCCGATATATTCTCTAATGTAATCTCCGGTCTAACATGCTGGAGAAACTTGCACCTACTGCCACTCAGTATCTTCAGCTCCTTTGTGAGAAACTAATGTATTTGGGCAGCCACTCAGTCTACCAAACTAAATTTCTGAGAAGGAAATTGTGGATGGCTTTACTACTGGTACTGGGGGCACTGCTAATACCATGGCATTGTGCCATAATTCACTGGAAATACTCCAGGCTGGTTGGAACCAAGCCGATTCCCACGGAAAAGTACCAGCAGCAAGCTAAGGAGATGGTGGCCTCTATCATCATGAATAATTTGCTCATTGACTAGGAGACCGACTACTGGTGCTGTCTACCTTGTGAATATTGTGTTGAAGCTTGATTGACCCAGGGTCTGCTATCCTGTGCTTCGGGAAGACGTGTTCCGTCCCAGGGTCCCACTGGGTCCTGGCTTTCACAATGTTAACTCAGTGAATGCGTCAGTGAGATGTACCATCCCTGGCCACATTCACTTGTCCACGTGTTTGTGGTTAGGTGGTCCTTCCCACTAAATGCGCTGGTGAGGGTAAGGGTAATGTTCTGGGACCCGTGCTTGTATAAGGCGAGGACAACTCCGGGAGAAATAGTGGCGGCTGGGGACCCGAATACCAAAGACCAGCCGCCATGAGTTTGTGGAAAGCTTCCGCCTCCGCGAGCCTAAAAGGCAGAATTTCTAGTGCAAGCAGTACAGAAATGTGGCAGTTTAATATTACGGCCTGTGGGTGGGTGGGTTTCTGGCTGAATATTTGCATTCCAAGGACAGGGGTAGGGACAACTGAACACTGTGCTGGGACAAGGACGTGGACGGTGATGGTGGCAAGTCTGCAACGACAGGTGCAGGGCGGGAGGCATCTTTGCATGCGCCATGGACAGGGGATTGGTGTGCACGCACAACAGCGGAAGAGGCAGTGGTGTCACCCGCAGACATCATTTCTGGACCTTGGCGTTTGGCCCAGCTAGTCGGGTGCTTTGCTGTCATGTCCTGAGCATGTTGGTGGTGGTCAGGCTGCTAGTTTTGGCACTCTTGCTGATGATGGCCTGGAATATGTTGAAAATGGCCTTTTTGGGGTTATCTAAACAGTCTTCAAAAAATAACCAGACTCGGGAAGACCTAACAGTTGTACTGGCAACTTCTGTCGTGTTGGTGTTCGGGGAACAGTTGCCCGCCTTGTGTCTGTGGCCATCACACTGCTTGTTCCTGCCTGTTGTGGTGCTACGCCTCCCTCCCACTGTGTGCTGCTGTCCTCGCTCTGCATGTCCCCTTGCCAGGTTGGGTCAGTGACTTCATCGTCCACCGCTTCGTCTTTCCACTTCCGAACCCTTGTGTGACGATACAGTTTTAAATCTTAATAAGCCAGACGATTAGATTAGTTAAGCCAAGAGAAATATGCTATTGTTTTCATGTTGACTTATCTTCGTTTGGAAACAATGATGTTGATTTAAAGAGCCCACTGTATAACAACTATGTAAATTGGTTAGCTCAAACAATGAGATCTGAGTGCTGCCCTTTCCTCCAACCTGTGACTGATGACCTTACACAGATGTAAATATAAACAGGCATGTCTGTAGTGCTGGAAGCAGAATCAAGGAGCATCAGAAAGACTTTACAAGGAGAATGAGAGGCATCCTTCAGGACAGTAGATGGATTGCATGGTGGTTCCATCCAAAAAGAGACACAGATTTGGATTCTACATGATTCTGGTCTGAGGTTATTAGCCCTGACTGGAAAGATTTGGATCTGCTCCATTAACCATCAGAGAGCCCATGGATACATTTGGGGAGACCAGGATGGGACGATGGTGTTAGGCGTTTGCAGGATTTGAAATGGGTCACGACTCTTCTGTGGTCTCCCAATCTGGTCAAGTTGGGGCTGATGCTGCTCAGCATCATCATCAGTCCCAATGCCTAGCTGGTCCACGAAATATACAGGTTGTCTCTTGGGTCTTTGCTTCTAGCAACATGAAGGATAGGTTGCGGAGGGAAACAGGGCTGCTAAAGTCTAAGTCCAGGATTCGCTGTACTGAGCATGCCCGTGACATGGCGGACCGTGATTGGTGGTTTGGGAGTCAGCTGATCCGGTGACCTGGCACCGCCTGATTGGTCGCGGGTGACGTCACCAATGGTGCGACGGTGGGCAGGGCTTAATCTTTAAAAAGCCCGCCCACAAACATGGCGGCGCGCTCTGATCTTTGAGCTGTGATGGTGTTGTGTGGACGCTTGGTCACTTGGGCTCCACGTGTGCTTTAGTTTCTGGCAGGCAGGTTTAGTGGAAACAGGCAGGCTAGATGAAATAGGCAGGTAGCATCATCTGACAGTCTGGCTCTGACAGAGGGGTCGCTTTACACCCCGAGCAGTCTGCAGACACGCTATTCCCGGTACCACCTGCAAGCCACGTGGAGAGATACTCCTCTGTTAAGGGGACGGTTGCAAACAACTTTATTATAATGGAACGCAACCTAACCCGGGGTCCGCGATGCAGCCTGGTGGACTGTGGCCGAGCACCTTCCGGGTGAGAAGGAAACAACCAACTTAAATAGCAATCCCCTCCGTGTTACAGCACACCGGAACAGGAATAGGGATTCGCACTATCTCCGTTAACTGCACGAGAGATGTGCGATAAATAATATATCTGTAGTCCTGTTGCAGCACAGGGACTACACTGTTGGCGCTAGAATGCGTGTGTGGCTCACGCCGGCGAATACGTGCCCCCAGCCGGCGTGCTACCGGACTGAGGAGTATCTCTCCACGTGGCTTACAGGTGGTACCGGGAATACGGCATCTGCAGACTGCTCAGGGTGTAAGGCGACCCCTCTGTCAGAGCCAGACTGTCAGATGAAGCTACCTGCCTATTTCATCTAGCCTGCCTGCCAGAAACTAAAGCACACGTGGAGCCCAAGAGACCAAGCGTCCACACAACACCATCACAGCTCAAAGATCAGAGCGCCCGCCATGTTTGTGGGCGGGCTTTTTAAAGATTAAGCCCTGCCCACCGTCGCACCATTGGTGACGTCACCCGCGACCAATCAGGCGGTGCCAGGTCACCGGATCAGCTGACTCCCAAACCACCAATCACGGTCCGCCATGTCACGGGCATGCTCAGTACAGCGAATCCTGGACTTAGACTTTAGCAGCCCTGTTTCCCTCTGCAACCTATCCTTCATGTTACTAGAAGCAAAGACCCAAGAGACCACCTGTATATCTCGTGGACCAGCTAGGCGTTGGGACTGATGACGATGCTGAGCAGCATCAGCACCAGCTGGACCGGAATGACAGACCACAGAAGGTTCTGGACCCATTTCGAATACAGCAAACGCCCGACGCCTAACATTATCCTCCCCTCTAACATCCCTCTCCACTTGACGCTCATTTTCCTCAAAGAGCAGGGGAGCATGAATGTGGTCCACCGATTCCCAGGGATGATCCTCAGATCCATGGCCCCTCCAGTGTACTGGTTAACCTTTTTTTCCATGAACCATCTTAGACCCCATAATAGCCTGCACCTCGAGATTATCACCCCTGGTGTCCTTAGCAGGTTGGGATTCAGCGAGTCTTGTCAGGCGAACGGGTTTAAGGAGCAACACATGGAAAGTGTCGTGACTCCTCAGGTGTCGTGGTAACTGTAACCGGTACATTACAGGGTTTACTTGGGCTGAAATTTTGAAAGGACCAAAAAAGCGGGGGGCAAACTTAGCAGATTCCCTGCGTACTTTAGTGTTGCGAACCGTGAGCTACACTCTGTCGCCCGGATAGAATACGGGAGCAGGACGACGAAGAGTGTCAGCCGACTCTCTCATTCGATTCTGGGAGGCCAATATAGCCTCCTGACTATGGTCCCAAACCTCCCGCGCCTCCAGAGCCAAATCTCTGACCCCTGGTTCCATAGGGGGAACTGGCATAGGAACCGGAATGCGCGGATGTTGGCCATTATTCAGAAGAAGCGGAGTCAGATCTGTGGAGTCCGCCACGGGTAACGGGTGGAAAAGACTAGCTGGACTTTGACGGGATGATTTACCTCTCGCACAGAAGGCACACGCAAGAACATATTCCTTAACGTCCTGGCGCCACCGGGGCCACCAATAGGACCGTTGAAGGAACTTTATGGTACGTTTGACCCCAAAATGAGCACCGATCTTAGGGGCATGTGCCCAGGAGAGCACCTCATTTTGTAGATTAGGGGGAACGAACGTGAATAGCTTCACCGACACACTGCAACAGAATGGAAAAGGATGCCAATATTTTCCATGTTCAGTTCAAATTTCTGAATTTTTATCGCTGAACGATGGAACAGATCTGGATTTATTCTGTAGTGCTAACAAGCAAATGGAGCAGAAAAATGGTGTATGCTGGATTGCTTTTTAAGCAAATAACCAGGATTAAGATAAAAAAAAATTTGCCTTAGCCCCTGATATCTGGGGCTATGTCTACAAATATCTGTAATTATTACAGCAGCAGCAGACAGGACGTTCAATGGATCCTCTTGCACTATTTACACTGCAGTCTACCACATACACAAACTGCCTGCCTAGCTCCTGCCTAGCACTGATTATATGCAGCTGGATTAGTCCTCAGAAGGACTGTTAGTTCAGATGGATATATATATATATGTTGTGGAATACCTATACTAACAGGACGTTCAATGGACCCTCTTGCACTATATGCACTGCAGTCTGCCACATACTCTGCCTGCCTGCCTAACTCCTGCTATCTCCACTGAATATATGCTGCTGGATTAGTCCTCAGAAGGACTGTTACTTCAGATGGATATAGATATATGTTGTGGAATACCTATACTAACTATAAACAAGCAAATCTCTCCCTGGCGCAGCAGCAGCTCTCCCTACTCTGCCTGTTTCCGGGGTAGGCTGTGACGAGCATAGTGGTGCCAGGTCTTATATACACCTGATGACGCTGTGCGGCCAGCCAATCACTGTAATGCCACAACCAACATGGCTACGGCATTACAGTACGTGGCAGGCAATCCCTGCATGTTCATTGGCTCTCTAAAGAGCTCCAAATATGCATGGAGGGGACCCGTGTTCCCACCCGAGCAACCCAGAAATACTAGCTTGGCGAGCACCGTGATCACAGAATGAATGATGCTCAGGCGAGTACCGAGCAGTGGCGATCACTACTACACAAGCTTTCCCCCTCTTGAGTCTGTGGAGCTTTGGATCAGATCTCTGATGCCCCAGAATAGAATGTGTGAACAGCTCTGCAGACTCGCCCATCTGTGGTTCCCCACAGTCAATTGGGCGGTTGGAGAGTTGTGACACGGGGAAAAACAAGGGTAATTGGAGTGCCACCTCTGAGGACTGTACTGTGTGTGATGTTAATGTGGAGGAATAGGAGCACAGGCCACTTGATGCAGCGCTTGTCATCTGCTGGAGCACATGTTCTTTCTGGCCCTCATCTACAAAGCGTACCGCTGTCTCGGCATAAAAGACTTGGCCCTATCTTGGATCTCTTCATACCTAACTGACTGGGCATTCAGTGTCTCCCACTCACACCCTACCTCCACCTCCTCATCTCGCTCCCTATGTGTCGGTGTCCCCCAAGGTTCAGTTCTAGGACTCCTGCTCTTCTCCATCTACAACTTCAGTCTGAGACAGCTCATAGAGTCTCACGGCTTTTAGTGTCACCTCTATGCTGATGACACAGAGATCTACCTTTCTAGACCTGATATCACCTCCTTACTAACCAGAATCTCACAATGTGTGTCCGCTGTTTCATCTTTCTTCTCTGCTAAATTTGTAAAACTTAACATGGATAAAACCAAATTCATCATCTTTCCACCATCTCATTCACCCCCCTCCAACTGACCTATCCATCAAAGTCAATGGCTGCCCACTCTCCCCAGTCTCGCAAGCTTGACTCTGACCTGTCCTTCAAACATCAGATCCAAGCCCTTTCCACTTGCTACTGACCCTAACTCCAAAATATCTCCGGAATCCGCACATTCCTCAACCATGAATCTACAAAAACACCAGTGCACACCCTCATCATCTCCCGTCTTGGCTACTTCAAGCTCCTGCTCTGTGGCCTCTCTTCTACCACTCTCGCACCCTTCCAATCTATCCTAAACTGTGCTGGCCGACTAATCCACCTCTCACCCCGCTATTTCGCGGCTTCTATCCTCCGTCAATCCCTGTGCTGGCTCCCTGTTGGCCAGAGACTCCAGTTGAAAAGCCTGACTTTGGCATACCAAGCGATCAAAAACCTGTCTCCTCCATACATGTGTGACCTAGTCTCCCTGTAGTAGTTACCTGCGCACAACCTCCGATCCTCACAAGATCTCCTTTTCTACTTCCCTCTTATCTCTTCTTGCCACAAACGCAATTTCTCCCATGCCTCTCCCCTACTGTGTAACTCTGTACCCCAACACATCAGACTCTCACCTACAGTGGAAGCCTTCAAAAGGAAGCTGAAGACTCACTTCTTCCGACAAGCCTACAACCTGCGGTAAGCCTCGCACCACCATACCGCTGCATGACCAGCTGTACCCTCACCTACTGTATCCTCACTAATCCCTCAGAGACCATGATTAAGACTAACGTCGAAACGCGTAGGTCGTAACTCTTATTGTGCACTAATGCCAACATATGGTGGAGTATTATGTTTTAAAGGCTAAATAAAAGCTAAGTTTTATTAACTTTCTAGCAGTTCCCGCTGTATCGTTTTGTATTTTTTCTTATCCTCATCTGCGGTATCCTCACCCATCCCTTGTAGATTGTTTGTGCGCCCTCGCGGGCAGGGTCCTCTCTCTTCTTGTATCTGCCGGTGACCCCATTTCACATGTAAATCACCGCAGAATAAATGTCGCTGTAATAATAATAATTATACTATTTGTACTCTGGGTCACTTGATGGCACTTTCCTGGTGTCTGCCCCTAATTTGATCTGTTTTTGCAGCTTTTGGGCCCGTTGGAAGGTGTTGTGTATGCGTTTGGTTTTGCCTCCCATTGAATCCAATGGCGTTTGTAATGTTCAGCAAATGTTCTTCAAATAAATCGGCGAATATTGCAAATTCGACGATTGTAATCCAAACCGAATATTGAAATATTTGCCCATCTCTAGGGGCGAGCATGCTCGCTCATCACTACACGACTTCTCTCAGAATCTTCTTTATTCTTTAATATTCATGGATCAGTACACAGAGTAAATGAGGACTAGAGCCGGAGGAGAGCTGAGCCTGAGATCTATGGCTTTACAGCAGGGACTGCTGGGAAATTTACTACATTCATTTTACAATGCACAAAACAGTTCAATGACATATTTAGCTCTGCTACATAGATAGTTATATGGCAAGAGTACGAAGACAGGATTTCACCCATCATAGATCAGAGAAGATAGAAAAGCTCAAATTCCAGTCCTATTGTGATCCATTATCGCCAGAAGCGCATCTCCATAGACAATGTCTCGGCCGCCTGACCCCAGCGCCGCAGGAGCAGCATTTAGTGCATGAGTGGAGCAGTTAGACAGAGGGGAACATTTTCTGAGGAGATTGTCTCATTCTTCCACTGTACAAAGGTGAAGGAGACGCGGCAGAGGACGTCAGAACTTTCCCGTGAAGCCTCCGCACATAATAAGCTGCTCTGCAGATGGAGGGGAAACCGCGTCTGCAATAATGAAGCATTTTCTGCTGCTTGTACAGAACTCTCACAATCATTTGTCTGTGACCTCCTCATAGCGGCAACCTCTCCAGCTCTGAAGATGACTAATGAGAGGTCCATATCCTGCTGCTCTCCGTTCCATGCGGCGGCCCCATCTGCCGGGGAGCCAGAAGACCCTCCTGCCCAGGCTCCTCTCCGCGCTCTCTGGAAGCTTCTTTCTATGTTACCATAGCTTCATGCCGCAGATTTTCATCCAGTTTTGTTTTTTTTTCACAGAAATCTTTTTGTGAACAATCTTTTTTGACCGACTCATTGCATCAGTTTCTGAAATATTTATTTCTTTTTTTTTTCTATTTTTGAGGCGTTATTGGAAAAAATATATGTCATACGGAATAGCTATGATTCTTGGATGGGCAAAACAAAACAATTGGTCACAATTCCCCCAAAATCATTGCTACATTAAAGAAAATGAAAAAACAAAAGTGTAATTCAAGTAAAAAATAGAAGAAAGGTGGCACTCACCATTGGCTCGGAGAAACGACAATCTTTATGTGGAGCGGCGGTGAGCAGGGGAGTGCAGGAGTAGAGATGAGCGAATGTTTCAATAATCGATTCGGATTACGATCGCCGAATTTGCAATATTTGCCAATTTATTCGTCGAATGTTCGTCAAACGTTACAGAACGCCATAGGATTCAATGGGGGGGGCAAAAAAAATGCATACACAACACATTCAAATGGGCCCAAAAGCTGCCAAAACACATCAAATTAGTGGCGACACCTGGAAAGTGCCATCAATTCACCCAGAGTACAAGTACTATCATTATTATTACTATTACAGCGACATTTATTCTATGGCGCTTTACATGTGAAAAGGCGACACCGATTGGTCCAGGAGGAGAGAGGACCCTGCCCGCGAGGGCGGCGCACAAACTATCTACAAGGGATGGGTGAGGATACAGTAGGTGAGGGTAGAGCTGGTCGTGCAGCGGTATGGTGGAGCGAGGACCCTGCCCGCGAGGGCGGCGCACAAACTATCTACAAGGGATGAGTGAGGATACAGTAGGTGAGGGTAGAGCTGGTCGTGCAGCGGTATGGTGGAGCGAGGACCCTGCCTGCGAGGGCGGCGCACAAACCATCTACAAGGGATGAGTGAGGATACAGTAGGTGAGGGTAGAGCTGGTCGTGCAGCTGTATGGTGGAGTGAGGGTTTCTGCAGGTTGTAGGCTTGTCACAAGAAGTGGGTCTTCAGCTTTCTTTTCAAGGTTTGCACGGTAGGCGAGAGTTTGATGTGTTGTGGTACAGCATTATCATAGTAGGTGAAATGCACGGGACAAATCTGCTGAGAGCCTAAGGCTCCGTGCCCACTATGCGGAATTTCCGCAGCGAAAACACTTAAAAAACGCTTGGTAATATGTGCCCCATGTTCCCCAATGATAATCCGCTGTGCTGTGCACATGCTGCGGAAATTTCCGCTGCGGATTATCATTGGGGAAAAATACGCAGCATGTCCATTAATTTTGCGGACACGCAGCGTAATCGCCGCCATTGAATTGCATTGGACCGCGTGACATCCGCATCACTGCATCTGCACAAACGGATATCAAACGGTTCAATGTGCGGATGGTACCCAGGTGTGGAGGAGAGGAGACTCATCCGGACCCGGGGACCATAGAAACTGTAAAAAAAAGAATTTAAAATAAAAAATAAAGATTATACTCACCTTCCGATGGCCCCCGGTGTTTTCTCCCCTCCGTCTGCTCTGCTGTATGGGTCGCGTTGTTGTGAAGGACCTGCCATGACGTCATTGAGTCATGTGACCTGTTACATGACCCAATGACGTCACCGCAGGTCCTTCACACCACTGCGAGCCGCCCAAGACACCAGATGCAGCAGAGAAAACACCGGGAGGACATCGGAAGGTAAGTATAATCTTTTTTTTTATTTTTTACCATTCTTATTCTTTTTTTTAACTATTACTTGGTCACACTATATATGCCGGCTGCATGGATTTATATAGTGTGAACAAGTTGTCAAGCACTTTTCCAAGTGATGCTAAAATCGCTTGGAAAAGCGTTGATAACCCGCATGCGGAAATGCATGCAAAAACGCTTGACAAACGCTTCTACCTGGCGGGAAAAACACATGTAAAAGACGCATGCGCTTCTCCTGCCAGGGAGAAGTGGAAAAAATATGCAGCATTTCTGCATCGTGGGCACATAGCTTTAATCACATTAAGCTTCCAGGAGCTCACAACTGAGCAGATTAACCCCTGCACTGATTAATATGAAGGCAAAAAGCTTCTTCTAATGACTGCAGGAGTGGGAGGAATCAGACACTGCGGTCTTCTGGCTCCTCTCTGTCACAGTAAACCCATGACACCTTGCAAGCTTCAACACAATGTTCACAAGGTAGACAGCAGCGGTGGTCGGTCTCCTAGACAACAAGCTTACTCCTTTATGATGAAAGAGGACAAAATCTGCAAGTAGTTTGTATGTTCTCCCCGTGTTTGTGGGGGGGTTTCCTCCAGGTTCTCCGGTTACCTCCTCAGTAAAAAAGCAGCAATACAGGAGTGTTCACAGTTCAAAAAATTAGGGCCTGACACCACCATTTCCGTGGCCAACAGATTGGAGATGGTGGATTTCCACCTCTTAGCTTTGTCATGTGTGGGAGGAAACAATCTTTTACGTGACCACAACTGCAGGACCGAGGGCTGGATGCGGTGCTGAGAGAGGGCGGAGTACAGTGAAACGGACAAACTGCTGGACCATGAATGAGGTGCCGGGGGACATGTTACGGTGGATTGAGAAACGTGTGGTGTGCTCGGTGAAACAAACACAGCAGGCATGTCCACTTCCGTTATAGCTGACGGGCTCTCATTCTGCCTGACTGGAGCGGGTAGAGAAGCAGAGGTTCTACAGTGGGAGACCTGCGTGCCAATACTTGGCATGGTAACAAAGGAGGAGGAAGAAGCAGCGGATACGGTTGTTGAGGTCTGCTGATCTGCATTTTATTGCAGTGCCAGCGTAACGCATGTTGATTGCGCCCCTGGTATATACAGCATGGATAAAGGCATTACAGTTGCCCGCGCCCGCAGCTAGATCCTCTCCCAGGTTGGGCAACCCCCCCCCCCATAGTGATCCAGGTCCTGGGTGTCTGCTGACGTACCAGTATGCTGCTCTGCAGACGAGAGGGATCGCTTACCCGGCGGTTCCGGATTGGGGCCTCCTGCTTCCACTCCGCTGACGTCAAATGACGTGATAACACAGTTCAGTACAGTCTATGGCACACAGTACCCGGTTATACTGGGCTACAACAATCCTGTTCTTGACGCCAAAAATGACGCGCGCCCCTAGGACCATGGGGTACTCGCCACTGGGTCGGTCGGTTCCTTGGGATAGTCACGGGGGCGTGACCTGGTCCAGGGCCCTAGGCGATCAATAAAAAGGACAGTTTATTTAGGGGAAAAGTTTTGTGATGCCACCAGTGGTATGCGGCTATAGGTGGCCGCCGCTGCTGAAAGAGACCGCTGGGGCCGTTGGTGACGCAGCTGGGATGGATTTGCTCCCCACTGGTAGAGCGGGGCCCCAGGGCTACCAAAACAGTTTATGTAGGGGATTGTGGATGTTGGGGTGCAGGACTAAGGGTGCAGATAATGACCAGACGACACAAGAATGGTGGTTTCCTCTACCTTTACTTGATGTTTGATGGTGCAGACCGGGGCACTGGTAACAGAAGGTAATGGAGATCCGGGCGGCCTAGAAGCAATTTGGGATCCACCTCGCCAGGTGGGGTTGTAGGCCTTCCTTCTGCACTGTCCTCTTTGGCCCTGCTGGCTAAAGCTATGCTGCAGCCCTCTTTCCTGAGTGATCATTAAATCCTAGCCCGTATGGCAGGTGGCTCGAGCCTTTTACAGGTGTCGCTCCTTCGTGTCAGCTCCGGGATCTAGGATGCTGCTGAGCCGCTGGGTGTTTGGTGGGGCCAGTAGACCTGCAGTCTCCTGCCCTCCAGCTTTAGCTGCCGGGATTTCTGTACCCGAGCAACCACGGACTCCGGTGTCCGGTTTCTGGCGCTTTTCTCTGGGGCGAGCTTGGTCACAGTTCCCCTCCACAGGTTCTCCCTTGTCTCTCTCTCCTCCGCTCCCAACTGACTTTTCTCCGTCTCCAACTGACTTTTCTAACTCCTGCTCGCGGGCCCCAATTTAAAGAGGATGCTCCCCTGAAACCGGGTTAGAGCTCCCCCTTCTGGTCTGGAGCCAGGAAAAGTGTTTGATGCTGGTGTTACCTGATAAGGGGACCCCTCCTTGCTTCTAGGCATGGCATCACCCCCTGTGAGGGAGGCAATGCTAATGTGGCAACCGGACTCCTGGGGTGCCACAAATATCTGCCCCGAACAATTTTAATCTGAGATGCAGTCTGCTTTATATACCCATTGTCATGATTCCTGCATTCTGTGTGGGATTGCTGTGCTGTCCTATTGAACTGGTTCTTGCTGTGTTTTGATGGACTGCTTGGCTGTCCAATCCTGTGAGTGGCATGTCGGGCTCTCGATGCTTTGATTGACAGCTCTGCTGTCCAATCTTTGACTGGGATTTGCAGGGCAGTCTCCAGGTGTTCAGTGTTCTGGAGATTGCCCAAGCTATTTAACTGAGCTGACTGCCCCTGTTCCCTGCCAGATATAGTTTGTGCTTCCTGGTGAGTGTTTGCCTCATTCTGTTGTTCTGTGTTCTGATCTTCTGCTGCCTGACCCTTTGGACCGTGTCCTGACTACCTCCTTGTCTAGCCCTTTGGCTTTGTTCTGCTCTTTCTTGGTATTGACCCTGGACTGTGACCTGACTTACCCATCTGTCTTTTCCCTCAATATCTATGGGCTCTCTTGGTATTGAACTCGGAATGTCTGACTATCCGCCCCACGGTCGGTCTAGGGGTTAGTGACTAAGTGACTAGTGTCACATTACATCTGGCCATACTTTTTTTTTTTTTTCCTGTCACCAATGGATCCAGTTTGTGCACTGTGTGATCAGATGATGAGTCTGACCCAGATGGTTCAGGATTTGGACAGGAATCTCCAGAGGCTACAATCCTCACAGTCCCAGCTGCAGGTTCAGTTTAGTATTCTGGGTGTGTCCCAAAGCTCTCCGCCAGCGACAGTAGTTATGTCTTCTGGACCCACTGACGTACAGTTGACCTCCCCCAGTTGTGGCACTTCCTGACAAATTATTGGGGTGGGGGCATCAATTTAGGGTGTTCAAGGAGAGCTGTAAATTATTTTTTACTCTGCGACCCCTGTCTTCTGGGGATGAGTCCCAGCGGGTGGGTATAATCATGTCCCTATTGCATGGGGGTCCTCAGACTTGGGCATTTTCTTTGTCCCCCACTAGCCCCAGAAAGGTCTTCTGTCGACACCTTTTTTGACACTTTAGGGATGATTTATGACGAACCTGATAGGGTCCAGGTTGCAGAGGCTAAGATCACAAACCTGACGCAGGGGAGCCGCTACGCTGAGGATTATAGTTCGGAGTTCCGGCAATTGTCCTCTAAGGTTTTTTGGAACGATGCTGCTCTCAGGTGGCAGTTTCGCCGTGGCCTTACGGATACTCTTAAGGACGCTCTGGTCTTGCATCCTTCACCCCTGTCTTTGGGGGAGGCTATGATCATTCATATGGACCGCAGGATTCGGGAGAGAACTGATGAGCAAAAAGGGGTTTCGGTCATTCCTGCTGAGCCTTTTTCCTTACCTGAGACGGAATCAATGGAGGTTGGAGCAGCCAGCTCTCGGACCGTGGAGAGGAAACATCGGCGAGATCTCGAACTCTGCTTCTACTGTGGTCGCGCAGGACATTATCTCAAGGACTGCCCGACTCGCCCTCAAGCAAATAAGTCGTTGGGAAACGCCTAAGCCTGGGTGATTGTCGAGAAGGTCACCCAGGCTTCCAGGTACCTTTTTACTCCTCCGATAAAGTACTGTTGAACGTGGAACTGTTTTCAGAACCTATGGTTATCTGCACTTGCTTTCTCTGACTGTGAGTCTGCTGCAAACTTTATTGTTTCTGGACTGGTTCTTAAATTAGGATTAGGGACAGTACAGTTAGATTGAAAAGACCCATTCAGATTGTCGCCATTGACAAGACACCGTTACTCCAGAACTTTGTACAGCTGGTAATGGTGGAATTCACACTAAGAGTGGGAACACTGCACTATGAGTCCATCTCTGTTATGTGTTGGATAATTTACCTGCTGAGTTGGGGTTTCCTTGGCTGCATGTTCATAATCCTGTTATCGATTGGTGGCAAAAGGATATTGTTAAATGGAGCACCAACTGCCATGAAAGATGTATTTGTAGCAAAGGCGAGAGAGCTTGTATAGTGTTGAGCATTCCGATACTGAAATATCGGGTATCGACCGATATTCGCTGTATCGGAGTTCCGATACTGAGTTCCGATACTTTTACAATATCGAATACCGGAATCGGAAGTTCCCATAATGCCTGCGCTCTGCAGTGTCTCTGAAGGATGACAAGCTGGATGGCAGCACTCAGCTGCGATCCAGCCTGTCATCAGAACGCCATCCCAGCGTGGGAGAATTCTCCTGCTCAAGCGCTGACATTACATTATCTCCCTTACATTACAATTAAATGGAATAGCAGGAATTAATATTTTTTAAGACGTTAATGCCACAGCCATGGTGGTTGTGGCATTACAGTGGTTGCCCAAATCGATGGGAACAGTGCTCACAGTGAAACATGAAAAGCCGGCAATTCATCAGCGGCATATACCGGTACCCGACAATTTAGAACAGAAAGAATAGAGCTTCACACATAGATTAGATAGATAGAAACATGTCAGTCACATATATAAGAAGTACAGTGACAGTGTTGCTTACTGTACATGTCATTTAGTGTTAAAGGATTTATTTAAAAAAATAATAGTGTTTTCATGCACCGTCTCTTTAAAAAAGCCGGCCGGCAATTCAGCATTGGTACCTGACAATTTAGAACAGAAAGATAGAGCATCACACATAGATTAGATAGAAACATGTCTGTCACAAATATAATAAGTACAGTGACAGTGTTGGTTACTGTACTTGTCATTTAGTGTTAAAATAAAGGATTTATTTAAAAAAAAATTGGCGTGGGGTTCCCCGTAATTTTAGGCTCTAGCGGAGGTTAAGCAGACGGCTGGGGCAGATGTTTGAAGCCTGGGAAGGGGGTAATACCCACGGAGCTTCCCAGGCTACTAATATCAGCCCCCAGCTGAATACCTAGCCTTTACTAGCTATTAAAATGTGGGACCCCCAAAAAAATGACATGGGGTCCCCCATATTTTAATAGCTAGCAAAGGCTAGGCAGACAGCTGGGGGCTGATATTAATAGCCCAGAAAGGGTGCCATGAATATTGGCCCCCTCGCAGGCTAGAAACACCAGCCGTCAGCCGCCCCAGAAAAGGCGCATCCATAGGATTTGCCAATTCTGGCACTTAGCCTCGCTCTTCCCACTGCCCTGTAGCGGTGACAGTGGGGTAATAGGGCTGGGGTTGATGTCAGCTTATAATGCCAGCTGACATTAAGCCCAGGTTAGTAATGGAGAGGCGTCTATAAGACACCCCCATTACTAACCTAATAGTCAAAGTTAAAAAAAACACAAACACCCAGAATAAAGTCCTTTAATTGAAATAAAGACACAATTCTTAATTGTTCTAAATTAAACCGTACGCCCATTCCAGCTGAAGCCAACGATCTCCTGCAATAAAAGTAAAATAATAAAGCAACATCATCCTTACCTTTCCATGGTTCCCAGGACGGCTCCAGCTCTGCTACATTCACATGACAGGCTGGATCGCAGCAGAACGCTGCCATCCAGCCTGTCATCCTGCAGACACTGAGAAGCGCAGGCATGCTTGCGCTCCTCAGTGTCAGGCCGTGACGGCATCCAGATGAGCCGACAATGAACTCAGCTCACCTCATGCACGTCACTGACAGCGCGGGAGAATTCTACTGCGCATGCGGTGAGCGTGAGAGACTCGGCTCATTGGGATGCCGTCACAGCCTGACACTGAGGAGCGCAAGCATGCCTGCGCTTCTCAGTGTCCGCGGGATGACAGGCTGGATGGCAGCTTTCTGCTGCGGTCCAGCCTGTCATCTCGATGTAGCAGAGCTGGAGCAGTCCTGGGAACCATCGAAAGGTAAGGATAATGTTGCTTTATTATTTTACTTTTATTGCAGGAGATCGTTGGCTTCAGCTGGAATGGGTGTGATGGTAGGTACGGTTTAATTTAGAACAATTAAGAATTGTGTCTTTATTTCAATTAAAGGACTTTTTTCTGGGTGTTGTGTTTTTTTTAAATACTTTACTAGAAATTCATGGTGGTCATGTCTAGTATTGGCGTGACCCCATGAATTTCGGGCTTAGGGCCAGCTGATAATGCCAAGCTGACCTTAACCCCTTTATTACCCAGTGAGCCACCGCACCAGGGCCCTGGATGAGTTGGGTACAGCGCCAGAAGATGGCGCTTCTATGAACGCGCCATTTTCTGGGGTGGCTGCGGACTGCAATTTGCAGCGGGGGGGGGGGGGGGGGCAGAAAGCTTGGGTCTCCCTGCGCTGCAGATTCCAGCCCCTAGCTGCCTAGTTGTACCTGGCTGGACACAAAAATAGGGCGAAGCCCCACGTATTTTTTTAAAAAAATTATTTCATGAAATTCATGAAATAATTAAGAAAAAAGGGCTTCCCTATATTGTTGTGTCCAACCAGGTACAAATAGGCAGCTGGTGGTTGGGGGCAGCCCGTTCCTGCCTGCTGTACCTGGCTGGACACAAATATAGTGCGAAGCCCCACGTCAATTTTTTTTTTATTATTTCATGAATTTCCTGAAATAATTAAATGAAAATTGACATGGGGCTTCGCCCTATTTTTGTGTCCAGCCAGGTACAGCAGGCAGGAACGGGCTGCGCCCAACCACCAGCTGCCTATTTGTACCTGGCCGGAAACAACAATATAGGGAAGCCCTTTTTTCTTAATTATTTCATGAATTTCATGAAATAATTTTTAAAAAAAAATACGTGGGGCTTCGCCCTATTTTTGTGTCCAGCCAGGTACAACTAGGCAGCTGGGGGCTGGAATCTGCAGCGCAGGGAGACCCAAGCTTTCTGCCCCCCCCCCCCCCCGCTGCAAATTGCAGTCCGCAGCCACCCCGGAAAATGGCGCGTTCATAGAAGCGCCATCTTCTGGCGCTGTACCCAACTCATCCAGGGCCCTGGTGCGGTGGCTCACTGGGTAATAAAGGGGTTAGGGCCAGCTTGGTATTATCAGCTGGCCCTAAGCCTGAAATTCATGGGGTCACGCCAATATTAGACATGACCGCCATGAATTTCTAGTAAAGTATTTAAAAAAAAACACAACACCCAGAAAAAAGTCCTTTAATTGAAATAAACACACAATTCTTTATTGTTCTAAATTAAACCATACTTACCGTCACGCCCGTTAAAGCTGAAGCCAACGATCTCCTGCAATAAAAGTAAAATAATAAAGCAACATCATCCTTACCTTTCCATGGTTCCCAGGACAGCTCCAGCTCTGCTACATCGAGATGACAGGCTGGATCGCAGCAGAAAGCTGCCATCCAGCCTGTCATGCCGCAGACACTGAGAAGCGCAGGCATGCTTGCGCTCCTCAGTGTCAGGCTGTGACGGCATCCAGATGAGCCGAGTCTCTCACGCTCACAGCATGTGACGCGCCCCCTGGGCCTGTGCTGTGCAGGGGGATACCAGGAGCCGGATCGCTGGGGGTTGTAGTCCTCCGTGGCGGTGACCCGGTCCGTGCCCAGGGCGGTCAAACCAGTGGCAGTCTTAGGTAATAACAATGTCCGACTACGCCACTCGTGGATTGCGGTCAGTGGGGACCGCCGCTGCGCTGCAGACCGCTGAGGCTGATGTAGTTTGCGCAGCCGAGTATGGGATAACTCCCCACGGGAGAAGTATTGCCTCAGGGCAGCTAATGTGGATGATGGGAGTGATGGTGTGAGCGTCCCAGTAGTAATGGTGCTGGTGCGGCGATGAAACACAGAGACGTGTGGTGCAGTTCAGGGTCTTTACTGATGGTATAAAGCAGACCCTCCCGGGAGTACTGGTTAGCAGTAGGGGCCTGGTCAGTCTGTGAGCAAGCAGGATCTCCCCTGGCCAGGTGGAGTTGTAGGCCTCCCCGACTATCTGCACTCTTTCCTGACTACCTTGCTCTATGCGGGTAGAAGTAGCCCACGTCCCTGAGTATACCGTGTGGTGCTCACCCGTATGGCCGGTGACTTGGGGCCTTCCGTTAGCCTCCGCTTCACGATGGCGGTGCTGGTCCCTTGCTTGTGACCGTGCCTTCGGGTTTCTAAGGCCAGAGGACATGGAATCCCCTGCCGGTTGGATTCTGCTGCTGGACCTGGATGTCCCCACAGCCTCGGACTCCGTGTCCGGGTTAGTGTCTTCAACCAGGGCGAACTCTGCTCAGCTCCAGCCCCTGGTATTCAGCTACTGTTCCTACAGAGCTCCTGGTTCTTACTTTCCCTCTCCAGGCTCTGACTGCTCTGCTTGTTCTGCAGGCTCTGTCTCTGTCTGGGACTTCACTCACTAATCCCGCCCCAGACCCAGTTTATAAGGGCAGATTCCTCCCCTCCCAGGTCTGGGTGGGCCGTGTTGCATGCTTAGGGCTCCTGACCAGAGAAACCTCCCACTTGCTCTCAGACATAATATTTCTATTACTGTGGCAACCAGACCCCTGGGGTGCCACACATGCGCAGGAGAATTCTCCCACGCTGTCAGTGACGTGCATGAGGTGAGCTGAGTTCATTGTCGGCTCATCTGGATGCCGTCACAGCCTGACACTGAGGAGCGCAAGCATGCCTGCGCTTCTCAGTGTCTGCGGCATGGCAAGCTGGATGGCTGATTTCTGCTGCGATCCAGCCTGTCATGTGAATGTAGCAGAGCTGAAGCTGTCGTGGGAACCATGGAAAGGTAAGGATGAGGTTGCTTTATTATTTTACTTTTATTGCAGGAGATCGTTGGCTTCAGCTGGAATGGGCGTGATGGTAAGTATGGTTTAATTTAGAACAATTAAGAATTGTGTGTTTATTTCAATTAAAGGACTTTATTCTGGGTGTTTGTGTTTTTTTTTTTAACTTTTACTATGGGGTTAGTAATGGGGGTGACTTATAGACGCCTCTCCATTACTAACCTGGGCTTGATGTCAGCTGGCATTATAAGCTGACATCAACCCCAGCCCTATTACCCCACTGCCACCGCTACAGGGCAGTGGGAAGAGCGAGGCTAAGTGCCAGAATTGGCGCATCCTATGGATGCGCCATTTCTGGGACGGCTGGTGTTTCTAGCCTGGGAGGGGGCCAATATTCATGGCACCCTTCCTGGGCTATTAATATCAGCCCCCAGCTGTCTGCCTAGCCCTTGCTAGCTATTAAAAGAGGGGGGACCCCACGTCATTTTTTGGGGGGGTACCCCATTTTAATAGCTAGTAAAGGCTAGGTATTCAGCTGGGGGCTGATATTAGTAGCCTGGGAAGCTCCGTGGGTATTACCCCCTTCCCAGGCTTCAAACATCAGCCCCAGCCGTCTGCTTAACCTCCGCTAGAGACTAAAATTACGGGGAACCCCACGCCAATTTTTTTTTAAATAAATCCTTTATTTTAACACTAAATGACAAGTACAGTAACCAACACTGTCACTGTACTTATTATATTTGTGACAGACATGTTTCTATCTATCTAATCTATGTGTGAAGCTCTATTCTTTCTATTCTAAATTGTCGGGTACCGGTGTATGCCACTGCTGAATTGCCGGCTTTTATTATTTCATGAATTTCCTGAAATAATTAAATGAAAATTGACATGGGGCTTCGCCCTATTTTTGTGTCCAGCCAGGTACAGCAGGCAGGAACGGGCTGCGCCCAACCACCAGCTGCCTATTTGTACCTGGCCGGAAACAACAATATAGGGAAGCCCTTTTTTCTTAATTATTTCATGAATTTCATGAAATAATTTTTAAAAAAAAATACGTGGGGCTTCGCCCTATTTTTGTGTCCAGCCAGGTACAACTAGGCAGCTGGGGGCTGGAATCTGCAGCGCAGGGAGACCCAAGCTTTCTGCCCCCCCCCCCCCCCGCTGCAAATTGCAGTCCGCAGCCACCCCGGAAAATGGCGCGTTCATAGAAGCGCCATCTTCTGGCGCTGTACCCAACTCATCCAGGGCCCTGGTGCGGTGGCTCACTGGGTAATAAAGGGGTTAGGGCCAGCTTGGTATTATCAGCTGGCCCTAAGCCTGAAATTCATGGGGTCACGCCAATATTAGACATGACCGCCATGAATTTCTAGTAAAGTATTTAAAAAAAAACACAACACCCAGAAAAAAGTCCTTTAATTGAAATAAACACACAATTCTTTATTGTTCTAAATTAAACCATACTTACCGTCACGCCCGTTAAAGCTGAAGCCAACGATCTCCTGCAATAAAAGTAAAATAATAAAGCAACATCATCCTTACCTTTCCATGGTTCCCAGGACAGCTCCAGCTCTGCTACATCGAGATGACAGGCTGGATCGCAGCAGAAAGCTGCCATCCAGCCTGTCATGCCGCAGACACTGAGAAGCGCAGGCATGCTTGCGCTCCTCAGTGTCAGGCTGTGACGGCATCCAGATGAGCCGAGTCTCTCACGCTCACAGCATGTGACGCGCCCCCTGGGCCTGTGCTGTGCAGGGGGATACCAGGAGCCGGATCGCTGGGGGTTGTAGTCCTCCGTGGCGGTGACCCGGTCCGTGCCCAGGGCGGTCAAACCAGTGGCAGTCTTAGGTAATAACAATGTCCGACTACGCCACTCGTGGATTGCGGTCAGTGGGGACCGCCGCTGCGCTGCAGACCGCTGAGGCTGATGTAGTTTGCGCAGCCGAGTATGGGATAACTCCCCACGGGAGAAGTATTGCCTCAGGGCAGCTAATGTGGATGATGGGAGTGATGGTGTGAGCGTCCCAGTAGTAATGGTGCTGGTGCGGCGATGAAACACAGAGACGTGTGGTGCAGTTCAGGGTCTTTACTGATGGTATAAAGCAGACCCTCCCGGGAGTACTGGTTAGCAGTAGGGGCCTGGTCAGTCTGTGAGCAAGCAGGATCTCCCCTGGCCAGGTGGAGTTGTAGGCCTCCCCGACTATCTGCACTCTTTCCTGACTACCTTGCTCTATGCGGGTAGAAGTAGCCCACGTCCCTGAGTATACCGTGTGGTGCTCACCCGTATGGCCGGTGACTTGGGGCCTTCCGTTAGCCTCCGCTTCACGATGGCGGTGCTGGTCCCTTGCTTGTGACCGTGCCTTCGGGTTTCTAAGGCCAGAGGACATGGAATCCCCTGCCGGTTGGATTCTGCTGCTGGACCTGGATGTCCCCACAGCCTCGGACTCCGTGTCCGGGTTAGTGTCTTCAACCAGGGCGAACTCTGCTCAGCTCCAGCCCCTGGTATTCAGCTACTGTTCCTACAGAGCTCCTGGTTCTTACTTTCCCTCTCCAGGCTCTGACTGCTCTGCTTGTTCTGCAGGCTCTGTCTCTGTCTGGGACTTCACTCACTAATCCCGCCCCAGACCCAGTTTATAAGGGCAGATTCCTCCCCTCCCAGGTCTGGGTGAGCCGTGTTGCATGCTTAGGGCTCCTGACCAGAGAAACCTCCCACTTGCTCTCAGACATAATATTTCTATTACTGTGGCAACCAGACCCCTGGGGTGCCACACATGCGCAGGAGAATTCTCCCACGCTGTCAGTGACGTGCATGAGGTGAGCTGAGTTCATTGTCGGCTCATCTGGATGCCGTCACAGCCTGACACTGAGGAGCGCAAGCATGCCTGCGCTTCTCAGTGTCTGCGGCATGGCAAGCTGGATGGCTGATTTCTGCTGCGATCCAGCCTGTCATGTGAATGTAGCAGAGCTGAAGCTGTCGTGGGAACCATGGAAAGGTAAGGATGAGGTTGCTTTATTATTTTACTTTTATTGCAGGAGATCGTTGGCTTCAGCTGGAATGGGCGTGATGGTAAGTATGGTTTAATTTAGAACAATTAAGAATTGTGTGTTTATTTCAATTAAAGGACTTTATTCTGGGTGTTTGTGTTTTTTTTTTTAACTTTTACTATGGGGTTAGTAATGGGGGTGACTTATAGACGCCTCTCCATTACTAACCTGGGCTTGATGTCAGCTGGCATTATAAGCTGACATCAACCCCAGCCCTATTACCCCACTGCCACCGCTACAGGGCAGTGGGAAGAGCGAGGCTAAGTGCCAGAATTGGCGCATCCTATGGATGCGCCATTTCTGGGACGGCTGGTGTTTCTAGCCTGGGAGGGGGCCAATATTCATGGCACCCTTCCTGGGCTATTAATATCAGCCCCCAGCTGTCTGCCTAGCCCTTGCTAGCTATTAAAAGAGGGGGGACCCCACGTCATTTTTTGGGGGGGTACCCCATTTTAATAGCTAGTAAAGGCTAGGTATTCAGCTGGGGGCTGATATTAGTAGCCTGGGAAGCTCCGTGGGTATTACCCCCTTCCCAGGCTTCAAACATCAGCCCCAGCCGTCTGCTTAACCTCCGCTAGAGACTAAAATTACGGGGAACCCCACGCCAATTTTTTTTTAAATAAATCCTTTATTTTAACACTAAATGACAAGTACAGTAACCAACACTGTCACTGTACTTATTATATTTGTGACAGACATGTTTCTATCTATCTAATCTATGTGTGAAGCTCTATTCTTTCTATTCTAAATTGTCGGGTACCGGTGTATGCCACTGCTGAATTGCCGGCTTTTCATGTTTCACTATGAGCACTGTTCCCATCGATTTGGGCAACCACCTCCCCCAATACATTCTACATTATTGTTAGTTGTTTTCCTTCATGTAGAATTAATCTACAAGGAAAGAAAGGGTTTATTTTCATTCCGATATTTGTGTCCCATTGACTTGCATTGGTTTCCGGTATCGGAATCGGCGATATCTGATACTTTTTGGGTATCGGCCCGAACCAATCCGATCCGATATTTCCTGATATCAGAAGGTATCGCTCAACACTACTTGTAAGGGAACTACTACATGATGTTCCAAAGATGGAGAGAGGCTGCCATCTGCTGGCCAGACAAAGTCAAGCGCAACCAAGATATGCAAGGGAAGTTGAAGGGAGAGCAGATTTAGACGCTGGACCTAATCAGGTGACTTCCAGGAAGGAGTTCCGGGAGATAAGAGGCCAGCGCGCCAAACCTGAGGAGTCTTTGGCGCCAAGCAGCAGAAAGGAGCAGACGTGTTCCCTGCGTGCTGGGAAGCCCTGCGTGACAGGCCTAAGCCAGAGGCCTGTGAGGTGCCACAGCCGGGCACCGGTAGAAGAGCTCCGGATCACTCACAGATGTGACCCGAGTGCTGTGCCTGCTGAGGAGACTCGGAACCTGCTTGCGGTGCTGAGTGAGTTCGCGGAACCCGACGTCGCCCGCCGACAGACGAGGTCTTGACCCCCCCCACCCAAGGCTCGAGAGATTGCCTCCAACGGCTAAGCAGAGAGGACTTGAGAGACGGCTGCCCCAGGAAAGTCACGCCAGCGAAAGCAGAGGAGCTGCATACGTGAACAGGGCCGTCACTTCTACTGTTCACTCACGGTACCGGGGTCAATTGGGTTTAGGTACTCAGGTTGGGAGGGGAACGGTTGGGGCTAAAGAAGCTCAACGTGATGTAATTGAATTTATCCGGAAAAAGACTCACGGCCTAGCGGGAATAACCGGTGACCCCCGCTAGAGCCATATGCACAGTTAAGGAACTCACGTGGTGTCTCCCATGATCGAGGGCACCACATTACCTTGAGAGACTTCGCATTTTGCTAATACTTCAAATTACTGTTTATTACCCTTGTTGCAATCCCTTGTTCAGCGTACCTGTTATATATACATATAAACTGTTTATATTCAACTCTTACTGTTCTCGCCTTGTGTCTCTGTGCGTTGCATTCCGGCACCTGCATTACATTTGGCGTAGTCGGCAGGATGCAACATTCAGACTCAGAGATGGCGGAGCAGCCTGTGACTGGGTCCGGCCGGAGCCATATACCTTTGGGGGCTATGCTCAGCAATCTACCCAAGTTTACGGGGGATGGTATGTCACTGTGGGACTGGGTAGAAAGACTGAGAAGTATGCTACGTATGTATCCCCTCAATCCCCTAGCCCAGGCGGAACTGGCCCTCCTAACCCTTGATGGAGAGGCCCGGCAGACTGTGATGTGCCGCCCACCTGGGGACCGTGACACCGTGGACAAAGTGATAAAAATTCTAGAGGACATGCACGGTGACACTACAGATTTGGGACACTTGCGCTTACGGTTGTTTCAGCGGGTCCAAGGGGAAAATGAGACAGCAAATCAGTATGTTAATGCATTACAGAAAGTGACGGCCCATATCACCAAGAAAGCTCGAGATGGGAACCGAGGACTGGGACCATTGGATGAGGTGTTGCGTGACCAACTGATTGCTGGCTTGAAAGACCCTTCCCTGAGGCAGATCTTGAAGGAGCTGCTGCGATTGAGCCCTGATCTGGGCTTCCTGGAGGTAGGGGCTGAAGCTAGAGTCCTGGAGAGAGAAGTTCCTGTTCTCAAAGCCACAATTAGAAGTCATGAGGCAATTGCCCCTGAATTCACCAACAAAGAGCCTGATTGGGTACGGGAAATACATCAGGAAATTCGAGACATTCGGGGTGAGTTGAATGCTATTAAAAAGACCCCTACTGCACCCTTGCCGACCGTACTGCCCAACGCGGACTGAGACCAGAGCGAGAAAGATGTTCCTACCCGGCTCCAGCACGGCATGTACCCGACCTATCGGTAAAACGAGGACCAGAGTGCTGGACCTGCGGAGGTAGGGGGCATATCTCCAAAGACTGTCCCAACCGATAAAGGAGGAGGAGGGGACAGCCGTTAAACTAAAATGCCCCACGGTTGTGGAGCATACCGTGGGGTCTCGAGCTTCAGAGAGTGGAAGAGGGAGCTCTGAAGACATTGTCTCCGAGAGGCCCATTATCTGGCCTGAATTCAATGGGCAGCGGATCCGCTGTTTAATGGACACCGGGTCTCAAGTGACCACTACGCCTGAGGCGTATTTCCAAAGTCACTTTCCTGAAGTCGCTCGTCCCTGCCGGGAACCCACTGTCAAACTGGTGGCGGCTAATCAACTACCTATCCCAGTAGCGGGAGTAGTATGGATGTCCGTTCGAGCATGTGGAAAGGACCTCGGTCGGAAAGGGATCGTACTGACCACAGGGCCCGGAGGTGATAGGCCCATTGTAACCCTGGGCATGAATGTGCTGAAAGAGGTCGGACAGTTCCTGGCTGAGGGCTATAACAAAAACAACTGGACCCATGCCACTCGAGACCCAGCTAACAAGAGAGTATTCCAGCATCGCGTGCAGGTCAGTCAGATTCAAAAATTGCCCGCTACCTCTCAGTACCTTGGTAAGGTATCGATACCACCCGAAGCCACAATGACACTGCCAGTGGGACAGACTGTACTCACTCTACCGGTGCTGGCACATGTGTCCTTAGAGGGCGTGGACATTCAAACTGAACCAATGGAGGGAGAGGAAGCGCCCTCTGGACTCCTGGTTGCTCGGACCCTGGCCACCGTGCAGCACGGTCGAGTACCCGTGCGTTGCATCAATTTAAGTGGCACAAGTTTACAGTTGTTGCCCCGACAAGAGGTGGCGCGAATGTGTATAATGCCAGAAGCCCTTACTAGAGCTGACGATATAGGGCTGGCACCTGTGGAAGGAAAGCCATGGACCCTGGAGGTGTACCTCAATAGCCAAGAGAATGGAAGAGAACCGTTGGCTGGGCGCCACCTCTTGGAGGAAATGGAGGCTTATCTGACTGAGTTTTCTGCTGGACAAGTAAGGCAGATTGAACAACTTCTACAGCGATATCAGGGAGTGTTTGCACAGCATGAAGATGATTTCGGGTGCACTCGGGACATTCAGCACGAAATACCCACCGGAAATACTGCTCCCATCAGAGAGAGATATCGGCAGATCTCGCCTCAAATGTACCAGGAGGTGAAAGAGCTGTTGGCCCACATGGTGCGGAACGGTGTGATCCGTGAAAGTCAGAGTCCTTGGGCGGCTCCGATCGTGCTGGTCCGAAAGAAGGACGGTACCCTGAGATTCTGCGTAGACTATCGAAAGCTGAATGCCTGTACAGTACGGGACTCCTATCCACTCCCCCAAATTGAAGAGTCTCTATCTGCACTAGGGAGCGCCAAATTCTTCTCTTCCCTCGACCTGGCCAGTGGCTATTGGCAGGTCCCAGTAGCTGAGAAGGATCGTCCGATGACAGCTTTTGTTCTCCCTATGGGCCTGTTTGAGTTCAATCGGATGCCGTTCGGGCTAACAAATGCGCCAGGAACCTTCCAACGGCTGATGGAGAGATGCTTGGGGGACCTCAACTTTGAAGCCACTTTAATATATCTGGACGATATCATTATCTATTCCGCTACGTTTGAAGATCATCTCCGCCGATTGGAACAAGTGTTAGAACGGCTTCAAAGGCACGGCCTGAAAATTAAGCCTCGTAAGTGTCGTCTCTTCAAACGAGAAATTGAATATCTGGGGCACACTGTGTCCAGTGCAGGAGTGCACCCCACTGCGGAGAAAGTAGCTGCCGTGCAGAAGTGGCCCACGCCCGCCAATCTAAGGGAAATGAGGGCGTTCCTGGGGCTCGCTGGATACTACCGCAGATTCATTAAAGACTTCGCTAAGGTTGCGATCCCGCTCAATGAATTGCTGAGAGGAACGGCCGGGGGAGCCAAGCGGCAGCCCATTCAGTGGGGCCCACGGCAAGAAGAGGCATTCCGAGCATTGAAAATGGCGCTAACGGATGCCCCAATCCTGGTCTACGCTGACTTTTCGCAGCCTTTTATGTTGTACACTGATGGAAGCTTACATGGACTGGGAGCAGTGCTGGCTCAAGTACAAGGAGGAAAAGAGCGAGTGATCGCGTATGCCAGCAGGTCACTCCGAGACACGGAAAAGAATCCAACTACAGTTCGTTTAAGCTGGAGCTACTGGCACTGGTGTGGGCCATGACCGAGAAATTTGCTGAGTACTTGTCAGGGTCAGAAGTGCAAGTGCGGACAGATAACAACCATTTGGCCCACTTGGAGAACGCCAAACTGGGCGCGTTAGAACAGTGTGGGTCGCAAGGATGTCCAAATACCAATATAAAATCGCCTATCGGTCCAAGGCCCTGAACACTCATGCAGATGCCCTGTCCCGGGTCACTCAGGCGGGGCCGAAGAGGGAGAGAGATGAGGAGCTCGAAGGCGACGAGATCCCGGATTTCAGCCAGTTCGCCGCTGCTGTGGTCGACGCCCAGGAGACCAGACAGGAGCCGAGGCACACTCAAATTCTGGGCCATTCAAGAGACGAATGGATACATCTGCAGCAGTCTGACCCAGAGTTAGCAAAGCTGAGAGAATGGGTCGCCCTTAGCCAAAGACCCGACCAGGAAGCCAGAGCCGCTTCACTTCCAACTACCAGGTGGTAGTTCCAGGAGCGCTCGTAACGCAGCTAGCCCAGGAAGCTCATAGAAGAGGTGCTCAATTCGGTGTAGAAAAGACCTTTCGGTGGTTGCAACGGCTGGTGTATTGGCCTCAACTGCAGCAAGAAGTCGAGGGGGTCTGCCGAAAATGTCGTCAGTGTGAATTGAACAAGCCCCTGGAACAAAGAGCTCCCATTCAGACCATCCAAACTTCTGCCCCCTTGGAAGTCTTGATGATTGACTACCTGATGATAGGAACTTCATACAATGGTTATGGACACTGTTTAGTCATGACTGATCACTTCACCAAGTTCGCAGTAGTGACGCCTACTAAAGATCAGACGGCAGAAGCAGCAGCCAAGGCCATCTGTCAGGATTTCATCCGGATTTATGGGTGCCCGAAGTGAATACATTCTGACCAGGTGGCCTGCTTCCAAGGATGAGTGATGGATGAGCTATACCGCATCTATGGGATCGACCGTTCCCGGACAACGCCCTACCACCCGCAAGGGAACGGTGCATGCGAGCGCTTTAACCGAACCCTGTTGCAAATGTTGAGAACACTGGAAGCGGACAAAAAGATGAAGTGGCCCGAATTCGTGTCCGAGCTGGTGTGGGTGTATAATAATCGAGTTCATGCAACCACCGGTTACACCCCCTACATGTTGCTGTTTGGAAGAAGTGGCCGAGAAATCACCGAACTGGAGCTAGACTCAGAAGACCCCGGTCCGGGCAGTAGCCCAAGTACCTAGATTCGAGAACACCAGTGTCGACTCCATACCGTGAGAAGACTGGTTGCTCAGAAGTTTCAGGAAGTAGAGCATGCAGTTCGGCCCCCGACCACAGGTGGATCGCTTCATCCAGGAGACCGAGTGCCGGTGAGGGCTAAACGATTTGGGAGTAAGCTGGACCGTCGTTGGGAGGCAATACCATATCGGGTGGTGAAGAAGGTTCACCCAGACAACCCCGTCTACGAGGTTAGGCCCGAAGGGGATGACGCCGCGACATCCAGGGTGTTGCACCGTAATATGTTGCGACCTTGCTCCTCTGAAGCAGAAGTCTGTAACAGGGCTGGGCCCTCAGACGTGTTGGCTGAAGTGCCACATCCAGGAACCTTGGGGGATGAAGAAGGGTGGGCCACAATGCAGTTGGACCCGTCAGAACCGTTGGTGCCACTCCCGAGTGGAAGTCAGAATGAGTCAGGAAATGATTTGCAATCCCCAGTAGTTGATTCCTCGGATCTCCCGGAGTCTCCTCCGCAAGAAGAGCCCCGCAGAACTGAGCGGGCTAATGCCGGAATTCCTCCTAACCGGTATGCTCAGGAAGAGTTTATCTGGTCTCGAATCCAACAGAAAACGCAGGAGTGTGCCCAACTCCTGTCTGAGCTTGCACTGCCTGGAAGGAGACATCAATTCTGCGAGGAGTCCACTCGCCCGAGGACTGGCGAGCAAAAAGGAGGGAGGAATGTAGAACGAGCAAAAAAGCTTGTAAAAGAACTTCAACATGACGTTTCAAGGATGGAGCGAGACTGCCATCTACTGGCCAGAGAGAGTCAAGCAGAACCAAAATATACAAAGGAAGTTGCAGGGAGAGCAGATTCAGAGGCTGGACCCGATCAGGTGACTTCCAGGAAGGAGTTCAGAGAGATAAGAGGCCAGCGCGCCAAACCTGAGGGGTCTTTGGCGCCAAGCAGCAGAGAGGAGCAGATGTGCTCCCTGCGTCCTGAGAAACCCCGTGTGACAGGCCAAATCCAGAGGCCTGATAGGTGCTCCAGCCGGGCACCGGTAAAAGAGCTCCGGATCCCTCACAGTTGTGACTCGAGTGCTGTGCCTGCTGACGGGACTAGGAACCTGATCGCGGTGCTGAGTGAGTTCGCGGAACCCGACGTCGGCCGCCGACAGACGAGGCCTGGACCCCCCTATCCAAGGCTCGAGAGACTGCCCCCAACAGCCAAGCAGAGAGGAGCTGCATACGCGAGCAGGGCCGTTACTTCCACTGCTCACCCACGGTACCGGGGACAATTGGGTTTAAGTACTCAGGATGGGAGGGTGACGGTTGGGGCTAAAGTAGCACAACGTGATTTAATTGAATTCATCCGGAAAGAGACTCACGGCCTAGCGGGAATAACCGGTGACCCCCCGCTAGGGCCAAATTCACAGTTAAAGAACTTGTGTAGTGCTTCTCATGCTTGAGGGCATCACCTTACTTTAAGACACTGCGCCTTATTTTGAGAAATTTCGTATTTTTCTGATGTTTCAAACCACTGTTCATTACCCTTGTTCCTAATCCCTCGTTTCAGTATACCTGTTGTATAAAACTGTTTACAAACATCTCTGACTGTTCTCGCCTTGTGTCTCTGTGCGTTGCATTCCGGTACCTGCATTACATAAGCTACTGTGGTCAGGACTCCTCCTCCTCCTCCTGTATCTATAGAGTGTAAGCTCCTGTGGTCAGGACTCCTCCTCCTCCTGTATCTATAGAGTGTAAGCTCCTATGGTCAGGACTCCTCCTCCTCCTGTATCTATAGAGTGTAAGCTCCTGTGGTCAGGACTCCTCCTCCTCCTGTATCTATAGAGTGTAAGCTCCTGTGGTCAGGACTCCTCCTCCTCCTGTATCTATAGAGTGTAAGCTCCTGTGGTCAGGACTCCTCCTCCTCCTGTATCTATAGAGTGTAAGCTCCTGTGGTCAGGACTCCTCCTCCTCCTGTATCTATAGAGTGTAAGCTCCTGTGGTCAGGACTACTCCTCCTCCTCCTGTATCTATAGAGTGTAAGCTCCTGTGGTCAGGACTCCTCCTCCTCCTCCTGTATCTATAGAGTGTAAGCTCCTGTGGTCAGGACTCCTCCTCCTCCTCCTGTATCTATAGAGTGTAAGCTCCTGTGGTCAGGACTCCTCCTCCTCCTGTATCTATAGAGTGTAAGCTCCTGTGGTCAGGACTCCTCCTCCTCCTGTATCTATAGAATGTAAGCTCCTGTGGTCAGGACTCCTCCTCCTCCTGTATCTATAGAGTGTAAGCTCCTGTGGTCAGGACTCCTCCTCCTCCTGTATCTATAGAGTGTAAGCTCCTGTGGTCAGGACTCCTCCTCTTCCTGTATCTATAGAGTGTAAGCTCCTGTGGTCAGGACTCCTCCTCCTCCTGTATCTATAGAGTGTAAGATCCTGTGGTCAGGACTCCTCCTCCTCCTGTATCTATAGAGTGTAAGCTCCTGTGGTCAGGATTCCTCCTCCTCCTGTATCTATAGAGTGTAAGCTCCTGTGGTCAGCACTCCTCCCCCTCCTGTATCTATAGAGTGTAAGCTCCTGTGGTCAGGACTCCTCCTCCTCCTGTATCTATAGAGTGTAAGCTCCTGTGGTCAGGACTCCTCCTCCTGTATCTATAGAGTGTAAGCTCCTGTGGTCAGGACTCCTCCTCTTCCTCCTGTATCTATAGAGTGTAAGCTCTTGTGGTCAGGACTCCTCCTCCTCCTGTATCTATAGAGTGTAAGCTCCTGTGGTCAGGACTCCTCCTCCTGTATCTATAGAGTGTAAGCTCCTGTGGTCAGGACTCCTCCTCCTCCTGTATCTATAGAGTGTAAGCTCCTGTGGTCAGGACTCCTCCTCCTGTATCTATAGAGTGTAAGCTCCTGTGGTCAGGACTCCTCCTCCTGTATCTATAGAGTGTAAGCTCCTGTGGTCAGGACTCCTCCTCCTGTATCTATAGAGTGTAAGCTCCTGTGGTCAGGACTCCTCCTCCTCCTCCATAATCTTTGAAAATTCTTGGAGAACAGGAGAAGTCCCAGAAGACTGGAGAAGAGCAAATGTTGTTCCTATCTTCAAAAAGGGGAAGAAGGTGGACCCAGGGAACTATAGGCCGGTGAGTCTGACTTCTATACCAGGAAAGATCTTTGAACAAATTATTAAACAACATGTAGGTAAGTACATGGATAAGAATGAAGTGATTAACCAGAGTCAGCATGGGTTTGTAACTAACAAGTCATGTCAGACAAACTTAATTTCCTTCTATGACAGAATCACTGACTGGGTGGATCAGGGAAATGCTGTAGATATAGTATATCTTGACTTCAGCAAAGCATTTGACAAAGTATCTCACACCATCCTTATTGAAAAAATGACCAAGTATGCAACGGACCAGGCAACTGTTAGGTGGATTCATAACTGGCTTAGTGATCGGACTCAAAGGGTGGTTGTAAATGGCTTCACATCCAGCTGGATGAATGTCTCAAGTGGGGTACCACAGGGCTCCGTCCTGGGACCTGTATTGTTCAACATCTTTATCAATGATTTAGATGAAGGAATTGAGGGTAAACTGATTAAATTTGCTGATGACACAAAGCTAGGAGGGATAGCTAATACTAGAGAAGAGAGAGAGAGGATTCAAAAAGACCTAAATAAACTGGAGCAGTGGGCAGCAACCAACAGAATGGTTTTTAACAGGGAAAAATGCAAAGTACTACATCTGGGCAATAAAAATGAAAAAAGCATATACAGAATGGGAGGAATAGAGCTAAGCAACAGTACATGTGAAAAAGACTTAGGTATACTAATAGATCATAGACTGAACATGAGTCAACAGTGTGATGCAGCAGCAAAAAAGGCAAATACAATTCTGGGATGTATTAACAGAAGCATACAGTCTAGATCACGTGAAGTCATTATCGGTCTTTACTCCTCTTTGGTCAGACCTCATCTGGAATACTGTGTACAGTTTTGGGCACCACATTTTAAAAAAGACATAGACAAACTGGAGCAAGTTCAGAGAAGAGCGACCAGAATGGTGACCGGTCTGCAAACTATGTCCTATGAGGAACGGTTACAGGATTTGGGAATGTTTAGCTTGCAAAAAAGAAGACTGAGAGGAGACTTAATAGCTGTCTACAAATATGTCAAGGGCTGTCACATTGTAGAAGGATCATCTTTATTCTCATTTGCACAAGGAAAGACTAGAAGCAATGGGATCAAACTGAATGGGAGGAGACACAGATTAGATATTAGAAAAAACTTTTTGACAGTTAGGGTGATTAAGGAGTGGAACAGGCTGCCACGAGAGGTGGTGAGTTCCCCTTCAATGGACGTCTTCAAACAGAGGCTGGACAGACATCTGTCTGAGATGATTTAGTGAATCCTGCTTTGAGCAGGGGGTTGGACCAGATGACCCAGGAGGTCCCTTCCAACTCTACATTCTATGATTCTATGATTCCTGTATCTATAGAGTGTAAGCTCCTGTGGTCAGGACTCCTCCTCCTGTATCTATAGAGTGTAAGCTCCTGTGGTCAGGACTCCTCCTCCTCCTCCTGTATCTATAGAGTGTAAGCTCCTGTGGTCAGGACTCCTCCTCCTCCTCCTGTATCTGACGCGCCCCTGGGCCTGTGTCGCGCTGCGTTGCGCACGCGGGAGCTTACCCGGAGCCGGATCTGTTTAGGGTTGTAGTCTCGTGGCCTCGTGGCGGTGACCCGGTCCGTGCCCAGGGAGTCAAACTGGACGGCAGTCTGTTAGCGGTAGAAAATGGTTGATGACTACGCCACCCGTTGAATGCAGCCAGGGGGCTGCTGCTGCAGGGCAGACCGCTGAGGCCGGTGGAAGGATGGTGCAGCGTGATAGTATAACCCCCAACGGGAGGGGTATGGCCTCAGGGCAGCCGACGTGGATGATGGGGGTAGCAGGAACCACTCAGAGACGGTATGGTAGCGTTCAGGGTCTTTACTGGTAACAACGATAGACCCTCCCGGAGTACTTGCTAGCGAACGGGGCCTGGTCAGTCCTTGAGCAGATGGGATCTCCCCTGGCCAGGCGTAGTTGTAGGCCTCCCAAGCTGACTGTACTCTTCTGGCTACCTTGCTAGAAGCTGATGTAAGTAGCCCACGTCCCTGAGTGTACCGTGTGGTGCTCACCCGTATGGCCGGTGACTCGGGGCCTTCTAATGGCTTCCGCTCCACGATGGTGGTGCTGGTCCCACGCGTGCGACCGGGCCTTCGGGCTTCTGGGCCAGGGGACCTGAAATCCCCTGCCTGACGGATTCTGCTGCTGGGTAGAAGTTAGTCCCCACAGCCTCGGACTCCGGGTCCGGTAAAGAATCTTCTTAGTCAGGGCGAGCTCTTTAGCTGCCAGCCCCTGACTCCTTGTGACTCTGCTGCTTCCTATGCTGCTCTTGTCTCTACTCTTCCTGGACTCACTAACCCTGCCTCAGCCCCGGGTTTATACAGGGGAAGTTCTTCCCCTCCCAAGGCTGGGCAGGAGGTGTGGCATGCACAGGATCCCTGACCAAAGGACCTCCCACCTGCTCTCAGACGTAATATCTCTATCACTGTGACAACCAGACCCCTGGGGTGTCACACTCCCCCCTAGTGAAATTTAGTACTCCGGGACTAAACACTTTTTAGAAAAATATAACAAGGTATATCAAAGAACAATAAAATACAATAAGGAAACACAATAAGATGGTCACGGATGTCCGCAACCGGGTGCAGTCTTTGAAGAAAAGCAAAGGTGTCCATTTCACCAACACAGGGAGACGTAACCAGGTAGGGGTCTGTCCTACCCCGAGTCCTTAACAGTCTCTAGTCCATCCTGGGTTACGCTCCAACTATATACAAAGGATTCCCGGTAAATCCACCGAAGACTCCTAAAAACAACTAGAAACACAAAATTACACACAAGCAACAATAAACAGGTAAACATTGTAAAACAACTTAAATATTTAGATCCTCCAACGTGCGGGTAACTGGCCTCTAGTGGCCCTAGTGGACCTACGGAGCTGACTGTCTGGCCCTGAACTACAGGGTGTAGGAGCTGTCAAGGGTAAACTGGGCAGCTGTCTACCGGCTCTTTGTCTCACTAGGGGTACGGCAGGCTCACTATAAGCAGAGGGTGGATTCTCCTGTTCCGCTTGGGTGGAGTCTTCTGCCTCCTGGACCGGCTGCTCTTCCAGCTCTACCCGTTGCTCCGTAGGTTCTTGGGATGATGGTTGGAGGAAGGTGAGTACGGGTACCACAACTGCACCATTGACTTGAGTCCAAGACCGAGGGAAGTCCCCGAGCACGGTACTAACCATATCTTCCCTTTCTTCCACGGGTCGATGGTCTTCCTGTTCCTCCTCAGGGTTCCTCAGTTGTTCGGGGCACTTCTTCAGGTGGTCCCGGGATACAATGGCTGTGGTTTCCCCTCCGTCTTTACTGATGGTACAGACCTTCGGGTTCTCGTGGCTTGAGGGCAGTACGGTGTACGGGTCCTTCTCCCACTGGTCGTCCAACTTGTGGAGCCGTCTCTTCCTCTTCAAGACCTGCTCTCCGGGTACCAGGGGAACAGCGGGAGCATACTGGTTGTAAATCTTCTCTTGTCTTTCCCTAGCCTGACAGAGACTTCGCTCCACGCTCTCCTGTACTTTCCGGTACTGCTGCTGCCTCTCTGTGTCCCAGTCTGTTTCTGGTGAAGTGTCCTCGGGCGTCAGGACTCCCATTTCCAGGTCAACAGGTAACTTACCAGGTCTTGCCCTCATTAGGTAAGCCGGGGTACAGTTGGTGGAACCTACCGGGATGTGGTTGTATAGGTCCACCAGATCGGGCAACTTCTCAGGCCACAGACTGCGTTCTTCCAGGGGCAACGTTTTTAGAAGATCCATTACCACCTGGTTCATTTTCTCACAAAGTCCATTAGTTTGCGGATGGTAGGGTGTCGTCCTTATCTTCCGGCAGCCATACAGATTGCAGAATTCCTGGAAGACCTCCGCTTCAAAGGCAGGTCCCTGGTCCGTCAGCACTTGGTCCGGGTACCCGTGTGGACGGCAAAAGTGCTGCTGGAAGGCTCTAGCTGCTGTTCGAGCCGTTAAGTCCTTGACGGGGACGACAACCAGAAACCGGGAGTAATGATCCACGATGGTTAACGCGTAGACGTAGCCACTTCTGCTGGGGGTCAGTTTTACATGATCCAAGGCTACCAGTTCCAACGGTTGCCGGGTGACGATGGACTGCAGGGGAGTCTTCTGGCTGGCCCGGTCCTTCCTTCTCAGATTGCACGGGCCACAGTCTCTGCACCACTTCTCGATGGTTCCCCTCATGCCTACCCAGTGGAACCGCTCGCGCAGCAGGAACTCCAGCTTTTTCCACCCGAAGTGTCCAGCTCCGTCGTGGTATGCCTCCATCACCATGGCTGCGTCTCTTCGTGGCACCACTACTTGCCAGAGTAGTTCATGCGTCCTGGAGTTAACCATTCTGCGGCACAACTTCCCCTTGTAAAGGAACAGTCGACTCTTCTCTGCCCATAGTTGTTTGGCTTCCTCTGGAGCGTCTGATTCCAGGCTAGCCTCCGGGCGAGTCAGCATCTCCTTCACCAGTCGGACGGCAGGGTCGCTGTCTTGCGTTTCCGCCCAGTTGTAGTGAGGTAAGGGGTTCAACGTAGCAGCCTGCTTACTCCTTACCCGGTGGGAATACTGGATAGTCCCATGACGGTGGAACGCAGGGAGTTCAACTTCTTCCAGTCCCTCCGGATCTTCTCCTCCGTCCGGCAGGTTGGGCATCCTGGACAGGGCGTCCGCGTTGGTATTGGAGCGCCCTGCCCGGTATTTAATTGTGAACTCGTAGTTGGACAGACGGGCCATCCACCTCTGCTCCAGGGCACCGAGTCTTGCCGTGTCCAGGTGTGTCAGCGGGTTGTTATCCGTGTATACGGTGAACCGGGAAGAAGCGAGGTAATGCTTAAAGCGCTCGGTGACTGCCCATACCACGGCCAGGAACTCTAGCTTAAATGAGCTATAATTCTCGGGATTCCTTTCGGTGGGTCGCAGTTTTCGGCTGGCATAGGCGATTACTCGCTCTTTCCCCTGCTGAATCTGGGACAGTACGGCTCCTAGCCCGACGTTACTGGCGTCGGTGTAGAGGATGAAGGGCTGGCTATAGTCCGGATACGCCAAGATTTCATCCCCCGTGAGGGCCATCTTCAGCTGGCGGAAGGACTCTTCCTCTAGCTCTTCCCATTTGAAGGGCGGCTTCTGGTTCTTGGCCTTCCGGGACTGGCCTATCAGGAGGTCCTGCATAGGCGCCGCCTTTTTGGTGAAACCGGGAATAAACCTTCGGTAGTAGCCTACCAACCCTAGGAACTGCCGCACTTCTTTTACGCTGGAAGGGCTTGGCCATCCTTTGATTGCGGTGATCTTATCGGGGTCGGGAGCCACTCCGTCAGCGCTCACCACGTGTCCCAGGTATTGCACCTTTGGTTTCAGGAGGTGACACTTGGAGGGTTTCACCTTTAGGCCGTAACTCGCCAGAGCTTCGAACACCTCCGCCAGGTGTTTCAGGTGGTCCTCATACGTTTTGGAGTATACGATGACATCGTCCAGGTACAACAGGACCGTCTCGAAGTTTCTGTGGCCCAGACAGCACTCCATTAATCGTTGGAAGGTTCCTGGGGCGTTGCAGAGTCCGAACGGCATGCAGGTGAACTCGCTAAGTCCCATCGGGGTGGTGAATGCGGTCTTCTCCCGGTCCGCCTCTGCTACAGGAACCTGCCAGTACCCGCTAGTGAGATCCAAGGTAGAGAAGAAGTTAGCAGATCTTAAAGCAGCCAATGACTCCTCTATCCTTGGTAAGGGGTACGCATCCTTGTGTGTGATACGGTTGATTTTCCGGTAATCTACACACATCCTCATGGTGTTGTCTTTCTTTTTGACTAAAACTAGTGGGGCTGCCCAGGGGCTACAGCTATCCCGGATTACCCCAGCCTCCTTCATGTCTCTAAGCATCCCCTTGGCGTGTTGGTAATGTGCAGGGGGTACGGGTCGATACCTCTCTTTTATGGGAGGATGATCTCCCGTGGGGATGCGGTGTTCTACCCCCTTGACTCGCCCGAAGTCTAACGGGTGTTTACTAAACACTCTCTCATACTCTTGAACCACCCGATAGACTCCTTGTTTCTGGTGTGAGGGAGTGGAGTCAGTACCCAGATGTAGTTGCTGACACCAGTCCTCCATGTCTTTCTTAGAGCCGTTACCTTCCTCCGGGTGAGATGGAGGCAAGGGTTCCACAGATTGTATAGAATTTTGATTAGTGGTATATAATTTGGCTAGCGTGGCATACCGGGGCAGGTACACTTCCCTCTCCCCGATATTTATTATGCGAACGGGTACCCTCCCATGGCGTACATTGACCACCCCCCGTGCTGTCAAAATGGTGGGCCTACTGTCTGAGTAAACTGGTTCTACCATTGCCTGGTAATCTCTACCTCTCAGACCAATAGCTGCCCGGCACCAAATCATCATTTCACTTTTTGGGGGCATGGCAATAGGAAAAGGGTCACACATTCTTACGCTACCAATCTCACCGCCGGAGAGTTCCACTTGTTGCCGTTGCATCAGTGCCCGGATCTCTTTCTGGAGCACCCGCTGCTCGCCGGAGCTGGCATTCTTGGCAACCTGCTGTAAAAGGAAAATCACCTCTGCAAGACAATTTTCAATTACATTAGTTCCTAGAGTTATTTTTGGGTGACTCTCATGTTTGTCAATATCTACAATGATCAGTCCCTGTGCGGCCAGTTCGACTCTACCAATTTTGATGGTCACCTCTTTAAATCCGATCTGTGGCACGGGCTGACCATTGCTGGCGATGATACTCAAGTCGTCGTCAGGGTAGCGGGTAATATCCGAGTCATTCCAGTACTGCTTGAAGAGCACGTACGGGATGGTGGTGACCTGTGACCCGGTGTCCAGTAGGGCACTCATGGGAATGCCATCCAGTACCACAGGCAAGACTGGACGTCCTCCCACATATCTGTCGCGCCAGTTCGATGGGCCTGGTGATCTTTTTCCTGGGGGTTGGCCCTCTACCCCAGGTTGTGCCCGTTTAAAGAACAGTACCTTTCCATATGTCCGGGTTGATTGCAGCGGCGGCAGATGGGTCGTCCGTCCTCGCTGTATCGGTCACTGGGTCTTCCTCTGGCCGGTGGGGTCCTCCTTGGTCGACGCCACGGGATGTCCTCCGGTCCGGATGCCAGCTGGATCTTCCCTGGAGTGGAAACCTGTAAAGACTGCACAGTTCGGGTTAGCGCAGCAACGCTTTTAGCTAGCTCTTGGACCTGATGGTGTAGGTCTGGAGCCGGGTCATTGTCCAAAGCCTGCGCATCAGCTCCCACAGGCCCTGCTGACAAGGGCGCCGCCTCCTGGTAGTAAGTGGTAGTGGGGCGTCTGTGGGTCACAACGCCACCTGGTGCCGGTTCTCGGAGCACCCGGATGGCTCTGTCCTTGAACTGTGCAAATTCTAGATGAGGGTCCTGTAAGGCCATTGCCCGCAACTGGGTGCGGTGGGCATTGCAATATAAACCCTCTATAAATTGTTCGGTCAACAGCCTGTCCTCGTTTCCCACTCCATTAGGGTCGGTCTGCTTAATGGCCCTCAGGGCCTCTTGTAGGTTGAGTGCATAGTCCCTTATACTCTCATGCGCTCGCTGCTTGCACCCGTAGAATCTAAGTTTAATCTCGGCTGAGGTGCGGGTATCAAAGGTGTCCTTCAGCCGGGTTAGTATCCCTGCGACAGTCTTCCTCCCAGGTGGCCAGGATTTTACTTCCCTTTTGGCTGCCCCAGTTAGTTGGGCCACCAGGATGCTCACTTTTTGCTCTTCTGTGAGGGGGTACACCTGGAAGAGGCTATCCAGCTTTTCTCTAAAGTCATGCAGGGTATGTGACTCCCCTGAGTACTGGGGTAGCCAAGCTGCTCCCGGGATATAGGGCATGGTGAAGGGCATAACTGCAACAGCGGTAGCGCTGGCGGGGGTTGAGGCAGTGGAGCTCTCCTCCGTATCCGACATCTTCCTCCCCCCTAGTGGACCGTGGCCTACCTTGCGATGATCCTGTTCCGTAGGCCGCGGCTCCGCAGTGGATCGTCAGGGTTGAGGACCTTCCGTCGCGCTCCTGTGACGTCGGCGTCTGCTGGGCTCCTTCCAGGACCTTACGCAACGTCCGGACGTGAGGCGGGGCTTCAGTTCTCGCGCGCTTTCGGAGTCCACGCCCCTCTTCTTCCCGCGCGGCGTCCTCAAGATGGCGTCCAATGGCGGGAAAACTCCACGGATGGCGGGAAGAAGGCTGAAGATGGCGCCGGATGGCGGGAAACTTCACCGATGGCGGGAAGAAGGCTGAAGATGGCGCCGGATGGCGGGAATCTTCACCGATGGCGGGAATCTTCACCACTGGTAAGTTTGAACAGTCTTTGCTTTTCAGGCACGCAGTACCCGGTGGTTGCGGGCACGTGATCCTGCCGACTACGCCAAAGTTGACGCGCCCCTGGGCCTGTGTCGCGCTGCGTTGCGCACGCGGGAGCTTACCCGGAGCCGGATCTGTTTAGGGTTGTAGTCTCGTGGCCTCGTGGCGGTGACCCGGTCCGTGCCCAGGGAGTCAAACTGGACGGCAGTCTGTTAGCGGTAGAAAATGGTTGATGACTACGCCACCCGCTGAATGCAGCCAGGGGGCTGCTGCTGCAGGGCAGACCGCTGAGGCCGGTGGAAGGATGGTGCAGCGTGATAGTATAACCCCCAACGGGAGGGGTATGGCCTCAGGGCAGCCGACGTGGATGATGGGGGTAGCAGGAACCACTCAGAGACGGTATGGTAGCGTTCAGGGTCTTTACTGGTAACAACGATAGACCCTCCCGGAGTACTTGCTAGCGAACGGGGCCTGGTCAGTCCTTGAGCAGATGGGATCTCCCCTGGCCAGGCGTAGTTGTAGGCCTCCCAAGCTGACTGTACTCTTCTGGCTACCTTGCTAGAAGCTGATGTAAGTAGCCCACGTCCCTGAGTGTACCGTGTGGTGCTCACCCGTATGGCCGGTGACTCGGGGCCTTCTAATGGCTTCCGCTCCACGATGGCGGTGCTGGTCCCACGCGTGCGACCGGGCCTTCGGGCTTCTGGGCCAGGGGACCTGAAATCCCCTGCCTGACGGATTCTGCTGCTGGGTAGAAGTTAGTCCCCACAGCCTCGGACTCCGGGTCCGGTAAAGAATCTTCTTAGTCAGGGCGAGCTCTTTAGCTGCCAGCCCCTGACTCCTTGTGACTCTGCTGCTTCCTATGCTGCTCTTGTCTCTACTCTTCCTGGACTCACTAACCCTGCCTCAGCCCCGGGTTTATACAGGGGAAGTTCTTCCCCTCCCAAGGCTGGGCAGGAGGTGTGGCATGCACAGGATCCCTGACCAAAGGACCTCCCACCTGCTCTCAGACGTAATATCTCTATCACTGTGACAACCAGACCCCTGGGGTGTCACATATCTATAGAGTGTAAGCTCCTGTGGTCAGGACTTCTCCTCCTCCTCCTGTATCTATAGAGTGTAAGCTCCTGTGGTCAGGACTCCTCCTCCTCCTGTATCTATAGAGTGTAAGCTCCTGTGGTCAGGACTCCTCCTCCTCCTCCTGTATCTATAGAGTGTAAGCTCCTGTGGTCAGGACTCCTCCTCCTCCTCCTGTATCTATAGAGTGTAAGCTCCTGTGGTCAGGACTCCTCCTCCTCCTGTATCTATAAAGTGTAAGCTCCTGTGGTCAGGACTCCTCCTCCTCCTCCTGTATCTATAGAGTGTAAGCTCCTGTGGTCAGGACTCCTCCTCCTCCTCCTGTATCTATAAAGTGTAAGCTCCTGTGGTCAGGACTCCTCCTCCTCCTCCTGTATCTATAGAGTGTAAGCTCCTGTGGTCAGGACTCCTCCTCCTCCTGTATCTATAGAGTGTAAGCTCCTGTGGTCAGGACTCCTCCTCCTGTATCTATAGAGTGTAAGCTCCTGTGGTCAGGACTCCTCCTCCTCCTGTATCTATAGAGTGTAAGCTCCTGTGGTCAGGACTCCTCCTCCTCCTCCTGTATCTATAGAGTGTAAGCTCCTGTGGTCAGGACTCCTCCTCTTCCTCCTGTATCTATAGAGTGTAAGCTCCTGTGGTCAGGACTCCTCCTCCTCCTGTATCTATAGAGTGTAAGCTCCTGTGGTCAGGACTCCTCCTCCTCCTCCTGCATCTATAGAGTGTAAGCTCCTGTGGTCAGGACTCCTTCTCCTCCTGTATCTATAGAGTGTAAGCTCCTGTGGTCAGGACTCCTCCTCCTCCTCCTGTATCTATAGAGTGTAAGCTCCTGTGGTCAGGACTCCTCCTCCTCCTGTATCTATAGAGTGTAAGCTCCTGTGGTCAGGACTCCTCCTCCTCCTGTATCTATAGAGTGTAAGCTCCTGTGGTCAGGACTCCTCCTCCTCCTCCTGTATCTATAGAGTGTAAGCTCCTGTGGTCAGGACTCCTCCTCCTCCTGTATCTATAGAGTGTAAGCTCCTGTGGTCAGGACTCCTCCTCCTGTATCTATAGAGTGTAAGCTCCTGTGGTCAGGACTCCTCCTCCTCCTGTATCTATAGAGTGTAAGCTCCTGTGGTCAGGACTCCTCCTCCTCCTCCTGTATCTATAGAGTGTAAGCTCCTGTGGTCAGGACTCCTCCTCTTCCTCCTGTATCTATAGAGTGTAAGCTCCTGTGGTCAGGACTCCTCCTCCTCCTGTATCTATAGAGTGTAAGCTCCTGTGGTCAGGACTCCTCCTCCTCCTCCTGCATCTATAGAGTGTAAGCTCCTGTGGTCAGGACTCCTCCTCCTCCTGTATCTATAGAGTGTAAGCTCCTGTGGTCAGGACTCCTCCTCCTCCTCCTGTATCTATAGAGTGTAAGCTCCTGTGGTCAGGACTCCTCCTCCTCCTGTATCTATAGAGTGTAAGCTCCTGTGGTCAGGACTCCTCCTCCTCCTGTATCTATAGAGTGTAAGCTCCTGTGGTCAGGACTCCTCCTCTTCCTCCTGTATCTATAGAGTGTAAGCTCCTGTGGTCAGGACTCCTCCTCCTCCTGTATCTATAGAGTGTAAGCTCCTGTGGTCAGGACTCCTCCTCCTCCTCCTGTATCTATAGAGTGTAAGCTCCTGTGGTCAGGACTCCTCCTCCTCCTCCTGTATCTATAGAGTGTAAGCTCCTGTGGTCAGGACTCCTCCTCCTGTATCTATAGAGTGTAAGCTCCTGTGGTCAGGACTCCTCCCCCTCCTGTATCTATAGAGTGTAAGCTCCTGTGGTCAAGACTCCTCCTCCTCCTCCTGTATCTATAGAGTGTAAGCTCCTGTGGTCAGGACTCCTCCTCCTCCTCCTGTATCTATAGAGTGTAAGCTCCTGTGGTCAGGACTCCTCCTCCTCCTGTATCTATAGAGTGTAAGCTCCTGTGGTCAGGACTCCTCCTCCTCCTGTATCTATAGAGTGTAAGCTCCTGCGGTCAGGACTCCTCCTCCTCCTGTATCTATAGAGTGTAAGCTCCTGTGGTCAGGACTCCTCCTCCTCCTGTATCATCTATAGAGTGTAAGCTCCTGTGGTCAGGACTCCTCCTCCTCCTCCTGTATCTATAGAGTGTAAGCTCCTGTGGTCAGGACTCCTCCTCCTCCTGTATCTATAGAGTGTAAGCTCCTGTGGTCAGGACTCCTCCTCCTGTATCTATAGAGTGTAAGCTCCTTTGGTCAGGACTCCTCCTCCTCCTCCTGTATCTATAGAGTGTAAGCTCCTGTGGTCAGGACTCCTCCTCCTCCTGTATCTATAGAGTGTAAGCTCCTGTGGTCAGGACTCCTCCTCCTCCTGTATCTATAGAGTGTAAGCTCCTGTGGTCAGGACTCCTCCTCCTGTATCTATAGAGTGTAAGCTCCTGTGGTCAGGACTCCTCCTCCTGTATCTATAGAGTGTAAGCTCCTGTGGTCAGGACTCCTCCTCCTCCTCCATAATCTTTGAAAATTCTTGGAGAACAGGAGAAGTCCCAGAAGACTGGAGAAGAGCAAATGTTGTTCCTATCTTCAAAAAGGGGAAGAAGGTGGACCCAGGGAACTATAGGCCGGTGAGTCTGACTTCTATACCAGGAAAGATCTTTGAACAAATTATTAAACAACATGTAGGTAAGTACATGGATAAGAATGAAGTGATTAACCAGAGTCAGCATGGGTTTGTAACTAACAAGTCATGTCAGACAAACTTAATTTCCTTCTATGACAGAATCACTGACTGGGTGGATCAGGGAAATGCTGTAGATATAGTATATCTTGACTTCAGCAAAGCATTTGACAAAGTATCTCACACCATCCTTATTGAAAAAATGACCAAGTATGCAACGGACCAGGCAACTGTTAGGTGGATTCATAACTGGCTTAGTGATCGGACTCAAAGGGTGGTTGTAAATGGCTTCACATCCAGCTGGATGAATGTCTCAAGTGGGGTACCACAGGGCTCCATCCTGGGACCTGTATTGTTCAACATCTTTATCAATGATTTAGATGAAGGAATTGAGGGTAAACTGATTAAATTTGCTGATGACACAAAGCTAGGAGGGATAGCTAATACTAGAGAAGAGAGAGAGAGGATTCAAAAAGACCTAAATAAACTGGAGCAGTGGGCAGCAACCAACAGAATGGTTTTTAACAGGGAAAAATGCAAAGTACTACATCTGGGCAATAAAAATGAAAAAAGCATATACAGAATGGGAGGAATAGAGCTAAGCAACAGTACATGTGAAAAAGACTTAGGTATACTAATAGATCATAGACTGAACATGAGTCAACAGTGTGATGCAGCAGCAAAAAAGGCAAATACAATTCTGGGATGTATTAACAGAAGCATACAGTCTAGATCACGTGAAGTCATTATCGGTCTTTACTCCTCTTTGGTCAGACCTCATCTGGAATACTGTGTACAGTTTTGGGCACCACATTTTAAAAAAGACATAGACAAACTGGAGCAAGTTCAGAGAAGAGCGACCAGAATGGTGACCGGTCTGCAAACTATGTCCTATGAGGAACGGTTACAGGATTTGGGAATGTTTAGCTTGCAAAAAAGAAGACTGAGAGGAGACTTAATAGCTGTCTACAAATATGTCAAGGGCTGTCACATTGTAGAAGGATCATCTTTATTCTCATTTGCACAAGGAAAGACTAGAAGCAATGGGATGAAACTGAATGGGAGGAGACACAGATTAGATATTAGAAAAAACTTTTTGACAGTTAGGGTGATTAAGGAGTGGAACAGGCTGCCACGAGAGGTGGTGAGTTCCCCTTCAATGGACGTCTTCAAACAGAGGCTGGACAGACATCTGTCTGAGATGATTTAGTGAATCCTGCTTTGAGCAGGGGGTTGGACCAGATGACCCAGGAGGTCCCTTCCAACTCTACATTCTATGATTCTATGATTCCTGTATCTATAGAGTGTAAGCTCCTGTGGTCAGGACTCCTCCTCCTCCTCCTGTATCTATAGAGTGTAAGCTCCTGTGGTCAGGACTCCTCCTCCTCCTCCTGTATCTATAGATTGTAAGCTCCTGTGGTCAGGACTCCTCCTCCTCCTCCTGTATCTATAGAGTGTAAGCTCCTGTGGTCAGGACTTCTCCTCCTCCTCCTGTATCTATAGAGTGTAAGCTCCTGTGGTCAGGACTCCTCCTCCTCCTGTATCTATAGAGTGTAAGCTCCTGTGGTCAGGAGTCCTCCTCCTCCTCCTGTATCTATAGAGTGTAAGCTCCTGTGGTCAGGACTCCTCCTCCTCCTCCTGTATCTATAGAGTGTAAGCTCCTGTGGTCAGGACTCCTCCTCCTCCTGTATCTATAAAGTGTAAGCTCCTGTGGTCAGGACTCCTCCTCCTCCTCCTGTATCTATAGAGTGTAAGCTCCTGTGGTCAGGACTCCTCCTCCTCCTCCTGTATCTATAAAGTGTAAGCTCCTGTGGTCAGGACTCCTCCTCCTCCTCCTGTATCTATAGAGTGTAAGCTCCTGTGGTCAGGACTCCTCCTCCTCCTGTATCTATAGAGTGTAAGCTCCTGTGGTCAGGACTCCTCCTCCTGTATCTATAGAGTGTAAGCTCCTGTGGTCAGGACTCCTCCTCCTCCTGTATCTATAGAGTGTAAGCTCCTGTGGTCAGGACTCCTCCTCCTCCTCCTGTATCTATAGAGTGTAAGCTCCTGTGGTCAGGACTCCTCCTCTTCCTCCTGTATCTATAGAGTGTAAGCTCCTGTGGTCAGGACTCCTCCTCCTCCTGTATCTATAGAGTGTAAGCTCCTGTGGTCAGGACTCCTCCTCCTCCTCCTGCATCTATAGAGTGTAAGCTCCTGTGGTCAGGACTCCTCCTCCTCCTGTATCTATAGAGTGTAAGCTCCTGTGGTCAGGACTCCTCCTCCTCCTCCTGTATCTATAGAGTGTAAGCTCCTGTGGTCAGGACTCCTCCTCCTCCTGTATCTATAGAGTGTAAGCTCCTGTGGTCAGGACTCCTCCTCCTCCTGTATCTATAGAGTGTAAGCTCCTGTGGTCAGGACTCCTCCTCTTCCTCCTGTATCTATAGAGTGTAAGCTCCTGTGGTCAGGACTCCTCCTCCTCCTGTATCTATAGAGTGTAAGCTCCTGTGGTCAGGACTCCTCCTCCTCCTCCTGTATCTATAGAGTGTAAGCTCCTGTGGTCAGGACTCCTCCTCCTCCTCCTGTATCTATTGAGTGTAAGCTCCTGTGGTCAGGACTCCTCCTCCTGTATCTATAGAGTGTAAGCTCCTGTGGTCAGGACTCCTCCCCCTCCTGTATCTATAGAGTGTAAGCTCCTGTGGTCAAGACTCCTCCTCCTCCTCCTGTATCTATAGAGTGTAAGCTCCTGTGGTCAGGACTCCTCCTCCTCCTCCTGTATCTATAGAGTGTAAGCTCCTGTGGTCAGGACTCCTCCTCCTCCTGTATCTATAGAGTGTAAGCTCCTGTGGTCAGGACTCCTCCTCCTCCTGTATCTATAGAGTGTAAGCTCCTGCGGTCAGGACTCCTCCTCCTCCTGTATCTATAGAGTGTAAGCTCCTGTGGTCAGGACTCCTCCTCCTCCTGTATCATCTATAGAGTGTAAGCTCCTGTGGTCAGGACTCCTCCTCCTCCTCCTGTATCTATAGAGTGTAAGCTCCTGTGGTCAGGACTCCTCCTCCTCCTGTATCTATAGAGTGTAAGCTCCTGTGGTCAGGACTCCTCCTCCTGTATCTATAGAGTGTAAGCTCCTTTGGTCAGGACTCCTCCTCCTCCTCCTGTATCTATAGAGTGTAAGCTCCTGTGGTCAGGACTCCTCCTCCTCCTGTATCTATAGAGTGTAAGCTCCTGTGGTCAGGACTCCTCCTCCACTTGTATCTATAGAGTGTAAGCTCCTGTGGTCAGGACTCCTCCTCCTCCTCCTGTATCTATAGAGTGTAAGTGTGGCACCCCAGGGATCTGGTTTCCACAGTAACAGCAATGTTATGTCTGAGAGCAGGTGGGAGGTCTCTTGGTCAGGAATCCTATGCATGCCACACCTCCTGCCCAGTCCTGGGAGGGGAAGAACTTCCCCTATATAAACCTAGGGCTGAGGCAGGGTTAGTGAGTAGAGAAGAAGTAGAGACAGAGAAGAGAAGCAGATATAGGAAAAGAACATCAGGAGCTCTGTGGGAGCAGTGCTATAAGGAGTCAGGGGCTGGCAGCTGCAGAGCTCGCCCTGATTGAGAAGCTATCACCGGACCCGGAGTCCGAGGCTGTGGGGACTAATCCTTACCCAGCAGCAGAAACCGCCCGGCAGGGGATTTCAGGTCCTCTGGCCAAGAAACCCGAAGGCACGGTCACACGCGTGGGACCAGCACCGCCGTCGTGGAGCGGACGCCACTAGAAGGCCCCGAGTCACCGGCCATACGGGTGAGCACCACACGGTACACTCAGGGACGTGGGCTACTTATACCCGCCTCTAGCAAGGTAGCCAGAAGAGTACAGTCAGTTTGGGAGGCCTACAACTCCGCCTGGCCAGGGGAGATCCCATCTGCTCAAGGACTGACCAGGCCCCGATCGCTAGCCAGTACTCCGGGAGGGTCTATCTTTATCACCAGTAAAGACCCTGAACTACACCGCATCGTCTCTGAGTGATTCCTGCTACCCCCATCATCCACGTCGGCTGCCCTGAGGCCATACCCCTCCCGTTGGGGGTGATACTATCACGCTGCACAATCCTACCACCGGCCTCAGCGGTCTGCCCTGCAGCGGGAGCTCCTTCGCTGCATTCAACGGGTGGCGTAGTCGTCCAACATCTACCGCTAATACAACGCCACTTAGTCTGACTCCCTGGGCACGGACCGGGTCACCGCCACGAGACTACAACCCTCAACAGATCCGGCTCCGGGTAAGCTCCTGCATGCGCAACGCTGTGCGACACAGGCCCAGGGGTGCGTCAACTTTTGGCGTAGTCGGCAGGATTTCGTGCCCGCAACCACCGGGTACTGCGTGCCTGAAAAAGACTGTTCAAACTTACCAGTGGTGAAGATTCCCGCCATCCGTGGAGGTTTCCCGCCATCCGGCGCCATCTTCTACCTTCTTCCCGCCATCCGCGAAGTTTTCCCGCCATCCGGCGCCATCTTCTGCCTTTTTCCCGCCATCCGTGGAGTTTTCCCGCCGTTGGACGCCATCTTGAAGACGCCGCGCGGGAAGAAGAGGGGCGTGGACTCCGAAAGCGCGCGAGAACTGAAGCCCCGCCTCACGTCCGGACGTTGCGTAAGGTCCTGGAAGGAGCCCAGCAGACGCCGACGTCACAGGAGCGCGACGGAAGGTCCTCAACCCTGACGATCCACTGCGGAGCCGCGGCCTACGGAAGAGGATCATCGCAAGGTAGGCCACGGTCCACTAGGGGGGAGGAAGATGTCGGATACGGAGGAGAGCTTCACTGCCTCAACCCCCGCCAGCGCCACCGCTGCTGCAGTCATGCCTTTCACCATGCCCTATATCCCGGGAGCGGCCTGGCTACCCCAGTACTCAGGGGAGTCACATACCCTGCATGACTTTAGAGAAAAGCTGGATAGGCTCTTCCAGGTGTACCCCCTCACAGAAGAGCAAAAAGTGAGCATCCTGGTGGCCCAATTAACCGGGGCAGCCCAAAGGGAGGTAAAGTCCTGGCCACCTGGGGGGAGGACTGTTGCAGGGATACTAACCCGGCTGAGGGACACCTTTGATACCCGCACCTCAGCCGAGATCAAGCTTAGATTCTACGGGTGCAAACAGCGGGCACATGAGAGTATAAGGGACTATGCCCTGAACCTACAAGAGGCCCTGAGAGCCATTAAGCAGACCGACCCTGACGGCGTGGGAGACGAGGACAGGCTGTTGACTGAACAATTTATAGAGGGTTTATATTGCAATGCCCACCGAACCCAGTTGCGGGCAATGGCCTTACAGGACCCTCATCTGGGATTTGCACAGTTCAAGGACAGAGCCATCCGGGTGCTCCGAGAACCGGCACCAGGTGGCGTTGTGACCCACAGACGCCCCACTACCACTTACCACCAGGAGGCGGCGCCCTTGTCGGCAGGGCCTGTGGGAGCTGATGCGCAGGCTTTGAACAATGACCCGGCTCCAGACCTGCACCATCAGGTCCAAGAGCTAGCTAAAAGCGTTGCCGCGCTAACCCGAACTGTGCAGTCTTTACAGGTTTCCACTCCAGGGAAGATCCAGCTGGCATCCGGACCGGAGGACATCCCGTGGCGTCGACCAAGGAGGACCCCACCGGCCAGAGGAAGACCCAGCGATCGATACAACGAGGACGGACAACCCATCTGCCGCCGCTGCAATCAACCCGGACACATGGCAAGGTACTGTCCTTTAAACTGGCACAACCTGGGGTAGAGGGCCAAACCCCAGGAAAAAGATCATCAGGCCCATCGAACTGGCGCGACAAATATGTGGGAGGACGTCCAGTCTTGCCTGTGGTACTGGATGGCATCCCTATGAGTGCCCTACTGGACACCGGGTCACAGGTTACCACTATCCCGTACGTGCTCTTCAAGCAGTACTGGAATGACTCGGATATCACCCGCTACCCTGACGACGATTTGAGTATCATCGCCAGCAATGGTCAGCCCGTGCCACAGATTGGATTTAAAGAGGTGACCATTAAAATCGGTAGAGTTGAGCTGGCGGCACAGGGACTGATCATTGTAGACATTGACAAGCACGAGAGTCACCCAAAGATAACTCTAGGAACTAATGTAATTGAAAATTGTCTTGCAGAGGTGATTTTCCTTTTACAGCAGGTTGCCAAGAACGCCAGCTCCGGCCAGCAGCGAGTGCTCCAGAAAGAGATCCGGGCACTGATGCGACGGCAACAGATAGAACTCTCCGGTGGTGAGATTGGTAGCGTAAGAATGTGTGACCCTTTCCCTATTGCCATGCCCCCAAAAAGTGAAATGATTTGGTGCCGGGCAGCTATTGGTCTGAGAGGTAGAGATTACCAGGCAATGGTAGAACCAGTTTACTCAGACAGTAGGCCCACCATTTTGACAGCACGGGGGGTGGTCAATGTACGCCATGGGAGGGTGCCCGTTCGCATAATAAATATCGGGAAGAGGGAAGTGTACCTGCCCCGGTATGCCACGCTAGCCAAATTGTATACCATCAATCAAAATTCCATACAGTCCGTAGAACCCTTGCCTCCATCTTCCCCGGAGGAAGGTAACGGCTCTAAGGAAACAATGGAGGACTGGTGTCAGCAACTACATTTGGGTACTGACTCCACTCCCTCACACCAGAGACAGGGAGTCTATCGGGTGGTTCAAGAGTACGAGAGAGTGTTTAGTAAACACCCGTTAGACTTCGGGCGAGTCAAGGGGGTAGAACACCGCATCCCCACGGGAGACCATCTTCCCATAAAAGAGAGGTATCGACCCGTACCCCCTGCACACTACCAACACGCCAAGGGGATGCTTAGGGACATGAAGGAGGCTGGGGTGATCAGGGATAGCTGTAGCCCCTGGGCAGCTCCACTAGTCTTAGTCAAAAAGAAAGACAACACCATGAGGATGTGTGTAGATTACCGGAAAATCAACCGTATCACACACAAGGATGCGTACCCCTTACCAAGGATAGAGGAGTCTTTGGCTGCTTTAAGATCTGCTAACTTCTTCTCTACCTTGGATCTCACTAGTGGGTACTGGCAGGTTCCTGTAGCAGAGGCGGACCGGGAGAAGACCGCATTCACCACCCCGATGGGACTTAGCGAGTTTACCTGCATGCCGTTCGGACTCTGTAACGCACCAGGAACCTTTCAACGATTAATGGAGTGCTGTCTGGGCCACAAAAACTTTGAGACGGTCCTGTTGTACCTGGACGATGTCATCGTGTATTCCAAGACTTATGAGGACCACCTGAAACACTTGGCGGAAGTGTTCGAAGCTCTGGCAAACTACGGCCTAAAGGTAAAACCCTCCAAGTGTCACCTCCTAAAACCAAAGGTGCAGTACCTGGGACACGTGGTGAACGCTGACGGAGTGGCTCCTGACCCTGATAAGATCACCGCAATTAAGGAATGGCCAAGTCACTCCAGTGTAAAGGAAGTGCGGCAGGTCCTCGGGTTGGTAGGCTATTACCGCAGATTCATCCCCGGTTTCACCAAAAAGGCAGCTCCTATGCAGGACCTCCTGATAGGCCAGTCCCGGAAGGCCAAGAACCAGAAGCCGCCCTTCAAATGGGAGAAGTTAGAAGAAGAGTCCTTCCGCCAGCTGAAGATGGCCCTTACGGGGGATGAAATCCTGGCGTACCCTGATTACAGCCAGCCCTTTATCCTCTACACCGACGCAAGTAACATCGGGCTAGGAGCCGTACTGTCCCAGATCCAGCAGGGGAAAGAACGAGTAATCGCTTACGCCAGTCGAAAACTGCGACCCACCGAAAGAAACCCTGAGAATTACAGCTCATTTAAGCTAGAGTTCCTGGCAGTGGTGTGGGCAGTCACCGAACGCTTTAAGCACTACCTCGCTTCTTCCCGGTTCACCGTGTACACGGATAACAACCCGTTGACACACCTGGACACGGCAAGACTCGGTGCCCTAGAGCAGAGATGGATGGCCCGTCTGTCCAACTACGAGTTCACAATCAAATACCGGGCAGGACGCTCCAATACCAACGCGGACGCCCTGTCCAGGATGCCAAACCTACCGGACGTAGGAGAAGATCCAGAGGGACTGGAAGAAGTCGAACTCCCTGCGTTCCACCGTCATGGGACTATCCAGTATTCCCATCGGGTAAGGAGTAAGCAAGCCGCTACGTTTAACCCCTTGCCTCACTACAACTGGGAGGAAACGCAAGACAGTGACCCTGCCGTCCGACTGGTGAAGGAGATGCTGACTCGGCCAGAGGCTCGCCTTGACCCAGACGTTCCGGAGGAAGCCAAACAACTGTGGGCTGAGAAGAGTCGACTGTTCCTTTACAAGGGGAAGTTGTGCCGCAGAATGGTTAACTCCCGGACGCATGAACTAATCTGGCAAGTAGTGGTGCCACGAAGAGACGCAGCCATGGTGATGGAGGCACACCACGACGGGGCTGGACACTTCGGATGGAAGAAGCTGGAGTTCCTGCTGCGCGGGCGGTTCCACTGGGTAGGCATGAGGGGAACCATCGAGAGATTGTGCAGAGACTGTGGCCCGTGCAACCTAAGAAGGAAGGACCGTGCCAGCCAGAAGACCCCCCTTCAGTCCATCGTCACCAAGCAGCCGTTGGAACTGGTAGCCTTGGATCATGTAAAACTGACCCCAAGCAGAAGTGGCTACGTCTACGCGTTAACCATTGTGGATCATTACTCCCGGTTCTTGGTTGTCGTCCCCGTTAAGGACTTAACAGCTCAAACAGCAGCTAGAGCCTTCCAGCAGCACTTCTGCCGTCCACACGGGTACCCGGACCAAGTGCTGACGGACCAGGGACCTGCCTTTGAAGCGGAGGTCTTCCAGGAATTCTGCAATCTGTATGGCTGCCGGAAGATAAGGACGACACCCTATCATCCGCAAACTAATGGACTTTGTGAGAAAATGAACCAGGTGGTAATGGATCTTCTGAAAACGTTGCCCCTGGAAGAACGCAGTCTGTGGCCTGAGAAGCTGCCCGACCTGGTGGACCTATACAACTACATCCCTGTAGGTTCCACCAACTGTACCCCGGCTTACCTAATGAGGGCAAGGCCTGGTAAGCTACCTGTTGACCTGGAGATGGGAGTCCTGACACCCGAGGACACTTCACCGGAAGCAGACTGGGACACAGAGAGGCAGCAGCAGTACCGGAAAGTACAGGAGAGCGTGGAGCGAAGTCTCTGTCTCGCTAGGGAAAGACAAGAGAAAACTTACAACCAGTATGCTCCCGCTGTTCCCCTGGTACCCGGAGAGCAGGTCTTGAAGAGGAAGAGACGGCTCCACAAGTTGGACGACCAGTGGGAGAAGGACCCGTACACCGTACTGCCCTCAAGCCACGACAACCCGAAGGTTTGTACCATCAGTAAAGACGGAGGGGAAACCACAGCCATTGTATCCCGGGATCACCTGAAGAAGTGTCCCGAACAGCTACGGAACCCAGAAGGAGAGCAAGAAGACCCTCGACCCGTAGAGGAAAGGGACGAAATGGTTAGTACTGTGCTTGGAGACTTCCCTCGGTCCTGGACTCAAGTCAATGGTGCAGTTGTGGTACCCGTCCTCACGTTCCTCCAACCAGCATCCCAAGTGCCTACGGAGCAACAGGTAGAGCTGGAAGAGCAGCCGGTCCAGGAGGCAGCAGACTCCACACAAGCAGAACAGGAGGATCAACCCTCTGCTCATAGTGAGCCTGCCGTACCCCTAGTGAGCCAAAGAGCCCGTAAACAGCTGCCCAGTTTACCCTTGACAGCTCCTACACCCTGTAGTTCAGGGCCAGACAGTCAGCTCCGTAGGTCCACTAGGGCCACTAGAGGCCAGTTACCCGCACGTTGGAGGATTTGAAGTGTATAAATTGTTTTATTTGTGGTTACCTGTTTTTCTTGTTGCTTGTGTATAATTATGTGTTTCTAGTTGTTTATAGGAGTCTTTGGTGGATTTACCGGGAATCCTGTGTACATAGTTGGAGCGTAACCCAGGACGGACTAAAGACTGTTAAGGACTCGGGGCAGGACAGACCCCTACCTGGTTACGTCTCCCTGTTTTGGTGAAATGGACACCTTGCTTTCTTCAAAGACTGCACCCGGTTACGGACATGCCGTGACCACCTTTATGTGTTTCTTTATTGTATTGTTATTGTTATATCTTGTTATGTTTTTCTAAAATATGTTTAGTCCCGGAGTACTAAATTTCACTAGGGGGGAATGTGGCACCCCAGGGATCTGGTTTCCACAGTAACAGCAATGTTATGTCTGAGAGCAGGTGGGAGGTCTCTTGGTCAGGAATCCTATGCATGCCACACCTCCTGCCCAGTCCTGGGAGGGGAAGAACTTCCCCTATATAAACCTAGGGCTGAGGCAGGGTTAGTGAGTAGAGAAGAAGTAGAGACAGAGAAGAGAAGCAGATATAGGAAAAGAACATCAGGAGCTCTGTGGGAGCAGTGCTATAAGGAGTCAGGGGCTGGCAGCTGCAGAGCTCGCCCTGATTGAGAAGCTATCACCGGACCCGGAGTCCGAGGCTGTGGGGACTAATCCTTACCCAGCAGCAGAAACCGCCCGGCAGGGGATTTCAGGTCCTCTGGCCAAGAAACCCGAAGGCACGGCCACACGCGTGGGACCATCACCGCCGTCGTGGAGCGGACGCCACTAGAAGGCCCCGAGTCACCGGCCATACGGGTGAGCACCACACGGTACACTCAGGGACGTGGGCTACTTATACCCGCCTCTAGCAAGGTAGCCAGAAGAGTACAGTCAGTTTGGGAGGCCTACAACTCCGCCTGGCCAGGGGAGATCCCATCTGCTCAAGGACTGACCAGGCCCCGATCGCTAGCCAGTACTCCGGGAGGGTCTATCTTTATCACCAGTAAAGACCCTGAACTACACCGCATCGTCTCTGAGTGATTCCTGCTACCCCCATCATCCACGTCGGCTGCCCTGAGGCCATACCCCTCCCGTTGGGGGTGATACTATCACGCTGCACAATCCTACCACCGGCCTCAGCGGTCTGCCCTGCAGCGGCAGCTCCTTCGCTGCATTCAACGGGTGGCGTAGTCGTCCAACATCTACCGCTAATACAACGCCACTTAGTCTGACTCCCTGGGCACGGACCGGGTCACCGCCACGAGACTACAACCCTCAACAGATCCGGCTCCGGGTAAGCTCCTGCATGCGCAACGCTGTGCGACACAGGCCCAGGGGTGCGTCATAAGCTCCTGTGGTCAGGACTCCTTCTCCTCCTGTATCTATAGAGTGTAAGCTCCTGTGGTCAGGACTCCTCCTCCTCCTCCTGTATCTATAGAGTGTAAGCTCCTGTGGTCAGGACTCCTCCTCCTCCTCCTGTATCTATAGAGTGTAAGCTCCTGTGGTCAGGACTCCTCCTCTTCCTCCTGTATCTATAGAGTGTAAGCTCCTGTGGTCAGGACTCCTCCTCCTCCTCCTGTATCTATAGAGTGTAAGCTCCTGTGGTCAGGACTCCTCCTCTTCCTCCTGTATCTATAGAGTGTAAGCTCCTGTGGTCAGGACTCCTCCCCCTCCTGTATCTATAGAGTGTAAGCTCCTGTGGTCAGGACTCCTACTCCTCCTCCTGTATCTATAGAGTGTAAGCTCCTGTGGTCAGGACTCCTCCTCCTCCTCCTGTATCTATAGAGTGTAAGCTCCTGTGGTCAGGACTCCTCCTCATGTATCTATAGAGTGTAAGCTCCTGTGGTCAGGACTCCTCCTCCTCCTCCTGTATCTATAGAGTGTAAGCTCCTGTGGTCAGGACTCCTCCTCCTCCTCCTGTATCTATAGAGTGTAAGCTCCTGTGGTCAGGACTCCTCCTCTTCCTCCTGTATCTATAGAGTGTAAGCTCCTGTGGTCAGGACTCCTCCTCCTCCTGTATCTATAGAGTGTAAGCTCCTGTGGTCAGGACTCCTCCTCCTGTATCTATAGAGTGTAAGCTCCTGTGGTCAGGACACCTCCTCCTCCTCCTGTATCTATAGAGTGTAAGCTCCTGTGGTCAGGACTCCTCCTCCTCCTGTATCCATAGAGTGTAAGCTCCTGTGGTCAGGACTCCTCCTCCTCCTCCTGTATCTATAGAGTGTAAGCTCCTGTGGTCAGGACTCCTCCTCCTCCTGTATCTATAGAGTGTATGTTCCTGTGGTCAGGACTCCTCCTCCTGTATCTATAGAGTGTAAGCTCCTGTGGTCAGGACTCCTCCTCCTCCTGTATCTATAGAGTGTAAGCTCCTGTGGTCAGGACTCCTCCTCTTCCTCCTGTATCTATAGAGTGTAAGCTCCTGTGGTCAGGACTCCTCCTCCTCCTGTATCTATAGAGTGTAAGCTCCTGTGGTCAGGACTCCTCCTCCTCCTCCTGTATCTATAGAGTGTAAGCTCCTGTGGTCAGGACTCCTCCTCCTCCTCCTGTATCTATAGAGTATAAGCTCCTGTGGTCAGGACTCCTCCTCCTGTATCTATAGAGTGTAAGCTCCTGTGGTCAGGACTCCTCCTCCTCCTCCTGTATCTATAGAGTGTAAGCTCCTGTGGTCAGGACTCCTCCTCCTCCTCCTGTATCTATAGAGTGTAAGCTCCTGTGGTCAGGACTCCTCCTCCTCCTCCTGTATCTATAGAGTGTAAGCTCCTGTGGTCAGGACTCCTCCTCCTCCTGTATCTATAGAGTGTAAGCTCCTGTGGTCAGGACTCCTCCTCCTCCTCCTGTATCTATAGAGTGTAAGCTCCTGTGGTCAGGACTCCTCCTCCTCCTGTATCTATAGAGTGTAAGCTCCTGTGGTCAGGACTCCTCCTCCTGTATCTATAGAGTGTAAGCTCCTGTGGTCAGGACTCCTCCTCCTCCTGTATCTATAGAGTGTAAGCTCCTGTGGTCAGGACTCCTCCTCCTCCTGTATCTATAGAGTGTAAGCTCCTGTGGTCAGGACTCCTCCTCCTCCTCCTGTATCTATAGAGTGTAAGCTCCTGTGGTCAGGACTCCTCCTCCTCCTCTTTTATCTATAGAGTGTAAGCTCCTGTGGTCAGGACTCCTCCTCCTCCTCCTGTATCTATAGAGTGTAAGCTCCTGTGGTCAGGACTCCTCCTCCTCCTGTATCTATAGAGTGTAAGCTCCTGTGGTCAGGACTCCTCCTCCTGTATCTATAGAGTGTAAGTGATGCGCCCCTGGGCCTAAGTCGCGCAGCGTTGCGCACGCGGGAGCCTACCCGGAGCCGGATCTGATAGGGGTAGTAGTCTCGTGGCGGTGACCCGGTCCGTGCCCAGGGAGTCAAGCTGAGTGGCAGTATTTAGCAGTAGATGTTAGAATGTTCGACTACGCCACCCGTTGAATGCGGCTATGAGGCCGCCGCTGCAGGGCAGACCGCTGAGGCCGGTGGTACGATTGTGCAGCGTAGATGGTATAACCCCCAACGGGAGGGGTATGGCCTCAGGGCAGCGGACGTGGATGATGAAACACTCAGAGACGGTGCGGTGTAGTTCAGGGTCTTTACTGGTGGCAAAGGTAGACCCTCCCGGAGTACTGGCTAGCGATCTGGGCCTGGTCAGTCCGTGAGCAGATGGAATCTCCCCTGGCCAGGCAGAGTTGTAGGCCTCCCCAACTAATTGTACTCTTCTGGCTACCTTGCTAGAGGCGGGTAAAAGTAGCCCACGTCCCTGAGTGTACCGTGTGGTGCTCACCCGTATGGCCGGTGACTCGGCGCCTTCTGGTAGCTTCCGCTCCACGACGGCGGTGCTGGTCCCTTGCGTGTGACCGTGCCTTCGGGTTTCTTGGCCAGAGGACCTGAAATCCCCTGCCGGTCGGTTTCTGCTGCTGGGTAAGGATTAGTCCCCACAGCCTCGGACTCCGGGTCCGGTGAGATCTCTTCAATCAGGGCGAGCTCTACAGCTTCCAGCCCCTGACTCCTTTTAGCACTGCTCCCACTGAGCTCCTGATCTTTCTTTCCTATAGCTGCTCCTCTCCAGACCAGACTATGTCTCTGTCTGGGACTCTTCTTCTCCTCTTTTTTCTAACCCTGCCTCAGCCCCAGTCTTATATAGGGGAAGTTCTTCCCCTCCCAGGACTGGGCAGGAGGTGTGGCATGCATAGGATTCCTAGCCAGGAGACCTCCCACCTGCTCTCAGACGTAATATTGCTATTACTGTGGAAACCAGACCCCTGGGGTGCCACATTCCCCCCTAGTAAAATTTAGTACTCCGGGACTAAACATATTTTTGTAAACATAACAAGTATAAACAGAAACAGCATAATAAAGAAAAACACATTAGGATGGTCACGGGGTGTCCGCAACCGGGTGCAGTTTTTGAAGAAAACAAGGGTGTCCATTTCACCAAGGAACAGGGAGCCGTAACCAGGTAGGGGTCTGTCCTGCCCCGAGTCTTTAACAGTCTTTAGTCCATTCCTGGGTTACGCTCCAAACATATGTACAAAGGATTCCGGATAATCCCTAAATGACACCTATAAAATAACTAAAAATACACAATTATTTACAGGCAACAATAAACAGGTAAATACAAATAAAGCAGTCTAAACACTTAGATCCTCCAACGTACGGGCAACTGGCCTCTAGTGGCTCTAGTGGACCTACGGAGCTGACTGACTGGTCCTGAGTTACAGGGTGTAGGGGCTGTCAAAGGTAAACTGGGCAGCTGTCTACGAGCTCTTTGGCTCACTAGGGGCACGGCAGGCTCACTATAAGCAGAGGGTTGATCCTCCTGGTCTGCTTGTGTGGGGTCTTCTGCCTCCTGGACCGGCTGCTCTTCCAGCTCTACCTGTTTCTCCGTAGGTACTTGAGATGCTGGTTGGAGGAAGGTGAGGACGGGTACCACAACAGCGCCATTGACTTGAGTCCAAGACCGAGGGAAGTCTCCGAGCACAGTACTGACCATATCTTCCCTTTCCTCTGCGGGTCGAGGGTCTTCCTGTTCTTCTTCAGGGTTCCGTAGCTGTTCGGGACACTTCTTCAGGTGATCTCGGGATACAATGGCTGTGGTTTCTCCTCCATCCTTACTGATTGTGCAGACTTTCGGGTTCTCATGGCTTGAGGGCAGTACGGTGTACGGGTCCTTCTCCCACTGGTCGTCCAACTTGTGGAGCCGTCTCTTCCTCTTCAAGACCTGCTCTCTAGGTACCAGGGGAACAGCGGGAGCATACTGGTTGTAAGTCTTCTCCTGTCTTTCTCTAGCTTGACAGAGACTTCGCTCCACGCTCTCCTGTACTTTCCGGTACTGCTGCTGCCTCTCTGTGTCCCAGTCTGCTTCTGGTGAAGTGTCCTCGGGTGTCAGGACTCCCATATCCAGGTCAACAGGCAGCTTACCAGGTCTTGCTCTCATTAGGTAAGCCGGGGTACAGTTGGTAGAACCTACAGGGATGTGGTTGTATAGGTCCACCAGATCAGGCAGTTTCTCAGGCCACAGACTGCGTTCTTCCAGGGGCAATGTTTTCAAAAGGTCTATCACCACCTGGTTCATTTTCTCGCAGAGTCCATTGGTTTGTGGATGATAGGGTGTTGTTCTTATCTTCCGGCAGCCATACAGAGTGCAGAACTCCTGGAAGACCTCCGCTTCAAAGGCAGGTCCCTGTTCCGTCAGCACCTGCTCTGGGTATCCGTGTGGACGGCAGAAGTGCTGCTGGAAGGCTCTAGCTGCTGTTTGAGCCGTTAAGTCCTTGACGGGGACGACAACCAAGAACCGGGAGTAGTGATCCACGATGGTTAACGCATAGACGTAGCCACTTCTGCTGGGGGTCAGTTTTACATGATCCAAGGCTACCAGTTCCAACGGCTGCTTGGTGACGATGGACTGCAGGGGAGTCTTCTGGCTAGCACGGTCCTTCCTTCTTAGGTTGCATGGGCCACAGTCTCTGCACCACCTCTCGATGGTTCCTCTCATGCCTACCCAATGGAACCGCCCGCGCAGCAGGAACTCCAGCTTCTTCCATCCGAAGTGCCCAGCTCCGTTGTGGTATGCCTCCAGTACCATAGCCGCGTCTCTTCTTGGCACCACTACTTGCCAGATCAGTTCATGCGTCCGGGAGTTAACCATTCTGCGGCACAACTTCCCCTTGTAAAGGAACAGTCGACTCTTCTCAACCCACAGTTGCTTGGCCTCCTCCGGAGCGTCTGGGTCAAGGCGGGCATCTGGCTGAGTCAGCATCTCCTTCACCAGTCGGACGGCGGGGTCACTGTCTTGCGTTTCCGCCCAGTTGTAATGAGGTAAGGGGTTGAACGTAGCAGATTGCTTACCCCTTACACGGTGGGAATACTGGATAGTCCCATGACGGTGGAACGCGGGGAGTTCAACTTCTTCCAGTTCCTCTGGATCTTCCCCTACGTCCGGTAGGTTTGGCATTCTGGACAAGGCATCCGCGTTGGTATTGGAGCGTCCTGCCCGGTATTTGATCGTGAACTCATAGTTGGACAGGCGGGCCATCCATCTCTGCTCCAGGGCACCGAGTCTTGCAGTGTCCAGATGTGTCAACGGGTTGTTATCCGTGTACACGGTGAACCGGGAAGAGGCGAGGTAGTGCCTAAAGCGTTCGGTGACTGCCCACACCACTGCCAGGAACTCTAGCTTGAATGAGCTGTAATTCTCAGGGTTTCTTTCGGTGGGTCGCAGTTTTCGGCTGGCGTAAGCAATTACCTGTTCTTTCCCCTGCTGGATCTGGGACAGTACGGCTCCTAGCCCGATGTTACTTTCGTCGGTGTAGAGGATAAAGAGCTGGCTGTAATCAGGGTACGCCAGGATTTCATCCCCCGTGAGGGCCATCTTCAGCTGGCGGAAGGACTCTTCTTCCAGCTTCTCCCATCTGAAGGGTGGCTTCTGGTTCTTGGCCTTCCTGGACTGGCCTATCAGGAGGTCCTGCATAGGAGCTGCCTTTTTGGTGAAACCGGGAATGAACCTTCGGTAGTAGCCTACCAACCCGAGGAACTGCCTCACTTCCTTTACGCTGGAGGGGCTTGGCCATTCCTTAATTGCGGTGATCTTATCAGGGTCGGGAGCCACTCCGTCAGCACTCACCACGTGTCCCAGGTACTGCACCTTTGGCTTTAGGAGGTGACACTTGGAGGGTTTCACCTTTAGGCCGTAACTTGCCAGAGCTTCGAACACTTCCGCCAGGTGTTTCAGGTGGTCCTCGTAGGTCTTGGAATAGACGATGACATCGTCCAGGTATAACAGGACCGTCTCAAAGTTTCGGTGTCCCAGACAGCATTCCATCAACCGTTGGAAGGTTCCTGGTGCGTTGCAGAGTCCGAACGGCATGCAGGTAAACTTTCTAAGTCCCATCGGGGTGGTGAATGCGGTCTTCTCCCGGTCCGCCTCTGCTACAGGAACCTGCCAGTACCCGCTAGTGAGATCCAAAGTGGAGAAGAAGTTAGCAGATTTTAAAGCGGCCAAAGACTCCTCTATCCTTGGTAAGGGGTACGCATCTTTGTGTGTGATACGGTTGATTTTCCGGTAATCTACACACATTCTCATTGTGTTGTCTTTCTTTTTAACCAAGACTAGTGGAGCTGCCCAGGGGCTACAGCTATCCCTGATTACCCCAGCCTCCTTCATGTCTCTAAGCATCCCCTTGGCGTGTTGGTAGTGTGCAGGGGGTACGGGTCGGTATCTCTCCTTTATGGGAGGATGGTCTCCCGTGGGGATGTGGTGTTCTACCCCCTTTACTCGCCCGAAGTCTAACGGGTGTTTACTAAACACTCTCTCGTACTCTTGAACCACCCGATAGACTCCTTGTTTCTGGTGTGAGGGAGTGGAGTCAGTACCCAGATGTAGTTGCTGACACCAGTCCTCCATTGGTTTCTTAGAGCCGTTACCTTCCTCTGGTTGAGATGGAGGCAAGGGTTCCACGGCCTGTACAGAATTCTGATTGATGGTATACAATTTGGCTAGCGTAGCATACCGGGGCAGGTACACTTCCCTTTTCCCGATGTTTATTATGCGAACGGGCACCCTCCCATGGCGTACATCAACCACCCCCCGTGCTGTCAAAATGGTGGGCCTACTGTCTGAGTAGACGGGTTCTACCATTGCTTGGTAGTCTCTACCTCTTAGACCAATAGCTGCCCGGCACCAAATCATCATTTCACTTTTTGGGGGCATGGCAATAGGGAAAGGGTCACACATTCTCACGCTACCAATCTCACCACCGGAGAGTTCCACCTGTTGCCGTCGCATCAGTGCCCGGATCTCTTTTTGGAGCACTCGCTGCTGGCCGGAGCTGGCGTTCTTGGCAACCTGCTGTAAAATGAAAATCACTTCTGCAAGACAATTTTCAATCACATTAGTTCCTAGAGCTATCTTTGGGTGACTCTCGCGCTTGTCAATGTCTACAATGATCAGTCCCTGTGCTGCCAGTTCGACTCTACCGACTTTAATGGTCACCTCTTTGAATCCGATCTGTGGCACGGGTTGACCATTGCTGGCGATGATACTCAAGTCGTCGTCAGGGTAGCGGGTTATATCCGAGTCATTCCAGTACTGCTTAAAGAGCACGTACGGGATGGTGGTGACCTGTGACCCGGTGTCCAGTAGGGCACTCATAGGAATGCCATCCAGTACTACAGGCAAGACTGGACGTCCTCCCACGTATTTGTCACGCCAGTTCGATGGGCCTGGTGACCTTATTCCTGGGGGTTGGCCCTCTACCCCAGGTTGTGCCAGTTTAAAGGACAGTACCTTGCCATATATCCGGGTTGATTGCAGCGGCGGCAGATGGGTTGTCCGTCCTCGTTGTATCGGTCGCTGGGTCTTCCTCTGGCCGGTGGGGTCCTCCTTGGTCGACGCCACGGGATGTCCTCCGGTCCGGATGCCAGCTGGATCTTCCCTGGAGCAGAAACCTGTAACGACTGCACAGTTCGGGTTAGCGCGGCAACGCTTTTAGCTAGCTCTTGGACCTGATGGTGCAGGTCTGGAGCCGGGTCATTGTTCAAAGCCTGCGCATCAGCTCCCACAGGCCCTGCCGACAAGGGCGCCGCCTCCTGGTGGTAAGCGGTAGTAGGGCGCCTGTGGGTCACAACGCCACCCGGTGCCGGTTCTCGGAGCACCCGGATGGCTCTGTCCTTGAACTGTGCAAAGTCCAGATGAGGATCCTGTAAGGCCATTGCCCGCAACTGGGTTCGGTGGGCATTGCAATATAGTCCCTCTATGAATTGTTCGGTCAACAGCCTGTCCTCGTTTCCCACGCTGTCAGGGTCGGTCTGCTTAATGGCTCTCAGGGCCTCTTGTAGGTTTAGTGTATAGTCCCTTATATTCTCATGTGCTCGCTGTTTGCACCCGTAGAATCTAAGCTTAATCTCGGCTGAGGTGCGGGTATCAAAGGTGTCCTTCAGCCGGGTTAATATCCCTGCGACAGTCCTCCTCCCAGGTGGCCAGGACTTTACCTCCCTTTGGGCTGCCCCGGTTAGTTGGGCCACCAGGATGCTCACTTTTTGCTCTTCTGTGAGGGGGTACACCTGGAAGAGGCTATCCAGCTTTTCTCTAAAGTCATTCAGGGTATGTGACTCCCCTGAGTACTGGGGTAGCCAGGCTGCCCCCGGGATATAGGGCATAGTGAAAGGCATGACTGCAGCAGCGGTGGCGCTGGCGGGGGTTGAGGCAGTGAAGCTCTCCTCCGTATCCGACATCTTTCTCCCCCCCTAGTGGACCGTGGCCTACCTTGCGATGATCCTCTTCCGTAGGCCGCGGCTCCGCAGTGGATCGTCAGGGACAAGGGCCTTCCGTCGCGCTCCTGTGACGTCGGCGTCTGCTGGGCTCCTTCCAGGACCTTACGCAACGTCCGGACGTGAGGCGGGGCTTCAGTTCTCGCGCGCTTTTGGAGTCCACGCCCCTCTTCTTCCCGCGCGGCGTCTTCAAGATGGCGTCCAACGGCGGGAAAACTCCACGGAAGGCGGGAAGAAGGCAGAAGATGGCGCCGGATGGCGGGAAACCTCCACGGATGGCGGGAATCTTCACCACTGGTAAGTTTGAACAGTCTTTTTCAGGCACGCAGTACCCGGTGGTTGCGGGCACGAAATCCTGCCGACTACGCCAAAATTGACGCGCCCCTGGGCCTACTTGGTGTAGCGTTGCGCATGCGGGGACTACCCGGAGCCGGGCCTGTTGGGGGTAGTAGTCTCGTGGCGGTGACCCGGTCCGTGCCCAGGGAGTCAAACTGTGTGGCTGAGTATTAGCAGTAGATGTTGGACGACTACGCCACCCGTTGAATGCAGCTATGGAGCTGCCGCTGCAGGGCAGACCGCTGAGGCCGGTGGTATGATTGTGCAGCGTAGATGGTATAACCCCCAACGGGAGGGGTATGGCCTCAGGGCAGCCGACGTGGATGATGGGGGTAGCAGGAACCACTCAGAGACGATGCGGTTTAGTTCGGGGTCTTTACTGGTGATAAAGATAGACCCTCCCGGAGTACTGGCTAGCGATCGGGGCCTGGTCAGTCTTTGAGCAGATGAGATTTCCCCTGGCCAGGCGGAGTTGTAGGCCTCCCCAACTAATTGTACTCTTCTGGCTACCTTGCTAGAGGCGGGTAAAAGTAGCCCACGTCCCTGAGTGTACCGTGTGGTGCTCACCCGTATGGCCGGTGACTCGGGGCCTTCTGGTAGCTTCTGCTCCACGACGGCGGTGCTGGTCCCATGCGTGTGACCGTGCCTTCGGGTTTCTTGGCCAGAGGACCTGAAATCCCCTGCTGGTAAGTTTCTGCTGCTGGGAAAGGATTCGTCCCCACAGCCTCGGACTCCGGGTCCGGTGATAATTCTTCAATCAGGGCGAGCTCTACAGCTGCCAGCCCCTAATTCCTTGTAGCACTGCTCCCACTGAGCTCCTGATCTTTCTTTCCTATAGCTGCTCCACTACAGACCAGACTGTGTCTCTGTCTGTGTTCTCTGCTCTTTCTCAACTCTCTAACCCTGCCTCAGCCCCAGTTTTATATAGGGGAAGTTCTTCCCCTCCCATGACTGGGCAGGAGGTGTGGCATGCATAGGATTCCTGACCAAGAGACCTCCCACCTGCTCTCAGACGTAATATTGCTATTACTGTGGAAACCAGACCCCTGGGGTGCCACATAAGCTCCTGTGGTCAGGACTCCTCCTCCTCCTCCTGTATCTATAGAGTGTAAGCTCCTGTGGTCAGGACTCCTCCTCCTGTATCTATAGAGTGTAAGCTCCTGTGGTCAGGACTCCTCCTCCTCCTGTATCTATAGAGTGTAAGCTCCTGTGGTCAGGACTCCTCCTCCTCCTCCTGTATCTATAGAGTGTAAGCTCCTGTGGTCAAGACTCCTCCTCCTCCTCCTGTATCTATAGAGTGTAAGCTCCTGTGGTCAGGACTCCTCCTCCTCCTGTATCTATAGAGTGTAAGCTCCTGTGGTCAGGACTCCTCCTCCTCCTCCTGTATCTATAGAGTGTAAGCTCCTGTGGTCAGGACTCCTCCTCCTCCTGTATCTATAGAGTGTAAGATCCTGTGGTCAGGACTCCTCCTCCTGTATCTATAGAGTGTAAGCTCCTGTGGTCAGGACTCCTCCTCCTCCTGTATCTATAGAGTGTAAGCTCCTGTGGTCAGGACTCCTCCTCCTCCTGTATCTATAGAGTGTAAGCTCCTGTGGTCAGGACTCCTCCTCCTCCTGTATCTATAGAGTGTAAGCTCCTGTGGTCAGGACTCCTCCTCCTCCTCTTGTATCTATAGAGTGTAAGCTCCTGTGGTCAGGACTCCTCCTCCTCCTCCTGTATCTATAGAGTGTAAGCTCCTGTGGTCAGGACTCCTCCTCCTCCTGTATCTATAGAGTGTAAGCTCCTGTGGTCAGGACTCCTCCTCCTCCTCCTGTATCTATAGAGTGTAAGCTCCTGTGGTCAGGACTCCTCCTGTATCTATAGAGTGTAAGCTCCTGTGGTCAGGACTCCTCCTCTTCCTCCTGTATCTATAGAGTGTAAGCTCCTGTGGTCAGGACTCCTCCTCCTCCTCCTGTATCTATAGAATGTAAGCTCCTGTGGTCAGGACTCCTCCTCTTCCTCCTGTATCTATAGAGTGTAAGATCCTGTGGTCAGGACTCCTCCTCCTCCTCCTGTATCTATAGAGTGTAAGCTCCTGTGGTCAGGACTCCTCCTCCTGTATCTATAGAGTGTAAGCTCCTGTGGTCAGGACTCCTCCCCCTCCTGTATCTATAGAGTGTAAGCTCCTGTGGTCAGGACTCCTCCTCCTCCTCCTGCATCTATAGAGTGTAAGCTCCTGTGGTCAGGACTCCTCCTCCTGTATCTATAGAGTGTAAACTCCTGTGGTCAGGACTCCTCCTTCTCCTGTATCTATAGAGTGTAAGCTCCTGTGGTCAGGACTCCTCCTCCTCCTGTATCTATAGAGTGTAAGGTCCTGTGGTCAGGACTCCTCCTCCTCCTCCTGTATCTATAGAGTGTAAGCTCCTGTGGTCAGGACTCCTCCTCCTCCTGTATCTATAGAGTGTAAGCTCCTGTGGTCAGGACACCTCCTCCTCCTGTATCTATAGAGTGTAAGCTCCTGTGGTCAGGACTCCTCCTCCTCCTGTATCTATAGAGTGTAAGCTACTGTGGTCAGGACTCCTCCTCCTCCTCCTGTATCTATAGAGTGTAAGCTCCTGTGGTCAGGACTCCTCCTCCTCCTCCTGTATCTATAGAGTGTAAGCTCCTGTGGTCAGGACTCCTCCTCCTCCTGTATCTATAGAGTGTAAGCTCCTGTGGTCAGGACTCCTCCTCCTCCTGTATCTATAGAGTGTAAGCTCCTGTGGTCAGGAATCCTCCTCCTCCTCCTGTATCTATAGAGTGTAAGCTCCTGTGGTCTGGACTCCTCCTCTTCCTCCTGTATCTATAGAGTGTAAGCTCCTGTGGTCAGGACTCCTCCACCTCCTGTATCTATAGAGTGTAAGCTCCTGTGGTCAGGACTCCTCCTCCTCCTGTATCTATAGAGTGTAAGCTCCTGTGTTCAGGACTCCTCCAACTCCTCCTGTATCTATAGAGTGTAAGCTCCTGTGGTCAGGACTCCTCCTCCTGTATCTATAGAGTGTAAGCTCCTGTGGTCAGGACTCCTCCTCTTCCTCCTGTATCTATAGAGTGTAAGCTCCTGTGGTCAGGACTCCTCCTCCTCCTCCTCCTGTATCTATAGAGTGTAAGCACCTGTGGTCAGGACTCCTCCTCCTCCTGTATCTATAGAGTGTAAGCTCCTGTGGTCAGGACTCCTCCTCCTCCTGTATCTATAGAGTGTAAGCTCCTGTGGTCAGGACTCCTCCTCCTCCTCCTGTATCTATAGAGTGTAAGCTCCTGTGGTCAGGACTCCTCCTCCTCCTGTATCTATAGAGTGTAAGCTCCTGTGGTCAGGACTCCTCCTTCTCCTGTATCTATAGAGTGTAAGCTCCTGTGGTCAGGCTCCTCCTCCTCCTGTATCCATAGAGTGTAAGCTACTGTGGTCAGGACTCCTCCTCCTCCTGTATCCATAGAGTGTAAGCTCCTGTGGTCAGGACTCCTCCTCCTCCTGTATCTATAGAGTGTAAGCTCCTGTGGTCAGGACTCCTCCTCCTCCTATATCCATAGAGTGTAAGCTCCTGTGGTCAGGACTCCTCCTCCTCCTGTATCTATAGAGTGTAAGCTCCTGTGGTGAGGACTCCTCCTCCTCCTGTATCCATAGAGTGTAAGCTCCTGTGGTCAGCACTCCTCCTCCTCCTGTTTCTATAGAGTGTAAGCTCCTGTGGTCAGGACTCCTCCTCCTCCTGTATCTATAGAGTGTAAGCTCCTGTGGTCAGGACTCCTCCTCCTGTATCTATAGAGTGTAAGCTCCTGTGGTCAGGACTCCTCCTTCTCCTGTATCTATAGAGTGTAAGCTCCTGTGGTCAGGACTCCTCCTCCTCCTGTATCTATAGAGTGTAAGCTACTGTGGTCAGGACTCCTCCTCCTGTATCAATAGAGTGTAAGCTCCTGTGGTCAGGACTCCTCCTCTTTCTCCTGTATCTATAGAGTGTAAGCTCCTGTGGTCAGGACTCCTCCTCCTCCTCCTGTATCTATAGAGTGTAAGCTCCTGTGGTCAGGACTCCTCCTCCTCCTGTATCTATAGAGTGTAAGCTCCTGTGGTCAGGACTCCTCCTCCTGTATCTATAGAGTGTAAGCTCCTGTGGTCAGGACTCCTCCTCCTCCTGTATCTATAGAGTGTAAGCTCCTGTGGTCAGGACTCCTCCTCCTCCTGTATCTATAGAGTGTAAGCTCCTGTGGTCAGGACTCCTCCTCCTGTATCTATAGAGTGTAAGCTCCTGTGGTCAGGACTCCTCCTCCTCCTGTATCTATAGAGTGTAAGCTCCTGTGGTCAGGACTCCTCCTCCTCCTCCTGTATCTATAGAGTGTAAGCTCCTGTGGTCAGGACTCCTCCTCCTCCTGTATCTATAGAGTGTAAGCTCCTGTGGTCAGGACTCCTCCTCCTCCTGTATCTATAGAGTGTAAGCTCCTGTGGTCAGGACTCCTCCTCCTCCTGTATCTATAGAGTGTAAATGTGACACCCCAGGGGTCTGGTTGCCACAGTAATAGAGATATTACGTCTGAGAGCAGGTGGGAGGTCTCTTGGTCAGGAATCCTATGCATGCCACACCTCCTGCCCAGTCCTGGGAGGGGAAGAACTTCCCCTATATAAAACTGGGGCTGAGGCAGGGTTAGGGAGAAAGAGCAGAGAACACAGACAGAGACACAGTCTGGTCTGTAGTGAAGCAGCTATAGGAAAGAGAGATCAGGAGCTCTGGGGAAGTCGTGCTAAAAGGAATCAGGGGCTGGCAGCTGAAGAGCTCGCCCTGATTGAAGAGTTACCACCGGACCCGGAGTCCGAGGCTGTGGGGACTAATCCTTACCCAGCAGCAGAAACCGACCGGCAGGGGATTTCAGGTCCTCTGGCCAAGAAACCCGAAGGCACGGTCACACGCGTGGGACCAGCACCGCCATCGTGGAGCGGAAGCCACTAGAAGGCCCCGAGTCACCGGCCATACGGGTGACCACCACACGGTACACTCAGGGACGTGGGCTACTTTTACCCGCCTCTAGCAAGGTAGCCAGAAGAGTACAATTAGTTGGGGAGGCCTACAACTCCGCCTGGCCAGGGGAAATCCCATCTGCTCAAAGACTGACCAGGCCCCGATCGCTAGCCAGTACTCCGGGAGGGTCTATCTTTATCACCAGTAAAGACCCTGAACTACACCGCATCGTCTCTGAGTGGTTCCTGCTACCCCCATCATCCACGTCGGCTGCCCTGAGGCTATACCCCTCCCGTTGGGGGTTATACCATCTACGCTGCACAATCGTACCACCGGCCTCAGCGGTCTGCCCTGCAGCGGCAGCTCCATAGCTGCATTCAACGGGTGGCGTAGTCGTCCAACATCTACTGCTAATACTCAGCCACACAGTTTGACTCCCTGGGCACGGACCGGGTCACCGCCACGAGACTACTACCCCCAACAGGCCCGGCTCCGGGTAGTCCCCGCGTGCGCAACGCTACACCAAGTAGGCCCAGGGGTGCGTCAACTTTTGGCGTAGTCGGCAGGATTTCGTGCCCGCAACCACCGGGTACTGCGTGCCTGAAAAAGACTGTTCAAACTTACCAGTGGTGAAGATTCCCGCCATCCGTGGAGGTTTCCCGCCATCCGGCGCCATCTTCTACCTTCTTCCCGCCATCAGCAAAGTTTTCCCGCCATCCGGCGCCATCTTCTGCCTTCTTCCGGCCATCCGTGGAGTTTTCCCGCCGTTGGACGCCATCTTGAAGACGCCGCGCGGGAAGAAGAGGGGCGTGGACTCCGAAAGCGTGCGAGAATTGAAGCCCCGCCTCACGTCCGGACGTTGCGTAAGGTCCTGGAAGGAGCCCAGCAGACGCCGACGTCACAGGAGGGCGACGGAAGGTCCTTGACCCTGACGATCCACTGCGAAGCCGCGGCCTACGGAAGAGGATCATCGCAAGGTAGGCCACGGTCCACTAGGGGGGAGGAGGATGTCGGATACGGAGGAGAGCTTCACTGCCTCAACCCCCGCCAGCGCCACCGCTGCTGCAGTCATGCCTTTCACCATGCCCTATATCCCGGGAGCAGCCTGGCTACCCCAGTACTCAGGGGAGTCACATACCCTGAATGACTTTAAAGAAAAGCTGGATAGCCTCTTCCAGGTGTACCCCCTCACAGAGGAGCAAAAAGTGAGCATCCTGGTGGCCCAACTAACCGGGGCAGCCCAAAGGGAGGTAAAGTCCTGGCCACCTGGGAGGAGGACTGTCGCAGGGATACTAACCCGGCTGAGGGACACCTTTGATACTCGCACCTCAGCCGAGATTAAGCTTAGATTCTATGGGTGCAAGCAGCGAGCACATGAGAGTATAAGGGACTATGCACTAAACCTACAAGAGGCCCTGAGAGCCATTAAGCAGACCGACCCTGACAGCGTGGGAAACGAGGACAGGCTGTTGACCTAGCAATTTATAGAGGGACTATATTGCAATGTCCACCGAACCCAGTTGCGGGCCATAGCCTTACAGGATCCTCATCTGGACTTTGCACAGTTCAAGGACAGAGCCATCCGGGTGCTCCGAGAACCGGCACCGGGTGGCGTTGTGACCCACAGGCGCCCAGCTATCACTTACCATCAGGAGGCGGCGCCCTTGTCGGCAGGGCCTGTGGGGGCTGATGCGCAGGCTTTGAACAATGACCCGGCTCCGGACCTGCACCATCAGGTCCAAGAGCTAGCTAAAAGCGTTGCTGCGCTAACCCGAACTGTGCAGTCTTTACAGGTTTCCACTCCAGGGAAGATCCAGCTGGCATCCGGACCGGAGGACATCCCGTGGCGTCGACCAAGGAGGACCCCACCGGCCAGAGAAAGACCCAGCGACCGGTACAACGAGGACGGACAACCTATCTGCCGCCGCTGCAATCAACCCGGACATATGGCAAGGTACTGTCCTTTAAACTGGCACAACCTGGGGTAGAGGGCCAACCCCCAGGAAAAAGATCACCAGGCCCATCGAACTAGCGCGACAAATATGTGCGAGGACGTCCAGTCTTGCCTGTGGTACTGGATGGCATCCCTATGAGTGCCCTACTGGACACCGGGTCACAGGTCACCACCATCCCGTACGTGCTCTTCAAGCAGTACTGGAATGACTCGGATATAACCCGCTATCCAGACGACGACTTGAGTATCATCGCCAGTAATGGTCAGCCCGTGCCACAGATCGGATTTAAAGAAATGACCATTAAAATTGGTAGAGTCGAACTGGCAGCACAGGGATTGATCATTGTAGACATTGACAAGCGCGAGAGTCACCCAAAGATAACTCTAGGAACTAATGTGATTGAAAATTGTCTTGCAGAGGTGATTTTCATTTTACAGCAGGTTGCCAAGAATGCCAGCGCCGGCCAGCAGCGAGTGCTCCAGAAAGAGATCCGGGCACTGATGCGACGGCAACAGGTGGAACTCTCCGGTGGTGAGATTGGTAGCGTAAGAATGTGTGACCCTTTCCCTATTGCCATGCCCCCGAAAAGTGAAATGATGATTTGGTGCCGGGTAGCTATTGGTCTGAGAGGTAGAGATTACCAGGCCATGGTAGAACCAGTCTACTCAGACAGTAGGCCCACCATTTTGACAGCACGGGGGGTAGTTGATGTACCCCATGGGAGGGTGCCCGTTCGTATAATAAATATCGGGAAAAGGGAAGTATACCTGCCCCGGTATGCTACGCTAGCCAAATTATATACTATCAACCAAAATTCTATACAGTCTGTGGAACCCTTGCCTCCATCTCACCCGGAGGAAGGTAACGGCTCTACGAAAATAATGGAGGATTGGTGTCAGCAACTACATTTGGGTACTGACTCCACTCCCTCCCACCAGAAACAGGGAGTCTACCGGGTGGTTCGAGAGTACGAGAGAGTGTTTAGTAAACACCCGTTAGACTTCGGGCGAGTCAAGGGGGTAGAACACCACATCCCCACGGGAGACCATCCTCCCATAAAAGAGAGGTATCGACCCGTACCCCCTGCACACTACCAACACGCTAAGGGGATGCTTAGAGACATGAAGGAGGCTGGGGTAATCAGGGATAGCTGTAGCCCCTGGGCAGCTCCACTAGTCTTGGTCAAAAAGAAAGACAACACCATGAGAATGTGTGTAGATTACCGGAAAATTAACCGTATCACACACAAAGATGCGTACCCCTTACCAAGAATAGAGGAGTCTTTGGCTGCTTTAAAATCTGCTAACTTCTTCTCCACCTTGGATCTCACTAGCGGGTACTGGCAGGTTCCTGTAGCAGAGGCGGACCGGGAGAAGACCGCATTCACCACCCCGATGGGACTTAGCGAGGTTACCTGCATGCCGTTCGGACTCTGCAACGCACCAGGATCCTTCCAGCGATTGATGGAATGCTGTCTGGGACACCGAAACTTTGAGACGGTCCTGTTATACCTGGACGATGTCATCGTCTATTCCAAGACCTACGAGGACCACCTGAAACACCTGGCGGAAGTGTTCGAAGCTCTGGCAAGTTACGGCCTAAAGGTGAAACCCTCCAAGTGTCACCTCCTGAAGCCAAAGGTGCAGTACCTGGGACACGTGGTGAGTGCTGACGGAGTGGCTCCCGACCCTGATAAGATCACCGCAATTAAGGAGTGGCCAAGCCCCTCCAGCGTAAAGGAAGTGAGGCAGTTCCTCGGGTTGGTAGGCTACTACCGAAGGTTCATTCCCGGGTTCACCAAAAAGGCAGCTCCTATGCAGGACCTCCTGATAGGCCAGTCCAGGAAGGCCAAGAACCAGAAGCCACCCTTCAGATGGGAGAAGCTGGAAGAAGAGTCCTTCCGCCAGCTGAAGATGGCCCTCACGGGGGATGAAATCCTGGCGTACCCTGATTATAGCCAGCCCTTTATCCTCTACACCGACGACAGTAACATCGGGCTAGGAGCCGTACTGTCCCAGATCCAGCAGGGGAAGGAACGGGTAATTGCTTACGCCAGCCGAAAACTGCGACCCACCGAAAGAAACCCTGAGAATTACAGCTCATTTAAGCTAGAGTTCCTGGCAGTGGTGTGGGCAGTCACCGAACGCTTTAAGCACTACCTCGCTGCTTCCCGGTTCACCGTGTACACGGATAACAACCCGTTGACACACCTGGACACTGCAAGACTCGGTGCCCTAGAGCGGAGATGGATGGCCCGCTTGTCCAACTATGAGTTTACAATCAAATACCGGGCAGGACGCTCCAATACCAACGCGGACGCCCTGTCCAGGATGCCGAACCTACCGGACGTAGGGGAAGATTCAGAGGAACTGGAAGAAGTTGAACTCCCCGCGTTCCACCGTCATGGGACTATCCAGTATTCCCACCGTGTAAGGAGTAAGCAATCCGCTACGTTCAACCCATTACCTCATTACAACTGGGCGGAGACGCAAGACAGTGACCCTGCCGTCCGACTGGTAAAGGAGATGCTGACTCGGCCAGATGCACGCCTTGACCCAGACGCTCCGGAGGAAGCCAAGCAACTGTGGGCTGAGAAGAGTCGACTGTTCCTTTACAAGGGGAAGTTGTGCCGCAGAATGGTTAACTCCCGGACGCATGAACTAATCTGGCAAGTAGTGGTGCCAAGAAGAGACGCAGCTATGGTGATGGAGGCATACCACGACGGAGCTGGGCACTTCGGATGGAAGAAGCTGGAGTTCCTGCTGCGCGGGCGGTTCCATTGGGTAGGCATGAGAGGAACCATCGAGAGGTGGTGCAGAGACTGTGGCCCATGCAACCTAAGAAGGAGGGACCGTGCCAGCCAGAAGACTCCCCTGCAGTCCATCATCACCAGACAGCCGTTGGAACTGGTAGCCTTGGATCATGTAAAACTGACCCCAAGCAGAAGTGGCTACGTCTACGCGTTAACCATCGTGGATCACTACTCCCGGTTCTTGGTTGTCGTCCCCGTCAAGGACTTAACGGCTCAAACAGCAGCTAGAGCCTTCCAGCAGCACTTCTGCCGTCCGCATGGATACCCGGAGCAGGTGCTGACGGACCAGGGGCCTGCCTTTGAAGCGGAAGTCTTCCAGGAGTTCTGCACCCTGTATGGCTGCCGGAAGATTAGAACAACACCCTATCACCCGCAAACTAATGGACTTTGTGAGAAAATGAACCAGGTGGTGATAGATCTTCTGAAAACATTGCCCCTGGAAGAACGTAGTCTGTGGCCTGAAAAGCTGCCCGACCTGGTGGACCTATACAACCACATCCCTGTAGGTTCCACCAACTGTACCCCGGCTTACCTAATGAGGGCAAGACCTGGTAAGCTTCCTGTTGATCTGGAGATGGGAGTCCTGACACCCGAGGACACTTCACCAGAAGCAGACTGGGACACAGAGAGGCAGCAGCAGTACCGGAAAGTACAGGAGAGCGTGGAGCGAAGTCTCTGTCAAGCTAGGGAAAGACAAGAGAAAACTTACAACCAGTATGCTCCCGCTGTTCCCCTGGTGCCCGGAGAGCAGGTCTTGAAGAGGAAAAGACGGCTCCACAAGTTGGACGACCAGTGGGAGAAGGACCCGTACACCGTACTGCCCTCAAGCCACGACAACCCAAAGATCTGTACAATCAGTAAAGACGGAGGGGAAACCACAGCCATTGTATCCCGGGATCACCTGAAGAAGTGTCCTGAACAGCTACGGAACCCTGAAGAGGAACAAGAAGACCCTCGACCCGTAGAGGAAAGGGAAGATATGGTTAGTACTGTGCTCGGAGACTTCCCTCGGTCTTGGACTCAAGTCAATGGTGCTGTTGTGGTACCCGTCCTCACGTTCCTCCAACCAGCATCCCAAGTGCCTACGGAGACACAGGTAGAGCTGGAAGAACAGCCGGTCCAGGAGGCAGAAGACCCCACACAAGCAGACCAGGAGAATCAACCCTCTGCTTATAGTGAGCCTGCCATACCCCTAGTAAGCCAAAGAGTCCGTAGACGGCTGCCCAGTTTACCCTTGACAGCTCCTATACCCTGTAGCTCAGGACCAGTCAGCCAGCTCCGTAGGTCCACTAGGGTCACTAGAGGCCAGTTGCCCATACGGTGGAGGATCTAAATATTCAAGCTATTTTATTAATGTTTACCTGTTTATTGTTGCTTGTGTATAATTATGTGTTTCTAGTTATTTGTAGGAGTCTTTGGTGGATTTACCGGGAATCCTTTGTGCATATAGTTGGAGCGTAACCCAGGACGGACTAAAGACTGTTAAGGACTCGGGGCAGGACAGACCCCTACCTAGTTACGTCTCCCTGTTTTTGGTGAAATGGACACCCTTGTTTTCTTGAAAAACTGGACCCGGTTGCGGACACGCCGTGACCATCCTAATGTTTTTCTTTATTGCGTTGTTTCTGTTTGTAATTTGTTATGTTACAAAAATATGTTTAGTCCCGGAGTACTAAATTTCACTAGGGGGGAATGTGACACCCCAGGGGTCTGGTTGCCACAGTAATAGAGATATTACGTCTGAGAGCAGGTGGGAGGTCTCTTGGTCAGGAATCCTATGCATGCCACACCTCCTGCCCAGTCCTGGGAGGGGAAGAACTTCCCCTATATAAAACTGGGGCTGAGGCAGGGTTAGGGAGAAAGAGCAGAGAACACAGACAGAGACACAGTCTGGTCTGTAGTGAAGCAGCTATAGGAAAGAGAGATCAGGAGCTCTGGGGAAGTCGTGCTAAAAGGAATCAGGGGCTGGCAGCTGAAGAGCTCGCCCTGATTGAAGAGTTACCACCGGACCCGGAGTCCGAGGCTGTGGGGACTAATCCTTACCCAGCAGCAGAAACCGACCGGCAGGGGATTTCAGGTCCTCTGGCCAAGAAACCCGAAGGCACGGTCACACGCGTGGGACCAGCACCGCCATCGTGGAGCGGAAGCCACTAGAAGGCCCCGAGTCACCGGCCATACGGGTGAGCACCACACGGTACACTCAGGGACGTGGGCTACTTTTACCCGCCTCTAGCAAGGTAGCCAGAAGAGTACAATTAGTTGGGGAGGCCTACAACTCCGCCTGGCCAGGGGAAATCCCATCTGCTCAAAGACTGACCAGGCCCCGATCGCTAGCCAGTACTCCGGGAGGGTCTATCTTTATCACCAGTAAAGACCCTGAACTACACCGCATCGTCTCTGAGTGGTTCCTGCTACCCCCATCATCCACGTCGGCTGCCCTGAGGCCATACCTCTCCCGTTGGGGGTTATACCATCTACGCTGCACAATCGTACCACCGGCCTCAGCGGTCTGCCCTGCAGCGGCAGCTCCATAGCTGCATTCAACGGGTGGCGTAGTCGTCCAACATCTACTGCTAATACTCAGCCACACAGTTTGACTCCCTGGGCACGGACCGGGTCACCGCCACGAGACTACTACCCCCAACAGGCCCGGCTCCGGGTAGTCCCCGCGTGCGCAACGCTACACCAAGTAGGCCCAGGGGTGTGTCATAAGCTCATGTGGTCAGGACTCCTCCTCCTCCTGCATCTATAGAGTGTAAGCTCCTGTGGTCAGGACTCCTCCTCCTGTATCTATAGAGTGTAAGCTCCTGTGGTCAGGACTCCTCCTCCTCCTGTATCTATAGAGTGTAAGCTCCTGTGGTCAGGACTCCTCCTCCTCCTCCTGTATCTATAGAGTGTAAGCTCCTGTGGTCAGGACTCCTCCTCCTCCTGTATCTATAGAGTGTAAGCTCCTGTGGTCAGGACTCCTCCTCCTCCTGTATCTATAGAGTGTAAGCTCCTGTGGTCAGGACTCCTCCTCCTCCTGTATCTATAGAGTGTAAGTTCCTGTGGTCAGGACTCCTCCTCCTCCTCTTGTATCTATAGAGTGTAAGCTCCTGTGGTCAGGACTCCTCCTCCTCCTCCTGTATCTATAGAGTGTAAGCTCCTGTGGTCAGGACTCCTCCTCTTCCTCCTGTATCTATAGAGTGTAAGCTCCTGTGGTCAGGACTCCTCCTCCTCCTCCTGTATCTATAGAGTGTAAGCTCCTGTGGTCAGGACTCCTCCTCTTCCTCCTGTATCTATAGAGTGTAAGCTCCTGTGGTCAGGACTCCTCCTCCTCCTCCTGTATCTATAGAGTGTAAGCTCCTGTGGTCAGGACTCCTCCCCCTCCTGTATCTATAGAGTGTAAGCTCCTGTGTTCAGGACTCCTCCTCCTCCTGTATCTATAGAGTGTAAGCTCCTGTGGTCAGGACTCCTCCTCCTCCTCCTCCTGTATCTATAGAGTGTAAGCTCCTGTGGTCAGGACTCCTCCTCCTCCTGTATCTATAGAGTGTAAGCTCCTGTGGTCAAGACTCCTCTTCCTCCTGTATCCATAGAGTGTAAGCTCCTGTGGTCAGGACTCCTCCTCCTCCTCCTGTATCTATAGAGTGTAAGCTCCTGTGGTCAGGACTCCTCCTCCTCCTCCTGTATCTATAGAGTGTAAGCTCCTGTGGTCAGGACTCCTCCTCCTCCTCCTGTATCTATAGAGTGTAAGCTCCTGTGGTCAGGACTCCTCCTCTTCCTCCTGTATCTATAGAGTGTAAGCTCCTGTGGTCAGGACTACTCCTCCCCCTCCTGTATCTATAGAGTGTAAGCTCCTGTGGTCTGGACTCCTCCTCCTCCTGTATCTATAGAGTGTAAGCTCCTGTGGTCAGGACTCCTCCTCCTCCTCCTCTATCTATAGAGTGTAAGCTCCTGTGGTCAGGACTCTTCCTCCTCCTCCTCCTGTATTTATAGAGTGTAAGCTCCTGTGGTCAGGACTCCTCCTCCTGTATCTATAGAGTGTAAGCTCCTGTGGTCAGGACTCCTCCTCCTCCTGTATCTATAGAGTGTAAACTCCTGTGGTCAGGACTCCTCCTCCTCCTGTATCTATAGAGTGTAAGCTCCTGTTGTCAGGACTCCTCCTCCTCCTCCTGTATCTATAGAGTGTAAGCTCCTGTGGTCAGGACTCCTCCTCTTCCTCCTGTATCTATCGAGTGTAAGCTCCTGTGGTCAGGACTCCTCCTCCTCCTCCTCCTGTATCTATAGAGTGTAAGCTCCTGTGGTCAGGACTCCTCCTCCTGTATCTATAGAGTGTAAGCTCCTGTGGTCAGGACTCCTCCTCCTCCTGTATCTATAGAGTGTAAGCTCCTGTGGTCAGGACTCCTCCTCCTCCTGTATCTATAGAGTGTAAGCTCCTGTGGTCAGGACTCCTCCTCCTCCTCCTGTATCTATAGAGTGTAAGCTCCTGTGGTCAGGACTCCTCCTCTTCCTCCTGTATCTATAGAGTGTAAGCTCCTGTGGTCAGGACTCCTCCTCCTCCTCCTGTATCTATAGAGTGTAAGCTCCTGTGGTCAGGACTCCTCCTCCTCCTGTATCTATAGAGTGTAAGCTCCTGTGGTCAGGACTCCTCCTTCTCCTGTATCTATAGAGTGTAAGCTCCTGTGGTCAGGACTCCTCCTCCTCCTGTATCCATAGAGTGTAAGCTCCTGTGGTCAGCACTCCTCCTCCTCCTGTATCCATAGAGTGTAAGCTCCTGTGGTCAGGACTCCTCCTCCTCCTGTATCTATAGAGTGTAAGCTCCTGTGGTCAGGACTCCTCCTCCTCCTATATCCATAGAGTGTAAGCTCCTGTGGTCAGGACTCCTCCTCCTCCTGTATCTATAGAGTGTAAGCTCCTGTGGTCAGGACTCCTCCTCCTCCTGTATCCATAGAGTGTAAGCTCCTGTGGTCACCACTCCTCCTCCTCCTGTATCTATAGAGTGTAAGCTCCTGTGGTCAGGACTCCTCCTCCTCCTGTATCTATAGAGTGTAAGCTCCTGTGGTCAGGACTCCTCCTCCTGTATCTATAGAGTGTAAGCTCCTGTGGTCAGGACTCCTCCTTCTCCTGTATCTATAGAGTGTAAGCTCCTGTGGTCAGGACTCCTCCTCCTCCTGTATCTATAGAGTGTAAGCTACTGTGGTCAGGACTACTCCTCCTCCTGTATCTATAGAGTGTAAGCTCCTGTGGTCAGGACTCCTCCTCCTGTATCTATAGAGTGTAAGCTCCTGTGGTCAGGACTCCTCCTCTTCCTCCTGTATCTATAGAGTGTAAGCTCCTGTGGTCAGGACTCCTCCTCCTCCTCCTGTATCTATAGAGTGTAAGCTCCTGTGGTCAGGACTCCTCCTCCTCCTGTATCTATAGAGTGTAAGCTCCTGTGGTCAGGACTCCTCCTCCTGTATCTATAGAGTGTAAGCTCCTGTGGTCAGGACTCCTCCTCCTCCTGTATCTATAGAGTGTAAGCTCCTGTGGTCAGGACTCCTCCTCCTCCTGTATCTATAGAGTGTAAGCTCCTGTGGTCAGGACTCCTCCTCCTGTATCTATAGAGTGTAAGCTCCTGTGGTCAGGACTCCTCCTCCTGTATCTATAGAGTGTAAATGTAGCACCCCGAGGACTCGGCTGCTACAGGGGTATTGCACCTCGAACCAGAGGTGTGGTATTCCACTCCCGGGTAAGGATGGAGTGTGGAACATAGCTCAGTTAGCTGCATGCACTACACTCACGCCATTTCCGGGGGACAGACCAACGGTACTCCCACCAGATAGATGTGCAGGTACAACAGCTTCTGTCCCTGGCTGGAGTGGGGAGGGGGGAGGAACATCCCAGTGGTGTAGGAGCAGAGAGGGGAGGGACTCTGGGCATAGGTAGGAGCCCATTGGGTGCTAGTCACCTGGGCTCGGGTGTCAGAAGGGAGTATATAAGGTGGGCACCATCTTAGGACAGCAGTCAGTTCGGTTCAGCGCAGTCTGGAGGAGAAGAGGAGAGGAGCTCAGCCAGAGAGGGCTGACAGGGAGCTGTGGCTCAGTCCGGGCCCAGCTCCAGAGCCAGGCCTGAAGTGGAGGTCTGAGGCAGGGTGAGAGAGAGAAAGAAGAAGAAGGAGGAACAGGAACACCAGGAAAGGCCCAGAGACGCAAGAAGAGAGGGAACCCTGAGATCCCACGAGTTAACGGGTGAAGGGTTGGCAGAACAGGGTACCGGATCCCAAACTGGTGGAGGCCAATTATCCTCAGCCAGGAACCGGAGGTCGTGGTCAAGTCTTGGCGTGACCCCTCACCATATCTACCAGGAAGGCATACCACGTATAGGGTCAGGGGAGCCGGGAAAGGTTCCACCACCAGAAGGCCCGAGGGAGCCGGACAAAGGTGGGTCCCTGGTGGGGACGGCCAGTAGGAAGGAAGAGAGGGGAGCCCTGGACCACGCTCCGGAATTGCCTGGGAGTTAGCCGAGTCCCTCACCTGGTGGGCGCAGCACGGCTCGGGTGGTCCTTACTGCGCACAATTGACCTGATAAAGAACTGTGAGTAAAGCTGTGAAAACTGCAACCGCACGTCTCAGTGATTCCTTGTCACACCACCACTTCCACCATCATTCCTCCCTGCCTCACCAGCTGCCCTGAGGCTATACCCCTCCCGTTGGGGGTTATACCATCCACGCTGCACTACCGTACCACCGGCCTCAGCGGTCTGCCCTGCAGCGGCGGCTTCATAGCCGCAATCAACGGGTGGCGTAGTCGAACTCTATAACATCTTAATGCCGAGCACTGCCACTTAGTTTGACCACCCTGGGCGCGGACCGGGTCACCGCCACAAGAAGACTACTACCCCCATCGGATCCGGCTCCGGGTATCCCCCGCATGCGCAACGCAGCACAACATGGCCCAGGGGGCGCGTCATAAGCTCCTGTGGTCAGGACTCCTCCTCCTCCTGTATCTATAGAGTGTAAGCTCCTGTGGTCAGGACTCCTCCTCCTCCTCCTGTATCTATAGAGTGTAAGCTCCTGTGGTCAGGACTCCTCCTCCTCCTGTAGCTATAGAGTGTAAGCTCCTGTGGTCAGGACTCCTCCTCCTGTATCTATAGAGTGTAAGCTCCTGTGGTCAGGACTCCTCCTCCTCCTCCTGTATCTATAGAGTGTAAGCTCCTGTGGTCAGGACTCCTCCTCCTGTATCTATAGAGTGTAAGCTCCTGTGGTCAGGACTCCTCCTCCTCCTGTATCTATAGAGTGTAAGCTCCTGTGGTCAGGACTCCTCCTCCTCCTGTATCTATAGAGTGTAAGCTCCTGTGGTCAGGACTCCTCCTCCTCCTCCTGTATCTATAGAGTGTAAGCTCCTGTGGTCAGGACTCCTCCTCCTCCTCCTGTATCTATAGAGTGTAAGCTCCTGTGGTCAGGACTCCTCCTCCTCCTCCTGTATCTATAGAGTGTAAGCTCCTGTGGTCAGGACTCCTCCTCTTCCTCCTGTATCTATAGAGTGTAAGCTCCTGTGGTCAGGACTCCTCCTCTTCCTCCTGTATCTATAGAGTGTAAGCTCCTGTGGTCAGGACTCCTCCTCCTCCTCCTGTATCTATAGAGTGTAAGCTCCTGTGGTCAGGACTCCTCCTCCTCCTGTATCTATAGAGTGTAAGCTCCTGTGGTCAGGACTCCTCCTCCTGTATCTATAGAGTGTAAGCTCCTGTGGTCAGGACTCCTCCTCCTCCTGTATCTATAGAGTGTAAGCTCCTGTGGTCAGGACTCCTCCTCCTCCTGTATCTATAGAGTGTAAGCTCCTGTGGTCAGGACTCCTCCTCCTGTATCTATAGAGTGTAAGCTCCTGTGGTCAGGACTCCTCCTCCTGTATCTATAGAGTGTAAATGTAGCACCCCGAGGACTCGGCTGCTACAGGGGTATTGCACCTCGAACCAGAGGTGTGGTATTCCACTCCCGGGTAAGGATGGAGTGTGGAACATAGCTCAGTTAGCTGCATGCACTACACTCACCCCATTTCCGGGGGACAGACCAACGGTACTCCCACCAGATAGATGTGCAGGTACGACAGCTTCTGTCCCTGGCTGGAGTGGGGAGGGGGGAGGAACATCCCAGTGGTGTAGGAGCAGAGAGGGGAGGGACTCTGGGCATAGGTAGGAGCCCATTGGGTGCTAGTCACCTGGGCTCGGGTGTCAGAAGGGAGTATATAAGGTGGGCACCATCTTAGGACAGCAGTCAGTTCGGTTCAGCGCAGTCTGGAGGAGAAGAGGAGAGGAGCTCAGCCAGAGAGGGCTGACAGGGAGCTGTGGCTCAGTCCGGGCCCAGCTCCAGAGCCAGGCCTGAAGTGGAGGTCTGAGGCAGGGAGAGAGAGAGAAAGAAGAAGAAGGAGGAACAGGAACACCAGGAAAGGCCCAGAGACGCAAGAAGAGAGGGAACCCTGAGATCCCACGAGTTAACGGGTGAAGGGTTGGCAGAACAGGGTACCGGATCCCAAACTGGTGGAGGCCAATTATCCTCAGCCAGGAACCGGAGGTTGTGGTCAAGTCTTGGCGTGACCCCTCACCATATCTACCAGGAAGGCATACCACGTATAGGGTCAGGGGAGCCGGGAAAGGTTCCGCCACCAGAAGGCCCGAGGGAGCCGGACAAAGGTGGGTCCCTGGTGGGGACGGCCAGTAGGAAGGAAGAGAGGGGAGCCCTGGACCACGCTCCGGAATTGCCTGGGAGTTAGCCGAGTCCCTCACCTGGTGGGCGCAGCATGGCTCGGGTGGTCCTTACTGCGCACAAGTGACCTGATAAAGAACTGTGAGTAAAGCTGTGAAAACTGCAACCGCACGTCTCAGTGATTCCTTGTCACACCACCACTTCCACCATCATTCCTCCCTGCCTCACCAGCTGCCCTGAGGCTATACCCCTCCCGTTGGGGGTTATACCATCCACGCTGCACTACCGTACCACCGGCCTCAGCGGTCTGCCCTGCAGCGGCGGCTTCATAGCCGCAATCAACGGGTGGCGTAGTCGAACTCTATAACATCTTAATGCCGAGCACTGCCACTTAGTTTGACCACCCTGGGCGCGGACCGGGTCACCGCCACAAGAAGACTACTACCCCCATCGGATCCGGCTCCGGGTATCCCCCGCATGCGCAACGCAGCACAACATGGCCCAGGGGGCGCGTCATAAGCTCCTGTGGTCAGGACTCCTCCTCCTCCTGTATCTATAGAGTGTAAGCTCCTGTGGTCAGGACTCCTCCTCCTCCTCCTGTATCTATAGAGTGTAAGCTCCTGTGGTTAGGACTCCTCCTCCTCCTGTATCTATAGAGTGTAAGCTCCTGTGGTCAGGACTCCTCCTCCTGTATCTATAGAGTGTAAGCTCCTGTGGTCAGGACTCCTCCTCCTCCTCCTGTATCTATAGAGTGTAAGCTCCTGTGGTCAGGACTCCTCCTCCTGTATCTATAGAGTGTAAGCTCCTGTGGTCAGGACTCCTCCTCCTCCTGTATCTATAGAGTGTAAGCTCCTGTGGTCAGGACTCCTCCTCCTCCTGTATCTATAGAGTGTAAGCTCCTGTGGTCAGGACTCCTCCTCCTCCTCCTGTATCTATAGAGTGTAAGCTCCTGTGGTCAGGACTCCTCCTCCTCCTCCTGTATCTATAGAGTGTAAGCTCCTGTGGTCAGGACTCCTCTTCCTCCTGTATCTATAGAGTGTAAGCTCCTGTGGTCAGGACTCCTCTTCCTCCTGTATCTATAGAGTGTAAGCTCCTGTGGTCAGGACTCCTCCTCCTGTATGTATAGAGTGTAAGCTCCTGTGGTCAGGACTCCTCCTCCTCCTCCTGTTTCTATAGAGTGTAAGCTCCTGTGGTCAGGACTCTTCCTCCTCCTGTATCTATAGAGTGTAAGCTCCTGTGGTCAGGACTCCTCCTCTTCCTCCTGTATCTATAGAGTGTAAGCTCCTGTGGTCAGGACTCCTCCTCTTCCTGTATCTATAGAGTGTAAGCTCCTGTGGTCAGGACTCCTCCTCCTCCTGTATCTATAGAGTGTAAGCTCCTGTGGTCAGGACTCCTCCTCCTCCTGTTTCTATAGAGTGTAAGCTCCTGTGGTCAGGACTCCTCCTCCTCCTGTATCTATAGAGTGTAAGCTCCTGTGGTCAGGACTCCTCCTCATCCTCCTCCTGTATCTATAGAGTGTAAGCTCCTGTGATCAGGACTCCTCCTCCTCCTGTATCTATAGAGTGTAAGCTCCTGTGGTCAGGACTCCTCCTCCTCCTCCTGTATCTATAGAGTGTAAGCTCCTGTGGTCAGGACTCCTCCTCCTCCTGTATCCATAGAGTGTAAGCTCCTGTGGTCAGGACTCCTCCTCTTCCTCCTGTATCTATAGAGTGTAAGCTCCTGTGGTCAGGACTCCTCCTCCTCCTGTATCTATAGAGTGTAAGCTCCTGTGGTCAGGACTCCTCCTCCTCCTGTATCTATAAAGTGTAAGCTCCTGTGGTCAGGACTCCTCCTCCTCCTGTATCTATAGAGCGTAAGCTCCTGTGGTCAGGACTCCTCCTCCTCCTGTATCTATAGAGTGTAAGCTCCTGTGGTCAGGACTCCTCCTCCTCCTGTATCTATAGAGTGTAAGCTCCTGTGGTCAGGACTCCTCCTCCTGTATCTATAGAGTGTATGTTAGAACCTTGCTCTTAGGTTTTTTCCTTTGCTGGTCACATGACCTTGTTGGCCTATTTAATCCTGCTCCGCCCTTCTGGCTTTGCTGGACTTCATTGTATAACTACTTTCTAGCTAGCCTGTGCTCTGTATCTAACTCTGTTAGTTTGCTTGGTCTACGGACCTCTTTGTTCTATATATTTTGTTTGTTTGTCTGTCTGCTACTATTTCTGTTAGGAGGTGTCCCATTCTCCTCCCAGTCCTTAGTACTTGTAGGGATTCCTTCCCCATATCTATAGGTCTCCGTACAGACTAGCTTAGGACTTTAGCAGGTCTGATCGCAGGATCAGGTCCCCTGTTACATCGTAGGGATTAAGCTGAGTTCTATCGTAGGGACAGATCTCCTCTCTTTCCTTAGCTCTGGTAGCAGAACATAACAGTAAGTCCAGCCTGCAAATTCTCTAAGGAAAGATTTTTCTGTTCCATCATGGTGTCGGTTCTGGATTTGGCTAAACGCCTGCAGGGACTCTCTCTAGAGGTGGCCGAGCTCCGTCAGCACGTGAGTAACTGTTCTGGAGCACATTTCTTGGAGCCTAAGGTACGTTTGCCGGATTTATTTTTTGGTGAACACCGAGAATTATTTTCATTTAAAAATGCTTGCTTATTGTATTTTCGTTTGAGACCCAAGTCCTCTGGGGATGAATCCCAGCGCATAGGGTTCATAATGTCACTTTTGCGCAAAGAGCCTCAGGAGTGGGCCTTTTCTTTGCAACCTAGTGATACATGCTTCAGATCAGTGGATAGTTTTTTTTCTGCTTTGGGGCTATTATATGATGATCCTGACCGTGTCTCATCTGCTGAGACTGAGTTGAGGCGTTTGAGACAGGGATCAGGTAACGTGGAAAAATATTGCACTCATTTCCGTCGTTGGTCTACTCAAACAGGGTGGAACGATTCTGCTCTGAAAAGTCTATTTCTTGCTGGGCTCAGTGAAAGGGTTAAAGACCTGCTAATTGCTTATCCTACACCTGAAGATTTGCAACAGGCTATGCAATTAGCTATACGGGTGGATAGAAGACTGCGTGCAAGGGTTAATGAGAGCAAATCCTCTGCTATGTAGTTTCTGGTTATGAGAATGTGTGTACTAACAGTGGTGAACCGATGGAGATTGGATCGGTGGCACCTCGCTCTCAAGAAAAAGACCGTAGATTTTCTAAAGGTTTGTGTTTCTATTGCGGAAAATCTGGTCATTTGATTAAAGGCTGTGAGCTTCGTATGAAGAAAGAAAAAAAAAATGGTCAGTCATGCCCGTATTGCCTGTTTAAATTCCAGGGGTGTATTTTTAGCTGCTTCCACGATTGCTCAGGAAAAATTAATGGAATTTCGGGTGTTTGTTGATTGTGGGTCTACTCTGAATGTAATTGATGGGGGATTCTTGGAAAGACTCAATTTGAAACCCGAACCTTTATCATCCCCCATTGCTGTGGTTTCTGTGGATGGTTCCCCTTTGAAGAATATTACTCTCAAGGTCTGTGAATTTCCTCTCACTATTAATGGTGTTCACCATGAGAAATTGGATTTGGTAGTTTTGAATAACTTGCCTTCTCCAGTAATATTGGGATTGCCCTGGTTAAAATTGCACAATCCTGTACTGGATTGGTCTACCAATGAAATTAAATCCTGGAGCCATAAATGTTATGACAAGTGTTGTAACGGACGTATTGCAGCTGTGGATAGAGGGGAATTGCCTGTACCTATTCAGGATTTTTGGAGAGCTTTTTCTGAGAAGGAATCGCAGGTTTTGCCTCCCCATAGAGACTATGATTGTTCTATTGAATTTGTCCCTGGAGCGACTCTTCCTAAAAGTCGTTTATTTAACCTTACTATTCCTGAGAGGAAGGCTTTGGAAGAATACATACAGACAAGTTTGGCCGCCGGTCACATTAGGCCCTCTAAGTCTCCTGTGGCGGTTGGATTTTTTTTTGTAAAAAAAAAAGATGGCGGTTTACGTCCTTGTCTGGATTTTCGTGAGATTAACAAAATTACTGTACGCAATCCTTACCCACTGCCATTGATTCCTGATCTGTTTAACCAGTTAATGGGGGCCAAGTGGTTCTCTAAAATTGACCTTAAGGGGGCATACAATCTGTTGCGCATGAAGGAGGGTGACGAATGGAAGACTGCTTTTAACATTCCTGTGGGTCATTTTGAGAATCTGGTGCCTTTTGGTCTTACCAATGCTCCAGCATTTTTTCAGAATCTTATTAATGACATCCTTAGACCTTTAATCGGCAAAAATGTGGTTGTGTATTTGGATGACATTTTGATTTATTCGCCTGATCTGGAGTCTCATTGGCGGAGCGTACGTGAGGTATTACAGTTATTAATGGACAATTCGCTTTTTGCTAAGCTGGAGAAATGTGAGTTCACTGTACAGAGAATTAGTTTTTTGGGCTACATTATCTCCAGCGAAGGTTTTGAGATGGACCCGGTTAAAGTTCAAGCTGTACAGGAATGGCCTAGGCCTATTGGTTTGAAATCGATACAGAGGTTTTTAGGTTTCGCCAATTATTACAGAAAATTCATAAAAAAATTTTCTATTATTGTCAAACCTCTGACCGATCTCACCAGGAAAGGTGCTAATGCGGTTCAGTGGACTTCTGAGGCCATTGAAGCTTTTGTGTATCTCAAGGAGAGGTTCACCTCTGCTCCCATCCTTATGCAGCCTGATGTGACTAAGCCGTTTTTGGTTGAGGTTGATGCTTCCTCTGTGGGGGTCGGTGCGGTGTTGTCTCAGGATAACGGGGATGGATTACATCCCTGTGCCTTTTTTTCAAAAAAATTTTCGGAGACTGAACTGAATTACGATATTGGTAATCGGGAATTATTGGCTATTAAACTCGCATTTGAACACTGGCGCCACTTCTTGGAAGGTGCGGAATTTCCCGTTCAGGTTCTTACGGATCATAAAAATCTGATATATCTTGATGCTGCCAAGCGCCTGAATGCCCGTCAGGCTAGGTGGGCACTGTTTTTCTTGCGGTTTAATTTCTCCGTTACTTACATCCCTGGTACTAAGAATGTTAAGGCGGATGCCTTGTCTCGCAGTTTTTCTCCCATAGTCGGTGCTGAGAAAGAGGAGAACATTTTACAAGAAGGTGTTGTGATGGCTGCTTTGGACTCCGTTTTGGAAGATGAGATTCTTAAAGCACAGGAGAATGCCCCATCTAACACTCCTCATGGGAGGTTGTTTGTGCCTAGGACCTTTAGGAGAGATTTGTTTGTTCAGTGTCACGAATCTCGGTTGGCAGGTCATCCCGGAATTTCTGAGACCAAGAGACTGGTGGGTCGCAGTTTTTGGTGGCCTGGATGGCAGAAGGAAGTCATTAAGTGGGTGCGTCAATGTACTATATGTGCTAGATCTAAGTCCTCACATACTCCTGCTGCGGGGTTGCTTTGTCCTTTGGAGGTTCCCAGTGCTCCTTGGACACATTTGGCTATGGACTTTATAACGGACCTTCCCCCCTCTGAGGGTTTTACTGTCATCTGGGTGGTCGTGGACCGTTTTAGCAAGATGTGTCACTTGGTTCCCTTCATCAAACTGCCCTGCGCTAAAACTCTCGCTAAGGCCTTTGTCAAGGAAATTGTCAGACTTCATGGCGTTCCTACTGACATTGTTTCTGATAGGGGTCCTCAGTTCGTGGCTCGTTTTTGGCGTGCCTTTTGTGACAGGTTGGGAGTTCATTTGTCGTTCTCGTCCGGATATCATCCTGAATCTAATGGCCAGACAGAAAGGAAAAACCAGGATGTTGAGCAGTTCTTGCGTTGTTTTGTGGCAGACAATCAAGAGGGGTGGTCTGAGTTTCTGCCACTTGCTGAATTTGCTCTGAACAATCATACATCTTCTTCTGCTGGTTGTTCGCCTTTTTTTTGTTGTTCTGGGAGACATCCGTCGTTTGGGTCGTTCTCCAAGTTGGGATCTGCCGTGCCTGAGGAGAATTTTTCCGGTGATTTGGAGAGAGTTTGGACGGATGTGCGTGGTAATCTTCAGGAGGCCAACAGAAAATCTAAAGACTACTTTGATAGGAAACGACAGGAGGTTTTGTTCGCTGTTGGTGACATGGTTTGGTTGTCCTCTAGGAATCTGCGGTTGAGGATTCCTTCTAAGAAATTGGGTCCCAAGTTTGTAGGGCCCTTTAAGGTGCTTCAGGTTGTCAACGAATCTGCTGTTAGGTTGGAGGTTCCTACCTCCTGGAGAATTAATCCAGTATTTCATGTCTCTCTGTTGAAAAAAGCTGTTGTATCGGATTGTGACGCCTCTGCCTCTGTTCCTCCGGTGGTGGAGGACGGGGAATATGAAATTTCTCGCATCCTTAACTCTAGACGGTATAGAGGTAGTTTGCAGTATCTTGTGGCCTGGAAAGGTTTCGGACCCGAGGATAACTCTTGGGTGAGGTCGGATGATGTTTCCGCATCCAGACTTATCAGAGCGTTTCACAGGAGATTTCCTGATAAGCCTGGTCCTAGGGGATCCGGAGGATCCTCTTAGAAGGGGGGGTACTGTTAGAACCTTGCTCTTAGGTTTTTTCCTTTGCTGGTCACATGACCCTGTTGGCCTATTTAATCCTGCTCTGCCCTTCTGGCTTTGCTGGAATTCATTGTATAACTACCTTCTAGCTAGCCTGTGCTCTGTATCTAACTCTGTTAGTTTGCTTGGTCTACGGACCTCTTTGTTCTATATATTTTGTTTGTTCGTCTGTCTGCTACTATTTCTGTTAGGAGGTGTCCCATTTTCCTCCCAGTCCTTAGTACTTGTAGGGATTCCTTCCCCATATCTATAGGTCTCCGTACAGACTAGCTTAGGACTTTAGCAGGTCTGATCGCAGGATCAGGTCCCCTGTTACATCGTAGGGATTAAGCTGAGTTCTATCGTAGGGACAGATCTCCTCTCTTTCCTTAGCTCTGGTAGCGGAACATAACAGTATCTATAGAGTGTAAGCTCCTGTGGTCAGGACTCCTCCTCTTCCTGTATCTATAGAGTGTAAGCTCCTGTGGTCAGGACTCCTCCTCCTCCTGTATCTATAGAGTGTAAGCTCCTGTGGTCAGGACTCCTCCTCCTCCTCCTGTTTCTATAGAGTGTAAGCTCCTGTGGTCAGGACTCCTCCTCCTCCTGTATCTATAGAGTGTAAGCTCCTGTGGTCAGGACTCCTCCTCATCCTCCTCCTGTATCTATAGAGTGTAAGCTCCTGTGGTGAGGACTCCCCCTCCTCCTGTATCTATAGAGTGTAAGCTCCTGTGGTCAGGACTCCTCCTCCTCCTCCTGTATCTATAGAGTGTAAGCTCCTGTGGTCAGGACTCCTCCTCCTCCTCCTGTATCTATAGAGTGTAAGCTCCTGTGGTCAGGACTCCTCCTCCTCCTCCTGTATCTATAGAGTGTAAGCTCCTGTGGTCAGGACTCCTCCTTCTCCTGTATCCATAGAGTGTAAGCACCTGTGGTCAGGACTCCTCCTCCTCCTGTATCTATAGAGTGTAAGCTCCTGTGGTCAGGACTCCTCCCCCTCCTGTATCTATAGAGTGTAAGCTCCTGTGGTCAGGACTCTTCCTCCTCCTCCTGTATCTATAGAGTGTAAGCTCCTGTGGTCAGGACTCCTCCTCCTCCTGTATCTATAGAGTGTAAGCTCCTGTGGTCAGGACTCCTCCTCCTCCTGTATCTATAGAGTGTAAGCTTCTGTGGTCAGGACTCCTCCTCCTCCTGTATCTATAGAGTGTAAGCTCCTGTGGTCAGGACTCCTCCTCCTCCTGTATCTATAGAGTGTAAGCTCCTGTGGTCAGGACTCCTCCTCCTCCTCCTGTATCTATAGAGTGTAAGCTCCTGTGGTCAGGACTCCTCCTCCTGTATCTATAGAGTGTAAGCTCCTGTGGTCAGGACTCCTCTTCCTCCTGTATCTATAGAGTGTAAGCTCCTGTGGTCAGGACTCCTCCTCCTCCTGTATCTATAGAGTGTAAGCTCCTGTGGTCAGGACTCCTCCTCCTCCTGTATCTATAGAGTGTAAGCTCCTGTGGTCAGGACTCCTCCTCCTCCTGTATCCATAGAGTGTAAGCACCTGTGGTCAGGACTCCTCCTCCTCCTGTATTTATAGAGTGTAAGCTCCTGTGGTCAGGACTCCTCCTCCTCCTGTATCTATAGAGTGTAAGCTCCTGTGGTCAGGACTCCTCCTCCTCCTGTATCTATAGAGTGTAAGCTCCTGTGGTCAGGACGACTCCCCCTCCTGTATCTATAGAGTGTAAGCTCCTGTGGTCAGGACGACTCCTCCTCCTGTATCTATAGAGTGTAAGCTCCTGTGGTCAGGACTCCTCCTCCTCCTGTATCTATAGAGTGTAAGCTCCTGTGGTCAGGACGACTCCTCCTCCTGTATCTATAGAGTGTAAGCTCCTGTGGTCAGGACGACTCCTCCTCCTGTATCTATAGAGTGTAAGCTCCTGTGGTCAGGACTCCTCCTCCTCCTGTATTTATAGAGTGTAAGCTCCTGTGGTCAGGACTCCTCCTCCTCCTGTATCTATAGAGTGTAAGCTCCTGTGGTCAGGACGACTCCTCCTCCTGTATCTATAGAGTGTAAGCTCCTGTGGTCAGGACGACTCCTCCTCCTGTATCTATAGAGTGTAAGCTCCTGTGGTCAGGACTCCTCCTCCTCCTGTATCTATAGAGTGTAAGCTCCTGTGGTCAGGACGACTCCTCCTCCTGTATCTATAGAGTGTAAGCTCCTGTGGTCAGGACTCCTCCTCCTGTATCTATAGAGTATAAGCTCCTGTGGTCAGGACTCCTCTTCCTCCTCCTGTATCTATAGAGTATAAGCTCCTGTGGTCAGGACTCCTTCTCCTCCTCCTCCTCCTCCTGTATCTATAGAGTGTAAGCTCCTGTGGTCAGGACTCCTCCTCCTCCTGTATTTATAGAGTGTAAGCTCCTGTGGTCAGGACTCCTCCTTCTCCTGTATCTATAGAGTGTAAGCTCCTGTGGTCAGGACTCCTCCTCCTCCAGTATCTATAGAGTGTAAGTGTGACACCCCAGGGGTCTGGTTGCCACAGTAATAGAGATATTACAGTAATAGAGATATTATGTCTGAGAGCAAGTGGGAGGTTTCTCTGGTCAGGAGCCCTAAGTATGCAACACGGCCCACCCAGACCTGGGAGGGGAGGAATCTGCCCTTATAAACTGGGTCTGGGCCGGGATTAAGTGAGTCAGAGCCTGGAGAGGGATAGTGAGAACAGGAGCTCTGTAGGAGCAGCAGCTGAAGGCCAGGGGCTGTGAGCAGAGATATAGCTCGCCCTGGCTGAAGTTACTAAAACCGGACACAGGAGTCCGAGGCTGTGGGGATTGATATATACCCAGCAGCAGAAACCAACCGGCAGGGGATTCCAGGTCCTCTGGCCATAGAAGCCCGGAGGCTCAGTCACAAAGAAGGGACCAGCGCCGCCATCCAGGAGCGGAGGCTAACAGAAGGCCCCAAGTCACCGGCCATACGGGTGAGCACCACACGGTATACTCAGGGACGTGGGCTACTTCTACCCGCATAGAGCAAGGTAGCCAGGAAGAGTGCAGATAAACGGGGAGGCCTACAACTCCACCTGGCCAGGGGAACTCCTGCTTGCTCGCAGACTGACCAGGCCCCTTATACTAGCCAGTACTCCCTGGAGGGTCTGCCTTGTACCATCAGTAAAGACCCTGAACTGCACCTCACGTCTCTGTGATTCCTTGCCGCACCAGCACCATTAGCACTGGGACCCTCACACCATCACTCCCATCATCTCTCACATTAGCTGCCCTGAGGCAATACTTCTCCCGTGGGGAGTTATCCCATACTCGGCTGCGCAAACAACATCAGCCTCAGCGGTCGGCAGCGCAGCGGCGGTCCCCACTGACCGCAATCCACGGGTGGCGTAGTCGGACAATTGCTATACATTAAGACTGCAACTGGTTTGACCACCCTGGGCACGGACCGGGTCACCGCCACACGGAGACTACAACCCCCAGCATTCTACAACAGGCCCGGTTCCGGGTTCCCCTGCACAACACAGGCCCAGGGGGCGCGTCAACTTTGGCGTAGTCGGCAGGATTTCGTGCCCGCAACCACCGGGTACTGCGTGCCTGAAAAAGAGACTTTTATACTTACCTGTGGTGAAGTTTCCCGCCATCCGGAGCCGATTCCCGCCATCAGACGCCATCTTGGACCGTTTCCCGCCGTCTGCTGCCTTCTTCCCGCCATCCGCAGATGCTTCCCGCCTTCGGACGCCATCTTCGGGACGCCGCACGGGAAGAAGAGGGGCGTGGACGCCGAAAGCGCGCGAGATCCGAAGCTCCGCCCCACGCTCTGACGCTGCGCAAGGTCCTGGAAGGGAGGAAGAGCGAAGCTGACGTCATCGGAGCGCGACGCCAGGTCCTCAACCCCGACGATCGACTGCGGAGCCACGGCCTAAGGAAGAAGGGCATCGCAAGGTAGGCCACGGTCCACTAGGGGGGAGGAGGATGCCGGATACCGAGGGGAGCTCCACTGCCACAGCCACCGCCAGAGCAACCGCTGCAGCAGTCATGCCATTCACCATGCCCTATATCCCGGGGGCAACCTGGCTACCCCAGTACTCAGGGGAGTCACATACCCTGAGTGACTTTAGGGAAAGACTTCATAGCCTCTTCCAGGTGTACCCCCTCACAGAAGAGCAAAAAGTGAGCATCCTGGTGGCCCAATTAATCGGGAGGTAAAGTCCTGGCCACCTGGGAGGAAGAGGACTGTCAGAGAAATACTAGCCCGGCTGAAAGACACATTTGATACCCGCACCTCAGCCGAAATAAAGCTCAGATTTTACGGGTGTAAACAGCGGGCACATGAGAGTATAAGAGACTATGCTCTAAACCTACAAGAGGCCCTGAGAGCCATTAAGCAGGCAGACCCTGACAGCGTGGGAAATGAAGATAAGCTGTTGACTGAACAATTTATTGAGGGTCTACTGTGCAATGCCCACCGAACCCAGTTGCGGGCAATGGCCTTACAGGACCCTGACCTGGACTTTGCACAGTTCAAGGACAGAGCCATCCGGGTGCTCCGAGAACCGGCACCAGGTGGCGCTGTGACCCACAGGCGCCCTGCTATCACTTACCACCAGGAGACGGCGCCCTTGTCTGCAGGGCCTGTGGGAGCTGATGCGCAGGCTTTAAACAGTGACCCGGCTACAGACCTGCACCATAAGGTCCAAGAGCTGACTAAGAGCGTTGCCGCGCTAACCAGAACTGTGCAGTCTTTACAGGTCTCTTCTCCAGGAATGATCCAGCTGGCATCCGGACCGGAGGACGTCCCGTGGCGCCGACTGAGGAGGACCCCACCGGCCAGAGGAAGACCCAGCGACAGATACAACGAGGACGGACGACCCATCTGCCGCCGCTGCAATCAACCCGGACATGTGGCAAGGTACTGTCATTTAAACGGGCACAACCTGGGGTAGAGGGCCAACCCCCAGGCATAAGACCATCAGGCCCATCAAACTGGTGTGATAAATACGTAGGGGGACGTCCAATCTTGCCTGTGGTACTGGATGGCATTCCTATGAGTGCCCTACTAGACACTGGGTCACAGGTGACCACCATCCCGTACGTGCTCTTTAAACAGTACTGGAATGACTCGGACATAACCCGCTACCCAGATGACGACCTGAGTATCATCGCCAGCAATGGTCAGCCCGTGCCGCAGGTGGGATTCAAAGAGGTGACCATTAAGATCGGTAAAGTCGAACTGGCGGCACAAGGACTGATTATAGTGGACATAGACCGTCATGAGAGTCACCCTAGAATAACCTTGGGAACTAATGTGATTGAAAATTGTCTTGCAGAGGTGATTCTCATTTTACAGCAGGTTGCCAAAAACGCCAGTTCCGACCAGCAGCGTGTGCTCCAAAAAGAGATCCGGGCACTGATGAAGCGGCAACAGGTGGAACTATCTGGTGGGGAGATAGGTAGCGTGAGAATGTGTGACCCGTTCCCTATTGCCATGCCCCCAAAAAGTGAGATGATGATTTGGTGCCGGGCAGCTATTGGTCTAAGAGGTAGAGACTACCAAGCAATGGTAGAACCCGTCTACTCAGACAGTAGACCCACCATTTTGACAGCACGGGGGGTGGTCGATGTACGCCATGGGAGGGTGCCCGTTCGCATCATAAATATCGGGGAGAGAGAAGTACACCTGCCCCGGTATGCCACGCTAGCCAAATTGTTCACCATCAACCAGAACTCTGTACAGGCCGTGGAACTCTTGCCTCCATCTCAACCAGAGGAAGGTAACGGCTCTAAGAAACCAATGGAGGACTGGTGTCAGCAACTGCATTTGGGTACTGACTCCACTCCCTCACACCAGAAACAGGGAGTCTATCGGGTGGTTCAAGAGTACGAGAGAGTGTTTAGTAAACACCCGCTAGACTTCGGGCGAGTAAAGGGGGTAGAACACCACATCCCCACGGGAGACCATCCTCCCATAAAGGAGAGATACCGACCCGTACCCCCGGCACACTACCAACACGCCAAGGGGATGCTTAGAGACATGAAGGAGGCTGGGGTAATCAGGGACAGCTGTAGCCCCTGGGCAGCTCCACTAGTCTTAGTGAAAAAGAAAGACTACACCATGAGAATGTGTGTAGACTACAGGAAGGTCAACCGTATCACACACAAACATGCGTACCCGTTACCAAGGATAGAAGAGTCCTTAGCTGCATTAAAATCTGCTAACTTCTTCTCTACTTTGGATCTCACTAGCGGGTACTGGCAGGTTCCTGTAGCAGAGGCGGACCGGGAGAAGACCGCATTCACCACCCCGATGGGTCTCAGCGAATTTAACTGTATGCCGTTCGGGCTCTGCAACGCACCAGGAACCTTCCAACGGTTGATGGAATGCTGTCTGGGACACCGGAACTTCGAGACGGTCCTGTTATACCTGGACGATGTCATCGTCTATTCCAAGACCTACGAGGACCACCTGAAACACCTGGCAGAAGTGTTCGAAGCTCTGGCTAACTACGGCCTAAAGGTGAAACCCTCCAAGTGTCACCTCCTGAAACCAAAGGTGCAATACCTGGGACACGTGGTGAGTGCTGACGGAGTGGCTCCTGACGCTGATAAGATCACCGTGATTAAGGACTGGCCAAGACCCTCCAGCATAAAGGAAGTGCGGCAGTTCCTCGGGTTGATAGGCTACTACCGAAGATTCATTCCCGGTTTCACCAAAATGGCAGCCCCTATGCAGGACCTCCTGATAGGTCAATCTCGGAAAGCCAAAAACCAGAAGCCGCCCTTTAGGTGGGAAAAGCTGGAAGAGGAGTCCTTCTGCCAGCTGAAGATGGCCCTCACGGGGGATGAAATCCTGGCATATCCAGACTACAGCCAGCCCTTTATCCTCCACACGGACGCAAGCAACATCGGGCTAGGAGCCGTACTGTCCCAGATCCAGCAAGGGAAAGAACGGGTAATCGCTTACGCCAGCCGAAAGCTACGGCCCACGGAGAGGAACCCTGAGAATTATAGCTCATTCAAGCTGGAGTTCCTGGCAGTAGTGTGGGCAGTGACCGAACGTTTCAAGCATTACCTTGCCTCCTCCAAATTCACCGTGTACACGGATAACAACCCGTTGACACACCTGGACACTGCAAGGCTCGGTGCCCTGGAACAGAGATGGATGGCCCGCCTGTCCAACTTTGAATTCACCATCAAATACCGGGCAGGACGCTCAAATGCCAACGCGGATGCCCTGTCTAGAATGCCGTACTTACCGGACGTAGGGGAAGATCCAGAAGATCTGGAAGAAGTTGAGCTCCCTGCGTTCCACCGTCATGGGATTACCCTGTATTCCCACCGTGTGAAGGACAGGCGCTCCGTGACGTTCAATCCCTTGCCCCACTACAACTGGGCGGAGACGCAAGACAGTGATCCCGCAGTCCATTTGGTGAAGGAAATGCTGACCCAGGCCGATGCCCGTCTTGACCCAGATGCTCCGGAGGAGACCAAGCAACTGTGGAAGGAGAAAAGTAAGCTGTTCCTCTACAGGGAGAAGCTGTGCCGGAGAATGGTTAACTCTCGAACACATGAGTTGACCTGGCAGGTAGTGGTCCCAAGACGAGACGCGGCTATGGTTCTGGAGGCATACCACAACGGAGCAGGGCATTTCGGATGGAATTAGCTGGAGTTCTTGTTGCGTGAACGGTTCTACTGGGTAGGCATGAGAGGAGCCATCGAGAGGTGGTGCAGAGACTGTGGCCCGTGCCACCTGAGAAGAAAAGACCGAGCCAGCCAGAAGACTCCCCTGCAGCCCATCATCACCAGACAGCCACTGGAACTGGTAGCCCTGGACCATGTGAAACTGGCTCCAAGCAGATCTGGGTATGTCTACGCCCTCACAATCGTAGATCATTACTCCCGGTTCCTGGTGGTGGTCCCGGTCAAGGACTTAACGGCTCAAACAGCAGCTAGAGCCTTCCAGCAGCACTTCTGCCGTCCACACGGGTACCCGGACCAAGTGTTGACAGACCAAGGACCAGCCTTCGAAGCGGAGGTCTTCCAGGAGTTCTGCAACCTGTATGCCTGCAAGAAGATAAGAACAACGCCCTATCACCCTCAAACCAATGGACTCTGCGAGAAGATGAACCAGGTGGTGATAGATCTGCTAAAAACATTGCCCCTGGAAGAACGCAGTCTGTGGCCTGAGAAACTGCCCGATCTGGTGGACCTGTATAACCACATCCCTGTAGGTTCCACCAACTGTACCCCGGCTTACCTAATGAGAGCAAGACCTGGTAAGCTGCCTATTGACCTGGATATGGGAGTCCTGACGCCTGAGGAGACCTCGCCAGAGGCAGACTGGGATACAGAACGGCAGCAGCAGTATCGGAACGTACAGGAGAGCGTCGAGCGAAGTCTGTCTCAAGCTAGAGAAAGGCAAGAGAAGGCTTATAACCAGTATGCTCCAGCTGTTCCCCTGGTACCAGGAGAGCAGGTCTTGAAGAGGAAGAGGCAGCTCCACAAGTTGGACGACCAGTGGGAGAAGGACCCGTACACCGTACTGCCATCAAGCCATGAGAACCCAAAAATCTGCGTAATCAGTAAGGATGGAGGAGAAACCACAGCCATTGTCTCCAGAGACCACCTGAAGAAGTGTCCCGAGCAGCTGCAAAGCCCTGAAGAAGATCAAGGAAACCCTCAACCCGCAGAGGAAAGGGAAGAAATGATCAGTACCGTACTCGGAGACTTCCCCCGGTCTTGGACACAAGTAAACGGCGCTGTCGTGGTACCCGTCCTCACCTTTCTCCAGCCAGCCCCGCAAGTGCCTACAGAGGAACCGGTAGAGCTGGAAGAGCAGCCGGCCCAAGAGGCAGAAGAGTCCACACCAGCAGTACAGGAGGATCAACCCTCTGCTAGTAGTGAACCTGCCATGCCCCTAGTGAGCCAAAGAGTGCGCAGACAGCTGCCCAGCTTACCCATAACACCTCCTACACCCTGTAGTGCAGAACCAGTTAGTGAGCTCCGTAGGTCCACTAGAGTCACTAGAGGTCAGATGCCCACTCGCTGGAGAATCTAAACTAATGCACTGTGAATTTATCTGCTAACTGTTTATGGTTTGTTTGTTGCCTGTTATTAATTATGTTTCTCAGTTACCCTGCAGGTTATGGACGCTGGATAACCGGAACAGTTTTGTAGATAGTTGCACCTTGGTGCCTCTTGCGAAGACGGCCGCAGAAGAGAAAACCTGTCTGGCGTGGCCTCCATGCGGCCCAAAGTAGTTAGTCTACCCTTGCAGCCACGCCCAAGGCCAACGCAAGGGGTTTGCTTTGGACAGGTCCCCTACTTCGCTTAAAGTTTCACCTTGGGTGACATGGACACCCTCTTGTTTCAAAAACTTCACCTTGGGTGATATGGACACCCGGTTGTGGACACGCCGTGACCTTTAAAGAACTACAGCTTCTTGTAAATATGTTATCGTATTATTGTTTATACCCTGTTATTATGTTTTAAAAATGTGTTTAGTCCTGGAGTACTAAAATTTACTAGGGGGGAATGTGACACCCCAGGGGTCTGGTTGCCACAGTAATAGAGATATTATGTCTGAGAGCAAGTGGGAGGTTTCTCTGGTCAGGAGCCCTAAGCATGCAACACTGCCCGCCCAGACCTGGGAGGGGAGGAATCTGCCCTTATAAACTGGGTCTGGGGCGGGATTAAGTGAGTCAGAGCCTGGAGAGGGAAAGTGAGAACAGGAGCTCTGTAGGAGCAGCAGCTGAAGGCCAGGGGCTGTGAGCAGAGATATAGCTCGCCCTGGCTGAAGTTACTAAAACCGGACACAGGAGTCCGAGTCTGTGGGGACTGATATATACCCAGCTGCAGAAACCAACCGGCAGGGGATTCCAGGTCCTCTGGCCATAGAAGCCCGGAGGCTCAGTCACAAAGAAGGGACCAGCGCCGCCATCCAGGAGCGGAGGCTAACAGAAGGCCCCAAGTCACCGGCCATACGGGTGAGCACCACACGGTATACTCAGGGACGTGGGCTACTTGTAACCGCTGACAGCAAGGTAGCCAGGAAGAGTGCAGATAAACGGGGAGGCCTACAACTCCACCTGGCCAGGGGAACTCCTGCTTGCTCGCAGACTGACCAGGCCCCTTATACTAGCCAGTACTCCCGGGAGGGTCTGCCTTGTACCATCAGTAAAGACCCTGAACTGCACCTCACGTCTCTGTGATTCCTTGCCGCACCAGCACCATTAGCACTGGGACCCTCACACCATCACTCCCATCATCTCTCACATTAGCTGCCCTGAGGCAATACTTAGGTATGACATCGTAGGTATAACAGAGACTTGGCTAGACGATAGCTACGACTGGGCGGTAAATTTATTAGATTATAGTTTATTTAGAAGGGACCGGAAACAGGGGAAAGGCGGAGGAGTCTGCTTATATGTAAAGTCATGTCTAAACCCCAGGGAAGATACAGGAGAGGGAGAAGAGGGGGTCGAGTCCATGTGGGTAGAGATAGAGGGAACTAAAAATAATAATAAAATATTACTGGGGGTCTGCTATAAGCCACCAAATATAACAGAGGAGAATGAGAATCTGCTATTAGGACAAATAGACAAAGTAGCAAAACATAATGAAGTGATTGTAATGGGGGATTTCAACTACCCGGATATTGACTGGGAAACTGAAACCTGTAGATCTCAGAAAGGAAAAAGGTTCTTGACAAATATTAAGGATAATTATCTCTCCCAACTAGTGCAGGAACCAACGAGAGGGAAGGCCGTGTTGGACTTAATATTGACTAATAGGCCTGATAGAATAACTGAGGTACAGATAGGGGGGCACCTAGGTAATAGCGACCATAATATTATCGACTTCAAAATGCCCTTCAGTAGGGTTATCAATAAGGGAACAACAAAAACATTAAACTTTAGGAGGGCGAAGTTTGATCAGCTGAAAGAAAGCCTTCAACTTATTGACTGGGACAAAGTTCTTAATCAAAGGAATACGAATAGTAAATGGGAAACCTTCAAAAGAATTCTGAATACTCAGTGCGAGAGGTATATACCGTATGGGAATAAAAGGGCCAGAAATAAGAGGAAACCAATATGGTTGAACAAGAACGTAAAAGGGGCGTTAAATAGCAAAAAATAGGCATTCAAGAGATTAAAACAGGAAAACAGCAAGGAGGCACTAATGTGTTACAAGGAAAAAACGAGAACCTGCAAAAAACAAATAAAAATAGCGAAGGAGGAAACAGAGAAACGTATTGCTAGGGAAAGTAGATCAAAGCCCAAACTGTTCTTTACGTATATAAATAGTAAAAGGATTAAATCGAATAATATTGGACCGATAAAAAGTGAGGAAGGCAAAATCATAGAGAAAGATGAGGATAAAGCTAATCTATTAAATAATTTTTTTTCGACAACTTTCACAAAGGAAATAGAACTAACAGGAGAAATGGAAGTGACAAGCTTAATCCTCCACTAAGTATGACAAATCTAACCCAAGCTGGGGTACAGAAACGCCTCAGTAACATTAAAATAAACAAATCACCAGGACCTGATGGCATACACCCACAGGTACTAAGGGAACTAAGTAATGTGATAGACAGACCGTTATATCTTATATTTAACGACTCTGTTGAGACTGGGTCTGTGCCACTTGATTGGCGACAGGCGAATGCAGAGCCAATATTCAAAAAGGGAGCGAAAAGTGACGCCGGAAACTATCGGCCGGTGAGACTGACGTCCGTTGTGGGCAAAATTTTTGAAAGCTTCATTAAAGAGGCAATTACGGAGCATCTCGATGCTAATAATCTATTAACCCCGAACCAACATGGATTCATGAGGAATCGCTCCTGCCAAACAAACCTGATTGACTTCTACGAGGAGGTTAGCTCTCGAGTAGATCAGGGGGAACCAGTGGATGTCGTGTATCTCAACTTCTCAAAAGCGTTCGATAGCGTGCCACATAATAGGTTGGTATAGAAAATGAGAATGATGGGGCTGGGGGAAAATGTCTGCAAGTGGGTAGCAAACTGGCTAAAGGATAGAAGGCAGAGGGTGGTTATAAATGGAATATACTCAGATTGGGTAAGCGTCACTAGTGGGGTACCACAGGGGTCTGTACTAGGCCCAATGTTATTTAATATCTTTATTAACGACATAGTCAACGGGATAAATAGTAAAATATCAATATTTGCATATGACACAAAGTTATGTAAAACAATTAATACAAAAGAGGACAGTGCAGACCTACAGAGGGATTTGGATAAGCTGGGTAGGTGGAGCATTAAATGGCAAATGAGGTTTAATGAGTAGAAATGTAAGGTCATACATATGGGAAGGAAAAATGGAAGTCACCAGTACTCACTGAATGGGAAATCATTGGGGAATTCAGAGATGGAGAAGGACTTGGGCATCTTGATTGATAGCAAACTAAATTGGAGTGCCCAAAGTCAGGCGGCTGCTGTAAGGGCAAACAGGGTAATGGGATGTATCAGAAGAGGTATAGCTGCAAAGGATGAGAACATTGTTCTTCCACTGTACAAAGCACTGGTCAGACCACACTTGGAATACTGTGCTCAGTTATGGGCCCCAATATATAGAAAGGATATAAATGAGCTTGAAAAGGTACAAAGGAGGGCAACAAAATTAATAAAGGGAATGGAGGGACTGCAATACCCAGAGAGGTTGTCAAAACTAGGACTATTCAGCCTGGAAAAGAGAAGGTTGAGGGGGGACATAATAAATGTGTACAAATATGTTAGGGGACAGTATAGAGATCTTGCCCGGGATTTGTTCAAAAGGAGGAATATTACGGTAACAAGAGGGCACTCACTAAGACTGGAAGAGAAAAGGTTTCAGCACCAGCATAGGAAGGGGTTCTTTACGGTAAGAGCAGTGAGAATATGGAATTCACTGAGTGAGGAGACGGTAATGTCAGATTCACTACACCAGTTCAAGCGGGGACTGGATGCATTTCTAGATACCAGGCAGATTTCAGCATATACTTAAAAATAAAATAAAATAGTAGGTTGATACAGGGATTTATTCTGACTGCTGGTTTCAGAGTCGGGAGGGAATTTTTCCTCAGGTGAAGATTGGCCAAATCATTTGGGGTTTTTGCCCTCCTCTGGATCAACTTTAGCAATTACAGAACTAACAGGTCGAACTTGATGGACACAAGTCTTTATTCGGCTTTACAAACTATGTATGTTACTTCTCCCGTGGGGAGTTATCCCATACTCGGCTGCGCAAACAACATCAGCCTCAGCGGTCGGCAGCGCAGCGGCGGTCCCCACTGACCGCAATCCACGGGTGGCGTAGTCGGACAATTGCTATACATTAGAATCATAGAATCATAGAATGGTAGAGTTGGAAGGGACCTCCTGGGTCATCTGGTCCAACCCCCTGCTCAAAGCAGGATTCACTAGATCATCTCAGACAGATGTCTGTCCAGCCTCTGTTTGAAGACGTCCATTGAAGGTGAACTCACCACCTCTCGTGGCAGCCTGTTCCACTCATTAATCACCCTAACTGTCAAAAAGTTTTTTCTAATATCTAATCTGTGTCTCCTCCCATTTAGTTTCATCCCATTGCTTCTAGTCTTTCCTTGTGCAAATGAGAATAAAGATGATCCTTCTACAATGTGACAGCCCTTGACATATTTGTAGACAGCTATTAAGTCTCCTCTCAGTCTTCTTTTTTGCAAGCTAAACATTCCCAAATCCTGCAACCGTTCCTCATAGGACATGGTTTGCAGACCAGTCACCATTCTGGTCGCTCTTCTCTGAACTTGCTCCAGTTTGTCGATGTCTTTTTTAAAATGTGGTGCCCAAAACTGTACACAGTATTCCAGATGAGGTCTGACCAAAGAGGAGTAAAGACCGATAATGACTTCACGTGATCTAGACTGTATGCTTCTGTTAATACATCCCAGAATTGTATTTGCCTTTTTTGCTGCTGCATCACACTGTTGACTCATGTTCAGTCTATGATCTATTAGTATACCTAAGTCTTTTTCACATGTACTGTTGCTTAGCTCTATTCCTCCCATTCTGTATATGCTTTTTTCATTTTTATTGCCCAGATGTAGTACTTTGCATTTTTCCCTGTTAAAAACCATTCTGTTGGTTGCTGCCCACTGCTCCAGTTTATTTAGGTCTGTTTGAATCCTCTCTCTCTCTTCTCTAGTATTAGCTATCCCTCCTAGCTTTGTGTCATCAGCAAATTTAATCAGTTTACCCTCAATTCCTTCATCTAAATCATTGATAAAGATGTTGAACAATACAGGTCCCAGGATGGAGCCCTGTGGTACCCCACTTGAGACATTCATCCAGCTGGATGTGAAGCCATTTACAACCACCCTTTGAGTCCGATCACTAAGCCAGTTATGAATCCACCTAACAGTTGCCTGGTCCATTGCATACTTGGTCATTTTTTCAATAAGGATGATGTGAGATACTTTGTCAAATGCTTTGCTGAAGTCAAGATATACTATATCTACAGCATTTCCCTACAGCATTAAGACTGCCACTGGTTTGACCACCCTGGGCACGGACCGGGTCACCGCCACACGGAGACTACAACCTCCAGCATTCTACAACAGGCCCGGTTCCGGGTTCCCTTGCACAACACAGGCCCAGGGGGCGCGTCATAAGCTCCTGTGGTCAGAACTCCTCCTCCCCCTCCTGTATCTATAGAGTATCAGCTCCTGTGGTCAGGACTCCTCCTCCTCCTCCTGTATCTATAGAGTGTAAGCTCCTGTGGTCAGGACTCCTCCTCCTCCTCCTGTATCTATAGAGTGTAAGCTCCTGTGGTCAGGACTCCTCCTCCTCCTCCTGTATCTATAGAGTGTAAGCTCCTGTGGTCAGGACTCCTCCTCCCCCTCCTGTATCTATAGAGTGTAAGCTCCTGTGGTCAGGACTCCTCCTCCTCCTGTATCTATAGAGTATCAGCTCCTGTGGTCAGGACTCCTCCTCCTCCTGTATCTATAGAGTGTAAGCTCCTGTGGTCAGGACTCCTCCTCCTCCTGTATCTATAGAGTGTAAGCTCCTGTGGTCAGGACTCCTCCTCCTCCTCCTGTATCTATAGAGTGTAAGCTCCTGTGGTCAGGACTCCTCCTCTTCCTCCTGTATCTATAGAGTGTAAGCTCCTGTGGTCAGGACTCCTCCTCCTGTATCTATAGAGTGTAAGCTCCTGTGGTCAGGACTCCTCCCCCTCCTGTATCTATAGAGTGTAAGCTCCTGTGGTCAGGACTCTTCCTCCTCCTCCTGTATCTATAGAGTGTAAGCTCCTGTGGTCAGGACTCCTCCTTCTCCTGTATCTATAGAGTGTAAGCTCCTGTGGTCAGGACTCCTCCTCCTCCTTTATCTATAGAGTGTAAGCTCCTGTGGTCAGGACTCCTCCTACTCCTGTATCTATAGAGTGTAAGCTCCTGTGGTCAGGACTCCTCCTCCTCCTGTATCTATAGAGTGTAAGCTCCTGTGGTCAGCACTCCTCCTCCTCCTGTATCTATAGAGTATCAGCTCCTGTGGTCAGCACTCCTCCTGTATATATAGAGCGTAAGCTCCTGTGGTCAGGCCTCCTCCTCCTGTATCTATAGAGTGTAAGCTCCTGTGGTCAGGACACCTCCTCCTCCTCCTGTATCTATAGAGTGTAAGCTTCTGTGGTCAGGACTCCTCCTCATCCTGTATCTATAGAGTGTAAGCTCCTGTGGTCAGGACTCCTCCTCCTCCTGTATCTATAGAGCGTAAGCTCCTGTGGTCAGGATTCCTCCTCCTCCTGTATCTATAGAGTGTAAGCTCCTGTGGTCAGGACTCCTCCTCCTCCTGTATCTATAGAGTGTAAGCTCCTGTGGTCAGGACTCCTCCTCCTCCTGTATCTATAGAGTGTAAGCTCCTGTGGTCAGGACTCCTCCTCCTCCTGTATCTATAGAGTGTAAGCTCCTGTGGTCAGGACTCCTCCTCCTCCTGTATCTATAGAGTGTAAGCTCCTGTGGTCAGGACTCCTCCTCCTCCTGTATCTATAGAGTGTAAGCTCCTGTGGTGAGGACTCCTCCTCTTCCCCCTGTATCTATAGAGTGTAAGCTCCTGTGGTCAGGACTCCTCCTCCTCCCCCTGTATATATAGAGTGTAAGCTCCTGTGGTCAGGACTCCTCCTCCTCCTGTATCTATAGAGTGTAAGCTCCTGTGGTCAGGACTCCTCCTCCTCCTGTATCTATAGGGTGTAAGCTCCTGTGGTCAGGACTCCTCCTCCTCCTGTATCTATAGAGTGTAAGCTCCTGTGGTTAGGACTCCTCCTACTCCTGTATATATAGAGTGTAAGCTCCTGTGTTCAGGCTCCTTCCCTCTGTGGTCAGGCTCCTTTCCCTCTGTGGTCAGGCTCCTTTCCCTCTGTGGTCAGGCTCCTTTCCCTCTGTGGTCAGGCTCCTTTCCCTCTGTGGTCAGGCTCCTTTCCCTCTGTGGTCGGGCTCCTTTCCCTCTGTGGTCGGGCTCCTTTCCCTCTGTGGTCGGGCTCCTTTCCCTCTGTGGTCGGGCTCCTTTCCCTCTGTGGTCGGGCTCCTTTCCCTCTGTGGTCGGGCTCCTTTCCCTCTGTGGTCGGGCTCCTTTCCCTCTGTGGTCGGGCTCCTTTCCCTCTGTGGTCGGGCTCCTTTCCCTCTGTGGTCAGGCTCCTTTCCCTCTGTGGCCAGGCTCCTTTCCCTCTGTGGTCGGGCTCCTTTCCCTCTGTGGTCGGGCTCCTTTCCCTCTGTGGTCGGGCTCCTTTCCCTCTGTGGTCGGGCTCCTTTCCCTCTGTGGTCGGGCTCCTTTCCCTCTGTGGTCGGGCTCCTTTCCCTCTGTGGTCAGGCTCCTTTCCCTCTGTGGGTTCTCCTTTTCCGTGGCTTTGCTGCAGTCTCTTTGCTCTCTTCTGTAGATGGATTTTCTGATCGGGTTTCATGCTGTCGGAGGCGGTGGAGCAATAACCACTTCTCATCTAACATTGATTCTACTGTTTAATGGTCTTGATTAAATGAGTCAAAACAACAGTGAAAGTGACGGCAATGAGCGAATACCCGGCCTTACTGCACTAGGTGGTGGACCACATCTCCCAGCAAGTCCACAAAGATCATTGGCTGACCAGGACCGTTCTCTGTGATAAGATTTCACAGTAACTTTTCAGTCTCTGGATGCGGAGAACATTTGTCTAATTAATAACTTTCATCACTTTGCAATTTGGGAAGGAGATTTGTAATTTTTAAACCAGATATTTTGCTTAATCTCATGACGGAGTGCGAGCGAGGCGACCCCCAAAGCTGGACCGGGGACAGCCGATCTGTCAGGAGGAATCGGCCCAAACTCCGAGCAACTATAGTGAGAAGCTGTGGAAGGAGACCCCAGACGTGTGACCCAAGTCATTCAGTGTAAGGACAATGGCTCCAAATACTAATGAGATGGATGGAAACTTCTGACTTTGCAGTAAGTAATAAAAATGCCTGAAACCTTCTCTCTCTCATTATTCCGGCATTGGGCGAATATTAAACATTATGGTAAAATCCTAATTGTCCTAAAACGGGAAAGGTTTATTCTGATCTCATGTCAGATATTGAGAGAACCTGCAGATGTGTCTGTATATATAGGGGATGGAAACTGCTGGCTTCAGCTGTACCTATTCCTCCGTTCTATGGGCAGGGGCTTCATGGTTCTTCTGTGCCGATGCCAGGGAGTCACCGCGACTTCAGTAGGGATTCTGGGGCCAGAAATGCAGATCACAGGGCAGTGACTGATGGGAGGAGGATATGGGGGAGGATATGGTGTTATAATGGAGAGGAGGAGGATATGGTGTTATAATGGAGAGGAGGAGGATATGTGGGAGGATATGGTGTTATAATGGAGAGGAGGCAGGATATGGGGGAGGATATGGTGTTATAATGGAGAGGAGGAGGATATGGTGTTATAATGGAGAGGAGGAGGATATGGGGAAGGATATGGTGTTATAATGGGGAGGAGGCAGGATATGGGGGAGGATATGGTGTTATAATGGAGAGGAAGAGGATATGGGGGAGGATATGGTGTTATAATGGGGAGGAGGCAGGATATGGGGGAGGATATGGTGTTATAATGGAGAGGAGAAGGATATGGGAGAGGATATGGTGTTATAATGGAGAGGAGGAGGATATGGGGGAGGATATGGTGTTATAATGGAGAGGAGGAGGATATGGTGTTATAATGGAGAGGAGGAGGATATGGGGGAGGATATGGTGTTATAATGGAGAGGAGGAGGATATGGGGGAGGATATGGTGTTATAACGGAGAGGAGGAGGATATGGGGGAGGATATGGTGTTATAATGGAGAGGAAGAGGATATGGGGGAGGATATGGTGTTATAATGGAGAGGAGGAGGATATGGGAGAGGATATGGTGTTATAATGGAGAGGAGGAGGATATGGGAGAGGATATGGTGTTATAATGGAGAGGAGGAGGATATGGGGGAGGATATGGTGTTATAATGGAGAGAAGGAGGATATGGGGGAGGATATGGTGTTATAATGGAGAGGAGGAGGATATGGGGGAGGATATGGTGATATAATGGAGAGGAGGAGGATATGGGGGAGGATATGGTGTTATAATGGAGAGGAGGCAGTGATTTCTTCTGGGCACTGATCGCCTTGGATCTTGGAAGGAATCATCAGCACATCAAGACCGAGATACTGTATGGGCACAGGTAAGACTATTACCATTCTATTACTGTGTGCTCCTATTAATAGGTCCCAGGGGTGGCAGAGACCCTTTAATTCCATTTCTGAGGCTTTTTGTCTCTGCTCTGCCAAAGTATTCTAGTGTCGGCTCCCACATCAATCACTACGGCTGCCAGTCCAGACCCCAAATAATATAACCCTGACACCAGATCCCCAAATAATGTAACCCCGGCACGAGATCCCAAATAATGTAACCCCGACACCAGATCCCAAATAATGTAACCCCCGACACCAGAACCTAAATAATGTAACCCCCGACACCAGACCCCAAATAATGTAACCCCCGACACCAGACCCCAAATAATGTAACCCCCGACACCAGACCCTCAAATAATGTAACCCCGACACCAGACCCTCAAATAATGTAACCCCCGACACCAGACCCTCAAATAATGTAACCCCGACACCAGACCCTCAAATAATGTAACCCCGACACCAGACCCCAAATAATATAACCCTGACACAGGACCCCCAAATAATGTAACCCCGGCACCAGATCCCAAATAATGTAACCCCGACACCAGATCCCAAATAATGTAACCCCCCGACACCAGACCCTAAATAATGTAACCTCCGACACCAGACCCCCAAATAATGCAACCCCCGACACCAGACCCCAAATAATGTAACCCCCGACACCAGACCCCAAATAATGTAACCCCCGACACCAGACCCTCAAATAATGTAACCCCGACACCAGACCCTCAAATAATGCAACCACCGACACCAGACCCTCAAATAATGTAACCCCCGACACCAGACCCCAAATAATCTAACCTCCGACACCAGACCCCAAATAATGTAACCCCCGACACCAGACCCTCAAATAATGTAACCCCGAAACCAGACCCCCAAATAATGTAACCCCCGACATCAGACCCCAAATAATGTAACCCCGACATCAGACCCCAAATAATGTAACCCCCGACACCAGACCCCAAATAATGTAACCTCCGACACCAGACCCCAAATAATGTAACCCCCGACACCAGACCCTCAAATAATGTAACCCCCGACACCAGACCCCAAATAATGTAACTCCAGACACCAGACCCCAAATAATGTAACCCCGACACCAGACCCTCAAATAATGTAACCCCGACACCAGACCCTCAAATAATGTAACCCCGACACCAGACCCTCAAATAATGTAACCCCGACACCAGACCCTCAAATAATGTAACCCTGACATCAGACCCTCAAATAATGTAACCCCGACACCGGACCACAAATAATGTAACCCCCGACATCAGACCCCAAATAATGTAACCTCCGACACCAGACCCCCAAATAATGTAACCCCGACACCAGACCACAAATAATGTAACTCCAGACACCAGACCCCCAAATAATGTAACCCCCGACACCAGACCCCAAATAATGTAACCCTGACACCAGACCCCAAATAATGTAACCCCGACACCAGACCCCCAAATAATGTAACCCCCGACACCAGACCCTCAAATAATGTAACCCCCGACACCAGACCCCAAATAATGTAACCCCGACACCAGACCCTAAATAATGTAACCTCCGACACCAGACCCCCAAATAATGCAACCCCCGACACCAGACCCCAAATAATGTAACCCCCGACACCAGACCCCAAATAATGTAACCCCCGACACCAGACCCTCAAATAATGTAACCCCGACACCAGACCCTCAAATAATGTAACCCCGATACCAGACCCTCAAATAATGCAACCACCGACACCAGACCCTCAAATAATGTAACCCCCGACACCAGACCCCAAATAATGTAACCTCCGACACCAGACCCCAAATAATGTAACCCCCGACACCAGACCCTCAAATAATGTAACCCCGAAACCAGACCCCCAAATAATGTAACCCCCGACACCAGACCCCAAATAATGTAACCCCGACACCAGACCCCAAATAATGTAACCCCGACACCAGACCCCAAATAATGTAACCCCCGACACCAGACCCCAAATAATGTAACCCCCGACACCAGACCCCAAATAATGTAACCTCCGACACCAGACCTCAAATAATGTAACCCCCGACACCAGACCCTCAAATAATGTAACCCCCGACACCAGACCCCAAATAATGTAACTCCAGACACCAGACCCCAAATAATGTAACCTTCGACACCAGACCCCAAATAATGTAACCCCGACACCAGACCCTCAAATAATGTAACCCCGACACCAGACCCTCAAATAATGTAACCCCCGACACCAGACCCTCAAATAATGTAACCCCGACACCAGACCCTCAAATAATGTAACCCCGACACCAGACCCTCAAATAATGTAACCCCGACATCAGACCCTCAAATAATGTAACCCCGACACCAGACCACAAATAATGTAACCCCCGACATCAGACCCCAAATAATGTAACCTCCGACACCAGACCCCCAAATAATGTAACCCCGACACCAGACCACAAATAATGTAACTCCAGACACCAGACCCCCAAATAATGTAACCCCCGACACCAGACCCCAAATAATGTAACCCCGACACCAGACCCCAAATAATGTAACCCCGACACCAGACCCCCAAATAATGTAACCCCCGACACCAGACCCTCAAATAATGTAACCCCCGACACCAGACCCTCAAATAATGTAACGCCCGACACCAGACCACAAATAATGTAACTCCATACACCAGACCCCCAAATAATGTAACCCCCGACACCAGACCCCAAATAATGTAACCCCGACACCAGACCCCAAATAATGTAACCCCCGACCCCCAAATAATGTAACCCCCGACACCAGACCCCAAATAATGTAACCCAGACACCAGACCCCCAAATAATGTAACTCCGACACCAGACCCCCAAATAATGTAACCCCCGACACCAGACCCCCAAATAATGTAACCCCCGACACCAGACCCCCAAATAATGTAACCACCGACACCAGACCCCCAAATAATGTAACCCCCGACACCAGACCCCCAAATAATGTAACCCCGACACCAGACCCCAAATAATGTAACCCCCGACACCAGACCCCAAATAATGTAACCCCCGACACCAGACCCCAAATAATGTAACCCCGACACCAGACCCCAAATAATGTAACCCCCGACACCAGACCCCAAATAATGTAACCCCCGACACCAGACCCCAAATAATGTAACCCCCGACACCAGACCACAAATAATGTAACCCCCGACACCAGACCACAAATAATGTAACCCCGACACCAGACCCCCAAATAATGTAACCCCCGACACCAGACCTTAAATAATGTAACCCGACACCAGACCCCAAATAATGTAACCCCGACACCAGACCCCCAAATAATGTAACTGTTAGAACCTTGCTCTTAGGTTTTTTTTCCTTTGCTGGTCACATGACCTTGTTGGCCTATTTAATCCTGCTCCGCCCTTCTGGCTTTGCTGGACTTCATTGTATATCTACTTTCTAGCTAGCCTGTGCTCTGTATCTACTCTGTTAGTTTGCTTGGTCTACTGACCTCTATGTTCTATATATTTTGTTTGTTCGTCTGTCTGCTACTATTTCTGTTAGGAGGTGTCCCATATTCCTCCCAGTCCTTAGTACTTGTAGGGATTCCTTCCCCACATCTATAGGTCTCCGTACAGACTAGCTTAGGACTTTAGCAGGTCTGATCGCAGGATCAGGTTCCCTGTTACATCGTAGGGATTAAGCTGAGTTCTATCGTAGGGACAGATCTCCTCTCTTTCCTTAGCTCTGGTAGCAGAACATAACAGTAAGTCCAGCCAGCAAATTCTCTAAGGAAAGATTTTTCTGTTCCATCATGGTGTCGGTTCAGGATTTGGTTCATCGCCTGCAGGGACTCTCTCTGGAGGTGGCCGAGCTCCGTCAGCACGTGAGTAACTGTCCTGGAGCACATTTCTTGGAGCCTAAGGTATGTTTGCCGGATTTATTTTTTGGTGAACACCGAGAATTTTTTTCATTCAAAAATGCTTGCTTATTGTATTTTCGTTTGAGACCTAAGTCCTCTGGGGATGAATCCCAGCGCGTAGGGTTCATAATGTCACTTTTGCGCAAAGAGCCTCAGGAGTGGGCCTTTTCTTTGCAACCTAGTGATACATGCTTCAGATCAGTGGATAGTTTTTTTTCTGCTTTGGGACTATTATATGATGATCCTGACCGTGTCGCATCAGCTGAGACTGAGTTGAGACGTTTAAAACAAGGATCAGGTAATGTGGAAAAATATTGTACTCATTTCCGTCGTTGGTCTACTCAAACAGGGTGGAACGATTCTGCTCTGAAAAGTCTATTTCTTGCTGGGCTCAGTGAAAGGGTTAAAGACCTGCTAATTGCTTATCCTACACCTGAAGATTTGCAACAGGCTATGCAATTAGCTATACGGGTGGATAGAAGACTGCGTGCAAGGGTTAATGAGAGCAAATCCTCTGCTATGTCAGTTTCTGGTTATGAGAATGTGTGTACTAACAGTGGTGAACCGATGGAGATTGGATCGGTGGCACCTCGCTCTCAAGAAAAAGACCGTCGATTTTTTGAAGGCTTGTGTTTCTATTGCGGAAAATCTGGTCATTTGATTAAAGGCTGTGAGCTTCGTATGAAGAAAGAAAAAAAAATGGTCAGTCATGCCCATATTGCCTGTTTAAATTCCAAGGGTGTATTTTTAGCTGCTTCCACGATTGTTCAGGAAAAATTAATGGAATTTCGGGTGTTTGTCGATTGTGGGTTTACTCTGAATGTAATTGATGGGGGATTCGTGGAAAGACTCAATTTAAAACCTGAACCTTTATCATCCCCCATTGCTGTGGTTTCTGTGGATGGTTCCCCTTTGAAGAATATTACTCTCAAGGTCTGTGAATTTCCTCTCACTATTAATGGTGTTCACCATGAGAAATTGGATTTGGTAGTGTTGAATAATTTGCCTTCTCCAGTAATATTGGGATTGCCCTGGTTAAAATTTCACAATCCTGTACTGGATTGGTCTACCAGTGAAATTAAATCCTGGAGCCATAAATGTTATGACAAGTGTTGTAATGGGCATATTGCAGCTTTGGATAGGGGAGAATTGCCTGTTCCTATTCAGGATTTTTGGAGAGTTTTTTCTGAGAAGGAATCGCAGGTTTTGCCTCCCCATAGAGACTATGATTGTTCTATTGAATCTGTCCCTAATCTGCTGTTAGGTTGGAGGTTCCTACCTCCTGGAGAATTAATCCGGTATTTCATGTCTCTCTGTTGAAAAAAGCTGTTGTATCGGATTGTGACGCCTCTGCCTCTGTTCCTCCGGTGGTGGAGGACGGGGAATATGAAATTTCTCGCATCCTTAACTCTAGACGGTATAGAGGTAGTTTGCAGTATCTTGTGGCCTGGAAAGGTTTCGGTCCCGAGGATAACTCTTGGGTGAGGTCGGATGATGTTTCCACGTCCAGACTTATCAGAGCGTTTCACAGGAGATTTCCTGATAAGCCTGGTCCTAGGGGATCCGGAGGATCCTCTTAGAAGGGGGGGTACTGTTAGAACCTTGCTCTTAGGTTTTTTTTCCTTTGCTGGTCACATGACCTTGTTGGCCTATTTAATCCTGCTCCGCCCTTCTGGCTTTGCTGGACTTCATTGTATATCTACTTTCTAGCTAGCCTGTGCTCTGTGTCTTGCTCTGTTAGTTTGCTTGGTCTACTGACCTCTATGTTCTATATATTTTGTTTGTTCGTCTGTCTGCTACTATTTCTGTTAGGAGGTGTCCCATATTCCTCCCAGTCCTTAGTACTTGTAGGGATTCCTTCCCCACGTAACCCCCAACACCAGACCCCCAAATAATGTAACCCCCGACACCAGACCCCAAATAATGTAACCCCGACACCAGACCCCAAATAATGTAACCCCTGACACCAGACCCTAAATAATGTAACCCCCGACACCAGACCCTAAATAATGTAACCCCAACACCAGACCCTAAATAATGTAACCCCGACACCAGACCCCCAAATAATGTAACCCCGACACCAGACCCCAAATAATGTAACCCCCGACACCAGACCAGCGGCAGCTCTCAGCCCAGCTTTCCTCCTGCAGCTCTCAGCCCAGCTTTCCTCCTGCAGCTCTCAGCCCAGCTTTCCTCCTGCAGCTCTCAGCCCAGCTTTCATCCATACCTTTGCTGGCTGCATGTTCTTGTATGTCTTTCACCCAATCACTGCTTTACCCATCCAAAAGTTAATTTATTTCAATTCTTCAATACAAAAAGTGAAGCTCCTCTATTATATAGAGTCATTACACACAGAGGGATCTATTATATAGAGTCATTACACACAGAGGGATCTATTATATAGAGTCATTACACACAGAGGGATCTATTATATAGTCATTACACACAGAGGGATCTATTATATAGAGTCATTACACGCAGAGGGATCTATTATATAGTCATTACACGCAGAGGGATCTATTATATAGAGTCATTGCACGCAGAGGGATCTATTATATAGTCATTACACGCAGAGGGATCTACTATATAGAGTCATTACACGCAGAGCGATCTATTATATAGAGTCATTACACGCAGAGCGATCTATTATATAGAGTCATTACACGCAGAGGGATCTATTATATAGAGTCATTACACGCAGAGGGATCTATTATATAGAGTCATTACACGCAGAGGGATCTATTATATAGAGTCATTACACGCAGAGGGATCTATTATATAGAGTCATTACACGCAGCGGGATCTATTATATAGAGTCATTACACGCAGGGGGATCTATTATACAGAGTCATTACACGCAGAGGGATCTATTATACAGAGTCATTACACGCAGAGGGATCTATTATACAGAGTCATTACACGCAGAGGGATCTATTATATAGAGTCATTACACGCAGAGGGATCTATTATATAGAGTCATTACACGCAGAGGGATCTATTATATAGAGTCATTACACGCAGAGGGATCTATTATATAGAGTCATTACATGCAGAGGGATCTATTATATAGAGTCATTACACGCAGAGGGATCTTTATATAGAGTCATTACACACAGAGCAATCTATTATATAGAGTCATTACAGACAGAGGGATCTATTTCACATGATTATTTCTGTTAATGGTGATGATTATGGCTTACAGCCAATGAGAACACAAACGTCATTTTCTCAGTAAATTAGAATAATTAACAAAAAACACCTGCAAAGGTTTCCTAAGCATTTAAAAAGGTCCCTTAGTCTGTTTCAGTAGGCTCCACAATCACGGGGAAGACTGCTGACTTGACAGATGTCCAGAAGGCAGTAAGATGAGCAGAGGCCACTCCCCTCCGTTATACAGCTGCCTGCATTTTGTAGCAAATATATTGTGAGCTGTACGTCTGCAGGACGTCCGTTTGCCAGTGTACCATACAAGTGTACTGAAGATATACCTGAGTTGAACCAGAAGGGAACTGAAGGGAACTCGACACTTAGTCACAGTAAACAATGTTCCTGTTTGTTTTCACTCTCTATTCTATAATCTTTAACTTTGTACTAAGCGCTCTAATCCCTACACCAAGTAAGGAATTGGTCATCTCTCCCTTCATCCTCCGCATCCATCTCACCTCCTCCTCAGAACTATTCCTCAACATACAATCCTGTGTCTCTAAGCACAGACAGCCGCCTCATGCCCTCTCCTGCTCCCACCTGCTAACACTTTCTCTGCTCCTCCTCACTACTGGTGATATCTCTCCAAATCCCGACCCCCTCCCACCACAGTCACTTCTACCTTTCATCTAGATAGCACTTTTCCGCAACCCTTCTAACCTTATACCCATCTGCCCAGCCCCCGCTTGCCCAGTCCCACTAACAGGAGCTCTATGGAACGCTCGCTCTGTCTGCAACAAACTTTCCTACACCCATGATCTTTTCATTACCAACAAACTTTCCTTCCTCACAATCACAGAAACCTGGCTCACCAGCTGCACTTTCGTATGGTGGATTCCACCTTTCCCACACCCCCCGCCCCACCAGCAAGCATGGCGGAGGAGTTGTCTTTCTTCTGTCAGATAACTGCTCCTTCTCCCCAATTCCACTGCCGCCCTCAGTTACCCTCCCCTCTTTTGAGGTGCACTGTGTGCGCATCTACTCCCCCTCCAACCTCCAACTGACTGTCATCTACCACCCCCCAAGGCCAGCCACCACCTTCTTAGACCACTTCACCATCCGGATGCTTCACGTTTTTTCCGCTAACATCCCCACTATCATCATGGGCGACTTCAACATCCCCATCGACCCTTCCTTCTTAGCTTCTATCCCTCACTTCCTCCTTCGGCCTCGCTCAATGGTCTCCCACAGCCACTCACAAAGATGGCCACACACTGGACCTCATCTTCACCCGCCTCTGTTCCCTATCTAACCTCTCTAACTCACCTCTCCCTCGTTCTGACCACAACTTACTCACATTCTCTTCCCTCTCCTCACCAGGTCCACAATCCCCCATCCAGAAACTTGCATACCGTCGCAGAAATCTCAAACACCTTGACCTACACTCTCTCTCTGAATCCCTCCTCCCTCTTAGAGACATAAATTCCTTACATGATAGAGATGATGCTGCTGCTTTATTTAACACAACAGCTGCAGCTCTTGAATCAGTCGCCCCTCTCACACATACCAAAGCTTATACAATCAACAGGGAACCCTGGCACACCAGCCTGACTCAAGAACTGAGGTGGGCCTCCAGGGTTGCTGAACAGAGATGGAAAGAGTCCCACTCCAACGAGCACTTCATCGCATTCAAACAGTCCCTCACTACTTTCAGTCCACACTCACTGCAGCAAAACAAATCTACTTCTCATCTCTCATATCCTCTCTGTCTCACAACCCTAAACAGCTATTGAATACTTTTAATTCTCTCCCCTGTCCTCCAGCTCCCTCTCCATTCACCTCAGCTGAAGACTTTGCCTCATTCTTCAAGCAGAAGATTGACAACGTAAGGCAAAGCTTTGGCCATAAGTCCCCACAGCCCCTTCTCATAACTACTCAACTCTCTTCCTCCAAAACCAGCTTCTGTTATGATCTGCTACAAGAACTAAGGAAAGAAAGTGAATCTGTCCCTACAATAAGACTAAGCTGATTCCCTACGTTGCAGCGGGCGACCTGTTCCTTGTCAACAGACCCGCCTTCGTCCTCAGCTAGTCTGAACACAGACCTATAGAATAAAGGGAGGAGTCCCTAAAAGAACTAAGGACTGGGATAAAATTGGACACCTACTAGCAGATGTTGTAGCAGAGCAAAGACAAACCGTCAAAAATACTTACAGGTCCAAAGGACCAAACGAACTAGAGAGATAGGTACAAAAGCACCTGGCTTGATAGAGAGTCAAATAACACTGAAGTCCAGCAAAGCCAGAAGGGCGGAGCTGGAATAAATAGGCAGCAGGTCATGTGACCACAAAATAGAAAAAAACTAACAGGCGGGTTCTAACAGTACCGGATCCTCCAGGCCCAGGCCTATCTGGAAACCTCCTGTGGAAAGCTTTAACAAGCCTAGGAGTAGAGACATCATCCGCCCTTACCCAGGAGTTGTCTTCGGGACCGAAACCTTTCCAAGCGACGAGATACTGTAATCTCCCTCTATGCCATCTAGAATTCAAGATACGAGAAATTTCATATTCGCCGTCTTCCACCACCGGAGGAACTGTGACAGCGGCATCCCTATCAGATACATCAGCATTTTTCAACAAGGAAACATGAAACACCGGATTAATCTTCCAGGAAGTATGGACATCCAACCTGACAGCAGACGGGTTAACCACCTGAAGTACCATAAATGGACCCACAAACTTCGGACCCAATTTTTTAGAGGGAATCCTCAACCACAGATTCTTTGAAGACAACCAAACCATGTCACCCACAGTAAACAAAACCTCTTGACGTTTCCTGTTAAAATACTTCTTGGACTTCTTGTTAGCCTCTTGAAGGTTACAACGTACAGTACGGACCAAAAATTTGGATACACCTTCTCATTTTAAGATTTTTCTGTATTTTCTTGACTATGGAAATTGTACATTCACACTGAAGGCATCAAAACTATGAATTACCACATGTGGAATTAAATACTTAACAAAAAAGTGTGAAACAACTGAAAATATGTCTTATATTCTAGGTTCTTCAAAGTAGCCACCTTTTGCTTTGATGACTGCTTTGCACACTCTTGGCATTCTCTTGATGAGCTTCAAGAGGTAGTCACCGGAAATGGTCTTCCAACAATCTTGAAGGAGTTCCCAGAGATGCTTAGCACTTGTTGGCCCTTTCGCCTTCACTCTGCGGTCCAGCTCACCCCAAACCATCTCGATTGGGTTCAGGTCTGGTGACTGTGGAGGCCAGGTCATCTGGCGTAGCACCCCATCACTCTCCTACTTGGTCAAATAGCCCTTACACAGCCTGGAGGTGTGTTTGGGGTCATTGTCCTGTTGAAAAATAAATGATGGTCCAACTAAACGCAAACCAGATGGAATAGCATGCCGCTGCAAGATGCTGTGGTAGCCATGCTGGTTCAGTATGCCTTCAATTTTTGAATAAATCCCCAACATTGTCACCAGCAAAGCACCCCCACACCATCACACCTCCTCCTCCATGCTTCACGGTGGGAACCAGGCATGTAGAGTCCATCCGTTCATCTTTTATGCGTCACACAAAGACACGGTGGTTGGAACGAAAGATCTCAAATTTGGACTCATCAGACCAAAGCACAGATTTCCACTGGTCTAATGTCCATTTCTTGTGTTCTTTAGCCCAAACAAGTCTCTTCTGCTTGTTGCCTGTCCTTAGCAGCGGTTTCCTAGCAGCTATTTTACCATGAAGGCCTGCTGCACGAAGTCTCCTCTTAACAGTTGTTGTAGAGATGTGTCTGCTGCTAGAACTCTGTGTGGCATTGACCTGGTCTCTAATCTGAGCTGCTGTTAACCTGCGATTTCTGAGGCTGGTGACTCGGATAAACTTATTCTCAGAAGCAGAGGTGACTCTTGGTCTTCCTTTCCTGGGACGGTCCTCATGTGAGCCAGTTTCTTTGTACCGCTTGATGGTTTTTGCAATTGCACTTGGGGACACTTTCAAAGTTTTCCCAATTTTTCAGACTGACTGACCTTCATTTCTTAAAGTAATGATGGCCACTCGTTTTTCTTCACTTAGCAGCTTTTTTCTTGCCATAATACAAATTCTAACAGTCTATTCAGTAGGACTATCAGCTGTGTATCCACCAGACTTCTGCACAGCACAACTGATGGTCCCAACCCCATTTATAAGGCAAGAAATCCCACTTATTAAACCTGATAGGGCACACCTGTGAAGTGAAAATCATTTCCGGTGACTACATCTTGAAGCTCATCAAGAGAATGCCAAGAGTGTGCAAAGCAGTCATCAAAGCAAAAGGTGGCTACTGTGAAGAACCTAGAATATAAGACATATTTTCAGTTGTTTCACACTTTTTTGTTAAGTATATAATTCCACATGTGGTAATTCATAGTTTTGATGCCTTCAGTGTGAATGAACAATGTTCAAAGTCATGAAAATACAGAAAAATCTTTAAATGAGGTGTGTCCAAACTTTTGGTCTGTACTGTACGTCAGTCCAAACTCTCTCCAAATCACCGGAAAAATTCTCCTCCTCCGGCACCGCCGACCCCAATTTGGAGAACGAACCAAACGATGGATGTCTCCCAGTACAACAAAAAAAAGGAGAACACCCAGCAGAGGAGGATGTATGGTTGTTAAGAGCAAATTCTGCGAGAGGCAGAAACTCAGACCACCCCTCTTGATTGTCTGCCACAAAACAACGCAAGAACTGCTCAACATCCTGGTTCTTTCTTTCTGTAGGTCCATTCGACTCAGGATGATAACCAGACGAAAATGACAAATGGACTCCCAACCTGTCACAAGAAGCACGCCAAAAGCGAGCCACAAACTGAGGTCCCCTATCAGAAACAATATCCGTGGGAAAACCATAGAGTCTGACAATCTCCTTAACAAACGCCTTAGCGAGTGTCTTAGCGCAGGGTAGTTTAATGAAAGGAACCAAATGACACATCTTACTAAAACGGTCCACGACCACCCAGATGACAGTAAAACCCTCGGACACAGGAAAATAAGTAATAAAATCCATAGTGAGATGCGTCCAAGGTGCACTAGGAACCTCCAGAGGGTAAAGCAACCCTGCAGCAGGAGCATGTGAAGACTTAGATCTAGCACACACCGTACATTGACGCACCCACTTGATGACCTCCTTCTGCCATCCAGGCCACCAAAAACTGCGATTTATAAGTCTCTTAGTCTCCGAAATTCCTGGATGACCTGCCAACCGAGACTCATGATACTCCACAAACAAATCTCTCCTAAAGGTTCTAGGCACGAACAACCTCCCATGGGGAGTGTTAGATGGAGCATCATCTTGAGCTTTCAGCATCCCATCCTCCAAAACGGAGTCCAAAGCCGCCACCACAAATCCTTTCTGTAAAATGCTCTTCTCCTCCTCGGCACCGACCGTAGGAGAGAAGCTGCGAGATAAAGCATCGGCTTTAACATTCTTAGTACCAGGGATATAGGTAACAGAAAAATGAAACAGAGAAAAAAAAAGTGCCCACCTAGCTTGACGGGCATTCAAGCGCTTGGCAGCATCCAGATAGATCAAATTCTTATGAAACCTGAATAGGAAATATAGCGCCTTCCAAAAAATGACGCCAATGTTCAAACGCGAGTTTAATCGCCAGCAACTCCCAATTACCAACATCATAATTCAGTTCGGTTTCTGAAAATTTTTTCGAAAAAAAAGCACAGGGATGTACTCCACCCTTGTTCTCCTGAGACAAAACTGCTCCGACCCCCACCGAAGAAGCATTGACCTCGACCAAAAAAGGCTTGGTCTCATCAGGCTGTATAAGGATAGGGCCAGAACTGAACCTCTCCTTGAGATACTCAAACGCTTCAATGGCCTCAGTAGTCCACTGGACCATATTCGCACCTTTCCTGGTGAGATTGGTTAGAGGTTTAACAATTCTAGAAAAATTCTTAATGAATTTCCTGTAATAATTGGCGAAATCCAAAAATCTCTGAATCGATTTCAAACCAATAGGAACCAATAGGCCATTCCTGCACAGCCTGAACCTTCACCGGGTCCATCTCAAAGCCCTCGCTGGAGACAATGTAGCCCAAAAAACTAATTCTCTGCACAGCGAACTCACATTTCTCCAGCAAAGAGTGAATTATCACTCAATAACTGCAAAACTTCACGCACACTCTGCTAATGGGACTCCAGATCTGGTGAATAAATCAGAATGTCATCCAAATACACAACCACATTCTTACCAATCAGAGGTCTCAGGATGTCATTAATAAGATTCTGAAAAAATGCAGGAGCATTGGTAAGACCAAAAGGCATCACCAGATTCTCAAAATGACCTACCGGAGTGTTAAAAGCAGTTTTCCATTCATCACCCTCCTTCACTCGTAACAAATTGTATGCCCCCCGGAGATGAATCTTAGAGAACCACTTGGCCCCCACTAACTGGTTAAACAAGTCAGGAATTAACGGCAATGGGTAGGAATTGCGTACGGTAATCTTATTAATTTCAGGAAAGTCCAGACAAGGACGTAAACCCCCGTCCTTTTTTTTTTAACAAAGAGGAATCCAACTGCCACAGGCGACTTAGAAGGCCTAATGTGACCAGCAGCCAAGCTCGCCTGTATGTATTCCTCCAAGGCCTTTATTTCAGGGATAGTCAGATTAAATAAGCGACTCTTGGGAAGAGTAGCTCCAGGAACAAACTCAATGGCGCAATCATAATCCCTATGAGGAGGCAAAACTTGCGACTCTTCCTCTGAAAAAAACTTCCAAAAATCTTGAATAGGTACAGGTAATTCCCCCTTTTCCACAGCCGCAATGCGACCATTACAACATTTATCATAGCACTCAGGACTCCAAGACTTAATCTCATTAGTAGACCAGTCCAGTAAAGGATTGTGCAGTTTTAACCAGGGCAAACCTAAAACTACTGGAGAAGGTAAATTATTTAATACCACCAAATCCAAATTCATCCATTGATAGTGAGGGGAAATGCAGCAACCTTGTGAGTAATACATTTCAAAGGATTGTTATCAATTGCAATCACAGAAATAGGTGATGACAAAGGTTTGGATTCCAATTTAAGTTTTTCCAAAAACCCCTTGTCAATCACATTAAGTGTTGAACCACAATCCACAAATACCTGCAATGAGGTACTCCCTGAAAGAAATACTCCCTTAGAGCTCAAACAAGCAATACAGGGGTAACTGACCTTTTTTTTTTCCTTTGCTTAAACGAAGCTCACAGTTCTTAATCAAATGGTCAGATTTACCACAATAAAAACACAATCCCTTGGAAAACCTGCGGTCTCTTTCCTGAGTGACATCGCCCCAACCTCCATCGGTTCTCCGCCATCCGAGCAGACCCTCTGAGGACTAGGAGCTGCCATTTCTGGAATTTTCTCATCATAAACCCTGGCAAGCAGTCTCCTGTCCACATGTATAGCTAATTGCATGGCCTCTTGCAATGTCACTGGTGCAGGAAATGCAATCAGCAGATCTTTAACCCTTTCACTTAGACCGGCAAGAAAAGAACATTTTAACGCCGAATCATTCCATTTCACTTCTGAAGACCACCTTCTGAAGTGTGTACAATAATTTTCCACATCACCTGATCCCTGCTTCAAACGTCTCAGTTCTGTCTCAACAGATGAGACTCGATCAGGATCGTCATACAATAACCCCATAGCAGAAAAAAAATCCTCCAATGATCCAAAACATGGATCATTAGGTTGGAGAGAAAAGGCCCACCCCTGTGGTTCATTGCGCAAAAGTGACATGATAAACCCAATGCGCTGTGATTCATTTCCAGAGGACCTGGGTCTCAAACGAAAATATAATAAACAAGCATTTTTAAAGGAAAAAAAATCTTGTTGTTTACCATCAAAAATATCAGGCAGTCCTACCTTTGGTTCCACAAAATGCGCTCCAGGACAACTACTCACGTGTTGCTGGAGATCGGCCACCTCTAGAGACAATCCCTGCAGGCGTTGAGCCAACTCTTGAACAGACACCATACTGATCCCCGGATTTCTTTCCAAGTTAAGTTTTGGGCTGGACTTACTGTTATGATCTGCTACAAGAACTAAGGAAAGAAAGGGAATCTGTCCCTACAATAGGACTAAGCTGATTCCCTACGTTGCAGCGGGCGACCTGTTCCTTGTGAACAGACCCGCCTTCGTCCTCAGCTAGTTTGAACGCAGACCTATAGAATAAAGGGAGGAGTCCCTAAAAGAACTAAGGACTGGGATAAAATTGGACACCTACTAGCAGATGTTGTAGCAGAGCAAAGACAAACCGTCAAAAATACTTACAGGTCCAAAGGACCAAACGAACTAGAGAGATAGGTACAAAAGCACCTGGCTTGATAGAGAGTCAAATAACACTGAAGTCCAGCAAAGCCAGAAGGGCGGAGCTGGAATAAATAGGCAGCAGGTCACGTGACCAAAATAGAAAAAAACTAACAGGAGAGTTCTAACAGTTTCTCCGCCATCACATAAAATCAACTTTCCTCCTTACTCTCCAAATCACACCTCACCACCTGTGAACTTGACCCAATCCCGTCCCACCTCATCCCAAACTTTACCCCAGTCTTCATCCCAACCCTAACCCACCTCTTCAACCTGTCACTAACAACTGGTGTCTTCCCCTCATACTTCAAACATGCCTCAATCACACCCATCCTCAAAAAGCCCTTCCATCACCCATCTTCTCTGACTAGCTATCGCCCCATATCACTTCTCCCCTATGCCTCAAAACTACTGGAACAACACGTCCATTCTGAGCTGTCCTCCCACCTCTCCTCCTGCTCCCTCTTGGAAGGCCTCCAATCTGGCTTTCAACCGCACCATTCTACTGAAACGGCACTGACTAAAGTCACCAACGACCTACTAACTGCCAAATCTAAGCGGCACTACTCTATCCTCCTCCTCCTGGACCTGTCATCTGCCTTTGACACAATGGACCCCCAAATAATGTAACCCCGACACCAGACCCCCAAATAATGTAACCTCGACACCAGACCCCCAAATAATGTAACCTCGACACCAGACCCCCAAATAATGTAACCCCGACACCAGACCCCCAAATAATGTAACCTCGACACCAGACACCCAAATAATGTAACCCCGACACCAGACCCCCAAATAATGTAACTCCAGACCCCAAATAATGTAACCCCGACACCAGACCCCAAATAATGTGACCCCCGACACCAGACCACAAATAATGTAACCCCGACACCAGACCCCAAATAATGTAACCCCCGACACCAGACCACCAAATAATGTAACCCCGACACCATACCCTAAATAATGTAACCCCGACACCAGACCACAAATAATGTAACCCCCAACACCAGACCACAAATAATGTAACCCCAACACCAGACCCCAAATAATGTAACCCCCGACACCAGACCCCAAATAATGTAACCCCCGACACCAGACCCCAAATAAGGTAACCCCGACACCAGACCCACAAATAAGGTAACCCCGACACCAGACCACAAATAATGTAACCCCCAACACCAGACCACAAATAATGTAACCCCCAACACCAGACCACAAATAATGTAACCCCCGACACCAGACCCCAAATAATGTAACCCCCGACACCAGACCCACAAATAATGTAACCCCAGACACCAGACCCCCAAATAATATAACCCCCGACACCAGACCCCAAATAATGTAACCCCGACACCAGACCCCAAATAATGTAACCCCGACACCAGACCCCCAAATAATGTAACCCCGACAACAGACCCCCAAATAATGTAACCCCGACACCAGACCCCAAATAATGTAACCCCGACACCAGACCCCAAATAATGTAACCCCGACACCAGACCTCAAATAATGTAACCCCCGACACCAGACCCCAAATAATGTAACCCCTGACACCAGACCCCCAAATAATGTAACCCCAACACCAGACCCCCAAATAATGTAACCCCCGACACCAGACCCTCAAATAATGTAACCCCGACACCAGACCCCAAATAATGTAACCCCTGACACCAGACCCCCAAATAATGTAACCTCGACACCAGACCCCAAATAATGTAACCCCCGACACCAGACCCTCAAATAATGTAACCCCCACACCAGACCCCAAATAATGTAACCCCTGACACCAGACCCCCAAATAATGTAACCCCCGACACCAGACCCTCAAATAATGTAACCCCGACACCAGACCCCAAATAATGTAACCCCTGACACCAGACCCCCAAATAATGTAACCCCCGACACCAGACCCTCAAATAATGTAACCCCCGACACCAGACCCTCAAATAATGTAACCCCGACACCAGACCCCAAATAATGTAACCCCTGACACCAGACCCCCAAATAATGTAACCCCCGACACCAGACCCTCAAATAATGTAACCCCCGACACCAGACCCTCAAATAATGTAACCCCCGACACCAGACCCTCAAATAATGTAACCCCGACACCAGACCCCAAATAATGTAACCCCTGACACCAGACCCCCAAATAATGTAACCTCGACACCAGACCCCAAATAATGTAACCCCCGACACCAGACCCCAAATAATGTAACCCCTGACACCAGACCCCCAAATAATGTAACCTCGACACCAGACCCTAAATAATGTAACCCCCGACACCAGACCCCAAATAATGTAACCCCCGACACCAGACCCCAAATAATGTAACCCCCGACACCAGACCCTCAAATAATGTAACCCCCGACACCAGACCCCAAATAATGTAACCCCCGACACCAGACCCTCAAATAATGTAACCCCGACACCAGACCCCCAAATAATGTAACCCCCGACACCAGACCCTCAAATAATGTAACCCCCGACACCAGACCCTCAAATAATGTAACCTCCGACACCAGACCCCCAAATAATGTAACCCCGACACCAGACCCCCAAATAATGTAACCCCCGACACCAGACCCTCAAATAATGTAACCCCCGACACCAGACCCTCAAATAATGTAACCCCCACACCAGACCCCAAATAATGTAACCCCTGACACCAGACCCCCAAACAGGGCCGGCCTTTGGGGCGTGCCAGCTGTGCAACTGCACAGGGCGCCTCAAACTTGAGAGTGAAGGGGGGCGCTGCGCTGGCTCCCTCCCCGTCGGTATTTTTCTTATGGAAGAGCAGAGAGGGAGCGCCCAGCGTTTCTTCTGTGCTCAGGCGCCGGCGCCCCCTCTCTGCTCTGAAATGTCCGGCCGGGACCCGGGCGCGCTGCACTCTCTCCTCCTCACACACTTACCCCCAGCGCTGGAGACAGTGCGGGAGGCGCCGCCTGCAGCATCTCTCGTCTCCTTCCATTGGCGCGGGCACGGCACTGTGACGTCACACAGCTCAGACACAGTGCCGCGCCGGGGATGCTGCAGGCAGCTCAGCTACAAAGTGGTGGTGACTGGTGAGTGCTGTGCTGCTGAGCCTGATATGATGAACAAACTTGAATAAAGACGTTAACAATAAGGTGCAGACAGACAGACATCCCCCCAATGTCCCCATTGCCACCCTGTGAGTCAGCCATTGCAAAACTACGACTCCCATCATAAATGGACAGCCTTTGTTGGTAGAAGATCAGTTCCCTGACTATCTGTTCTTTGTTGCTGCATTATAATAAAAAGATGAAGAATATTTAGAATATTTAAGTTTCAATAATAATAGTGTTATTATTATATACATTTTTCAGTTTAATTATGGGCCCCAAAAAACTATCAGGAGCACAAAATCGAAAACGAAAAGCACTTAAAGAAGTTGAAGACAAAAAATGTGCAGAGTCTTTCAAAAAGCTTTTTCAGAAATCCAGCGACCAATGCTCTTCTAAAGAGACAGCTGCAGAACAATATGAAAGTGTAGCGACACATAGAGAAGGTCCAATAGAAATCGATTTGGATGAACCTTCCACGTCAGGACAATTTTCAAACCCTGATGGCTCTCTAAACGATGAATCAGAGATAGCAGAGGATCCTCAATTTTTAGAAAATTTAACTGAAAATGTTGAAAATCCAGAGGAACATTCTGCAGCTGACACAGGCACTGGTCACCAGGAAACTGATATCCCAGAATTTCCAAGCAATCAAGATCTAATACTGATTGACACTGATCCCGCTCTATGGCCTTCATTGACTACCAAAGTTATAGATCATGTTGTGGAAACTGGGCCTGTTCATATAACAGATATGGAGTTTAAAAAAGATTCAAATGACCGTCACTTTTCTGCTAAATTCTATAAGAGAGTTTTGGTTAATGGACAACACTGCAAGAGACAGTGGTTGGTTTACTCAAAATCTGCAAACAAAGTATTCTGCTTTTGTTGTAAATTATTTGATAGAAAACCAAGGTCATCTCTTGCTTTAGATGGATCTCAAGACTGGCAACATATATCATCTATATTAAAATCACACGAGTCCTCACCAAATCATTTTTTAGCAGAACGTAAATGGTTGGAGACTCAGGTTCGGCTCAAGACGAATACAACAATAGATTCCAACATGCAAACTCTTATGAATAGAGAAAGACAACACTGGAGAGGAGTGTTGGAAAGGCTTGTATGTATTATTCAATTTCTTGCAGAACGCAATTTGGCATTCAGAGGAAGTTCTGATCGTCTTTTTACCCCCAATAATGGAAACTTTTTGGGGTTTGTGCAGGTACTTGGAAAGTTTGATAGAGTGATGTCAGAACACCTGCATCGTGTTGTCTCCAAAGAAATATCAGACCACTATTGTGGTAAAACTATTCAAAATGAAATTATTGCTCTGATGGCAAGCCAAGTCATTAACCACATTGTAACGCGCTGCAACCAGGCTAAATATTACTCTATAATACTAGACTGCACCCCTGATTTAAGCCACAAGGAGCAAATGTCATTTACCATTCGCTTTTTGGATGAAGTATGTGGCATATACACAATTAAGGAACATTTTATTGGATACAAAAATGTTGTAGACACAACAGGAAAGGGATTGACCGATGCCCTTCTTGACTTTCTGAGTGAGAAAAATTTAGATATTACTAATTGTCGTGGTCAAGGCTACGATAATGGTGCCAATATGGCAGGAAAACACAACGGTGTTCAAGTTCAAATTTTAGAGAAAAATTCTCGTGCTGTCTTTGTACCATGTGGATGCCATTGTCTTAATCTTGTGGTTGGAGATGCAGCAAGATCTAGTAAAGACTCAAAGGACCTTTTTGGTTTAATCCAGTGTATTTATGTTCTTTTTTCTGGCTCTGTTAAAAGGTGGAAAATCTTGACTGACCATATTTCAGGTCTGACTTTGAAACCCATGTCTACTACAAGATGGGAATGCAGAATAGACTGCCTTAAACCCTTTCGTTATCATTTAGGAGACATACATGAGGCACTAATTGCACTATCTGAGGAAGAGAGAGTTGAGCCAAATGTATCTTTTGAAGCCAAGACTCTTGCTCAGAAGATTACGGACTTTAAGTTTATCATGTCGTTTATCATTTGGTATGACATATTGTTTCAAATAAATATCGTAAGTAAAGCCATGCAAAGACAAACTTCTGATCTCAGTACAGTGACAGAACTAATTCACAAGTGTCTAGAATTTATTAGAAACTTTCGTGAAAAAGGATTTGACATGGCACTGCAGAGTGCAAAGGAGATTGCTGAGAATTTGAATTTGGAGCCAGTGTTTAGGCCAGAAAAGCGCATCAGAGTGAAGAAAGCTAGTTTTAGTTATGAAGGACGGGACGAAGCAATAACAGACCCGCAATCTAAATTCAAGGTAGATTTTTTTTTCGTTTTAGTAGACACAGCGTCAGCATCATTGGAGGAGCGCTTCAAACAATTAGAAAACCATAACGGAGTATGGGGATTCTTATACAACATAAAAAATAATAGTTTTTCTAGAGAAGACCTGACAAGAAGTTGCCTAAATCTACAAGCTGCATTGGTTAGTGGAACTGAATCTGACGTAAACGGAGAAGAGTTGGCCCAGGAATTCTACCACATTCAAAGTCTTTTACCTAGTGATACCATAAATCCTCTTGATGTGCTAAACTTCATAAACAAAAATAGTCTGACTGACACTTTCCCCAATCTGTGGGTAGCACTTCGTATTTTGCTGACAATTCCTGTCACGGTGGCTTCAGGAGAACGTAGCTTTTCCAAATTAAAACTGATAAAAACTTACTTGAGGTCGTCAATGTCAGATGACAGACTAACAGCTTTAGCAGTCCTGTCCATTGAAAATGACATTCTTCAGAGTCTGGACATGACCACCACTATCGATGAGTTTGCAAGAACAAAAGCCCGAAAAGTTATTTTCTAAGCACATTCATTTGGGACTCTTTGCAATGCACTTTGAATGTGTATTTTATGGTTGAAATTGATTGTTTCAGAAATAAAAATTGTACCTGTTCAAAACACTTTATACTTTATAATGACCGTCTGTTCAACTTTTGTTGCTTGTTATTACTTGATCATTTGATTAATAAAAAATGCACTTGTTGTTTTCACCTACATGAGTTTAATTTTTTTTCTTTGGGGGGGGGCGCCAAGAGGGATTTCGCACAGGGCGCCATATACCCTAAGGCCGGCCCTGCCCCCAAATAATGTAACCTCGACACCAGACCCTAAATAATGTAACCCCTGACACCAGACCCTAAATAATGTAACCCCCGACACCAGACCCCAAATAATGTAACCCCCGACACCAGACCCTCAAATAATGTAACCCCCGACACCAGACCCCAAATAATGTAACCCCCGACACCAGACCCTCAAATAATGTAACCCCGACAGCAGACCCCCAAATAATATAACCCCGACATCAGACCCCAAATAATGTAACCCCGACAGCAGACCCCAAATAATGTAACCCAGACCCCCATACAGGATAGTTGGGACCCGCAGTACGGTGATCAGCTGCAGTGGTCTGATCTGGGTCTGTCAGCCGCGCGCTGCATGTTGTCAGACGTTTTGCCGCCGCTGACCCCGCCCCCTGTGACGTGAATAGTGGGCGGGGCCGGCAGAGCTAGAGATGCGGCTGACAGCGGAGACCTCGAGAGTCCGACAGTGGAGCGGCTGGGAGGATGGACGTGTGAGCGGCGGGACGGGAGCATGTGGCTGCAGCTGGTGTGCGCGACCTGCTGGGGGCTGCTGAGCGCAGGTGAGACCCCCGGAGACCCGAGCGTGCTCCGCGATACCCCCCCCCCTGTGTGCGCTCCCCGATACCCCCCCTGTGTGCGCGCCCCGATACCCCCCCTGTGTGTGTGCCCCGATACCCCCCCTGTGTGCGCGCCCCGATACCCCCCCTGTGTGCGCGCCCCGATACCCCCCCTGTGTGCTCGCCCCGATACCCCCCCCTGTGTGCGCTCCCCGATACCCCCCCCTGTGTGCTCTCCCCGATACCCCCCCTGTGTGCGCTCCCCGATACCCCCCCCCGTGTGCGCTCCCCGATACCCCCCCCCTGTGTGCGCGCCCCGATACCCCCCCCCCTGTGTGTGCGCCCCGATACCCCCCCTGTGTGCGCGCCCCGATACCCCCCCTGTGTGCGCGCCCCGATACCCCCCCCTGTGTGCGTGCCCCGGTACCCCCCCTGTGTGCGTGCCCCGATACCCCCCCTGTGTGCGTGCCCCGATACCCCCCCTGTGTGCGCTCCCCGATACCCTCCCTGTGTGCGCTCCCCGATACCCTCCCTGTGTGCGCTCCCCGATACCCCCCCCTGTGTGCGCTCCCCGATACCCCCCCTGTGTGCGCTCCCCGATACCCCCCCCTGTGTGCGCGCCCCGATACCCCCCCCTGTGTGCGCGCCCCGATACCCCCCCCTGTGTGCGCGCCCCGATACCCCCCCCCTGTGTGCGCGCCCCGATACCCCCCCCCTGTGTGCGCGCCCCGATACCCCCCTCCTGTGTGCGCGCCCCGATACCCCCCCCTGTGTGCGCTCCCCGATACCCCCCCTGTGTGTGCGCCCCGATACCCCCCCTGTGTGTGCGCCCCGATACCCCCCCTGTGTGTGCGCCCCGATACCCCCCCTATGTGTGCGCCCCGATACCCCCCCTGTGTGTGCGCCCCGATGCCCCAGTGTCACTGCTCCTGCGCTGCCCCCCATCACTGCTCCCCAGTGTCACTTCTGCCCCCCATCACTGCTCCCCAGTGTCACTTCTGCCCCCCATCACTGCTCCCCAGTGTCACTTCTGCCCCCCATCACTGCTCCCCAGTGTCACTTCTGCCCCCCATCACTGCTCCCCAGTGTCACTGCTGCCCCCCATCACTGCTCCCCAGTGTCACTGCTGCCCCCCATCACTGCTCCCCAATGTCACTGCTGCCCCCCATCACTGCTCCCCAATGTCACTGCTGCCCCCCATCACTGCTCCCCAGTGTCACTGCTGGCCCCCCATCACTGCTGGCCCCCCATCACTGCTCCCCAGTGTCACTGCTGGCCCCCCATCACTGCTCCCCAGTGTCACTGCTGGCCCCCCATCACTGCTCCCCAGTGTCACTGCTGGCCCCCCATCACTGCTCCCCAGTGTCACTGCTGGCCCCCCATCACTGCTCCCCAGTGTCACTGCTGGCCCCCCATCACTGCTCCCCAGTGTCACTGCTGGCCCCCCATCACTGCTCCCCAGTGTCACTGCTGGCCCCCCATCACTGCTCCCCAGTGTCACTGCTGGCCCCCCATCACTGCTCCCCAGTGTCACTGCTGGCCCCCCATCACTGCTCCCCAGTGTCACTGCTGGCCCCCCCATCACTGCTCCCCAGTGTCACTGCTGGCCCCCCCATCACTGCTCCCCAGTGTCACTGCTGGCCCCCCCATCACTGCTCCCCAGTGTCACTGCTGGCCCCCCCATCACTGCTCCCCAGTGTCACTGCTGGCCCCCCCATCACTGCTCCCCAGTGTCACTGCTGGCCCCCCCATCACTGCTCCCCAGTGTCACTGCTGGCCCCCCCATCACTGCTCCCCAGTGTCACTGCTGGCCCCCCATCACTGCTCCCCAGTGTCACTGCTGGCCCCCCATCACTGCTCCCCAGTGTCACTGCTGGCCCCCCATCACTGCTCCCCAGTGTCACTGCTGGCCCCCCATCACTGCTCCCCAGTGTCACTGCTGGCCCCCCATCACTGCTCCCCAGTGTCACTGCTGGCCCCCCATCACTGCTCCCCAGTGTCACTGCTGGCCCCCCATCACTGCTCCCCAGTGTCACTGCTGGCCCCCCATCACTGCTCCCCAGTGTCACTGCTGGCCCCCCATCACTGCTCCCCAGTGTCACTGCTGGCCCCCCATCACTGCTCCCCAGTGTCACTGCTGGCCCCCCATCACTGCTCCCCAATGTCACTGCTGGCCCCCCATCACTGCTCCCCAGTGTCACTGCTGGCCCCCCATCACTGCTCCCCAGTGTCACTGCTGGCCCCCCATCACTGCTCCCCAGTGTCACTGCTGGCCCCCCATCACTGCTCCCCAGTGTCACTGCTGGCCCCCCATCACTGCTCCCCAGTGTCACTGCTGGCCCCCATCACTGCTCCCCAGTGTCACTGCTCCTGCGCTGCCCCCCATCACTGCTCCCCAGTGTCACTGCTCCTGCGCTGCCCCCCTCTCGCTGTTATTACTCCTCCATTAGAGGCTCCAGGGACGACGCTGATTACAGGACACTTTGTGCGTTTCATGTCGTGTTCGTTCCCTCCGAGATTTCTCCTCACTGAGAACAGAGAATCCCAGAAGCCGAATAATCACATCCGTCACCGACCTCCTCCGACCCACACTGTCCACGTATATACAGTAATATATTACAGTCACTGTGAGGATGGAGGTGACGCTCTGTGTTCTCCATGTCATGTACAGTATTATATATAGGATCAGTCTGATGATGGAGGTGACGCTCGGTGTTCCCCATGTCATGTACAGTATTATATATAGGGTCAGTCTGATGATGGAGGTGACGCTCGGTGTTCTCCATGTCATGTACAGTATTATATATAGGGTCAGTCTGATGATGGAGGTGACGCTCGGTGTTCCCCATGTCATGTACAGTATTATATATAGGGTCAGTCTGATGATGGAGGTAACGTTCGGTGTTCTCCATGTCATGTATAGTATTATATATAGGGTCAGTCTGATGATGGAGGTGACGCTCGGTGTTCTCCATGTCATGTACAGTATTATATATAGGGTCAGTCTGATGATGGAGGTGACGCTCGGTGTTCCCCATGTCATGTACAGTATTATATATAGGGTCAGTCTGATGATGGAGGTGACGCTCGGTGTTCTCCATGTCATGTACAGTATTATATATAGGATCAGTCTGATGATGGAGGTGACGCTCGGTGTTCTCCAGGTCATGTACAGTATTATATATAGGATCAGTCTGATGATGGAGGTGACGCTCGGTGTTCCCCATGTCATGTACAGTATTATATATAGGATCAGTCTGATGATGGAGGTGACGCTCGGTGTTCTCCAGGTCATGTACAGTATTATATATAGGATCAGTCTGATGATGGAGGTGACGCTCGGTGTTCCCCATGTCATGTACAGTATTATATATAGGATCAGTCTGATGATGGAGGTGACGCTCGGTGTTCTCCATGTCATGTACAGTATTATATATAGGATCAGTCTGATGATGGAGGTGACGCTCGGTGTTCTCCATGTCATGTACAGTATTATATATAGGGTCAGTCTGATGATGGAGGTGACGCTCGATGTTCTCCATGTCATGTACAGTATTATATATAGGGTCAGTATGATGATGGAGGTGACGCTCGGTGTTCTCCATGTCATGTACAGTATTATATATAGGATCAGTCTGATGATGGAGGTGACGCTCGGTGTTCCCCATGTCATGTACAGTATTATATATAGGGTCAGTCTGATGATGGAGGTGACGCTCGGTGTTCTCCATGTCATGTACAGTATTATATATAGGATCAGTCTGATGATGGAGGTGACGCTCGGTGTTCCCCATGTCATGTACAGTATTATATATAGGATCAGTCTGATGATGGTGATGACGCTCGGTGTTCTCCATGTCATGTACAGTATTATATATAGGATCAGTCTGATGATGGAGATGACGCTCGGTGTTCTCCATGTCATGTACAGTATTATATATAGGGTCAGTCTGATGATGGAGGTGACGCTCTGTGTTCTCCATGTCATGTACAGTATTATATATATATAGGGTCAGTCTGATGATGGAGGTGACGCTCGGTGTTCTCCATGTCATGTACAGTATTATATATAGGGTCAGTCTGATGATGGAGGTGACGCTCTGTGTTCTCCATGTCATGTACAGTATTATATATAGGGTCAGTCTGATGATGGAGGTGACGCTCGGTGTTCTCCATGTCATGTACAGTATTATATATAGGGTCAGTCTGATGATGGAGGTGACGCTCTGTGTTCTCCATGTCATGTACAGTATTATATATAGGATCAGTCTGATGGAGGTGACGCTCGGTGTTCTCCATGTCATGTACAGTGTTATATATAGGGTCAGTCTGATGATGGAGGTGACGCTCGGTGTTCTCCATGTCATGTACAGTATTATATATAGGATCAGTCTGATGATGGAGGTGACGCTCGGTGTTCTCCATGTCATGTACAGTATTATATATAGGATCAGTCTGATGATGGAGGTGACGCTCAGTGTTCCCCATGTCATGTACAGTATTATATATAGGGTCAGTCTGATGATGGAGGTGACGCTCTGTTCTCCATGTCATGTACAGTATTATATATAGGATCAGTCTGATGGAGGTGACGCTCGGTGTTCCCCATGTCATGTACAGTATTATATATAGGATCAGTCTGATGATGGAGGTGACGCTCGGTGTTCTCCATGTCATGTACAGTATTATATATAGGGTCAGTCTAATAATGGAGGTGACGCTCAGTGTTCTCCATGTCATGTACAGTATTATATATAGGGTCAGTCTGATGATGGAGATGACGCTCTGTGTTCTCCATGTCATGTACAGTATTATATATAGGATCAGTCTGATGATGGAGGTGACGCACGGTGTTCTCCATGTCATGTACAGTATTATATATAGGGTCAGTCTGATGATGGAAGGGACGCTCTGTGTTCTCCATGTCATGTACAGTATTATATATAGGGTCAGTCTGATGATGGAGGTGACGCTCGGTGTTCTCCATGTCATGTACAGTATCATATATAGGGTCAGTCTGATGATGGAGATGACGCTCTGTGTTCTCCATGTCATGCTCAGTATCGTATATAGGATCAGTCTGATGATGGAGGTGACGCTCGGTGTTCTCCATGTCATGTACAGTATTATATATAGGGTCAGTCTGATGATGGAGGTGACGCTCGGTGTTCTCCATGTCATGTACAGTATCATATATAGGGTCAGTCTGATGATGGAGGTGACGCTCTGTGTTCTCCATGTCATGTTCAGTATCGTATATAGGGTCAGTCTGATGATGGAGGTGACGCTCTGTGTTCTCCATGTCATGTACACTATTATATATAGGATCATTCTGATGATGGAGGTGACGCTCGGTGTTCTCCATGTCATGTACAGTATTATATATAGGATCAGTCTGATGATGGCGGTGACGCTCGGTGTTCTCCATGTCATGTACAGTATTATATATAGGATCAGTCTGATGATGGAGGTGACGCACGGTGTTCTCCATGTCATGTACAGTATTATATATAGGGTCAGTCTAATAATGGAGGTGACGCTCAGTGTTCTCCATGTCATGTACAGTATTATATATAGGGTCAGTCTGATGATGCTCTGTGTTCTCCATGTCATGTACAGTATTATATATAGGATCAGTCAGGGGAGGAGTCCTGAGGAGATAATTTGCATATTCCCACTGCATTTTGGGGTAAGTGAAGAGTCTCCGTGAGCTCAAAGAACACTGGATTTTGGCTGTTGGATCTGAAAAGAGGACATCGGTAAACCAGGGGAGGAGTCCTGAGGAGATAATTTGCATATTCCCACTGCATTTTGGGGTAAGTGAAGAGTCTCCGTGAGCTCAAAGAACACTGGATTTTGGCTGTTGGAGCTGAAAAGAGGACATCGGTAAACCAGGGGAGGAGTCCTGAGGAGATAATTTGCATATTCCCACTGCATTTTGGGGTAAGTGAAGAGTCTCCGTGAGCTCAAAGAACACTGGATTTTGGCTGTTGGAGCTGAAAAGAGGACATCGGTAAACCAGGGGAGGAGTCCTGAGGAGATAATTTGCATATTCCCACTGCATTTTGGGGTAAGTGAAGAGTCTCCGTGAGCTCAAAGAACACTGGATTTTGGCTGTTGGAGCTGAAAAGAGGACATCGGTAAACCAGGGGAGGAGTCCTGAGGAGATAATTTGCATATTCCCACTGCATTTTGGGGTAAGTGAAGAGTTTCCGTGAGCTCAAAGAACACTGGATTTTGGCTGTTGGAGCTGAAAAGAGGACATCGGTAAACCAGGGGAGGAGTCCTGAGGAGATAATTTGCATATTCCCACTGCATTTTGGGGTAAGTGAAGAGTCTCCGTGAGCTCAAAGAACACTGGATTTTGGCTGTTGGAGCTGAAAAGAGGACATCGGTAAACCAGGGGAGGAGTCCTGAGGAGATAATTTGCATATTCCCACTGCATTTTGGGGTAAGTGAAGAGTCTCCGTGAGCTCAAAGAACACTGGATTTTGGCTGTTGGAGCTGAAAAGAGGACATCGGTAAACCAGGGGAGGAGTCCTGAGGAGATAATTTGCATATTCCCACTGCATTTTGGGGTAAGTGAAGAGTCTCCGTGAGCTCAAAGAACACTGGATTTTGGCTGTTGGAGCTGAAAAGAGGACATCGGTAAACCAGGGGAGGAGTCCTGAGGAGATAATTTGCATATTCCCACTGCATTTTGGGGTAAGTGAAGAGTCTCCGTGAGCTCAAAGAACACTGGATTTTGGCTGTTGGAGCTGAAAAGAGGACATCGGTAAACCAGGGGAGGAGTCCTGAGGAGATAATTTGCATATTCCCACTGCATTTTGGGGTAAGTGAAGAGTCTCCGTGAGCTCAAAGAACACTGGATTTTGGCTGTTGGAGCTGAAAAGAGGACATCGGTAAACCGCGCGCCTACCGGCGCGCGCATTTTGAAGCTTTTTTTTTAAGCTTTTTTCACTGTTTTCAGAACATTAACAGTAAGAACATGGAAGAGTCCAGGAGCCATTTGGTGAGCTGCATATCCTGCTACATGTTCACAGACTTGTCAGTGGAAAAGCCAAACTTCACATGCCAGAAATGCAAGCTTGTGTCCCTGTTGGAGGAAAAGTTGCGAAATCTAGAAGAGAGGTTAACTACCTTGAAAATCATTAAGGAAGGTGAAGAGTTCTTAGACAGAGCAGAATTATCTCTTCATGATTCAGAAAGAGAAGAAATTCGAACTGCACCTGACGAAACAGAGGAATGGAAGCCTGTGACCCACAGAAGCCGGAGGATCGAGAGGCAGTCAGCACCCATACTGCTCAGGAACCAGTACCAGGCTCTCACGCAGGAGAACCATGAAGAAATACAGCAAAATAAGACTTTGCCAGCAATGAATAACCTTGTAAGTCCTCAGAATCCTCCTGGATGGAGAAAGAAGAATGTTGTGAAGAAAAAACGAAGAGTGGTGGTCATGGGGGATTCCCTGTTAAGAGGAACAGAGGCCGCTATCTGCAGACCAGACATAACCTCAAGAGAAATGTGCTGTCTTCCAGGAGCAAAAATTAAAGATGTGTCTGACAGGATATCAAGACTCTTCAGACCTACAGATCACTACCCATTCCTGCTAATACATGTGGGGACAAATGACACCGCAAGAAAGGACCTGGAAACCATCTGCAGTGACTTTGAAGACTTGGGCAAGAAAGTGAAAGAATTGGGAGCGCAGGTGGTCTTCTCATCCATCCTCCCAGTGGATGGCCATGGAACAATGAGGTGGAATAAGATTCTACAGGTGAACAACTGGCTACGTCGATGGTGCCGTCAACAAGGATTTGGATTTCTGGATCACGGAATGAATTACCTATACGATGGACTACTTGCTAGAGATGGGGTGCACCTTACGAAGACTGGAAAACATGTATTTGGAAATTGCCTTGCTGCACTCATCAGGAGAGCTTTAAACTAGAACAATGTGGGAAGGGAAGCAAAAGGCCAGAAAAAGCCATACAGCTGACAAATACTATTGAGATCTCTGCTACTGGAAGTGGAAAGGAAGAACAAAGACAAAACAATTTAAATAATAAAAATATGGGAGGAAGAGAAACCAATCACAAACTAAAATGTTTTTATACAAATACACAAAGCATGGGCAGCAAACAAGGAGAATTAGAACTACTAACGCAGGAAAAGAAATATGATGTCATTGGAATCACTGAAACTTGGTGGGACGATACACATGATTGGAATAAAAGGCTAAAAGGATACAACTTATTTGCAAGAAACAGACTTGATAAACGAGGAGGAGGTGTTGCATTGTATGTTAGAAAAGCGTATATCTGCACAGAGATTGAAGCTTCAGAGACTGGGAGTTCTGTGGAAACTGTTTGGGTAAGAATACAAGGAGAGAACAACGGAAAGGACACCATTGTAGGCATTTACTACAGGCCACCTGGGCAAACTGAAGATATGGATGAACTCTTTATGTATCAAATGACCAAGTTCTCAAAAAAATATGACGTAGTGGTCATGGGAGATTTCAACTATCCAGACATTTGTTGGGAATCTCTCTCAAGTAAAACTAACAGGTCAAGCAAATTCTTATCCTCTCTTGCTGACAACTTTATCTTCCAAAAGGTAGGGGAGAAAACAAGGGGATCTGCTACTTTGGATCTAATCCTTATAAACAAGGAGGAAATGGTTGAGGAGGTAAAGGTGGCTGGGACCCTAGGAGGCAGCGATCATGCTATTATAGAATTTTGGATAACTAGAGGAGGAAGACATGTGAAGACTCAAACTTCAAGGTTAGATTTTAGAAAGGCAGATTTTAAGAGACTCAGAAAGAGAATAGGAGGGATCCAATGGCTGGATGTCCTTAAGGACAAAAATGTCCAGGAAGGATGGGAAATTTTTAAAAATGAGATTCTCAAAGCACAATCGTTAACAATCCCGAAAAGTAGGAAGAATGGGAAGCATTTAAGGAAACCAGGATGGATGAACACAGAACTTAAACACATGCTAAAAAGAAAGAAAGAAATGTTTATTAAATGGAAAGAGGGAGGCATATCTAAAGAAGATTATAATGCAGTCTGCAGATCCTGCAGGGCATGTATCAGGTTAGCTAAAGCTGACAATGAATTAAGGCTTGCAAGAGATGTCAAAAGCAATAAAAAAGGATTTTGGGGATATGTCAAAAGTAAAAGAAAAGTCAAAGATGCTATAGGATTTTTACAGGATGAAAATGGAGAAATGGTAAGAGAGGATGTTGAGAAGGCTAAACTTTTTAATTCCTATTTTGCATCTGTTTTCTCTCAGAAAGAAAATGTAACATCAACTGATCTTCACTGTCCTTTTAAAGGAATAGAAGAATCCAGGTTATCTGTAAACAGAAAGATTGTGAGGGAATATTTAGCTAACATAAATGAGTTCAAGTCTCCAGGTCCAGATGAATTACACCCCAGAGTACTGAAGGAGATCGTAGAAGAAATTTTAGAACCACTCTCCATAATCTTTGAAAATTCTTGGAGAACAGGAGAAGTCCCAGAAGACTGGAGAAGAGCAAATGTTGTTCCTATCTTCAAAAAGGGGAAGAAGGTGGACCCAGGGAACTATAGGCCGGTGAGTCTGACTTCTATACCAGGAAAGATCTTTGAACAAATTATTAAACAACATGTATGTAAGTACCTGGATAAGAATGAAGTGATTAACCAGAGTCAGCATGGGTTTATAACTAACAAGTCATGTCAGACTAACTTAATTTCCTTCTATGACAGAATCACTGACTGGGTGGATCAGGGAAATGCTGTAGATATAGTATATCTTGACTTCAGCAAAGCATTTGACAAAGTATCTCACACCATCCTTATTGAAAAAATGACCAAGTATGCAATGGACCAGGCAACTGTTAGGTGGATTCATAACTGGCTTAGTGATCGGACTCAAAGGGTGATTGTAAATGGCTTCACATCCAGCTGGATGAATGTCTCAAGTGGGGTACCACAGGGCTCCGTCCTGGGACCTGTATTGTTCAACATCTTTATCAATGATTTAGATGAAGGAATTGAGGGTAAACTGATTAAATTTGCCGATGACACAAAGCTAGGAGGGATAGCTAATACTAGAGAAGAGAGAGAGAGGATTCAAAAAGACCTAAATAAACTGGAGCAGTGGGCAGCAACCAACAGAATGGTTTTTAACAGGGAAAAATGCAAAGTACTACATCTGGGCAATAAAAATGGAAAAAAGCATATACAGAATGGGAGGAATAGAGCTAAGCAACAGTACATGTGAAAAAGACTTAGGTATACTAATAGATCATAGACTGAACATGAGTCAACAGTGTGATGCAGCAGCAAAAAAGGCAAATACAATTCTGGGATGTATTAACAGAAGCATGCAGTCTAGATCACGTGAAGTCATTATCGGTCTTTACTCCTCTTTGGTCAGACCTCATCTGGAATACTGTGTACAGTTTTGGGCACCACATTTTAAAAAAGACATAGACAAACTGGAGCAAGTTCAGAGAAGAGCGACCAGAATGGTGACTGGTCTGCAAACCATGTCCTATGAGGAACGGTTGCAGGATTTGGGAATGTTTAGCTTGCAAAAAAGAAGACTGAGAGGAGACTTAATAGCTGTCTACAAATATGTCAAGGGCTGTCACATTGTAGAAGGATCATCTTTATTCTCATTTGCACAAGGAAAGACTAGAAGCAATGGGATGAAACTAAATGGGAGGAGAGACAGATTAGATATTAGAAAAAACTTTTTGACAGTTAGGGTGATTAATGAGTGGAACAGGCTGCCACGAGAGGTGGTGAGTTCCCCTTCAATGGACGTCTTCAAACAGAGGCTGGACAGACATCTGTCTGAGATGATTTAGTGAATCCTGCTTTGAGCAGGGGGTTGGACCAGATGACCCAGGAGGTCCCTTCCAACTCTACCATTCTATGATTCTATGGAGGTGACGCACGGTGTTCTCCATGTCATGTACAGTATTATATATAGGGTCAGTCTGATGATGGAGGTGACGCTCTGTGTTCTCCATGTCATGTACAGTATTATATATAGGATCAGTCTGATGATGGAGGTGACGCTCTGTGTTCTCCATGTCATGTACAGTATTATATATAGGGTCAGTCTGATGATGGAGGTGACGCTCTGTGTTCTCCATGTCATGTACAGTATTATATATAGGGTCAGTCTGATGATGGAGGTGACGCTCTGTGTTCTCCATGTCATGTACAGTATTATATATAGGGTCAGTCTGATGATGGAGGTGACGCTCTGTGTTCTCCATGTCATGTACAGTATTATATATAGGGTCAGTCTGATGATGGAGGTGACGCTCGGTGTTCTCCATGTCATGTACAGTATTATATATAGGGTCAGTCTGATGATGGAGGTGACGCTCGGTGTTCTCCATGTCATGTACAGTATCATATATAGGGTCAGTCTGATGATGGAGGTGACGCTCTGTGTTCTCCATGTCATGTTCAGTATCGTATATAGGATCAGTCTGATGATGGCGGTGACGCTCGGTGTTCTCCATGTCATGTACAGTATTATATATAGGATCAGTCTGATGATGGAGGTGACGCTCTGTGTTCTCCATGTCATGTTCAGTATCGTATATAGGATCAGTCTGATGATGGCGGTGACGCTCGGTGTTCTCCATGTCATGTACAGTATTATATATAGGATCAGTCTGATGATGGAGGTGACGCTCTGTGTTCTCCATGTCATGTACAGTATTATATATAGGGTCAGTCTGATGGAGGTGACGCTCGGTGTTCTCCATGTCATGTACAGTATTATATATAGGGTCAGTCTGATGATGGAGGTGACGCTCTGTGTTCTCCATGTCATGTACAGTATTATATATAGGGTCAGTCTGATGGAGGTGACGCTCGGTGTTCTCCATGTCATGTACAGTATTATATATAGGGTCTGTCTGATGGAGGTGACGCTCGGTGTTCTCCATGTCATGTACAGTATTATATATAGGGTCTGTCTGATGATGGAGGTGACGCTCGGTGTTCTCCATGTCATGTACAGTATTATATATAGGGTCTGTCTGATGGAGGTGACGCTCGGTGTTCTCCATGTCATGTACAGTATTATATATAGGGTCAGTCTGATGATGGAGGTGACGCTCGGTGTTCTCCATGTCATGTACAGTATTATATATAGGGTCAGTCTGATGATGGAGGTGACGCTCGGTGTTCTCCATGTCATGTACAGTATTATATATAGGGTCTGTCTGATGATGGAAGGGACGCTCTGTGTTCTCCATGTCATGTACAGTATTATATATAGGGTCAGTCTGATGGAGGTGACGCTCAGTGTTCTCCATGTCATGTACAGTATTATATATAGGGTCAGTCTGATGACGGAGGTGACGCTCTGTGTTCTCCATGTCATGTACAGTATTATATATAGGGTCAGTCTGATGATGGAGGTGACGCTCGGTGTTCTCCATGTCATGTACAGTATTATATATAGGGTCTGTCTGATGATGGAGGTGACGCTCGGTTTTCTCCATGTCATGTACAGTATTATATATAGGATCAGTCTGATGATGGAGGTGACGCTCTGTGTTCTCCATGTCATGTACAGTATTATATATGGGATCAGTCTGATGATGGAGGTGACGCTCGGTGTTCTCCATGTCATGTACAGTATTATATATAGGGTCAGTCTGATGATGGAGGTGACGCTCGGTGTTCTCCATGTTATGTACAGTATTATATGTAGAGTCAGTCTGATGATGGAGGTGACGCTCGATGTTCTCCATGTCATGTACAGTATTATATATAGGATCAGTCTGATGATGGAGGTGACGCTCGGTGTTCTCCATGTCATGTACAGTATTATATATAGGATCAGTCTGATGATGGAGGTGACGCTCTGTGTTCTCCATGTCATGTACAGTATTATATATAGGATCAGTCTGAGGATGGAGGTGACGCTCGGTGTTCTCCATGTCATGTACAGTATTATATATAGGGTCAGTCTGATGATGGAGGTGACGCTCGGTGTTCTCCATGTCATGTACAGTATTATATATAGGGTCAGTCTGATGATGGAGGTGACGCTCGGTGTTCTCCATGTCATGTACAGTATTATATATAGGGTCAGTCTGATGATGGAGGTGACGCTCGGTGTTCTCCATGTCATGTCCAGTATTATATATAGGATCAGTCTGATGATGGAGGTGACGCTCGATGTTCTCCATGTCATGTCCAGTATTATATATAGGATCAGTCTGATGATGGAGGTGACGCTCTGTGTTCTCCATGTCATGTACAGTATTATATATAGGGTCAGTCTGATGATGGAGGTGATGCTCGGTGTTCTCCGTGTTATGTACAGTATTATATATAGGATCAGTCTGATGATGGAGGTGACGCTCGATGTTCTCCATGTCATGTACAGTATTATATATAGGATCAGTCTGATGATGGAGGTGACGCTCGGTGTTCTCCATGTCATGTACAGTATTATATATAGGGTCAGTCTGATGATGGAGGTGACGCTCGGTGTTCTCCATGTCATGTACAGTATTATATATAGGGTCAGTCTGATGATGGAGGTGACGCTCGATGTTCTCCATGTCATGTACAGTATTATATATAGGGTCAGTATGATGATGGAGGTGACGCTCGGTGTTCTCCATGTCATGTCCAGTATTATATATAGGATCAGTCTGATGATGGAGGTGACGCTCGGTGTTCCCCATGTCATGTACAGTATTATATATAGGATCAGTCTGATGATGGAGGTGACGCTCGGTGTTCCCCATGTCATGTACAGTATTATATATAGGATCAGTCTGATGATGGAGGTGACGCTCGGTGTTCCCCATGTCATGTACAGTATTATATATAGGATCAGTCTGATGATGGTGATGACGCTCGGTGTTCTCCATGTCATGTACAGTATTATATATAGGATCAGTCTGATGATGGAGATGACGCTCGGTGTTCTCCATGTCATGTACAGTATTATATATAGGGTCAGTCTGATGATGGAGGTGACGCTCTGTGTTCTCCATGTCATGTACAGTATTATATATAGGGTCAGTCTGATGATGGAGGTGACGCTCGGTGTTCTCCATGTCATGTACAGTATTATATATAGGGTCAGTCTGATGATGGAGGTGACGCTCTGTGTTCTCCATGTCATGTACAGTATTATATATAGGATCAGTCTGATGGAGGTGACGCTCGGTGTTCTCCATGTCATGTACAGTGTTATATATAGGGTCAGTCTGATGATGGAGGTGACGCTCGGTGTTCTCCATGTCATGTACAGTGTTATATATAGGATCAGTCTGATGATGGAGGTGACGCTCGGTGTTCCCCATGTCATGTACAGTATTATATGTAGGGTCAGTCTAATAATGGAGGTGACGCTCAGTGTTCTCCATGTCCTGTACAGTATTATATATAGGGTCAGTCTGATGATGGAGGTGACGCTCGGTGTTCTCCATGTCATGTACAGTATTATATATAGGGTCAGTCTGATGATGGAAGGGACGCTCTGTGTTCTCCATGTCATGTACAGTATTATATATAGGGTCAGTCTGATGATGGAGGTGACGCTCGGTGTTCTCCATGTCATGTACAGTATCATATATAGGGTCAGTCTGATGATGGAGGTGACGCTCTGTGTTCTCCATGTCATGTTCAGTATCGTATATAGGATCAGTCTGATGATGGCGGTGACGCTCGGTGTTCTCCATGTCATGTACAGTATTATATATAGGATCAGTCTGATGATGGAGGTGACGCTCGGTGTTCTCCATGTCATGTACAGTATTATATATAGGGTCTGTCTGATGATGGAGGTGACGCTCTGTGTTCTCCATGTCATGTACAGTATTATATATAGGGTCAGTCTGATGATGGAGGTGACGCTCGATGTTCTCCATGTCATGTACAGTATTATATATAGGGTCAGTATGATGATGGAGGTGACGCTCGGTGTTCTCCATGTCATGTCCAGTATTATATATAGGATCAGTCTGATGATGGAGGTGACGCTCGGTGTTCCCCATGTCATGTACAGTATTATATATAGGATCAGTCTGATGATGGAGGTGACGCTCGGTGTTCCCCATGTCATGTACAGTATTATATATAGGATCAGTCTGATGATGGAGGTGACGCTCGGTGTTCCCCATGTCATGTACAGTATTATATATAGGATCAGTCTGATGATGGTGATGACGCTCGGTGTTCTCCATGTCATGTACAGTATTATATATAGGATCAGTCTGATGATGGAGATGACGCTCGGTGTTCTCCATGTCATGTACAGTATTATATATAGGGTCAGTCTGATGATGGAGGTGACGCTCTGTGTTCTCCATGTCATGTACAGTATTATATATAGGGTCAGTCTGATGATGGAGGTGACGCTCGGTGTTCTCCATGTCATGTACAGTATTATATATAGGGTCAGTCTGATGATGGAGGTGACGCTCTGTGTTCTCCATGTCATGTACAGTATTATATATAGGATCAGTCTGATGGAGGTGACGCTCGGTGTTCTCCATGTCATGTACAGTGTTATATATAGGGTCAGTCTGATGATGGAGGTGACGCTCGGTGTTCTCCATGTCATGTACAGTGTTATATATAGGATCAGTCTGATGATGGAGGTGACGCTCGGTGTTCCCCATGTCATGTACAGTATTATATATAGGGTCAGTCTAATAATGGAGGTGACGCTCAGTGTTCTCCATGTCCTGTACAGTATTATATATAGGGTCAGTCTGATGATGGAGGTGACGCTCGGTGTTCTCCATGTCATGTACAGTATTATATATAGGATCAGTCTGATGATGGAGGTGACGCACGGTGTTCTCCATGTCATGTACAGTATTATATATAGGGTCAGTCTGATGATGGAAGGGACGCTCTGTGTTCTCCATGTCATGTACAGTATTATATATAGGGTCAGTCTGATGATGGAGGTGACGCTCGGTGTTCTCCATGTCATGTACAGTATCATATATAGGGTCAGTCTGATGATGGAGGTGACGCTCTGTGTTCTCCATGTCATGTTCAGTATCGTATATAGGATCAGTCTGATGATGGCGGTGACGCTCGGTGTTCTCCATGTCATGTACAGTATTATATATAGGGTCAGTCTGATGATGGAGGTGACGCTCGGTGTTCTCCATGTCATGTACAGTATTATATATAGGGTCAGTCTGATGACGGAGGTGACGCTCTGTGTTCTCCATGTTATGTACAGTATTATATATAGAGTCAGTCTGATGATGGAGGTGACGCTCGGTGTTCTCCATGTCATGTACAGTATTATATATAGGATCAGTCTGATGATGGAGATGACGCTCGGTGTTCTCCATGTCATGTACAGTATTATATATAGGATCAGTCTGATGATGGAGATGACGCTCGGTGTTCTCCATGTCATGTACAGTATTATATATAGGGTCAGTCTGATGATGGAGATGACGCTCGGTGTTCTCCATGTCATGTACAGTATTATATATAGGGTCAGTCTGATGATGGAGGTGACGCTCTGTGTTCTCCATGTCATGTACAGTATTATATATAGGATCAGTCTGATGGAGGTGACGCTCGGTGTTCTCCATGTCATGTACAGTGTTATATATAGGGTCAGTCTGATGATGGAGGTGACGCTCGGTGTTCTCCATGTCATGTACAGTATTATATATAGGATCAGTCTGATGATGGAAGTGACGCTCGGTGTTCTCCATGTCATGTACAGTATTATATATAGGGTCAGTCTGATGATGGAGGTGACGCTCGGTGTTCTCCATGTCATGTACAGTATTATATATAGGGTCAGTCTGATGATGGAGGTGACGCTCGGTGTTCTCCATGTCATGTACAGTATTATATATAGGATCAGTCTGATGATGGAGGTGACGCTCGGTGTTCTCCATGTCATGTACAGTATTATATATAGGATCAGTCTGATGATGGAGGTGACGCTCAGTGTTCCCCATGTCATGTACAGTATTATATATAGGGTCAGTCTGATGATGGAGGTGACGCTCTGTTCTCCATGTCATGTACAGTATTATATATAGGATCAGTCTGATGGAGGTGACGCTCGGTGTTCCCCATGTCATGTACAGTATTATATATAGGATCAGTCTGATGATGGAGGTGACGCTCGGTGTTCTCCATGTCATGTACAGTATTATATATAGGGTCAGTCTAATAATGGAGGTGACGCTCAGTGTTCTCCATGTCATGTACAGTATTATATATAGGGTCAGTCTGATGATGGAGATGACGCTCTGTGTTCTCCATGTCATGTACAGTATTATATATAGGATCAGTCTGATGATGGAGATGACGCTCTGTGTTCTCCATGTCATGTACAGTATTATATATAGGATCAGTCTTATTATGGAGGTGACGCTCGGTGTTCTCCATGTCATGTACAGTATTATATATAGGATCAGTCTGATGATGGAGGTGACGCTCGGTGTTCTCCATGTCATGTACAGTATTATATATAGGGTCAGTCTGATGATGGAGGTGACGCTCGGTGTTCTCCATGTCATGTACAGTATTATATATAGGGTCAGTCTGATGATGGAGGTGACGCACGGTGTTCTCCATGTCATGTACAGTATTATATATAGGGTCAGTGTGATGATGGAAGGGACGCTCTGTGTTCTCCATGTCATGTACAGTATTATATATAGGGTCAGTCTGATGATGGAGGTGACGCTCGGTGTTCTCCATGTCATGTACAGTATCATATATAGGGTCAGTCTGATGATGGAGGTGACGCTCTGTGTTCTCCATGTCATGTTCAGTATCGTATATAGGATCAGTCTGATGATGGCGGTGACGCTCGGTGTTCTCCATGTCATGTACAGTATTATATATAGGATCAGTCTGATGATGGAGGTGACGCTCTGTGTTCTCCATGTCATGTACAGTATTATATATAGGATCAGTCTGATGATGGAGGTAACGCTCTGTGTTCTCCATGTCATGTACAGTATTATATATAGGGTCAGTATGATGATGGAGGTGACGCTCGGTGTTCTCCATGTCATGTACAGTATTATATATAGGGTCAGTCTGATGATGGAGGTGACGCTCGGTGTTCTCCATGTCATGTACAGTATTATATATAGGATCAGTCTGATGATGGAGATGACGCTCGCTGTTCTCCATGTCATGTACAGTATTATATATAGGGTCAGTCTGATGATGGAGGTGACGCTCGGTGTTCTCCATGTCATGTACAGTATTATATATAGGATCATTCTGATGATGGAGGTGACGCTCGGTGTTCCCCATGTCATGTACAGTATTATATATAGGGTCAGTCTTATGATGGAGGTGACGCTCTGTTCTCCATGTCATGTACAGTATTATATATAGAATCAGTCTGATGATGGAGATGACGCTCTGTGTTCTCCATGTCATCTACAGTATTATATATAGGGTCAGTCTGATGATGGAGGTGACGCTCGGTGTTCTCCATGTCATGTACAGTATTATATATAGGGTCAGTCTGATGATGGAGGTGACGCTCTGTGTTCTCCATGTCATGTACAGTATTATATATAGGATCAGTCTGATGATGAAGGTGACGCTCGGTGTTCTCCATGTCATGTACAGTATTATATATAGGGTCTGTCTGATGATGGAGGTGACGCTCGGTGTTCTCCATGTCATGTACAGTATTATATATAGGGTCAGTCTGATGATGGAGGTGACGCTCGGTGTTCTCCATGTCATGTACAGTATTATATATAGGGTCTGTCTGATGATGGAGGTGACGCTCGGTGTTCTCCATGTCATGTACAGTATTATATATAGGGTCTGTCTGATGATGGAAGGGACGCTCTGTGTTCTCCATGTCATGTACAGTATTATATATAGGGTCAGTCTGATGGAGGTGACGCTCGGTGTTCTCCATGTCATGTACAGTATTATATATAGGGTCTGTCTGATGATGGAGGTGACGCTCGGTGTTCTCCATGTCATGTACAGTATTATATATAGGATCAGTCTGATGATGGAGGTGACGCTCGGTGTTCTCCATGTTATGTACAGTATTATATATAGGATCAGTCTGATGATGGAGGTGACGCTCGGTGTTCTCCATGTCATGTACAGTATTATATATAGGGTCAGTCTGATGATGGAGATGACGCTCAGTGTTCTCCATGTCATGTCCAGTATTATATATAGGATCAGTCTGATGATGGAGGTGACGCTCGGTGTTCTCCATGTCATGTGCAGTATTATATATAGGATCAGTCTGATGATGGAGGTGACGCTCGATGTTCTCCATGTCATGTCCAGTATTATATATAGGATCAGTCTGATGATGGAGGTGACGCTCTGTGTTCTCCATGTCATGTACAGTATTATATATAGGGTCAGTCTGATGATGGAGGTGACGCTCGGTGTTCTCCATGTCATGTACAGTATTATATATAGGGTCAGTCTGATGATGGAGGTGACGCTCGGTGTTCTCCATGTCATGTACAGTATTATATATAGGGTCAGTCTGATGATGGAGGTGACGCTCGGTGTTCTCCATGTCATTTACAGTATTATATATAGGGTCAGTCTGATGATGGAGGTGACGCTCGGTGTTCTCCATGTCATGTACAGTATTATATATAGGGTCAGTCTGATGATGAAGGTGACGCTCGGTGTTCTCCATGTCATTTACAGTATTATATATAGGGTCAGTCTGATGATGGAGGTGACGCTCGGTGTTCTCCATGTCATGTACAGTATTATATATAGGATCAGTCTGATGATGGAGGTGACGCTCGATGTTCTCCATGTCATGTACAGTATTATATATAGGATCAGTCTGATGATGGAGGTGACGCTCGGTGTTCTCCATGTCATGTACAGTATTATATATAGGGTCAGTCTGATGATGGAGGTGACGCTCGATGTTCTCCATGTCATGTACAGTATTATATATAGGGTCAGTATGATGATGGAGGTGACGCTCGGTGTTCTCCATGTCATGTACAGTATTATATATAGGATCAGTCTGATGATGGAGGTGACGCTCGGTGTTCCCCATGTCATGTACAGTATTATATATAGGGTCAGTCTGATGATGGAGGTGACGCTCGGTGTTCTCAATGTCATGTACAGTATTATATATAGGGTCAGTCTGATGATGGAGGTGACGCTCGGTGTTCCCCATGTCATGTACAGTATTATATATAGGGTCAGTCTGATGATGGAGGTGACGCTCGGTGTTCTCCATGTCATGTACAGTATTATATATAGGATCAGTCTGATGATGGAGGTGACGCTCGGTGTTCCCCAGGTCATGTACAGTATTATATATAGGATCAGTCTGATGATGGAGGTGACGCTCGGTGTTCTCCATGTCATGTACAGTATTATATATAGGATCAGTCTGATGATGGAGGTGACGCTCGGTGTTCTCCATGTCATGTACAGTATTATATATAGGGTCAGTCTGATGATGGAGGTGACGCTCGGTGTTCTCCATGTCATGTACAGTATTATATGTAGGGTCAGTCTGATGATGGAGGTGACGCTCGGTGTTCTCCATGTCATGTACAGTATTATATATAGGGTCAGTCTGATGATGGAGGTGACGCTCGGTGTTCTCCATGTCATGTACAGTATTATATATAGGATCAGTCTGATGATGGAGATGACGCTCGGTGTTCTCCATGTCATGTACAGTATTATATATAGGATCAGTCTGATGATGGAGGTGACGCTCGGTGTTCTCCATGTCATGTACAGTATTATATATAGGGTCAGTCTGATGATGGAGGTGACGCTCTGTGTTCTCCATGTCATGTACAGTATTATATATAGGATCAGTCTTATGGAGGTGACGCTCGGTGTTCTCCATGTCATGTACAGTATTATATATAGGGTCAGTCTGATGATGGAGGTGACGCTCGGTGTTCGTCATGTGCAGTATTATATATAGGGTCAGTCTGATGATGAAGGTGACGCTCGATGTTCTCCATGTCATGTACAGTATTATATATAGGGTCAGTCTGATGATGGAGATGACGCTCGGTGTTCTCCATGTCATGTACAGTATTATATATAGGGTCAGTCTGATGGAGGTGACGCTCGGTGTTCTCCATGTCATGTACAGTATTATATATAGGATCAGTCTGATGATGGAGGTGACGCTCGGTGTTCTCCATGTCATGTACAGTATTGTATATAGGATCAGTCTGATGATGGAGATGACGCTCGGTGTTCTCCATGTCATGTACAGTATTATATATAGGATCAGTCTGATGATGGAGGTGACGCTCTGTGTTCTCCATGTCATGTACAGTATTATATATAGGGTCAGTCTGATGATGGAGGTGACGCTCGGTGTTCTCCATGTCATGTACAGTATTATATATAGGGTCAGTCTGATGATGGAGGTGACGCTCGGTGTTCTCCATGTCATGTACAGTATTATATATAGGGTCAGTCTGATGATGGAGGTGACGCTCGGTGTTCTCCATGTCATGTACAGTATTATATATAGGGTCAGTCTGATGATGGAGGTGACGCTCTGTGTTCTCCATGTCATGTACAGTATTATATATAGGATCAGTCTGATGATGGAGGTGACGCTCGGTGTTCTCCATGTCATGTACAGTATTATATATAGGATCAGTCTGATGGAGGTGACGCTCGGTGTTCGTCATGTACAGTATTATATATAGGGTCAGTCTGATGATAGAGGTGACGCTCGGTGTTCTCCATGTCATGTACAGTATTATATATAGGATCAGTCTGATGATGGAGGTGACGCTCTGTGTTCTCCATGTCATGTACAGTATTATATATAGGGTCAGTCTGATGATGGAGGTGACGCTCTGTGTTCTCCATGTCATGTACGGTATTAAATATAGGGTCAGTCTGATGATGGAGGTGACGCTCTGTGTTCTCCATGTCATGTACAGTATTATATATAGGATCAGTCTGATGATGGAGGTGACGCTCGGTGTTCTCCATGTCATGTACAGTATTATATATAGGATCAGTCTGATGGAGGTGACGCTCGGTGTTCGTCATGTACAGTATTATATATAGGGTCAGTCTGATGATAGAGGTGACGCTCGGTGTTCTCCATGTCATGTACAGTATTATATATAGGATCAGTCTGATGATGGAGGTGACGCTCTGTGTTCTCCATGTCATGTACAGTATTATATATAGGGTCAGTCTGATGATGGAGGTGACGCTCGGTGTTCTCCATGTCATGTACAGTATTATATATAGGATCAGTCTGATGATGGAGGTGACGCTCGGTGTTCTCCATGTCATGTACAGTATTATATATAGGATCAGTCTGATGATGGAGGTGACGCTCGGTGTTCTCCATGTCATGTACAGTATTATATATAGGATCAGTCTGATGATGGCGGTGACGCTCGGTATTCTGTCATGTACAGTATTATATATAGGGTCAGTCTGATGACGGAGGTGACGCTCTGTGTTCTCCATGTCATGTACACTATTATATATAGGATCAGTCTGATGACGGAGGTGACGCTCGGTGTTCTCCATGTCATGTACAGTATTATATATAGGATCAGTCTGATGATGGCGGTGACGCTCGGTGTTCTCCATGTCATGTACAGTATTATATATAGGGTCAGTCTGATGATGGAGGTGACGCTCGGTGTTCTCCATGTCATGTACAGTATTATATATAGGATCAGTCTGATGATGGAGGTGACGCTCGGTGTTCTCCATGTCATGTACAGTATTATATATAGGGTCAGTCTGATGATGGAGGTGACGCTCGGTGTTCTCCATGTCATGTACAGTATTATATATAGGGTCAGTCTGATGATGGAGGTGACGCTCGGTGTTCTCCATGTCATGTACAGTATTATATATAGGATCAGTCTGATGATGGAGGTGACGCTCGGTGTTCTCCATGTCATGTACAGTATTATATATAGGATCAGTCTGATGATGGAGGTGACGCTCGGTGTTCTCCATGTCATGTACAGTATTATATATAGGATCAGTCTGATGGAGGTGACGCTCGGTGTTCTCCATGTCATGTACAGTATTATATATAGGATCAGTCTGATGATGGAGGTGACGCTCGGTGTTCTCCATGTCATGTACAGTATTATATATAGGGTCAGTCTGATGATGGAGGTGACGCTCGGTGTTCTCCATGTCATGTACAGTATTATATATAGGGTCAGTCTGATGATGGAGGTGACGCTCTGTGTTCTCCATGTCATGTACAGTATTATATATAGGATCAGTCTGATGATGGAAGTGAAGCTGTGTTCTCCATGTCATGTACAGTATTATATATAGGATCAGTCTGATGATGGTGAATCTCGGTGTTCTCCATGTCATGTACAGTATTATATATAGGGTCAGTCTGAAGATGGAGGTGACGCTCGGTGTTCTCCATGTCATGTACAGTATTATATATAGGATCAGTCTGATGGAGGTGACGCTCGGTGTTCTCCATGTCATGTACAGTATTATATATAGGGTCAGTCTGATGATGGAGGTGACGCTCGGTGTTCTCCATGTCATGTACAGTATTATATATAGGGTCAGTCTGATGATGGAGGTGACGCTCGGTGTTCTCCATGTCATGTACAGTATTGTATATAGGATCAGTCTGATGATGGAGATGACGCTCGGTGTTCTCCATGTCATGTACAGTATTATATATAGGGTCAGTCTGATGATGGAGGTGACGCTCGGTGTTCTCCATGTCATGTACAGTATTATATATAGGGTCAGTCTAATAATGGAGGTGACGCTCAGTGTTCTCCATGTCATGTACAGTATTATATATAGGCTCAGTCTGGTGATGGAGGTGACGCTCGGTGTTCTCCATGTCATGTACAGTATTATATATAGGGTCAGTCTGGTGATGGAGGTGACGCTCGGTGTTCTCCATGTCATGTACAGTATTATATATAGGGTCAGTCTGATGATGGATTTGACGCTCGGTGTTCTCCATGTCATGTACAGTATTATATATAGGCTCAGTCTGGTGATGGAGGTGACGCTCGGTGTTCTCCATGTCATGTACAGTATTATATATAGGGTCAGTCTGATGATGGAGGTGACGCTCTGTGTTCTCCATGTCATGTACAGTATTATATATAGGGTCAGTCTGATGATGGAGGTGACGCTCTGTGTTCTCCATGTCATGTACGGTATTAAATATAGGGTCAGTCTGATGATGGAGGTGACGCTCTGTGTTCTCCATGTCGTGTACAGTATTATATATAGGGTCAGTCTGATGATGGAGGTGACGCTCGGTGTTCTCCATGTCGTGTACAGTATTATATATAGGGTCAGTCTGATGATGGAGGTGACGCTCGGTGTTCGTCATGTACAGTGTTATATATAGGGTCAGTCTGATGATGGAGGTGACGCTCGGTGTTCTCCATATCATGTACAGTATTATATATAGGATCAGTCTGATGATGGAGGTGACGCTCGGTGTTCTCCATGTCATGTACAGTATTATATATAGGATCAGTCTGATGATGGAGGTGACGCTCGGTGTTCTCCATGTCATGTACAGTATTATATATAGGATCAGTCTGATGATGGAGGTGACGCTCGGTGTTCTCCATGTCATGTACAGTATTATATATAGGATCAGTCTGATGATGGCGGTGACGCTCGGTATTCTGTCATGTACAGTATTATATATAGGGTCAGTCTGATGACGGAGGTGACGCTCTGTGTTCTCCATGTCATGTACACTATTATATATAGGATCAGTCTGATGACGGAGGTGACGCTCGGTGTTCTCCATGTCATGTACAGTATTATATATAGGATCAGTCTGATGATGGCGGTGACGCTCGGTGTTCTCCATGTCATGTACAGTATTATATATAGGGTCAGTCTGATGATGGAGGTGACGCTCGGTGTTCTCCATGTCATGTACAGTATTATATATAGGATCAGTCTGATGATGGAGGTGACGCTCGGTATTCTCCATGTCATGTACAGTATTATATATACGGTCAGTTTGATGATGGAGGTGACGCTCTGTGTTCTCCATGTCATGTACAGTATTATATATAGGATCAGTCTGATGATGGCGGTGACGCTCTGTGTTCTCCATGTCATGTACACTATTATATATAGGATCAGTCTGATGACGAAGGTGACGCTCTGTGTTCTCCATGTCATGTACAGTATTATATATAGGGTCAGTCTGATGATGGCGGTGACGCTCGGTGTTCTCCATGTCATGTACAGTATTATATATAGGATCAGTCTGATGATGGAGGTGACGCTCTGTGTTCTCCATGTCATGTACAGTATTATATATAGGATCAGTCTGATGACGGAGGTGACGCTCTGTGTTCTCCATGTCATGTACAGTATTATATATAGGATCAGTCTGATGATGGAGGTGACGCTCTGTGTTCTCCATGTCATGTACAGTATTATATATAGGTTCAGTCTGATGATGGCGGTGACGCTCGGTGTTCTCCTTGTCATGTATAGTATTATATATAGGGTCAGTCTGATGATGGAGGTGACGCTCGGTGTTCTCCATGTCATGTACAGTATTATATATAGGGTCAGTCTGATGATGGAGGTGACGCTCGGTGTTCTCCATGTCATGTACAGTATTATATATAGGGTCAGTCTGATGATGGAGATGACGCTCGGTGTTCTCTGTCATGTACAGTATTATATATAGGGTCAGTCTGATGATGGAGGTGACGCTCGGTGTTCTCCATTTCATGTACAGTATTATATATAAGGTCAGTCTGATGATGGAGATGACGCTCGGTGTTCTCCATGTCATGTACAGTATTATATATAGGGTCAGTCTGATGATGGAGGTGACGCTCGGTGTTCTCCATGTCATATACAGTATTATATATAGGGTCAGTCTAATGATGGAGGTGACGCTCGGTGTTCTCCATGTCATGTACAGTATTATATATAGGATCAGTCTGATGATGGAGGTGACGCTCGGTGTTCTCCATGTCATGTACAGTATTATATATAGGATCAGTCTGATGATGGAGGTGACGCTCGGTGTTCTCCATGTCATGTACAGTATTATATATAGGATCAGTCTGATGATGGAGGTGACGCTCTGTGTTCTCCATTTCATGTACAGTATTATATATAAGGTCAGTCTGATGATGGAGGTGACGCTCGGTGTTCTCCATGTCATGTACAGTATTATATATAGGGTCAGTCTGATGATGGAGGTGACGCTCCGTGTTCTCCATGTCATGTACAGTATTATATATAGGGTCAGTCTGATGATGGAGGTGACGCTCGGTGTTCTCCATGTCATGTACAGTATTATATATAGGATCAGTCTGATGATGGAGGTGACGCTCGGTGTTCTCCATGTTATGTACAGTATTATATATAGGGTCAGTCTGATGGAGGGGACTCTCTGTGTTCTCCATGTCATGTACAGTATTATATATAGGATCAGTCTGATGATGGAGGTGACGCTCGGTGTTCTCCATGTCAAGTCCAGTATTATATATAGGATCAGTCTGATGATGAAGGTGACGCTCGGTGTTCTCCATGTCATGTACAGTATTATATATAGTATCAGTCTGATGATGGAGGTGACGCTCTGTGTTCTCCATGTCATGTACAGTATTATATATAGGATCAGTCTGATGATGGAGGTGACGCTCGGTGTTCGTCATGTACAGTATTATATATAGGATCAGTCTGATGATGGAGGTGACTCTCGGTGTTCTCCATGTCATGTACAGTATTATATATAGGGTCAGTCAGATGATGGAGGTGACGCTCGGTGTTCTCCATGTCATGTACAGTATTATATATACGGTCAGTCTGATGATGGAGGTGACGCTCTGTGTTCTCCATGTCATGTACACTATTATATATAGGATCAGTCTGATGATGGAGGTTACGCTCTGTGTTCTCCATGTCATGTACAGTATTATATATAGGGTCAGTCTGATGATGGAGGTGACGCTGTGTGTTCTCCATGTCATGTACAGTATTATATATACGGTCAGTCTGATGATGGAGGTGACGCTCGGTGTTCTCCATGTCATGTACAGTATTATATATAGGGTCAGTCTGATGACGGAGGTGACGCTCTGTGTTCTCCATGTCATGTACAGTATTATATATAGGGTCAGTCTGATGATGGAGGTGACGCTCGGTGTTCTCCATGTCATGTACAGTATTATATATAGGGTCAGTCTGATGATGGAGGTGACGCTCGGTGTTCTCCATGTCATGTACAGTATTATATATAGGATCAGTCTGATGATGGAGGTGACGCTCGGTATTCTCCATGTCATGTACAGTATTATATATAGGGTCAGTCTGATGACGGAGGTGACGCTCGGTGTTCTCCATGTCATGTACAGTATTATATATACGGTCAGTCTGATGATGGAGGTGACGCTCTGTGTTCTCCATGTCATGTACACTATTATATATAGGATCAGTCTGATGACGAAGGTGACGCTCTGTGTTCTCCATGTCATGTACAGTATTATATATAGGATCAGTCTGATGATGGAGGTGACGCTCGGTGTTCTCCATGTCATGTACAGTATTATATATAGTATCAGTCTGATGATGGCGGTGACGCTCTGTGTTCTCCATGTCATGTACAGTATTATATATAGGGTCAGTCTGATGATGGCGGTGACGCTCGGTGTTCTCCATGTCATGTACAGTATTATATATAGGATCAGTCTGATGATGGAGGTGACGCTCTGTGTTCTCCATGTCATGTACAGTATTATATATAGGATCAGTCTGATGACGGAGGTGACGCTCTGTGTTCTCCATGTCATGTACAGTATTATATATAGGATCAGTCTGATGATGGCGGTGACGCTCTGTGTTCTCCATGTCATGTACAGTATTATATATAGGGTCAGTCTGATGATGGCGGTGACGCTCGGTGTTCTCCATGTCATGTACAGTATTATATATAGGGTCAGTCTGATGATGGAGGTGACGCTCGGTGTTCTCCATGTCATGTACAGTATTATATATAGGGTCAGTCTGATGATGAAGGTGACGCTCGGTGTTCTCCATGTCATGTACAGTATTATATATAGGATCAGTCTGATGATGAAGGTGACGCTCGGTGTTCTCCATGTCATGTACAGTATTATATATAGGATCAGTCTGATGATGGAGGTGACGCTCTGTGTTCTCCATGTCATGTACAGTATTATATATAGGTTCAGTCTGATGATGGCGGTGACGCTCGGTGTTCTCCTTGTCATGTATAGTATTATATATAGGGTCAGTCTGATGATGGAGGTGACGCTCGGTGTTCTCCATGTCATGTACAGTATTATATATAGGGTCAGTCTGATGATGGAGGTGACGCTCGGTGTTCTCCATGTCATGTACAGTATTATATATAGGGTCAGTCTGATGATGGAGATGACGCTCGGTGTTCTCTGTCATGTACAGTATTATATATAGGGTCAGTCTGATGATGGAGGTGACGCTCGGTGTTCTCCATTTCATGTACAGTATTATATATAAGGTCAGTCTGATGATGGAGATGACGCTCGGTGTTCTCCATGTCATGTACAGTATTATATATAGGGTCAGTCTGATGATGGAGGTGACGCTCGGTGTTCTCCATGTCATATACAGTATTATATATAGGGTCAGTCTGATGATGGAGGTGACGCTCGGTGTTCTCCATGTCATGTACAGTATTATATATAGGATCAGTCTGATGATGGAGGTGACGCTCGGTGTTCTCCATGTCATGTACAGTATTATATATAGGATCAGTCTGATGATGGAGGTGACGCTCTGTGTTCTCCATTTCATGTACAGTATTATATATAAGGTCAGTCTGATGATGGAGATGACGCTCGGTGTTCTCCATGTCATGTACAGTATTATATATAGGGTCAGTCTGATGATGGAGGTGACGCTCTGTGTTCTCCATGTCATGTACAGTATTATATATAGGGTCAGTCTGATGATGGAGGTGACGCTCTGTGTTCTCCATGTCATGTACAGTATTATATATAGGGTCAGTCTGATGATGGAGGTGACGCTCGGTGTTCTCCATGTCATGTACAGTATTATATATAGGATCAGTCTGATGATGGAGGTGATGCTCAGTGTTCTCCATGTCATGTACAGTATTATATATAGGATCAGTCTGATGATGGAGATGACGCTCGGTGTTCTCCATGTCATGTACAGTATTATATATAGGGTCAGTCTGATGATGGAGGTGACGCTCTGTGTTCTCCATGTCATGTACAGTATTATATATAGGGTCAGTCTGATGATGGAGGTGACGCTCGGTGTTCTCCATGTCATGTACAGTATTATATATAGGATCAGTCTGATGATGGAGGTGATGCTCAGTGTTCTCCATGTCATGTACAGTATTATATATAGGGTCAGTCTGATGATGGAGGTGACGCTCGGTGTTCTCCATGTCATGTACAGTATTATATATAGGATCAGTCTGATGATGGAGGTGACGCTCCGTGTTCTCCATGTCATGTACAGTATTATATATAGGGTCAGTCTGATGATGGAGGTGACGCTCTGTGTTCTCCATGTCATGTACAGTATTATATATAGGATCAGTCTGATGATGGAGGTGACGCTCGGTGTTCTCCATGTTATGTACAGTATTATATATAGGGTCAGTCTGATGGAGGGGACTCTCTGTGTTCTCCATGTCATGTACAGTATTATATATAGGATCAGTCTGATGATGGAGGTGACGCTCGGTGTTCTCCATGTCAAGTCCAGTATTATATATAGGATCAGTCTGATGATGAAGGTGACGCTCGGTGTTCTCCATGTCATGTACAGTATTATATATAGTATCAGTCTGATGATGGAGGTGACGCTCTGTGTTCTCCATGTCATGTACAGTATTATATATAGGATCAGTCTGATGATGGAGGTGACGCTCGGTGTTCGTCATGTACAGTATTATATATAGGATCAGTCTGATGATGGAGGTGACTCTCGGTGTTCTCCATGTCATGTACAGTATTATATATAGGATCAGTCTGATGATGGAGGTGACTCTCGGTGTTCTCCTTGTCATGTACAGTATTATATATAGGATCAGTCTGATGGAGGTGACGCTCGGTGTTCTCCATGTCATGTACAGTATTATATATAGGATCAGTCTGATGGAGGTGACGCTCTGTGTTCTCCATGTCATGTACAGTATTATATATAGGGTCAGTCTGATGATGGAGGTGACGTTCGGTGTTCTCCATGTCATGTACAGTATTATATATAGGATCAGTCTGATGATGGAGGTGACGCTCGGTGTTCTCCATGTCATGTACAGTATTATATATAGGGTCAGTCTGATGATGGAGGTGACGCTCGGTGTTCCCCATGTTATGTACAGTATTATATATAGGGTCAGTCTCATGATGGAGGTGACGCTGGGTGTTCTCCATGTCATGTACAGTATTATATATAGGATCAGTCTGATGATGGCGGTGACGCTCGGTGTTCTCCATGTCATGTACAGTATTATATATAGGATCAGTCTGATGATGGAGGTGACGCTCGGTGTTCTCCATGTCATGTACAGTATTATATATAGGATCAGTCTGATGATGGAGGTGACGCTCGGTGTTCTCCATGTCATGTACAGTATTATATATAGGGTCAGTCTGATGGAGGTGACGCTCGGTGTTCTCCATGTCATGTACAGTATTATATATAGGGTCAGTCAGATGATGGAGGTGACGCTCGGTGTTCTCCATGTCATGTACAGTATTATATATACGGTCAGTCTGATGATGGAGGTGACGCTCTGTGTTCTCCATGTCATGTACACTATTATATATAGGATCAGTCTGATGATGGAGGTTACGCTCTGTGTTCTCCATGTCATGTACAGTATTATATATAGGATCAGTCTGATGATGGAGGTGACGCTCTGTGTTCTCCATGTCATGTACAGTATTATATATAGGGTCAGTCTGATGATGGAGGTGACGCTCTGTGTTCTCCATGTCATGTACAGTAGTATATATAGGGTCAGTCTGATGATGGAGGTGACGCTGTGTGTTCTCCATGTCATGTACAGTATTATATATAGGGTCAGTCTGATGACGGAGGTGACGCTCTGTGTTCTCCATGTCATGTACAGTATTATATATAGGGTCAGTCTGATGATGGAGGTGACGCTCGGTGTTCTCCATGTCATGTATAGTATTATATATAGGGTCAGTCTGATGATGGAGGTGACGCTCGGTGTTCTCCATGTCATGTACAGTATTATATATAGGGTCAGTCTGATGATGGAGGTGACGCTCGGTGTTCTCCATGTCATGTACAGTATTATATATAGGATCAGTCTGATGATGGAGGTGACGATCGGTGTTCTCCATGTCATGTACAGTTTTATATATAGGATCAGTCTGATTATGGAGGTGACGCTCGGTGTTCTCCATGTCATGTACAGTATTATATATAGGATCAGTCTGATGGAGGTGACGCTCGATGTTCTCCATATCATGTACAGTATTATATATAGGATCAGTCTGATGATGGAGGTGACGCTCTGTGTTCTCCATGTCACGTACAGTATTATATATAGGGTCAGTCTGATGATGGAGGTGACGCTCGGTGTTCTCCATGTCATGTACAGTATTATATATAGGATCAGTCTGATGATGGAAGTGACGCTCGGTGTTCTCCATGTCATGTACAGTATTATATATAGGATCAGTCTGATGATGGAAGTGACGCTCGGTGTTCTCCGTGTCATGTACAGTATTATATATAGGATCAGTCTGATGATGGAGGTGACGCTCTGTGTTCTCCATGTCATGTACAGTATTATATATAGGATCAGTCTGATGATGGAGGTGACGCTCTGTGTTCTCCGTGTCATGTACAGTATTATATATACGGTCAGTCTGATGATGGAGGTGACGCTCTGTGTTCTCCATGTCATGTACACTATTATATATAGGATCAGTCTGATGATGGAGGTGACGCTCTGTGTTCTCCATGTCATGTACAGTATTATATATAGGGTCAGTCTGATGATGGCGGTGACGCTCGGTGTTCTCCATGTCATGTACAGTATTATATATAGGATCAGTCTGATGATGGAGGTGGCTCTCGGTGTTCTCCATGTCGTGTACAGTATTATATATAGGGTCAGTCTGATGATGGAGATGACGCTCGGTGTTCTCCATGTCGTGTACAGTATTATATATAGGATCAGTCTGATGATGGAGATGACGCTCGGTGTTCTCCATGTCGTGTACAGTATTATATATAGGGTCAGTCTGATGATGGAGATGACGCTCGGTGTTCTCCATGTCATGTACAGTATTATATATAGGGTCAGTCTGATGATGGAGATGACGCTCGGTGTTCTCCATGTCATGTACAGTATTATATATAGGATCAGTCTGATGATGGAGATGACGCTCGGTGTTCTCCATGTCGTGTACAGTATTATATATAGGGTCAGTCTGATGATGGAGGTGACGCTCGGTGTTCTCCATTTCATGTACAGTATTATATATAGGGTGAGTCTGATGATGGAGGTGACGCTCTGTGTACTCCATGTCATGTACAGTATTATATATAGGGTCAGTCTGATGATGGAGGTGACGCTCGGTGTTCTCCATGTCATGTACAGTATTATATATAGGATCAGTCTGATGATGGAGGTGACGCTCGGTGTTCTCCATGTCATGTACAGTATTATATATAGCATCAGTCTGATGGAGGTGACGCTCGGTGTTCTCCATGTCATGTACAGTATTATATATAGGATCAGTCTGATGATGGAGATGACGCTCGGTGTTCTCCATGTCATGTACAGTATTATATATAGGATCAGTCTGATGATGGAGGTGACGCTCGGTGTTCTCCATGTCATGTACAGTATTATATATACGGTCAGTCTGATGATGGAGGTGACGCTCTGTGTTCTCCATGTCATGTACACTATTATATATAGGATCAGTCTGATGATGGAGGTGACGCTCTGTGTTCTCCATGTCATGTACAGTATTATATATAGGGTCAGTCTGATGATGGCGGTGACGCTCGGTGTTCTCCATGTCATGTACAGTATTATATATAGGATCAGTCTGATGATGGAGGTGGCTCTCGGTGTTCTCCATGTCGTGTACAGTATTATATATATAGGGTCAGTCTGATGATGGAGATGACGCTCGGTGTTCTCCATGTCGTGTACAGTATTATATATAGGATCAGTCTGATGATGGAGATGACGCTCGGTGTTCTCCATGTCGTGTACAGTATTATATATAGGGTCAGTCTGATGATGGAGATGACGCTCGGTGTTCTCCATGTCATGTACAGTATTATATATAGGATCAGTCTGATGATGGAGATGACGCTCGGTGTTCTCCATGTCATGTACAGTATTATATATAGGATCAGTCTGATGATGGAGGTGGCGCTCGGTGTTCTCCATGTCGTGTACAGTATTATATATAGGGTCAGTCTGATGATGGAGATGACGCTCGGTGTTCTCTGTCATGTACAGTATTATATATAGGGTCAGTCTGATGATGGAGGTGACGCTCGGTGTTCTCCATTTCATGTACAGTATTATATATAGGGTGAGTCTGATGATGGAGGTGACGCTCTGTGTACTCCATGTCATGTACAGTATTATATATAGGGTCAGTCTGATGATGGAGGTGACGCTCGGTGTTCTCCATGTCATGTACAGTATTATATATAGGATCAGTCTGATGATGGAGGTGACGCTCGGTGTTCTCCATGTCATGTACAGTATTATATATAGCATCAGTCTGATGGAGGTGACGCTCGGTGTTCTCCATGTCATGTACAGTATTATATATAGGATCAGTCTGATGATGGAGGTGACGCTCGGTGTTCTCCATGTCATGTACAGTATTATATATAGGATCAGTCTGATGATGGAGGTGACGCTCTGTGTTCTCCATGTCATGTACAGTATTATATATAGGATCAGTCTGATGATGGAGATGACGCTCGGTGTTCTCCATGTCATGTACAGTATTATATATAGGATCAGTCTGATGATGGAGGTGACGCTCGGTGTTCTCCATGTCATGTACAGTATTATATATAGGATCAGTCTGATGATGGAGGTGACGCTCGGTGTTCTCCATGTCATGTACAGTATTATATATAGGATCAGTCTGATGGTGGAGATGACGCTCGGTGTTCTCCATGTCATGTACAGTATTATATATAGGATCAGTCTGATGATGGAGGTGACGCTCGGTGTTCTCCATGTCATGTACAGTATTATATATAGGATCAGTCTGATGGAGGTGACGCTCGGTGTTCTCCATGTCATGTACAGTATTATATATAGGATCAGTCTGATGATGGAGGTGACGCTCTGTGTTCTCCATGTCATGTACAGTATTATATATAGGATCAGTCTGATGATGGAGATGACGCTCGGTGTTCTCTGTCGTGTACAGTATTATATATAGGGTCAGTCTGATGATGGAGGTGACGCTCTGTGTTCTCCATTTCATGTACAGTATTATAGGGTCAGTCTGATGATGGAGGTGACGCTCGGTGTTCTCCATGTCATATACAGTATTATATATAGGGTCAGTCTGATGATGGAGGTGACGCTCGGTGTTCTCCATGTCATGTACAGTATTATATATAGGATCAGTCTGATGATGGAGGTGACGCTCGGTGTTCTCCATGTCATGTACAGTATTATATATAGGGTCAGTCTGATGATGGAGGTGACGCTCGGTGTTCCCCATGTCATGTACAGTATTATATATAGGGTCAGTCTGATGATGGAGGTGACGCTCGGTGTTCTCCATGTCATGTACAGTATTATATATAGGATCAGTCTGATGATGGAGGTGACGCTCGGTGTTCTCCGTGTCATGTACTGTATTATATATAAGGTCAGTCTGATGATGGAGATGACGCTCGGTGTTCTCCATGTCATGTACAGTATTATATATAGGGTCAGTCTGATGATGGAGGTGACGCTCGGTGTTCTCCATGTCATGTACAGTATTATATATAGGGTCAGTCTGATGATGGAGGTGACGCTCGGTGTTCTCCATGTCATGTACAGTATTATATATAGGGTCAGTCTGATGATGGAGGTGACGCTCGGTGTTCTCCATGTCATGTACAGTATTATATATAGGGTCAGTCTGATGATGGAGGTGACGCTCGGTGTTCTCCATGTCATGTACAGTATTATATATAGGGTCAGTCTGATGATGGAGGTGACGCTCGGTGTTCTCCATGTCATGTACAGTATTATATATAGGATCAGTCTGAGGATGGAGGTGACGCTCGGTGTTCTCCATATCATGTACAGTATTATATATAGGATCAGTCTGAGGATGGAGGTGACGCTCGGTGTTCTCCATGTCATGTACAGTATTATATATAGGGTCAGTCTGATGATGCAGGTGACGCTCGATGTTCCCCATGTCATGTACAGTATTATATATAGGGTCAGTCTCATGATGGAGGTGACGCTGGGTGGTCTCCATGTCATGTACAGTATTATATATAGGATCAGTCTGATGATGGAGCTGACGCTCGGTATTCTCCATGTCATGTACAGTATTATATATAGGATCAGTCTGATGATGGAGGTGACGCTCGGTGTTCTCCATGTCATGTACAGTATTATATATAGGGTCAGTCTGATGGAGGTGACGCTCGGTGTTCTCCATGTCATGTACAGTATTATATATAGGGTCAGTCTGATGATGGAGGTGACGCTCGGTGTTCTCCATGTCATGTACAGTATTATATATAGGATCAGTCTGATGATGGAGGTGACGCTCTGTGTTCTCCATGTCACGTACAGTATTATATATAGGGTCAGTCTGATGATGGAGGTGACGCTCGGTGTTCTCCATGTCATGTACAGTATTATATATAGGATCAGTCTGATGATGGAGGTGACGCTCGGTGTTCTCCATGTGATGTACAGTATTATATATAGGATCAGTCTGATGATGGAGGTGACGCTCGGTGTTCTCCATGTCATGTACAGTATTATATATAGGATCAGTCTGATGATGGAGGTGACGCTCGGTGTTCTCCATGTCATGTACAGTATTATATGTAGGATCAGTCTGATGGAGGTGACGCTCGGTGTTCTCCATGTCATGTACAGTATTATATATAGGATCAGTCTGATGATGGAAGTGACGCTCGGTGTTCTCCGTGTCATGTACAGTATTATATATAGGGTCAGTCTGATGACGGAGGTGACGCTCGGTGTTCTCCGTGTCATGTACAGTATTATATATAGGGTCAGTCTGATGATGGAGGTGACGCTCGGTGTTCTTCATGTCATGTACAGTATTATATATAGGGTCAGTCTGATGATGGAGGTGACGCTCTGTGTTCTCCATGTCATGTACAGTATTATATATACGGTCAGTCTGATGATGGAGGTGACGCTCTGTGTTCTCCATGTCATGTACACTATTATATATAGGATCAGTCTGATGATGGAGGTGACGCTCGGTGTTCTCCATGTCATGTACAGTATTATATATAGGATCAGTCTGATGATGGCGGTGACGCTCGGTGTTCTCCATTTCATGTACAGTATTATATATAGGGTCAGTCTGATGATGGAGGTGACGCTCGGTGTTCTCCATGTCATGTACAGTATTATATATAGGGTCAGTCTGATGATGGAGGTGACGCTCGGTGTTCTCCATGTCATGTACAGTATTATATATAGGATCAGTCTGATGATGGAGGTGACGCTCGGTGTTCTCCATGTCATGTACAGTATTATATATAGGATCAGTCTGATGATGGAGGTGACGCTCGGTGTTCTCCATGTCATGTACAGTATTATATATAGGATCAGTCTGATGATGGAGGTGACGCTCGGTGTTCTCCATGTCATGTACAGTATTATATATAGGATCAGTCTGATGATGGAGGTGACGCTCTGTGTTCTCCATGTCATGTACACTATTATATATAGGATCAGTCTGATGATGGAGGTGACGCTCGGTATTCTCCATGTCATGTACAGTATTATATATAGGATCAGTCTGATGATGGCGGTGACGCTCTGTATTCTCCATGTTATGTACAGTATTATATATAGGATCAGTCTGATGGAGGTGACGCTCTGTGTTCTCCATGTCACGTACAGTATTATATATAGGGTCAGTCTGATGATGGAGGTGACGCTCTGTGTTCTCCATGTCATGTACACTATTATATATATGATCAGTCTGATGATGGAGGTGACGCTCGGTGTTCTCCATGTCATGTACAGTATTATATATAGGGTCAGTCTGATGATGGAGGTGACGCTCGGTATTCTCCATGTCATGTACAGTATTATATATAGGGTCAGTCTGATGATGGAGGTGACGCTCTGTGTTCTCCATGTCATGTACACTATTATATATAGGATCAGTCTGATGATGGAGGTGACGCTCGTTGTTCTCCATGTCATGTACAGTATTATATATAGGATCAGTCTGATGATGGAGGTGACGCTCGGTGTTCTCCATGTCATGTACAGTATTATATATAGGATCAGTCTGATGATGGAGGTGACGCTCGTTGTTCTCCATGTCATGTACAGTATTATATATAGGATCAGTCTGATGATGGAGGTGACGCTCGGTGTTCTCCATGTCATGTACAGTATTATATATAGGATCAGTCTGATGATGGAGGTGACGCTCGGTGTTCCCCATGTCATGTACAGTATTATATATAGGATCAGTCTGATGATGGAGGTGACGCTCGGTGTTCTCCATGTCATGTACAGTATTATATATAGGATCAGTCTGATGATGGAGGTGACGCTCGGTGTTCTCCATGTCATGTACAGTATTATATATAGGATCAGTCTGATGATGGAGGTGACGCTCGGTGTTCTCCATGTCATGTACAGTATTATATATAGGATCAGTCTGATGATGGAAGTGACGCTCGGTGTTCTCCGTGTCATGTACAGTATTATATATAGGATCAGTCTGATGATGGAGGTGACGCTCGGTGTTCTCCATGTCATGTACAGTATTATATATAGGGTCAGTCTGATGACGGAGGTGACGCTCGGTGTTCTCCGTGTCATGTACAGTATTATATATAGGGTCAGTCTGATGATGGAGGTGACGCTCGGTGTTCTTCGTGTCATGTACAGTATTATATATAGGGTCAGTCTGATGATGGAGGTGACGCTCTGTGTTCTCCGTGTCATGTACAGTATTATATATACGGTCAGTCTGATGATGGAGGTGACGCTCTGTGTTCTCCATGTCATGTACACTATCATATATAGGATCAGTCTGATGATGGAGGTGACGCTCGGTGTTCTCCATGTCATGTACAGTATTATATATAGGGTCAGTCTGATGATGGAGGTGACGCTCGGTGTTCTCCATGTCATGTACAGTATTATATATAGGGTCAGTCTGATGATGGAGGTGACGCTCTGTGTTCTCCATGTCATGTACAGTATTATATATAGGGTCAGTCTGATGATGGAGGTGACGCTGTGTGTTCTCCATGTCATGTACAGTATTATATATAGGGTCAGTCTGATGACGGAGGTGACGCTCTGTGTTCTCCATGTCATGTACAGTATTATATATAGGGTCAGTCTGATGATGGAGGTGACGCTCTGTGTTCTCCATGTCATGTACAGTATTATATATAGGGTCAGTCTGATGATGGAGGTGACGCTCGGTGTTCTCCATGTCATGTACAGTATTATATATAGGATCAGTCTGATGATGGCGGTGACGCTCTGTGTTCTCCATGTCATGTACAGTATTATATATAGGGTCAGTCTGATGATGGCGGTGACGCTCGGTGTTCTCCATGTCATGTACAGTATTATATATAGGATCAGTCTGATGATGGAGGTGGCTCTCGGTGTTCTCCATGTCGTGTACAGTATTATATATAGGGTCAGTCTGATGATGGAGATGACGCTCGGTGTTCTCCATGTCATGTACAGTATTATATATAGGATCAGTCTGATGATGGAGGTGGCGCTCGGTGTTCTCCATGTCGTGTACAGTATTATATATAGGGTCAGTCTGATGATGGAGATGACGCTCGGTGTTCTCTGTCATGTACAGTATTATATATAGGGTCAGTCTGATGATGGAGGTGACGCTCGGTGTTCTCCATTTCATGTACAGTATTATATATAAGGTCAGTCTGATGATGGAGATGACGCTCGGTGTTCTCCATGTCATGTACAGTATTATATATAGGATCAGTCTGATGATGGAGGTGACGCTCGGTGTTCTCCATGTCATGTACAGTATTATATATAGGATCAGTCTGATGGAGATGACGCTCGCTGTTCTCCATGTCATGTACAGTATTATATATAGGATCAGTCTGATGATGGAGGTGACGCTCGGTGTTCTCCATGTCATGTACAGTATTATATATAGGATCAGTCTGATGATGGAGGTGACGCTCGGTGTTCTCCATGTCATGTACAGTATTATATATAGGATCAGTCTGATGGAGATGACGCTCGCTGTTCTCCATGTCATGTACAGTATTATATATAGGATCAGTCTGATGATGGAGGTGACGCTCGGTGTTCTCCATGTCATGTACAGTATTATATATAGGATCAGTCTGATGATGTAGATGACGCTCGGTGTTCTCCATGTCATGTACAGTATTATATATAGGATCAGTCTGATGATGGAGGTGACGCTCGGTGTTCTCCATGTCATGTACAGTATTATATATAGGATCAGTCTGATGATGGAGGTGACGCTCGGTGTTCTCCATGTCATGTACAGTATTATATATAGGATCAGTCTGATGATGGAGATGACGCTCGGTGTTCTCCATGTCATGTACAGTATTATATATAGGATCAGTCTGATGGAGGTGACGCTCTGTGTTCTCCATGTCATGTACAGTATTATATATAAGATCAGTCTGATGGAGGTGACGCTCTGTGTTCTCCAAGTCATGTACAGTATTATATATAGGGTCAGTCTGATGATGGACGTGACGCTCGGTGTTCTCCATGTCATGTACAGTATTATATATAGGATCAATCTGATGGAGGTGACGCTCTGTGTTCTCCATGTCATGTACAGTATTATATATAGGGTCAGTCTGATGATGGAGGTGACGCTCGGTGTTCTCCATGTCATGTACAGTATTATATATAGGATCAGTCTGATGATGGAGGTGACGCTCAGTGTTCTCCATGTCATGTACAGTATTATATATAGGGTCAGTCTGATGATGGAGGTGACGCTCGGTGTTCTCCATGTCATGTACAGTATTATATATAGGGTCAGTCTGATGATGGAGGTGACGCTCTGTGTTCTCCATGTCATGTACAGTATTATATATAGGATCAGTCTGATGATGGAGGTGACGCTCGGTGTTCTCCATGTTATGTACAGTATTATATATAGGGTCAGTCTGATGGAGGGGACTCTCTGTGTTCTCCATGTCATGTACAGTATTATATATAGGATCAGTCTGATGATGGAGGTGACGCTCGGTGTTCGTCATGTACAGTATTATATATAGGATCAGTCTGATGATGGAGGTGACGCTCGGTGTTCTCCATGTCATGTACAGTATTATATATAGGGTCAGTCTGATGATGGAGGTGACGCTCTGTGTTCCCCATGTCATGTACAGTATTATATATAGGGTCAGTCTCATGATGGAGGTGACGCTGGGTGTTCTCCATGTCATGTACAGTATTATATATAGGGTCAGTCTGATGACGGAGGTGACGCTCGGTGTTCTCCGTGTCATGTACAGTATTATATATAGGGTCAGTCTGATGATGGAGGTGACGCTCGGTGTTCTTCGTGTCATGTACAGTATTATATATAGGGTCAGTCTGATGATGGAGGTGACACTCTGTGTTCTCCATGTCATGTACAGTATTATATATACGGTCAGTCTGATGATGGAGGTGACGCTCTGTGTTCTCCATGTCATGTACACTATTATATATAGGATCAGTCTTTTGATGGAGGTGACGCTCGGTGTTCTCCATGTCATGTACAGTATTATATATAGGATCAGTCTGATGATGGCGGTGACGCTCGGTGTTCTCCATGTCATGTACAGTATTATATATAGGGTCAGTCTGATGACGGACGTGACGCTCTGTGTTCTCCATGTCATGTACAGTATTATATATAGGATCAGTCTGATGATGGAGGTGACGCTCGGAGTTCTCCATGTCATGTACAGTATTATATATAGGATCAGTTTGATGGAGATGACGCTCGCTGTTCTCCATGTCATGTACAGTATTATATATAGGGTCAGTCTGATGATGGAGGTGACGCTCGGTGTTCTCCATGTCATGTACAGTATTATATATAATGTCAGTCTGATGATGAAGGTGACGCTCGGTATTCTCCATGTCATGTACAGTATTATATATAGGATCAGTCTGATGATGGAGGTGACGCTCGGTGTTCTCCATGTCATGTACAGTATTATATATAGGATCAGTATGATGATGGAGGTGACGCTCGGTGTACTCCATGTCATGTACAGTATTATATATAGGATCATTCTGATGATGGAGGTGACGCTCGGTGTTCTCCATGTCATGTACAGTATTATATATAGGATCAGTCTGATGATGGAGATGACGCTCGGTGTTCTCCATGTCATGTACAGTATTATATATAGGATCAGTCTGATGATGGAGGTGACGCTCTGTGTTCTCCATGTCATGTACAGTATTATATATAGGATCAGTCTGATGATGGAGGTGACGCTCTGTGTTCTCCATGTCATGTACAGTATTATATATAGGGTCAGTCTGATGATGGAGGTGACGCTCGATGTTCTCCATGTCATGTACAGTATTATATATAAGGTCAGTCTCATGATGGAGGTGACGCTCGGTGTTCTCCATGTCATGTACAGTATTATATAAAGGGTCAGTCTGATGATGGAGGTGACGCTCTGTGTTCTCCATGTCATGTACACTATTATATATAGGATCAGTCTGATGATGGAGGTGACGCTCGGTATTCTCCATGTCATGTACAGTATTATATATAGGGTCAGTCTGATGATGGAGGTGACGCTCTGTGTTCTCCATGTCGTGTACAGTATTATATATAGGGTCAGTCTGATGATGGAGATGACGCTCGGTGTTCTCTATGTCGTGTACAGTATTATATATAGGGTCAGTCTGATGATGGAGGTGACGCTCGGTGTTCTCCATGTCATGTACAGTATTATATATAGGGTCAGTCTGATGATGGAGGTGACGCTCGGTGTTCTCCATGTCATTTACAGTATTATATATAGGGTCAGTCTGATGATGGAGGTGACGCTCGGTGTTCTCCATGTCATGTACAGTATTATATATAGGATCAGTCTGAGGATGGAGGTGACGCTCGGTGTTCTCCATGTCATGTACAGTATTATATATAGAATCATTCTGATGATGGAGGTGACGCTCGGTGTTCTCCATGTCATGTACAGTATTATATATAGGGTCAGTCTCATGATGGAGGTGACGCTGGGTGTTCTCCATGTCATGTACAGTATTATATATAGGATCAGTCTGATGATGGAGGTGACGCTCGGTGTTCTCCATGTCATGTACAGTATTATATATAGGGTCAGTCTCATGATGGAGGTGACGCTGGGTGTTCTCCATGTCATGTACAGTATTATATATAGGATCAGTCTGATGATGGAGGTGACGCTCGGTATTCTCCATGTCATGTACAGTATTATATATAGGGTCAGTCTGATGATGGAGGTGACGCTCGGTGTTCTCCATGTCATGTACAGTATTATATATTGGGTCAGTCTGATGATGGAGGTGACGCTCGGTGTTCTCCATGTCATGTACAGTATTATATATAGGGTCAGTCTGATGATGGAGGTGACGCTCGGTGTTCTCCATGTCATTTACAGTATTATATATAGGGTCAGTCTGATGATGGAGGTGACGCTCGGTGTTCTCCATGTCATGTACAGTATTATATATAGGATCAGTCTGAGGATGGAGGTGACGCTCGGTGTTCTCCATGTCATGTACAGTATTATATATAGAATCATTCTGATGATGGAGGTGACGCTCGGTGTTCTCCATGTCATGTACAGTATTATATATAGGGTCAGTCTCATGATGGAGGTGACGCTGGGTGTTCTCCATGTCATGTACAGTATTATATATAGGATCAGTCTGATGATGGAGGTGACGCTCGGTGTTCTCCATGTCATGTACAGTATTATATATAGGGTCAGTCTCATGATGGAGGTGACGCTGGGTGTTCTCCATGTCATGTACAGTATTATATATAGGATCAGTCTGATGATGGAGGTGACGCTCGGTATTCTCCATGTCATGTACAGTATTATATATAGGGTCAGTCTGATGATGGAGGTGACGCTCGGTGTTCTCCATGTCATGTACAGTATTATATATTGGGTCAGTCTGATGATGGAGGTGACGCTCGGTGTTCTCCATGTCATGTACAGTATTATATATAGGGTCAGTCTGATGATGGAGGTGACGCTCGGTGTTCTCCATGTCATGTACAGTATTATATATTGGGTCAGTCTGATGATGGAGGTGATGCTCGGTGTTCTCCATGTCATGTACAGTATTATATATAGGATCAGTCTGATGATGGCGGTGACTCGGTGTTCTCCATGTCATGTACAGTATTATATATAGGGTCAGTCTGATGATGGAGGTGACGCTCGGTGTTCTCCATGTCATGTACAGTTTTATATATAGGATCAGTCTGATGGAGGTGACGCTCGGTGTTCTCCATGTCATGTACAGTATTATATATAGGATCAGTCTGATGATGGAAGTGACGCTCGGTGTTCTCCGTGTCATGTACAGTATTATATATAGGGTCAGTCTGATGACGGAGGTGACGCTCGGTGTTCTCCGTGTCATGTACAGTATTATATATAGGGTCAGTCTGATGATGGAGGTGACGCTCGGTGTTCTTCGTGTCATGTACAGTATTATATATAGGGTCAGTCTGATGATGGAGGTGACACTCTGTGTTCTCCATGTCATGTACAGTATTATATATACGGTCAGTCTGATGATGGAGGTGACGCTCTGTGTTCTCCATGTCATGTACACTATTATATATAGGATCAGTCTGATGATGGAGGTGACGCTCGGTGTTCTCCATGTCATGTACAGTATTATATATAGGGTCAGTCTGATGATGGAGGTGACGCTCGGTGTTCTCCATGTCATGTACAGTATTATATATAGGATCAGTCTGATGATGGAGGTGACGCTCGGTGTTCTCCATGTCATGTACAGTATTATATATAGGATCAGTTTGATGGAGATGACGCTCGCTGTTCTCCATGTCATGTACAGTATTATATATAGGGTCAGTCTGATGATGGAGGTGACGCTCGGTGTTCTCCATGTCATGTACAGTATTATATATAATGTCAGTCTGATGATGAAGGTGACGCTCGGTATTCTCCATGTCATGTACAGTATTATATATAGGGTCAGTCTGATGATGGAGGTGACGCTCGGTGTTCTCCATGTCATGTACAGTATTATATATAGGATCAGTCTGATGATGGCGGTGACGCTCGGTGTTCTCCATGTCATGTACAGTATTATATATAGGGTCAGTCTGATGACGGACGTGACGCTCTGTGTTCTCCATGTCATGTACAGTATTATATATAGGATCAGTCTGATGATGGAGGTGACGCTCGGAGTTCTCCATGTCATGTACAGTATTATATATAGGATCAGTTTGATGGAGATGACGCTCGCTGTTCTCCATGTCATGTACAGTATTATATATAGGGTCAGTCTGATGATGGAGGTGACGCTCGGTGTTCTCCATGTCATGTACAGTATTATATATAATGTCAGTCTGATGATGAAGGTGACGCTCGGTATTCTCCATGTCATGTACAGTATTATATATAGGATCAGTCTGATGATGGAGGTGACGCTCGGTGTTCTCCATGTCATGTACAGTATTATATATAGGATCAGTATGATGATGGAGGTGACGCTCGGTGTACTCCATGTCATGTACAGTATTATATATAGGATCATTCTGATGATGGAGGTGACGCTCGGTGTTCTCCATGTCATGTACAGTATTATATATAGGATCATTCTGATGATGGAGGTGACGCTCTGTGTTCTCCATGTCATGTACAGTATTATATATAGGATCAGTATGATGATGGAGGTGACGCTCGGTGTACTCCATGTCATGTACAGTATTATATATAGGATCAGTATGATGATGGAGGTGACGCTCGGTGTACTCCATGTCATGTACAGTATTATATATAGGATCATTCTGATGATGGAGGTGACGCTCTGTGTTCTCCATGTCATGTACAGTATTATATATAGGGTCAGTCTGATGATGGAGGTGACGCTCGATGTTCTCCATGTCATGTACAGTATTATATATAAGGTCAGTCTCATGATGGAGGTGACGCTCGGTGTTCTCCATGTCATGTACAGTATTATATAAAGGGTCAGTCTGATGATGGAGGTGACGCTCTGTGTTCTCCATGTCATGTACAGTATTATATATAGGATCAGTCTGATGATGGAGGTGACGCTCGGTGTTCTCCATGTCATGTACAGTATTATATATAGGGTCAGTCTGATGATGGAGGTGACGCTCTGTGTTCTCCATGTCGTGTACAGTATTATATATAGGGTCAGTCTGATGATGGAGATGACGCTCGGTGTTCTCTATGTCGTGTACAGTATTATATATAGGGTCAGTCTGATGATGGAGGTGACGCTCGGTGTTCTCCATGTCATGTACAGTATTATATATAGGGTCAGTCTGATGATGGAGGTGACGCTCGGTGTTCTCCATGTCATTTACAGTATTATATATAGGGTCAGTCTGATGATGGAGGTGACGCTCGGTGTTCTCCATGTCATGTACAGTATTATATATAGGATCAGTCTGAGGATGGAGGTGACGCTCGGTGTTCTCCATGTCATGTACAGTATTATATATAGAATCATTCTGATGATGGAGGTGACGCTCGGTGTTCTCCATGTCATGTACAGTATTATATATAGGGTCAGTCTGATGATGGAGGTGACGCTGGGTGGTCTCCATGTCATGTACAGTATTATATATAGGATCAGTCTGATGATGGAGGTGACGCTCGGTATTCTCCATGTCATGTACAGTATTATATATAGGATCAGTCTGATGATGGAGGTGACGCTCTGTGTTCTCCATGTCATGTACAGTATTATATATACGGTCAGTCTGATGATGGAGGTGACGCTCTGTGTTCTCCATGTCATGTACACTATTATATATAGGATCAGTCTGATGATGGAGGTGACGCTCGGTATTCTCCATGTCATGTACAGTATTATATATAGGATCAGTCTGATGATGGCGGTGACGCTCTGTATTCTCCATGTTATGTACAGTATTATATATAGGATCAGTCTGATGATGGAGGTGACGCTCGGTGTTCTCCATGTCATGTACAGTATTATATATAGGATCAGTCTGATGGAGGTGACGCTCGGTGTTCTCCATGTCATGTACAGTATTATATATAGGATCAGTCTGATGATGGAAGTGACGCTCGGTGTTCTCCGTGTCATGTACAGTATTATATATAGGGTCAGTCTGATGACGGAGGTGACGCTCGGTGTTCTCCGTGTCATGTACAGTATTATATATAGGGTCAGTCTGATGATGGAGGTGACGCTCGGTGTTCTTCGTGTCATGTACAGTATTATATATAGGGTCAGTCTGATGATGGAGGTGACACTCTGTGTTCTCCATGTCATGTACAGTATTATATATACGGTCAGTCTGATGATGGAGGTGACGCTCTGTGTTCTCCATGTCATGTACACTATTATATATAGGATCAGTCTGATGATGGAGGTGACGCTCGGTGTTCTCCATGTCATGTACAGTATTATATATAGGGTCAGTCTGATGATGGAGGTGACGCTCGGTGTTCTCCATGTCATGTACAGTATTATATATAGGATCAGTCTGATGATGGAGGTGACGCTCGGTGTTCTCCATGTCATGTACAGTATTATATATAGGATCAGTTTGATGGAGATGACGCTCGCTGTTCTCCATGTCATGTACAGTATTATATATAGGGTCAGTCTGATGATGGAGGTGACGCTCGGTGTTCTCCATGTCATGTACAGTATTATATATAATGTCAGTCTGATGATGAAGGTGACGCTCGGTATTCTCCATGTCATGTACAGTATTATATATAGGGTCAGTCTGATGATGGAGGTGACGCTCGGTGTTCTCCATGTCATGTACAGTATTATATATAGGATCAGTCTGATGATGGCGGTGACGCTCGGTGTTCTCCATGTCATGTACAGTATTATATATAGGGTCAGTCTGATGACGGACGTGACGCTCTGTGTTCTCCATGTCATGTACAGTATTATATATAGGATCAGTCTGATGATGGAGGTGACGCTCGGAGTTCTCCATGTCATGTACAGTATTATATATAGGATCAGTTTGATGGAGATGACGCTCGCTGTTCTCCATGTCATGTACAGTATTATATATAGGGTCAGTCTGATGATGGAGGTGACGCTCGGTGTTCTCCATGTCATGTACAGTATTATATATAATGTCAGTCTGATGATGAAGGTGACGCTCGGTATTCTCCATGTCATGTACAGTATTATATATAGGATCAGTCTGATGATGGAGGTGACGCTCGGTGTTCTCCATGTCATGTACAGTATTATATATAGGATCAGTATGATGATGGAGGTGACGCTCGGTGTACTCCATGTCATGTACAGTATTATATATAGGATCATTCTGATGATGGAGGTGACGCTCGGTGTTCTCCATGTCATGTACAGTATTATATATAGGATCATTCTGATGATGGAGGTGACGCTCTGTGTTCTCCATGTCATGTACAGTATTATATATAGGATCAGTATGATGATGGAGGTGACGCTCGGTGTACTCCATGTCATGTACAGTATTATATATAGGATCAGTATGATGATGGAGGTGACGCTCGGTGTACTCCATGTCATGTACAGTATTATATATAGGATCATTCTGATGATGGAGGTGACGCTCTGTGTTCTCCATGTCATGTACAGTATTATATATAGGGTCAGTCTGATGATGGAGGTGACGCTCGATGTTCTCCATGTCATGTACAGTATTATATATAAGGTCAGTCTCATGATGGAGGTGACGCTCGGTGTTCTCCATGTCATGTACAGTATTATATAAAGGGTCAGTCTGATGATGGAGGTGACGCTCTGTGTTCTCCATGTCATGTACAGTATTATATATAGGATCAGTCTGATGATGGAGGTGACGCTCGGTGTTCTCCATGTCATGTACAGTATTATATATAGGGTCAGTCTGATGATGGAGGTGACGCTCTGTGTTCTCCATGTCGTGTACAGTATTATATATAGGGTCAGTCTGATGATGGAGATGACGCTCGGTGTTCTCTATGTCGTGTACAGTATTATATATAGGGTCAGTCTGATGATGGAGGTGACGCTCGGTGTTCTCCATGTCATGTACAGTATTATATATAGGGTCAGTCTGATGATGGAGGTGACGCTCGGTGTTCTCCATGTCATTTACAGTATTATATATAGGGTCAGTCTGATGATGGAGGTGACGCTCGGTGTTCTCCATGTCATGTACAGTATTATATATAGGATCAGTCTGAGGATGGAGGTGACGCTCTGTGTTCTCCATGTCATGTACAGTATTATATATAGAATCATTCTGATGATGGTGACGCTCGGTGTTCTCCATGTCATGTACAGTATTATATATAGGGTCAGTCTGATGATGGAGGTGACGCTCGGTGTTCCCCATGTCATGTACAGTATTATATATAGGGTCAGTCTCATGATGGAGGTGACGCTGGGTGGTCTCCATGTCATGTACAGTATTATATATAGGATCAGTCTGATGATGGAGGTGACGCTCGGTATTCTCCATGTCATGTACAGTATTATATATAGGATCAGTCTGATGATGGAGGTGACGCTCTGTGTTCTCCATGTCATGTACAGTATTATATATACGGTCAGTCTGATGATGGAGGTGACGCTCTGTGTTCTCCATGTCATGTACACTATTATATATAGGATCAGTCTGATGATGGAGGTGACGCTCGGTATTCTCCATGTCATGTACAGTATTATATATAGGATCAGTCTGATGATGGCGGTGACGCTCTGTATTCTCCATGTTATGTACAGTATTATATATAGGATCAGTCTGATGATGGAGGTGACGCTCGGTGTTCTCCATGTCATGTACAGTATTATATATAGGATCAGTCTGATGGAGGTGACGCTCTGTGTTCTCCATGTCACGTACAGTATTATATATAGGGTCAGTCTGATGATGGAGGTGACGCTCTGTGTTCTCCATGTCATGTACACTATTATATATAGGATCAGTCTGATGATGGAGGTGACGCTCGGTGTTCTCCATGTCATGTACAGTATTATATATAGGGTCAGTCTGATGATGGAGGTGACGCTCTGTGTTCTCCATGTCATGTACAGTATTATATATACGGTCAGTCTGATGATGGAGGTGACGCTCTGTGTTCTCCATGTCATGTACACTATTATATATAGGATCAGTCTGATGATGGAGGTGACGCTCGTTGTTCTCCATGTCATGTACAGTATTATATATAGGATCAGTCTGATGATGGAGGTGACGCTCGGTGTTCTCCATGTCATGTACACTATTATATATAGGATCAGTCTGATGATGGAGGTGACGCTCGGTGTTCCCCATGTCATGTACAGTATTATATATAGGTTCAGTCTGATGATGGCGGTGACGCTCGGTGTTCTCCATGTCATGTACAGTATTATATATAGGATCAGTCTGATGATGGAGGTGACGCTCGGTGTAAACCATGTCATGTACAGTATTATATATAGGATCAGTCTGATGGAGGTGACGCTCGGTGTAAACCATGTCATGTACAGTATTATATATAGGATCAGTCTGATGATGGAGGTGACGCTCGGTGTTCTCCATGTCATGTACACTATTATATATAGGATCAGTCTGATGATGGAGGTGACGCTCGGTGTTCCCCATGTCATGTACAGTATTATATATAGGTTCAGTCTGATGATGGCGGTGACGCTCGGTGTTCTCCATGTCATGTACAGTATTATATATAGGATCAGTCTGATGATGGAGGTGACGCTCGGTGTAAACCATGTCATGTACAGTATTATATATAGGATCAGTCTGATGGAGGTGACGCTCGGTGTAAACCATGTCATGTACAGCATCAGATATAGGATCAGTCTGATGATGGAGGTGACGCTCGGTGTTCTCCATGTCATGTACAGTATTATATATAGGGTCAGTCTGATGATGGAGGTGACGCTCTGTTCTCCATGTCATGTACAGTATTATATATAGGATCAGTCTGATGGAGGTGACGCTCGGTGTTCTCCATGTCATGTACAGTATTATATATAGGATCAGTCTGATGATGGCGGTGACGCTCGGTATTCTCTGTCATGTACAGTATTATATATAGGGTCAGTCTGATGACGGAGGTGACGCTCTGTGTTCTCCATGTCATGTACACTATTATATATAGGATCAGTCTGATGACGGAGGTGATGCTCGGTGTTCTCCATGTCATGTACAGTATTATATATAGGGTCAGTCTGATGATGGAGGTGACGCTCGGTGTTCTCAATGTCATGTACAGTATTATATATAGGGTCAGTCTGATGGAGGTGACGCTCGGTGTTCTCCATGTCATGTACAGTATTATATATAGGATCAGTCTGATGATGGAAGTGACGCTCGGTGTTCTCCATGTCATGTACAGTATTATATATAGGATCAGTCTGATGATGGAAGTGACGCTCGGTGTTCTCCATGTCATGTACAGTATTATATATAGGATCAGTCTAATGATGGAGGTGACGCTCGGTGTTCTCCATGTCATGTACAGTATTATATATAGGATCAGTCTGATGATGGAGGTGACGCTCGGTGTTCTCCATGTCATGTACAGTATTATATATAGGATCAGTCTGATGATGGAAGTGACGCTCGGTGTTCTCCATGTCATGTACAGTATTATATATAGGATCAGTCTGATGATGGAGGTGACGCTCGGTGTTCTCCATGTCATGTACAGTATTATATATAGGATCAGTCTGATGATGGCGGTTAGGCTCGGTATTCTCCATGTCATGTACAGTATTATATATAGGGTCAGTCTGATGACGGAGGTGACGCTCGGTGTTCTCCATGTCATGTACAGTATTATATATAGGGTCAGTCTGATGATGAAGGTGACGCTCTGTGTTCTCCATGTCATGTACAGTATTTATATATAGGATCAGTCTGATGATGGAGGTGACGCTCGGTGTTCTCCATGTCATGTACAGTATTATATATAGGGTCAGTCTGATGACGGAGGTGACGCTCTGTGTTCTCCATGTCATGTACAGTATTATATATAGGGTCAGTCTGATGATAGAGGTGACGCTCTGTGTTCTCCATGTCATGTACAGTATTATATATAGGGTCAGTCTGATGACGGAGGTGACGCTCTGTGTTCTCCATGTCATGTGCCTCTTCCTCTGCCCTCTTCCTCCTCCTCTTCCTCTGCCCTCTTCCTCTGCCCTCTTCCTCTGCCCTCTTCCTCCTCCTCTTCCTCTGCCCTCTTCCTCCTCCTCTTCCTCTGCCCTCTTCCTCCTCCCCTTCCTCTGCCCTCTTCCTCCTCTACCTCCTCCTCTTCCTCTGCCCTCTTCCTCCTCTACCTCCTCCTCTTCCTCTGCCCTCTTCCTCCTCTACCTCCTCCTCCTCCTCTGCCCTCTTCCTCCTCCTCCTCTGCCCTCTTCCTCCTCCTCCTCTGCCCTCTTCCTCCTCCTCCTCTGCCCTCTTCCTCCTCCTCCTCTGCCCTCTTCCTCCTCCTCCTCTGCCCTCTTCCTCCTCCTCCTCTGCCCTCTTCCTCCTCCTCCTCTGCCCTCTTCCTCCTCCTCCTCTGCCCTCTTCCTCCTCCTCCTCCTCCTCCTCTGCCCTCTTCCTCCTCCTCCTCCTCTGCCCTCTTCCTCCTCCTCCTCCTCTGCCCTCTTCCTCCTCCTCCTCCTCTGCCCTCTTCCTCCTCCTCCTCCTCTGCCCTCTTCCTCCTCCTCCTCCTCCTCCTCTGCCCTCTTCCTCCTCCTCCTCCTCTGCCCTCTTCCTCCTCCTCCTCCTCCTCCTCCTCCTCCTCCGCCCTCTTCCTCCTCCTCCTCTGCCCTCTTCCTCCTCCTCCTCCTCCTCTGCCCTCTTCCTCCTCCTCCTACTCTGCCCTCTTCCTCCTCCTCCTCCTCCTCTGCCCTCTTCCTCCTCCTCCTCCTCTGCCCTCTTCCTCCTCCTCCTCCTCCTCTGCCCTCTTCCTCCTCCTCCTCCTCTGCCCTCTTCCTCCTCCTCCTCCTCTGCCCTCTTCCTCCTCCTCCTCCTCTGCCCTCTTCCTCCTCCTCCTCTGCCCTCTTCCTCCTCCTCCTCCTCTGCCCTCTTCCTCCTCCTCCTCCTCTGCCCTCTTCCTCCTCCTCCTCTGCCCTCTTCCTCCTCCTCCTCTGCCCTCTTCCTCCTCCTCCTCCTCTGCCCTCTTCCTCCTCCTCCTCTGCCCTCTTCCTCCTCCTCCTCCTCTGCCCTCTTCCTCCTCCTCCTCTGCCCTCTTCCTCCTCCTCCTCTGCCCTCTTCCTCCTCCTCCTCTGCCCTCTTCCTCCTCCTCCTCCTCTGCCCTCTTCCTCCTCCTCCTCTGCCCTCTTCCTCCTCCTCCTCCTCTGCCCCCTCCTCCTCCTCTGCCCTCTTCCTCCTCCTCTGCCCTCTTCCTCCTCCTCTGCCCTCTTCTTCCTCCTCCTCTGCCCTCTTCCTCCTCTTCCTCTGCCCTCTTCCTCCTCCTCTTCCTCCTCCTCTTCCTCCTCCTCTTCCTCCTCCTCTTCCTCCTCCTCTTCCTCTGCCCTCTTCCTCCTCCTCTTCCTCTGCCCTCTTCCTCCTCCTCTTCCTCTGCCCTCTTCCTCCTCCTCTTCCTCTGCCCTCTTCCTCCTCCTCTGCCCTCTTCCTCCTCCTCTTCCTCCTCCTCTTCCTCTGCCCTCTTCCTCCTCCTCTTCCTCTGCCCTCTTCCTCCTCCTCTTCCTCTGCCCTCTTCCTCCTCCTCTTCCTCTGCCCTCTTCCTCCTCCTCTTCCTCTGCCCTCCTCCTCTTCCTCTGCCCTCTTCCTCCTCCTCTTCCTCTGCCCTCCTCCTCTTCCTCTGCCCTCTTCCTCCTCCTCCTCTGCCCTCTTCCTCCTCCTCCTCCTTCTCCTCTGCCCTCTTCCTCCTCCTCCTCCTTCTCCTCTGCCCTCCTCCTTCTCCTCTGCCCTCTTCCTTCTCCTCTGCCCTCTTCCTTCTCCTCTGCCCTCTTCCTTCTCCTCTGCCCTCTTCCTTCTCCTCTGCCCTCTTCCTTCTCCTCTGCCCTCTTCCTTCTCCTCCTCTGCCCTCTTCCTTCTCCTCCTCTGCCCTCTTCTTCCTCCTCCTCCTCTGCCCTCTTCTTCCTCCTCCTCCTCTGCCCTCTTCTTCCTCCTCCTCCTCTGCCCTCTTCTTCCTCCTCCTCCTCTGCCCTCTTCTTCCTCCTCCTCCTCTGCCCTCTTCTTCCTCCTCCTCCTCTGCCCTCTTCCTTCTCCTCCTCCTCTGCCCTCTTCCTCCTCTGCCCTCTTCCTTCTCCTCCTCCTCCTCTGCCCTTTTCCTTCTCCTCTGCCCTCTTCCTCCTCTGCCCTCTTCCTTCTCCTCTGCCCTCTTCCTCCTCTGCCCTCTTCCTTCTCCTCTGCCCTCTTCCTTCTCCTCTGCCCTCTTCCTTCTCCTCTGCCCTCTTCCTCTTCCTTCTCCTCTGCCCTCTTCCTTCTCCTCTGCCCTCTTCCTTCTCCTCTGCCCTCTTCCTCTTCCTTCTCCTCTGCCCTCTTCCTCCTCCTCCTCCTCTGCCCTCTTCCTCCTCCTCCTCCTCCTCTGCCCTCTTCCTCCTCCTCCTCCTCCTCTGCCTCCTCTGCCCTCTTCCTCCTCCTCCTCCTCTGCCCTCTTCCTTCTCCTCTGCCCTCTTCCTTCTCCTCTGCCTCCTCTGCCCTCTTCCTCCTCCTCCTCCCCCTCTGCCTCCTCTGCCCTCTTCCTTCTCCTCTGCCTCCTCTGCCCTCTTCCTTCTCCTCTGCCTACTCTGCCCTCTTCCTTCTCCTCTGCCTCCTCTGCCCTCTTCCTTCTCCTCTGCCCTCTTCCTTCTCCTCTGCCCTCTTCCTTCTCCTCTGCCCTCTTCCTTCTCCTCTGCCCTCTTCCTTCTCCTCTGCCCTCTCCCTTCTCCTCTGCCCTCTTCCTTCTCCTCTGCCCTCTTCCTTCTCCTCTGCCCTCTTCCTCCTCCTCTTCCTCTGCCCTCTTCCTCCTCCTCTTCCTCTGCCCTCTTCCTCCTCCTCTTCCTCTGCCCTCTTCCTCCTCCTCTTCCTCTGCCCTCCTCCTCTTCCTCTGCCCTCTTCCTCCTCCTCTTCCTCTGCCCTCCTCCTCTTCCTCTGCCCTCTTCCTCCTCCTCCTCTGCCCTCTTCCTCCTCCTCCTCCTTCTCCTCTGCCCTCTTCCTCCTCCTCCTCCTTCTCCTCTGCCCTCCTCCTTCTCCTCTGCCCTCTTCCTTCTCCTCTGCCCTCTTCCTTCTCCTCTGCCCTCTTCCTTCTCCTCTGCCCTCTTCCTTCTCCTCTGCCCTCTTCCTTCTCCTCTGCCCTCTTCCTCCTCCTCCTCTGCCCTCTTCTTCCTCCTCCTCCTCTGCCCTCTTCTTCCTCCTCCTCCTCTGCCCTCTTCTTCCTCCTCCTCCTCTGCCCTCTTCTTCCTCCTCCTCCTCTGCCCTCTTCCTCCTCCTCCTCCTCCTCTGCCCTCTTCCTCCTCCTCCTCCTCCTCTGCCTCCTCTGCCCTCTTCCTCCTCCTCCTCCTCTGCCCTCTTCCTTCTCCTCTGCCCTCTTCCTCCTCCTCTTCCTCTGCCCTCTTCCTCCTCCTCTTCCTCTGCCCTCCTCCTCTTCCTCTGCCCTCTTCCTCCTCCTCTTCCTCTGCCCTCTTCCTCCTCCTCTTCCTCTGCCCTCCTCCTCTTCCTCTGCCCTCTTCCTCCTCCTCCTCCTTCTCCTCTGCCCTCTTCCTCCTCCTCCTCCTTCTCCTCTGCCCTCCTCCTTCTCCTCTGCCCTCTTCCTTCTCCTCTGCCCTCTTCCTTCTCCTCTGCCCTCTTCCTTCTCCTCTGCCCTCTTCCTTCTCCTCTGCCCTCTTCCTTCTCCTCTGCCCTCTTCCTCCTCCTCCTCCTCTGCCCTCTTCTTCCTCCTCCTCCTCTGCCCTCTTCTTCCTCCTCCTCCTCTGCCCTCTTCTTCCTCCTCCTCCTCTGCCCTCTTCCTTCTCCTCCTCCTCTGCCCTCTTCCTCCTCTGCCCTCTTCCTTCTCCTCCTCCTCCTCCTCTGCCCTTTTCCTTCTCCTCTGCCCTCTTCCTCCTCTGCCCTCTTCCTCCTCTGCCCTCTTCCTTCTCCTCTGCCCTCTTCCTTCTCCTCTGCCCTCTTCCTTCTCCTCTGCCCTCTTCCTTCTCCTCTGCCCTCTTCCTCCTCCTCCTCCTCTGCCCTCTTCCTCCTCCTCCTCCTCTGCCTCCTCTGCCCTCTTCCTCCTCCTCCTCCTCTGCCCTCTTCCTTCTCCTCTGCCCTCTTCCTTCTCCTCTGCCCTCTTCCTCCTCCTCCTCCCCCTCTGCCTCCTCTGCCCTCTTCCTTCTCCTCTGCCTCCTCTGCCCTCTTCCTTCTCCTCTGCCTCCTCTGCCCTCTTCCTTCTCCTCTGCCTCCTCTGCCCTCTTCCTTCTCCTCTGCCCTCTTCCTTCTCCTCTGCCCTCTTCCTTCTCCTCTGCCCTCTTCCTTCTCCTCTGCCCTCTTCCTTCTCCTCTGCCCTCTTCCTTCTCCTCTGCCCTCTTCCTTCTCCTCTGCCCTCTTCCTCCTCCTCTGCCCTCTTCCTCCTCCTCTGCCCTCTTCCTCCTCCTCTGCCCTCTTCCTCCTCCTCTGCCCTCTTCCTTCTCCTCCTCCTCCTCCTCTGCCCTTTTCCTTCTCCTCTGCCCTCTTCCTCCTCTGCCCTCTTCCTTCTCCTCTGCCCTCTTCCTTCTCCTCTGCCCTCTTCCTTCTCCTCTGCCCTCTTCCTTCTCCTCTGCCCTCTTCCTTCTCCTCTGCCCTCTTCCTTCTCCTCTTCCTCTTCCTTCTCCTCTGCCCTCTTCCTTCTCCTCCTCCTCCTCCTCTGCCCTTTTCCTTCTCCTCTGCCCTCTTCCTCCTCTGCCCTCTTCCTCCTCTGCCCTCTTCCTTCTCCTCTGCCCTCTTCCTTCTCCTCTGCCCTCTTCCTTCTCCTCTGCCCTCTTCCTTCTCCTCTGCCCTCTTCCTTCTCCTCTGCCCTCTTCCTTCTCCTCTGCCCTCTTCCTCTTCCTTCTCCTCTGCCCTCTTCCTCTTCCTTCTCCTCTGCCCTCTTCCTCTTCCTTCTCCTCTGCCCTCTTCCTCCTCCTCCTCCTCTGCCCTCTTCCTCCTCCTCCTCCTCCTCTGCCTCCTCTGCCCTCTTCCTCCTCCTCCTCCTCTGCCCTCTTCCTTCTCCTCTGCCCTCTTCCTTCTCCTCTGCCTCCTCTGCCCTCTTCCTCCTCCTCCTCCCCCTCTGCCTCCTCTGCCCTCTTCCTTCTCCTCTGCCTCCTCTGCCCTCTTCCTTCTCCTCTGCCTACTCTGCCCTCTTCCTTCTCCTCTGCCTCCTCTGCCCTCTTCCTTCTCCTCTGCCCTCTTCCTTCTCCTCTGCCCTCTTCCTTCTCCTCTGCCCTCTTCCTTCTCCTCTGCCCTCTTCCTTCTCCTCTGCCCTCTTCCTTCTCCTCTGCCCTCTTCCTTCTCCTCTGCCCTCTTCCTTCTCCTCTGCCCTCTTCCTTCTCCTCTGCCCTCTTCCTCCTCCTCCTCCCCCTCTGCCTCCTCTGCCCTCTTCCTTCTCCTCTGCCTCCTCTGCCCTCTTCCTTCTCCTCTGCCTCCTCTGCCCTCTTCCTTCTCCTCTGCCTCCTCTGCCCTCTTCCTCCTCCTCCTCCTCCTCCTCCCCCTCTGCCTCCTCTGCCCTCTTCCTCCTCCTCCTCCTCTGCCCTCTTCCTCCTCCTCCTCCTCTGCCCTCTTCCTCCTCCTTCTCCTCTGCCTCCTCTGCCCTCTTCCTTCTCCTCTGCCTCCTCCTCCTCCACTTCCTCTGCCCTCTTCCTCCTCGAATATCATCAGTAGCCGCTCTCATCTCCTGTCTTAGTGTTGGGAAAGTCTTCACTAATTACAGATTTGACCTCAGAACTGAGAGTTTTGATAATGATGGATCAATTATTGAAGACAAAGAAGCCGATCTCTCTTATAAGATTTATTACAAAGTTGCTTATTTTCATATGTACTATTAAATCATGGAATACAAATTAAAATGACTGTGAAGACCCGGGGTCTCGTGTGGCCATAACGCTACTCAGACAACACAGGGTGCAGGTAAACAGCGCGGCAATAAACACACAGAACAGTCCCAGCAAATACCCCAACCAATGGCCCCCCGCATAGGGCAGGCACCCACAGAGAGGAGGTAGCGACAAGCTTAGGAAGCGGACAGTCCATGGTGGTACGTGACCTCTTTGTCCCAACCTGGATTTCTTGAAGACTTCTCTGAGGCAATGGTCATTGGATCAGCTCTGTGTTCTTGATGGAGCATGGTGTCCTGTAGAGCTGTCACGCAGAGTGTTCCTGGCTGTGGTTTTGTAAAATACACCCGGATACAGAGGCAGATCCCCCTTATATACACTGTGTTCCAAATTATTATGCAAATAATATTTTCTCAGATTTTCCCAGATTACCTATATGAATTGCAGTCATTGTAACTTTCCAGTCAAATAACTATTAGAGGACAATTGAAAGGTTTTTACTATTAGAGGACAATTGAAAGGTTTTTGTATAAACTGCCTATGATAACAGGATATTTTTTTAAAAATAAAACACTCAAACTGCCCTCAAAATGCATGTTCCACATTATTATGCACAGCAGAGTTTTCAACCTTTTCATTTTAATAAAGAACAAAAAAAATGGTCATTTGTGAAATTATAAGCATTAGCCGGTTATTACACACTGAAATCAAACAGTTTTCAACTCAAAACTTTATTCTAGGTGATGTTACATTTTCACATAGGACCCCTTGTCCGAAAGGAGCTTCTGAACTCTCTCGTCCATTGAATTTGTCAGGTTTTGGATGGTTTCTGCTTCAATTGTTTTGCATGAGGACAGAATACCCTCCCAGAGCTGTTGCTTAGATGTGAACTGCCTCCCACCATCATAGACACTCCTTTTGATGATGCTCCAGAGGTTCTGAATGGGGTTGAGGTCAGGGGAGCATGGGGGTCACACCATAAGTTTGTCCCCTTTTATGCCCATATCAGCCAGAGATGCAGATGTGTTATGTGCAGCATGAGACAGTGCATTATCATGCATGAAAATGATCTTGCTGCGGAATACACGGTTCTTCTTCTTGAACCATGGCAGGAAGTGCTGTTTGAGAAACTCAACATACATTATGGAGTTCATCTTTACCCCTTCAGGGATCCTAAAAGGGCCGACAATCTCTCTCCCCATGATTCCAGCCCAAAACATTACTCCACCTCCTCCTTGTTGGCGCCTTAGCCGTGTTTGCATGGGGTGTCCATCAACCAGCCATCCTCCACTCCATCCATCTGGACCATCGAGATCATTTCATGGGAGAAATACTTCATTTTCTGGGCCATTTTGAAGGGGGCCAACACTTTCGTCAGGACTGTATGTATGGTATAGGAATTTGTATACATTTATATGAACAGGACAGTATATTATACATGGACTGTATGAGAGGTGTATATGTTATATGTGAGTATGTAAAGTAGGTGTTACATGATATATAGACGGTACACGAGGAGTTTGCATCTCTTTTGTAAGTAGGACCCTAATAATAAGCGGAGTAAAGGCTCCTTGGAGCCGGGACGCTCCACAATGAGCTGTAACCTGCGAGAAGCCAACATGTCCCAACTTCCTACAGCGCCTCCATTGGAGCAATTAAGAATTACTTTGCAATGAGAAGTATCTCTGCGTGGACGAGTCAGGACTGCCCAATAACCAAAGTTTTGAATAAGTGTCTCCTCTGATCCAGGTTCCTTATGTCCCTATGCCTTATGGCGTCACTGTAGTTCCTCCGGTCTCAGTTGCTCCCTCGTTCCTTATGGCGTTGCTGTCGTTCCTCCGGCCTCAGTTGCTCCCTTGTTCCTTATGCCGTTGCTGTCGTTCCTCCGGCCTCAGTTGCTCCCTCGTTCCTTATGTCCCTATGCCTTATGGCGTCACTGTAGTTCCTCCGGTCTCAGTTGCTCCCTCGTTCCTTGTGTCCCGATGCCTTATGGCGTTGCTGTCATTCCTCCGGCCTCAGTTGCTCCCTCGTTCCTTATGGCGTTGCTGTCCTTCCTCCCTCGTTCCTTATGGCGTTGCTGTCGTTCCTCCCTCGTTCCTTATGGCGTTGCTGTCGTTCCTCCCTCGTTCCTTATGGCGTTGCTGTCGTTCCTCCCTCGTTCCTTATGGCGTTGCTGTCGTTCCTCCCTCGTTCCTTATGGCGTTGCTGTCGTTCCTCCCTCGTTCCTTATGGCGTTGCTGTCGTTCCTCCCTCGTTCCTTATGGCGTTGCTGTCGTTCCTCCCTCGTTCCTTATGGCGTTGCTGTCGTTCCTCCCTCGTTCCTTATGGCGTTGCTGTCGTTCCTCGTTCCTTATGGCGTTGCTGTCGTTCCTCCCTCGTTCCTTATGGCGTTGCTGTCGTTCCTCCCTCGTTCCTTATGGCGTTGCTGTCGTTCCTCCCTCGTTCCTTATGGCGTTGCTGTCGTTCCTCCCTCGTTCCTTATGGCGTTGCTGTCGTTCCTCCCTCGTTCCTTATGGCGTTGCTGTCGTTCCTCCCTCGTTCCTTATGGCGTTGCTGTCGTTCCTCCCTCGTTCCTTATGGCGTTGCTGTCGTTCCTCCCTCGTTCCTTATGGCGTTGCTGTCGTTCCTCCCTCGTTCCTTATGGCGTTGCTGTCGTTCCTCCCTCGTTCCTTATGGCGTTGCTGTCGTTCCTCCCTCGTTCCTTATGGCGTTGCTGTCGTTCCTCCCTCGTTCCTTATGGCGTTGCTGTCGTTCCTCCCTCGTTCCTTATGGCGTTGCTGTCGTTCCTCCCTCGTTCCTTATGGCGTTGCTGTCGTTCCTCCCTCGTTCCTTATGGCGTTGCTGTCGTTCCTCCCTCGTTCCTTATGGCGTTGCTGTCGTTCCTCCCTCGTTCCTTATGGCGTTGCTGTCGTTCCTCCCTCGTTCCTTATGGCGTTGCTGTCGTTCCTCCCTCGTTCCTTATGGCGTTGCTGTCGTTCCTCCCTCGTTCCTTATGGCGTTGCTGTCGTTCCTCCCTCGTTCCTTATGGCGTTGCTGTCGTTCCTCCCTCGTTCCTTATGGCGTTGCTGTCGTTCCTCCCTCGTTCCTTATGGCGTTGCTGTCGTTCCTCCCTCGTTCCTTATGGCGTTGCTGTCGTTCCTCCCTCGTTCCTTATGGCGTTGCTGTCGTTCCTCCCTCGTTCCTTATGGCGTTGCTGTCGTTCCTCCCTCGTTCCTTATGGCGTTGCTGTCGTTCCTCCCTCGTTCCTTATGGCGTTGCTGTCGTTCCTCCCTCGTTCCTTATGGCGTTGCTGTCGTTCCTCCCTCGTTCCTTATGGCGTTGCTGTCGTTCCTCCCTCGTTCCTTATGGCGTTGCTGTCGTTCCTCCCTCGTTCCTTATGGCGTTGCTGTCGTTCCTCCCTCGTTCCTGATGGCGTTGCTGTCGTTCCTCCCTCGTTCCTGATGGCGTTGCTGTCGTTCCTCCCTCGTTCCTGATGGCGTTGCTGTCGTTCCTCCCTCGTTCCTTATGGCGTTGCTGTCGTTCCTCCCTCGTTCCTTATGGCGTTGCTGTCGTTCCTCCCTCGTTCCTTATGGCGTTGCTGTCGTTCCTCCCTCGTTCCTTATGGCGTTGCTGTCGTTCCTCCCTCGTTCCTTATGGCGTTGCTGTCGTTCCTCCCTCGTTCCTTATGGCGTTGCTGTCGTTCCTCCCTCGTTCCTTATGGCGTTGCTGTCGTTCCTCCCTCGTTCCTTATGGCGTTGCTGTCGTTCCTCCCTCGTTCCTTATGGCGTTGCTGTCGTTCCTCCCTCGTTCCTTATGGCGTTGCTGTCGTTCCTCCCTCGTTCCTTATGGCGTTGCTGTCGTTCCTCCCTCGTTCCTTATGGCGTTGCTGTCGTTCCTCCCTCGTTCCTTATGGCGTTGCTGTCGTTCCTCCCTCGTTCCTTATGGCGTTGCTGTCGTTCCTCCCTCGTTCCTTATGGCGTTGCTGTCGTTCCTCCCTCGTTCCTTATGGCGTTGCTGTCGTTCCTCCCTCGTTCCTTATGGCGTTGCTGTCGTTCCTCCCTCGTTCCTTATGGCGTTGCTGTCGTTCCTCCCTCGTTCCTTATGGCGTTGCTGTCGTTCCTCCCTCGTTCCTTATGGCGTTGCTGTCGTTCCTCCCTCGTTCCTTATGGCGTTGCTGTCGTTCCTCCCTCGTTCCTGATGGCGTTGCTGTCGTTCCTCCCTCGTTCCTGATGGCGTTGCTGTCGTTCCTCCCTCGTTCCTGATGGCGTTGCTGTCGTTCCTCCCTCGTTCCTTATGGCGTTGCTGTCGTTCCTCCCTCGTTCCTTATGGCGTTGCTGTCGTTCCTCCCTCGTTCCTTATGGCGTTGCTGTCGTTCCTCCCTCGTTCCTTATGGCGTTGCTGTCGTTCCTCCCTCGTTCCTTATGGCGTTGCTGTCGTTCCTCCCTCGTTCCTTATGGCGTTGCTGTCGTTCCTCCCTCGTTCCTTATGGCGTTGCTGTCGTTCCTCCCTCGTTCCTTATGGCGTTGCTGTCGTTCCTCCCTCGTTCCTTATGGCGTTGCTGTCGTTCCTCCCTCGTTCCTTATGGCGTTGCTGTCGTTCCTCCCTCGTTCCTGATGGCGTTGCTGTCGTTCCTCCCTCGTTCCTGATGGCGTTGCTGTCGTTCCTCCCTCGTTCCTGATGGCGTTGCTGTCGTTCCTCCCTCGTTCCTGATGGCGTTGCTGTCGTTCCTCCCTCGTTCCTGATGGCGTTGCTGTCGTTCCTCCCTCGTTCCTGATGGCGTTGCTGTCGTTCCTCCCTCGTTCCTGATGGCGTTGCTGTCGTTCCTCCCTCGTTCCTGATGGCGTTGCTGTCGTTCCTCCCTCGTTCCTTATGGCGTTGCTGTCGTTCCTCCCTCGTTCCTTATGGCGTTGCTGTCGTTCCTCCCTCGTTCCTTATGGCGTTGCTGTCGTTCCTCCCTCGTTCCTTATGGCGTTGCTGTCGTTCCTCCCTCGTTCCTTATGGCGTTGCTGTCGTTCCTCCCTCGTTCCTTATGGCGTTGCTGTCGTTCCTCCCTCGTTCCTTATGGCGTTGCTGTCGTTCCTCCCTCGTTCCTTATGGCGTTGCTGTCGTTCCTCCCTCGTTCCTTATGGCGTTGCTGTCGTTCCTCCCTCGTTCCTTAAGGCGTTGCTGTCGTTCCTCCCTCGTTCCTTAAGGCGTTGCTGTCGTTCCTCCCTCGTTCCTTATGGCGTTGCTGTCGTTCCTCCGGCCACAGCTCCTCCCTCCTTCCTTGTGGCGTTGCTGTCGTTCCTCTGGCCTCAGTTGCTCCCTCGTTCCTTATGGCGTTCCTCCGGCCTCAGTTGCTCCCTCGTTCCTTATGGCATTGCTGCCGTTCCTCCGGCCTCAGTTGCTCCCTCGTTCCTCCGGCCTCAGTTGCTCCCTCGTTCCCTATGGCGTTGCTGTCGTTCCTCTGGCCTCAGTTGCTCCCTCTTTCCTTATGGCGTTGCTGTCGTTCCTCCGGCCTCAGTTGCTCCCTCGTTCCTTATGGCGTTGCTGTCGTTCCTCCCTCGTTCCTTATGGCGTTGCTGTCGTTCCTCCGGCCTCAGTTCCTCCCTCGTTCCTTATGGCGTTGCTGTCGTTCCTCCCTCGTTCCTTATGGCGTTGCTGTCGTTCCTCCGGCCTCAGTTGCTCTCTCGTTCCTTATGGCGTTGCTGTTACAACTCTCCTGTTAGTTTTTTTTTTTAGTTTGCTGGTCACATGACCATTTTGTCTATTTAATCCGGCTCCGCCCTTCTGGCTTTGCTGGACTTCATTTGTATTTACTACTGTTGAGCTAGCTTGTTGCTCTGTTGCCGTTCTCTGTTAGTTTTGCTAGGTCTTCTGACCCCTATGCCTTTTTGTTGTGTGTTTGTCTTTTGACTGCTACTATTTCTGCTAGGAGGTGTCCAACTTTTCCCAGTCCCTAGATCTTGTAGGGATCCCTCCCTCACATCTATAGGTCTGCGTTCAGACTAGCCGAGGACTTTAGCGGGTCTGATCGCAGGATCAGGTTCCCCGTTACATCGTAGGGATCTAGTTTAGTTCTATTGTAGGGACAGATCTCCTGTCTTTCCTTAGTCTCTGTAGCAGATCATAACAGTAAGTCCAGTCATAAAAAAAAAAAAAAATTTTCTCTAAGGAAAGACCTCCAGTTTTCCATCATGGTGTCGGTTCAGGATTTGGCTCAACGCTTGCAGGGACTCTCTCTGGAGGTGGCCGAGCTCCAACAACACGTGAGTAGCTGTTCTCGAGCGCATTTTGTGGAACCAAAGGTACATCTGCCTGATCTATTTTTTGGCGAACAACAAGATTTTTTTTTCTTTTAAAAATGCTTGTCTATTATATTTTCGTTTGAGACCCGGATCCTCTGGTGATGAATCACAGCGCATAGGGATCATAATGTCACTTTTGCGCAAAGATCCTCAGGGATGGGCCTTCTCTCTCCAACCTAGTGATCCGTGCTTTAGATCAGTGGATAGTTTTTTTTCTGCTTTGGGTTTGTTGTACGATGATCCTGATCGTGTCTCATCTGATGAGTCTGAATTAAGACGTTTGAGGCAGGGATCAGGTAATGTGGAAAAATATTGTTCTCACTTCTGCCGGTGGTCTGTCCAGGTGGGGTGGAACGATTCTGCTTTGAAAAGCTTGTTTCTTGCAGGGCTAGGTGAAAGGGTTAAGGATTTACTGATTGCTTATCCCACACCTGGAAACTTGCAGGAGGCAATGCAATTAGCTATACGGGTGGACAGGAGACTGCGTGCAAGGGTTAATGAGAGCAAATCCTCTGCTATGTCCGCTTAGAGTCTTGAGAGGGTCTGTACTGACATTGGTGAGCCGATGGAGATTGGGGCGATGGCACCCCGCTCTCAGGAAAAAGACCGCAGGCGTTCTGAAGGCTTGTGTTTCTATTGCGGAAATTCTGGTCATTTTATTAAGAGCTGTGTGCTTCGTATGAAGAAAGAAAAAAAAATGGTCAGTCATGCTCGTATTGCCTGTTTAAATTCTAAGGGAGTATTCCTATCTGCCACTACTGCTGCTCAGGATGAATTAATTGAATTTTGGGTATTTGTGGATTGTGGATCTACTCTGAATGTGATTGATGGGGGATTCTTGGAAAAACTTAGATTAGAACCTAAAACTTTGTCATCCCCTATTGCTGTGGTTTCTGTTGATGGCTCTCCCTTGAAGAGTGTTACTCACAAGGTCTGTGAATTTCCCCTCACTATTAATGGTATTCATCAAGAGAATTTGGATTTGGTGGTATTGGATAATTTGCCTTCTCCAGTAATATTGGGGTTACCCTGGTTAAAATTGTACAATCCTGTACTGGATTGGTCTACCAATGAAATTAAGTCCTGGAGCCTTAAGTGTTATGACAAGTGTTGTAACGGACGTATTGCTGCTGTGGATAGAGGGGAATTGCCTGTACCTATTAAGGATTTTTGGAGAGTTTTTTCTGAGGAGGATTCACAAATTTTGCCTCCTCATAGAGACTATGATTGTACCATTGAATTTGTCCCTGGAGCGACTCTTCCTAAAAGTCGTTTATTTAATCTTACTATTCCTGAGAGAGAGGCTTTGGAGGAATACATACAGACAAGCTTGGCCGCCGGTCACATTAGGCCTTCCAAGTCTCCTGTGGCTGTTGGATTTTTTTTTTGTAAAAAAAAAAGATGGCGGTTTACGTCCTTGTCTGGATTTTCGTGAGATTAATAAAATTACTGTACGCAATCCTTACCCACTGCCATTGATTCCTGATCTGTTTAACCAGTTAGTGGGGGCCAAGTGGTTCTCTAAAATTGATCTCCGGGGGGCATACAATTTGTTGCGCATGAAGGAGGGTGATGAATGGAAGACTGCTTTTAACTCTCCTGTGGGTCATTTTGAGAATCTGGTTATGCCTTTTGGTCTTACCAATGCTCCTGCATTTTTTCAGAATCTTATTAATGACATCCTGAGACCTTTAATCGGCAAAAATGTGGTTGTGTATTTGGATGACATTTTGATTTATTCGCCGGATCTGGAGTCTCATTGGCGGAGCGTACGTGAGGTATTACAGTTATTAATGGACAATTCACTTTTTGCTAAGCTGGAGAAATGGGAGTTCGCTGTACAGAGAATTAGTTTTTTGGGCTACATTATCTCCAGCGAGGGCTTTGAGATGGACCCGGTGAAGGTTCAGGCTGTGCAGGAATGGCCTAGGCCTATTGGTTTGAAATCGATACAGAGGTTTTTGGGTTTCGCCAATTATTACAGAAAATTCATAAAAAAAATTTCTATTATTGTCAAACCGCTGACCGATCTCACCAGGAAAGGTGCTGATGCGGTTCAGTGGACTTCTGAGGCCATTGAAGCGTTTGTGTTTCTAAAGGAGAGGTTCACCTCTGCTCCCATCCTTATGCAGCCTGATGTGACTAAGCCGTTTTTGGTTGAGGTTGATGCTTCTTCGGTGGGGGTCGGTGCGGTGTTGTCTCAGGAAAACAAGGATGGAGTACATCCCTGTGCCTTTTTTTCAAAAAATTTTTCTGAGACTGAACTTAATTACGATATTGGTAATCGGGAATTGCTGGCTATTAAACTCGCATTTGAACACTGGCGTCATTTCTTGGAAGGTGCTGAATTTCCCATTCAGGTTTTCACTGATCATAAAAATCTGATCTATCTTGATGCTGCCAAGCGCTTGAATGCCCGTCAGGCTAGGTGGGCACTTTTTTTCTCGCGGTTTAATTTTTCCGTCACTTACATCCCGGGTACCAAGAATGTTAAAGCTGATGCGTTGTCTCGCAGCTTTTCTCCCATGGTCGGTGCTGAAGAGGAGGAGGAGAGCATTTTACAAGAAGGTGTTGTGATTGCTGCTTTGGACTCCGTTTTGGAGGATGAGATTCTTAAAGCACAGGAGAATGCCCCATCTAACACTCCCCATGGGAGGTTGTTTGTGCCTAGGACCTTTAGGAGAGATTTGTTTGTTGAGTGTCATGAGTCTCGGTTGGCAGGTCATCCAGGAATTTCTGAGACCAAGAGACTTGTGGGTCGCAGTTTTTGGTGGCCTGAATGGCAGAAGGAAGTCATTAAGTGGGTGCGCCAATGTACTGTGTGTGCAAGATCCAAGTCTTCGCATGCTCCTGCTGCAGGGTTGCTTTGCCCTCTGGAGGTTCCTAGTGCACCTTGGACACATCTGGCTATGGACTTTATTACTGACCTTCCTCCCTCTGAAGGTTTCACGGTCATCTGGGTGGTCGTGGACCGTTTTAGCAAGATGTGTCACTTGGTTCCCTTCATCAAACTGCCTTGCGCTAAGACACTCGCCAAGGCCTTTGTCAAGGAAATTGTCAGACTACATGGTGTTCCTACTGACATTGTTTCTGATAGGGGACCTCAGTTCGTGGCTCGTTTTTGGCGTGCCTTTTGTGACAGGTTGGGAGTTCAATTGTCGTTTTCATCCGGATATCATCCTGAGTCTAATGGCCAGACAGAAAGGAAGAATCAGGATGTTGAGCAGTTCTTGCGTTGTTTTGTGGTAGACAATCAAGAGGGGTGGTCTGAGTTTCTGCCACTTGCTGAATTTGCTCTTAACAACCATACATCCTCTTCTGCTGGGTGTTCGCCTTTTTTTTGTTGTTCTGGGAGACATCCGTCTTTTGGGTCATTTTCCAAATTGGTTTCGGCTGTGCCTGAGGAGGAGAGTTTTTCCGGTGATTTGGAGAGAGTTTGGACGGATGTGCGTGGTAATCTTCAGGAGGCCAACAGAAAATCTAAGAGGTACTTTGACAGGAAACGTCAAGAGGTTTTGTTTGCTGTTGGTGACATGGTTTGGTTGTCCTCTAAGAATCTGCGATTGAGGATTCCTTCTAAAAAATTGGGTCCCAAGTTCGTAGGGCCCTTTAAGGTACTTCAGATAGTTATCCAATCTGCTGTTAGGCTGGAGGTTCCTACATCCTGGAGGATTAATCCGGTGTTTCATGTTTCTCTGTTGAAAAAAGCTGATGTGTCGGATGGTGACGCCACTGCCACTGTTCCTCCGGTGGTGGAGGACGGGGAATATGAAATTTCCCGCATCCTAAATTCTAGACGGTATAGAGCGAGTTTGCAGTATCTCGTCGCTTGGAAGGGTTTCGGACCTGAGGATAACTCATGGGTGAGGGCGGATGATGTTTCTGCTCCCAGACTTGTCCGAGCGTTTCACAGGAGGTTTCCTGGTAAGCCCGGGCCTAGGGGATCCGGAGGATCCTCTTAGAAGAGGGGGTACTGTTACAACTCTCCTGTTAGTTTTTTTTTAGTTTGCTGGTCACATGACCAATTTGCCTATTTAATCCGGCTCCGCCCTCCTGGCTTTGCTGGACTTCATTTGTATTTACTACTGTTGAGCTAGCTTGTTGCTCTGTTGCCGTTCTCTGTTAGTTTTGCTAGGTCTTCTGACCCCTATGCCTTTTTGTTGTGTGTTTGTCTTTGACTGCTACTATTTCTGCTAGGAGGTGTCCAACTTTTCCCAGTCCCTAGATCTTGTAGGGATCCCTCCCTCACATCTATAGGTCTGCGTTCAGACTAGCCGAGGACTTTAGCGGGTCTGATCGCAGGATCAGGTTCCCCGTTACATCGTAGGGATCTAGTTTACTTCTATTGTAGGGACAGATCTCCTCTCTTTCCTTAGTCTCTGTAGCAGATCATAACAGTTGCTGCCGTTCCTCCGGCCTCAGTTGCTCCCTCGTTCCTTATGGCGTTGCTGCCGTTCCTCTGGCCTCAGTTGCTCCCTCGTTCCTTATGGCATTGCTGCCGTTCCTCCGGCCTCAGTTGCTCCCTCGTTCCTTATGGCGTTGCTGTCGTTCCTTCGGTCACAGTTGCTCCCTCGTTCCTTATGGCGTTGCTGTCGTTCCTCCGGCCACAGTTGCTCCCTCGTTCCTTATGGCGTTGCTGTCGTTCCTTCGGTCACAGTTGCTCCCTCGTTCCTTATGGCGTTGCTGTCGTTCCTCCGGCCTCAGTTGCTCCCTCGTTCCTTATGGCGTTGCTGTCGTTCCTCCGGTCACAGTTGCTCCCTCGTTCCTTATGGCGTTGCTGTCGTTCCTCCGGCCTCAGTTGCTCCCTCGTTCCTTATGGCGTTGCTGTCGTTCCTCCGGTCACAGTTGCTCCCTCGTTCCTTATGGCGTTGCTGTCGTTCCTCCGGTCACAGTTGCTCCCTCGTTCCTTATGGCGTTGCTGTCGTTCCTCCGGCCTCAGTTGCTCCCTCGTTCCTTATGGCTTTGCTGTCGTTCCTCCGGTCACAGTTGCTCCCTCGTTCCTTATGGCGTTGCTGTCGTTCCTCCGGCCTCAGTTGCTCCCTCGTTCCTTATGGCTTTGCTGTCGTTCCTCCGGTCACAGTTGCTCCCTCGTTCCTTATGGCGTTGCTGTCGTTCCTCCGGCCTCAGTTGCTCCCTCGTTCCAGTGCAGTTGATTGTTAGAGAAGTGTTGTGTCTGGTTGCCTGGAGGCGACGATGCTGCTTGCCGGTCATGGAGCTCCAATGTCTTCTCTTGCAGGCTTTGCTCTGCAGATCCAGTGCTACCAGTGTGAGGAGTTCCAGAAGGACGACTGCTCCTCCCCAGAGTTCATTGTCAACTGCACCGTTAACGTCCAGGACACGTGTCAGAAAGAAGTGATGGAGAAAAGTGACGGTAGGTTTGGTGTCAACCATGCTATTCTGCATGCCGAGTGATGACTAAGGAGGTCCGGGCTCCTATCGATCAGTAATGACTAAGGAGGTCCGGGCTCCTATCGATCAGTAATGACTAAGGAGGTCCGGGCTCCTATCGATCAACACGGGGAACAGATTCTGCATACGCACAATATACTCAACTTTTGCGACTGCCCAGTCTCTACTGGGCCTCCTTACATTTGCCTCTTTCCACACTTTTGTCACTATGCCTTTTGCTGGAGAGCAGTACTGTATATGAAGTACAATTAGAGTCTGGTACAATACATGTAGTGCAGATGGAAGGAGATACGGTACATGTAGTGCAGGTGGAGGGAGGTACCGTACATGTAGTACCGTACACTCGCATAGTACAGGAGAGAGGGTGATACAGTACATGTAGTATAGTATGGATTTTGGTACAGCAGACATGCAGGTGGAGGGTGGTACAGTACATATAGTACACGTGGCGGGTGGTACGGTACATATAGTACACGTGGCGGGCGGTACGGTACATATGGTACAGGTGGCGGGCGGTGCGGTACATATAGTACAGGTGGAGGGCTGGTACGGTACATATAGTGCAGGTGGTGGGCCGGTACGGTACATGTAGTACAGGTGGAGGGCCGGTACGGTACATGTAGTGCAGGTGGCGGGCGGTACGGTACATATGATTGTGTACAGCGGTTCAGTGCACTTGGTACCGGTGGCCTCTGTACAGCACCATATACAGTTGGTTTCTGTCATGTGACATAATCCTTCCAGCTTTCTCCGGTGGGATGTCACCCGTAGTCTTTGCAGTTTTTTTCAATTGAATTGTAATTTCTTTGGATGAAAAACAATAATAACTAAACTCTGGTTGCGTAATCTGCACACCCCTAAACTTCGTTGGCATTCCCGTTGAGTTCCTGGCAGCATTCAGTCTTTTTGGGTCGGGGTCAATCACTCGGCACATCTAGAATTGGCGACCTTTGCCGGCTCTCCTTGCAGCAGCTCCACATCTGTCAGATTACGGGGGCGTCTCCTGTGTACAGCGCCCCCTTCAGGTCACCACAGATTCTCTTGTGTTCAGGTCTGGGCTTTGGCTGGGCTATTCCCCAAGCTTTCAGCTTCTTCTGCTGAAGCCATTCCGGTGCTGATTTGCAGGTCGCGCAGAGTTGTCGCCATGCTGAAAGGTGAAATTCCTCTTTAGCTTTTTAGCAGAGACCTTAAGGTTCTGATGCAACATTGACTGATATTTGAGACAATTCCTAATCCCCCCCCCCCCTCTCTCTGCCTTTGACTTAAGCCCAAGTACCAGCTGCCAAAAACAGACCCAGATCATAATGCTGCCCCCACCATGCCTCACTGTGGGGATGGTGATCTATCGATGACTGGCTTTGCACCAAATGTACCCTAAAGAATTATAACCTAAAAGCTATGGAAGGGTGTGGAAGATGGCGGTCACATGCCGTACACAGCCGGTATTTGCCAGTTCTCGGTAATGTCACTGTTGTGTCAGATTTCAGCCACTTCTTGATGACGTCTTCACAGTTTCCATGGTACATTTAATGACTGTAAAAGGTTTTTCTCTCATCCTCATGACTGACAATTTTCCACAATGAGATCCTTTGCTGTGTTGTCAGCTGTTTACAGACCAGAAACTGTCAGGAGAATCCTGGAGCAGCGACAGTTTCTCTGGGGTTAATCAGAGTCGCTGTAATTACAGCGGCCGAGCGATGACTACTATGTAATATAGAGGCGGTCAATCCTGAGCACAACCACAGCCCTGATTATGAGGATGTGCAAACTTATGCAACCACATTATTGTAGTTTTGTTATTTTTTATTGTCATCCTCAAAATGATTTGTGCAGATTATGGGCGACGTTAAAGGTGGAAAAGCCCTGAAACGATTCTTCTCAATCAGATTTTTTCCATGACAGAAAGCACTGGCATTATAACGGGTGTGTAGACTTTCTACCACTGTAGCACAGGTGGAGGGCAGCGATCGGGGTGGGCGCCATTGTAAGGCATTCAGCATGTAGAGATCATCTGGGGGTAAATGCCATACTGGCATCTAGAGACCCCATCACAGGAGGAGAGGACAGACCCCCTGTATGAAGAGAACCCCGTACACATGATGCAGCCGCGGCCCCTCACTCCGGCCCCCGCCAGGAGCAGAATTACTGGTAATGAAAGTGCTGCTGAGATCCTATGAAGATGTGTTGGGAAGAGAAGCTTCTGAGAGAAGGAGCCGCGGGTGATGGAGTCAGCGTGATTTACACATCTAAGTGCCGCGGCCTGTGCTGGGGCCTCTGCCTCTGCCGGGGCCTCTGCCTCTGCCGGGGCCTCTGCCTCTGCCGGGGCCTCTGCCTGTGCCGGGGCCTCTGCCGGGGCCTGGGCCTGGGCCTCTGCCGGGGCCTCTGCCGGGACCTGGGCCTCTGCCGGGGCCTGGGCCTCTGCCGGGGCCTCTGCCGGGACCTGGGCCGGGGCCTGGGCCTCTGCCGGGGCCTCTGCCTGTGCCGGGGCCTGGGCCTCTGCCTGTGCCGGGACCTGGGCCTCTGCCTGTGCCGGGACCTGGGCCTCTGCCTGTGCCGGGACCTGGGCCTCTGCCTGTGCCGGGACCTGGGCCTCTGCCTGAGCCGGGACCTGGGCCTCTGCCTCTGCCTGTGCCGGGACCTGGGCCTCTGCCTGTGCCGGGGCCTGGGCCTCTGCCGGGGCCTGGGCCTGTGCCGGGGCCTGGGCCTCTGCCTGTGCCTGGGCCTCTGCCTGTGCCTGGGCCTCTGCCTGTGCCGGGGCCTCTGCCTGTGCCGGGGCCTCTGCCTGTGCCGGGGCCTGGGCCTCTGCCTGTGCCGGGGCCTCTGCCTGTGCCGGGACCTGGGCCTCTGCCGGGGCCTGGGCCTGGGCCTCTGCCTGTGCCTGGGCCTCTGCCTGTGCCGGGACCTGGGCCTCTGCCTGTGCCGGGACCTGGGCCTCTGCCTGTGCCGGGACCTGGGCCTCTGCCTGAGCCGGGACCTGGGCCTCTGCCTGAGCCGGGACCTGGGCCTCTGCCTCTGCCGGGGCCTGGGCCTGTGCCTGTGCCGGGGCCTGGGCCTGTGCCTGTGCCGGGGCCTGGGCCTGTGCCTGTGCCGGGGCCTGGGCCTGTGCCGGGGCCTGGGCCTCTGCCTGTGCCGGGGCCTGGGCCTCTGCCTGTGCCGGGGCCTGGGCCTCTGCCTGTGCCGGGGCCTGGGCCTCTGCCTGTGCCGGGGCCTGGGCCTCTGCCTGTGCCGGGGCCTGGGCCTCTGCCGGGGCCTGGGCCTCTGCCTGTGCCGGGGCCTGGGCCTCTGCCTGTGCCTCTGCCGGGGCCTGGGCCTCTGCCTGTGCCGGGACCTGGGCCTCTGCCTGTGCCGGGACCTGGGCCTCTGCCTGTGCCGGGACCTGGGCCTCTGCCTCTGCCTGGGCCGGGACCTGGGCCTCTGCCTCTGCCTGGGCCGGGACCTGGGCCTCTGCCTGGGCCGGGACCTGGGCCGGGGCCTGGGCCTCTGCCTGGGCCGGGGCCTGGGCCTCTGCCTGGGCCGGGGCCTGGGCCTCTGCCTGGGCCGGGGTCGCCGCCTGCGGCTGCTGATACAGATGTGCCAGTGACTAGATAGTAACAGCCATTAATTCCTCCGCAGTAAACCTGCCTGTGCCGGTGAGATTGTGCTGAGCCGCCTGCAGCCGCCTTCTCTTATTAATTGCTTCCACTTTCTTTCTCCCTACAAGACTCTAAGGCGAGCGGCAGATCAGCAGGATTAGGGGCTTTATATAAGCTCAGGAGCGCGGAGCGGGTAGTGGGGCTGGAGTGCCGGTAGTGCCCACCATGGACGAGGTGCTGGCCCGGCGTGGTGGACGGCGAGGTCCGGGCTGCACTGACTTCCTCCAGCACATGATGCGTCTTTCCTTTTCTCAGCCCCGTGCACAGATGAGCCGCCGACACTCGCTGTCCCGGTGGAAATACCATATGTAAATCCGCTGCTTCTGCCATTTTCCACCCGAGTGCGTCTAGTCCCCACATGGAGCCGCTGGAGGGGCAGAGGGTTTAAGGCTGCGTGCCCACTATGCGATTTCCACAGCGAAAACGCTTGGTAATATGTGCCCCATGGTCCCCAATGATAATCCGCATCTGCTGTGCACATGCTGCGGAAATTTCCGCTGTGGATTATCATTACGGAAAAAAACGCAGCATGTCCATTCATTTTTTGGACACGCAGCGTAATCGCCGCCATTGACTTGCATTGAAACGCATAATATCCGTGTCAGCACATTTGCACACACGGATATGAAGCGATTCAATCTGCGGATGGTACCCGGGTGTGGAGAAGAGGAGACTCTCCTCTGGACCCGGGTACCATAGTACCTGTAAAAATAAGAATTTAAAATAAAAAATATACATTATACTCACCTTCCGATGGCCCCCAGTCTCCTGTACGGTGCGTCCTGTCTCCCCGGCGGCTCGCGATTGTCTAACAGGACCTGCAGTGACGTCATTTGGTCATGTGACGGGTCACGCGACCGCGGACGTCGGCGGTCACGTGACCTGTCACATGACTAAATGACGTCATGGAAGGTCCTTTTACACCACCGCGAGCCCTACAAGAGACCGGACACTGTGGAGAAAACACCGGGGGCCATCGGAAGGTGAGTATAATGTTATTTTTTTAATTTTTACCATTTTTATTCTTTTTTTTTTAACTATTACTTGGTCACACTATATCTGCTGGTTGCATGGATTTATATAGTGTGACCAAGCTGTCAAGCACTTTCCAAGTGATGCTAAAATCACAACCCACATGCGGAAATGCAAGTGAAGAACGCTTCACATCTGCATGTCCCTGGCAGGAAAAACGCACGTACAATCCGCACGTACAATCCGCACGTACAATCCGCACGTGCAGTCCGCATGCGTTTTTCCTGCCAGGGATATGCGGAAAAAATCTGCAGCATTTCTGCATCGTGGACACCAGGCCTAATACTGTGTTCTGGTGCAGAGATTATGTCCTCTGCCTTCACCATCAGGAGAGGAATTGCTGCTGACAACCAGCAACTGGTCATCTATACACCGCTCCTTCATGGCCCTGCGCCCCGCTCTGCTCCCGTCCCTGCCCCGCTCCGCTTCCGTCTCTGCGCTCTAGTCCCCGCGCTCTAGACCCTGCGCCCCCGCGCTCTAGACCCTGCGCCCCCGCGCTCTAGACCCTGCGCCCCCGCGCTCTAGACCCTGCGCCCCCGCGCTCTAGACCCTGCGCCCCCGCGCTCTAGACCCTGCGCCCCCGCGCTCTAGACCCTGCGCCCCCGCGCTCTAGACCCTGCGCCCCCGCGCTCTAGACCCTGCGCCCCCGCGCTCTAGACCCTGCGCCCCCGCGCTCTAGACCCTGCGCCCCCGCGCTCTAGACCCTGCGCCCCCGCGCTCTAGACCCTGCGCCCCCGCGCTCTAGACCCTGCGCCCCCGCGCTCTAGACCCTGCGCCCCCGCGCTCTAGACCCTGCGCCCCCGCGCTCTAGACCCTGCGCCCCCGCGCTCCCGTTCCTTGCGCCCCGCGCTCCCGTTCCTTGCGCCCCCGTTCCTTGCGCCCCGCGCTCCCGTTCCTTGCGTCCCCGTTCCTTGCGTCCCCGTTCCTTGCGTCCCCGTTCCTTGCGTCCCCGTTCCTTGCGCCCCGCGCTCCCGTTCCTTGCGCTCCTGTTCCTTGCGTCCCCGTTCCTTGCGCTCCCGTTCCTTGCGCCCCGCGCTCCCGTTCCTTGCGCCCCGCGCTCCCGTTCCTTGCGCCCCGCGCTCCCGTTCCTTGCGCCCCGCGCTCCCGTTCCTTGCGCTCCCGTTCCTTGCGCCCCGCGCTCCCGTTCCTTGCGCCCCGCGCTCCCGTTCCTTGCGCTCCCGTTCCTTGCGCCCCGCGCTCCCGTTCCTTGCGCTCCCGTTCCTTGCGCCCCGCGCTCCCGTTCCTTGCGCTCCCGTTCCTTGCGCCCCGCGCTCCCGTTCCTTGCGCCCCGCGCTCCCGTTCCTTGCGCTCCCGTTCCTTGCGCCCCGCGCTCCCGTTCCTTGCGCTCCCGTTCCTTGCGCCCCGCGCTCCCGTTCCTTGCGCCCCCGTTCCTTGCGCCCCCGTTCCTTGCGCCCCCGTTCCTTGCGCCCCCGTTCCTTGCGCCCCCGTTCCTTGCGCCCCCGTTCCCCGCGCCCCCGTTCCCCGCGCCCCCGTTCCCCGCGCCCCCGTTCCCCGCGCCCCCGTTCCCCGCGCCCCCGTTCCCCGCGCCCCCGTTCCCCGCGCTCCCGTTCCCCGCGCTCCTAGTGGTGCAGTGAGGAATTGGTTAACTGGCAATGCTGGGCATGCTAAAAGCCACGGACCCCAGAGGGCTGGTCTGAAGCAGCCGTCGGCATAGGTAATGTGAACAGACTCTAATAACCGTTCAGGATGCTCACCTTATGTGCTCACTCACGCTGGTGTAAAATAGGGAGGCGGAGGGGCGGTGAGAGGGAGGCGGAGGGGCGGTGAGAGGGAGGCGGAGGGGCGGTGAGAGGGAGGCGGAGGGGCGGTGAGAGGGAGGCGGAGGGGCGGTGAGAGGGAGGCGGAGGGGCGGTGAGAGGGAGGCGGAGGGGCGGTGAGAGGGAGGCGGAGGGGCGGTGAGAGGGAGGCGGGGGGCGGTGAGAGGGAGGCGGGGGGGGTGAGAGGGAGGCGGGGGGGGTGAGAGGGAGGCGGGGGGCGGTGAGAGGGAGGCGGGGGGCGGTGAGAGGGAGGCGGGGGGCGGTGAGAGGGGGGCGGGGGGCGGTGAGAGGGGGGCGGGGGGCGGTGAGAGGGGGGTGGGGGGCGGTGAGAGGGGGGTGGGGGGCGGTGAGAGGGGGGTGGGGGGCGGTGAGAGGGAGGCGGGGGGCGGTGAGAGGGAGGCGGGCGGTGAGAGGAAAAAAATTTTTTTTTCTCCGCTCAAATCTGAGTGAGGAATCAGATCCCAGCGCTGCGAGAATCGGATCACACAGTCAATGGGTGCGAGACAAAAACCGCGCGGCACACGGACCATGCATTTGGTATCGGATTTTTACACCACCTTCATCAGCCAAGTACAGTAAACTCCCAGCCCGAAACATCGTAACAAAATAATGTCATGGAGATATTTAATGTCACAAGCCCCCTACATATAATAGACTCGACCCCTTTTACTGCCTCTCATGTGGCATAAAGGATGTTTAGCCTTATTTAACCTATTTAAATTATTTTTAAAAAAATGACGTGGGGTCCCCCCTATTTTTGATAACCAGCAAAGACAAAGCAGACAGCTGGGGGTTGATATTAATAGTCTGGGAAGGCCCCTGGTTATCTGGCCTAAAAATACAAATATGCTCTCCACAAGGGGAAACGTTGCCCCTTAAACCCCAGTCCACAAGGGGAAACGTTGCCCCTTAGACCCCAGTCCACAAGGGGAAACGTTGCCCCTTAGACCCCAGTCCGCAAGGGGAAACGTTGCCCCTTAGACCCCAGTCCGCAAGGGGAAACGTTGCCCCTTAGACCCCAGTCCGCAAGGGGAAACGTTGCCCCTTAGACCCCAGTCCGCAAGGGGAAACGTTGCCCCTTAAACCCCAGTCCGCAAGGGGAAACGTTGCCCCTTAGACCCCAGTCCGCAAGGGGAAACGTTGCCCCTTAGACCCCCAATCCGCAAGGGGAAACGTTGCCCCTTAGACCCCAGTCCGCAAGGGGAAACGTTGCCCCTTAGACCCCAGTCCGCAAGGGGAAACGTTGCCCCTTAGACCCCAGTCCACAGCCTCTCTTTAGCCGCATTAGTTCTCACACTTTGCACTGATGAGGGGTAATACCCTGAAACTCCGTGTCTGCAAAGGGAGATTCTGATTTGGCTTTTATCCGAAGTCATATTGCAAGGCTCGTTAAAGGGTCAATGGCGACTTGTATGATTGCTGCCTCCAATAGGTGGCGCTATTTAAAACACGTGATTTGTTTACAGTAAAGACAATTGATTGAAAGAAAATGTGCATTAAAAAAGAAAAACAGCAATAATACATGGAAATACAGATATATATCAATATATGACGGGATAATAAGTGTATGCACACCTGAGCATAATACAATCAAAATGTCAAATATTAGCAAGGGGTTGCGACTTTAAAACAATAATGTACAAATATAATTAGAATATTGATTTTATTAGCAATGTATTAATGTGCTTACCTCGTATTGTCAACCGTTTCATATAATCCCTCTGGAGCGAGAGTAGATGAATATCCAATAAGATTCCCGATTTACCTTCTGGAATCTGTTCGGTTCGTGGTCGGGAATTTGTTCTATTACAGTCGGATGTAAATTCAGAGTTATTATGTTTGTGTTTCATTATGCGGTGTCATATTGCCATTATTGATATTGTATCTATGCTTATTAACTCTGCATCTAATACTTTGTGTTGCTCTCCCCTCGTGGTGGTGAGGATTATTGCTCTCCCCGCGTGGTGGTGGTGAGGATTATTGCTCTCCCCGCGTGGTGGTGGTGAGGATTGTTGCTCTCCCCGCGTGGTGGTGGTGAGGATTGTTGCTCTCCCCGCGTGGTGGTGGTGAGGATTGTTGCTCTCCCCGCGTGGTGGTGGTGGTGAGGATTGTTGCTCTCCCCGCGTGGTGGTGGTGGTGAGGATTGTTGCTCTCCCCGCGTGGTGGTGGTGGTGAGGATTGTTGCTCTCCCCGCGTGGTGGTGGTGGTGGTGAGGATTGTTGCTCTCCCCGCGTGGTGGTGGTGGTGGTGAGGATTGTTGCTCTCCCCGCGTGGTGGTGGTGGTGAGGATTGTTGCTCTCCCCGCGTGGTGGTGGTGGTGGTGGTGAGGATTGTTGCTCTCCCCGCGTGGTGGTGGTGGTGGTGGTGAGGATTGTTGCTCTCCCCGCGTGGTGGTGGTGGTGGTGAGGATTGTTGCTCTCCCCGCGTGGTGGTGAGGATTGTTGCTCTCCCCGCGTGGTGGTGGTGGTGGTGAGGATTGTTGCTCTCCCCGCGTGGTGGTGGTGGTGAGGATTGTTGCTCTCCCCGCGTGGTGGTGGTGAGGATTGTTGCTCTCCCCGCGTGGTGGTGGTGAGGATTGTTGCTCTCCCCGCGTGGTGGTGGTGAGGATTGTTGCTCTCCCCGCGTGGTGGTGGTGGTGGTGAGGATTGTTGCTCTCCCCGCGTGGTGGTGGTGGTGGTGAGGATTGTTGCTCTCCCCGCGTGGTGGTGAGGATTGTTGCTCTCCCCGCGTGGTGGTGGTGGTGAGGATTGTTGCTCTCCCCGCGTGGTGGTGAGGATTGTTGCTCTCCCCGCGTGGTGGTGGTGGTGGTGAGGATTGTTGCTCTCCCCGCGTGGTGGTGGTGGTGGTGAGGATTGTTGCTCTCCCCGCGTGGTGGTGGTGGTGGTGGTGGTGAGGATTGTTGCTCTCCCCGCGTGGTGGTGGTGGTGGTGAAGATTGTTGCTCTCCCCGCGTGGTGGTGGTGAGGATTGTTGCTCTCCCCGCGTGGTGGTGGTGAGGATTGTTGCTCTCCCCGCGTGGTGGTGGTGGTGGTGAGGATTGTTGCTCTCCCCGCGTGGTGGTGGTGGTGGTGAGGATTGTTGCTCTCCCCGCGTGGTGGTGGTGGTGGTGAGGATTGTTGCTCTCCCCTCGTGGTGGTGGTGGTGGTGAGGATTGTTGCTCTCCCCGCGTGGTGGTGGTGAGGATTGTTGCTCTCCCCGCGTGGTGGTGGTGGTGAGGATTGTTGCTCTCCCCGCGTGGTGGTGGTGAGGATTGTTGCTCTCCCCGCGTGGTGGTGGTGAGGATTGTTGCTCTCCCCGCGTGGTGGTGGTGAGGATTGTTGCTCTCCCCGCGTGGTGGTGAGGATTGTTGCTCTCCCCGCGTGGTGGTGGTGGTGGTGAGGATTGTTGCTCTCCCCGCGTGGTGGTGGTGGTGGTGAGGATTGTTGCTCTCCCCGCGTGGTGGTGGTGGTGGTGAGGATTGTTGCTCTCCCCGCGTGGTGGTGGTGGTGGTGAGGATTGTTGCTCTCCCCGCGTGGTGGTGGTGAGGATTGTTGCTCTCCCCACGTGGTGGTGGTGGTGAGGATTGTTGCTCTCCCCGCGTGGTGGTGGTGGTGAGGATTGTTGCTCTCCCCGCGTGGTGGTGAGGATTGTTGCTCTCCCCGCGTGGTGGTGGTGGTGAGGATTGTTGCTCTCCCCGCGTGGTGGTGGTGGTGAGGATTGTTGCTCTCCCCGCGTGGTGGTGGTGGTGGTGAGGATTGTTGCTCTCCCCGCGTGGTGGTGGTGGTGGTGAGGATTGTTGCTCTCCCCGCGTGGTGGTGAGGATTGTTGCTCTCCCCGCGTGGTGGTGAGGATTGTTGCTCTCCCCGCGTGGTGGTGAGGATTGTTGCTCTCCCCGCGTGGTGGTGAGGATTGTTGCTCTCCCCGCGTGGTGGTGAGGATTGTTGCTCTCCCCGCGTGGTGGTGAGGATTGTTGCTCTCCCCGCGTGGTGGTGGTGGTGAGGATTGTTGCTCTCCCCGCATATTTTTCAATGAATTATTCTTACGTTAGAACTTAACAACTTGTTTAAATTGTTTTATGTCACTTTCGAGCCCTGTATAAAGGAGGAGGTGATTCCTTTTCTGTTATTTTACCTTTGTCAGCGGCCGTGCCCGGGATCCACCGCACTTTTCTCCCCTTTAATCCTTCATGAATGAGCTCTTAGAGCCACGAAGCTGGATGGAGAATGATAACAACTTGTCCCTTCACAACTCCACATAAGTCTATGAAGGGCCCAGAGTGATGGCCGCCCCTTCTCCTTCACTATAGAGCAGCACATCTGTAATCCCACCAATAATAGATTTCCTAAAGGAGAGAAAACGTGGCGCTATCGAAGCGTAGTAAGATCCGATCAATTACAAGGGTGAGTATCTATAGGAAACTGCTCCCCTGATGCGGTTGTGCAAACAGAGGCACAACTCCCGCTTGTAGTATGGATGAGTTGCAAAAGACTGCGGCCGACCTGGTGAGGTGGGATTGAATCCTGAGACTGGAGTATCCCCCAACGAGGATGCCACAAGGGAGACCAGGTGATGGCGCTGTCTGTGCCACCAAGTGAGATAAAGGTGCAGGAACTTCAGGTTGCTCGTAAGTAAAATTGTTTTATTCACAGTAATATAAAACAAATAAAAGCTACATTCACAACGCGTTTCGGCTGTTTGCTGCCTTCTTCAGGTGTACACTGCAAAGAGCCAAAGCGCGTTGTGAATGTAGCTTTTATTTGTTATATATTACTGTGAATAAAACAATTTTACTTACGAGCAACCTGAAGTTTCTGCACCTTGATCTCACTTGGTGGCAAAGCTCCTGCGCCCCCCGCGACACTGGCGGCTCCTGCGCCCCCCGCGACACTGGCGGCTCCTGCGCCCCCCGCGACACTGGCGGCTCCTGCGCCCCCCGCGACACTGGCGGCTCCTGCGCCCCCCGCGACACTGGCGGCTCCTGCGCCCCCCGCGACACTGGCGGCTCCTGCGCCCCCCCACCGCGACACTGGCGGCTCCTGCGCCCCCCCCCCTGCGACACTGGCGGCTCCTGCGCCCCCCGCGACACTGGCGGCTCCTGCGCCCCCCGCGACACTGGTGGCTTCTGCGCCCCCCCACCGCGACACTGGTGGCTTCTGCGCCCCCCCACCGCGACACTGGCGGCTTCTGCGCCCCCCCACCGCGACACTGGCGGCTTCTGCGCCCCCCCCCCCCCCCCGCGACACTGGCGGCTTCTGCGCCCCCCCCCCCGCGACACTGGCGGCTCCTGCGCCCCCCCCCCCCCCGCGACACTGGCGGCTCCTGCGCCCCCCCCCCCCCCCCGCGACACTGGCGGCTCCTGCGCCCCCCCCCCCCCGCGACACTGGCGGCTCCTGCGCCCCCCCCCCCCACCCCCCCCCCGCGACACTGGCGGCTCCTGCGCCCCCACAAGTGTGATATGGTGTTACATGATTTTGTTAGGAAAGTGACTTTTTTTGAGCACTAAATAATCTTGTTTGCAGTCAATAGATGGGGAGCATTTAGTAGCACGGTCGCCCGTAGAAATGTTGATGCTGAAGGAAAGCTAAAGGTTTCTGAGAAAACTGTTGGGGTGTACTCATTTATCCTGAGCACTGTATATGTGAGCAGCCACACACAGTAGTGGGTAGTGGTCTGCAGCTAAGGAGCAGAGATTGGCAAATACTAATGGTGCCCGGTGTAGATACCTCTGGAGGACTCCAGACAGCAGGAGAATACTGTACTTTTTTTCCCCTGTATGATGCTGCCCAATCATAAGAAGGCAACATCATAGAGGGGGAAAAAAAAAGTAAAAGACCACAATGAAGGTCAGAACAAGGACTTGATATCTCACCTAATCACAGTGAGATCTCCTCACTCCCATCACTTCCTGTCTTTACAGCGCTGCAATATGGGAGCTGCAGCATGGGAGCAGGGAAGACCATGGCAGGAGCAGCGGTTATCACATACAAAGCGCTCTAGACCTACTACAGGGATTGGGGAATAGTGCCTTGGATACGTGTTGCAGATTCAGAGTGCTGTCTGTGGCAGACACTGCTCACTTGATAATCTTTCCTGCTCTGGCGCGCCATGCCGCCGCTCTCCTCTCCCGGCGCGCCATGCCGCCGCTCTCCTCTCCCGGCGCGCCATGCCGCCGCTCTCCTCTCCCGGCGCGCCATGCCGCCGCTCTCCTCTCCCGGCGCGCCATGCCGCCGCTCTCCTCTCCCGGCGCGCCATGCCGCCGCTCTCCTCTCCCGGCGCGCCATGCCGCCGCTCTCCTCTCCCGGCGCGCCATGCCGCCGCTCTCCTCTCCCGGCGCGCCATGCCGCCGCTCTCCTCTCTGACACTCGCTGTGGACGTTTGCTTTTTTCTCATGTAACGCATCCTTCTTGTGATTGAGTTGCATTATAAAAGGTAAAAAGTAAAGACCCTCAGAGAGGAATCTGTTAACGCCTGTTTGGTTGAAGGAGAAATTGACATATTGGGCACCCTAAATTTCAGGAGCTTGTATCTCCATAATGCAGTGCAATGGAGAGAGGGTTCCTTTAATAGATAGTGTAGGTTTTCTTATGTTTTGTGCACTATTGGAGCTTTTCCCCATTAAGTGAATTGTTGTTTTTCTAAATCCTCATCACAAACCCCTGTGAACGCCCTATTAGAGCGCCGTATAGGGAGGTCAGACTTTAGATGTGCCATAAATGTCATAGGAGTTTGCTCTCTATTTGTTCTTGTGGCTTTTGGAAGTTCAGTATGACAATATGGCACCTGGACCAGGGGAGGTTGTGTCCCTCTTCTTTAGACCTGTGATGCTTTGTTAGGTTTTAGCACTTTCTGAAATATTTCCTGTTTGATGTGTAACATAGAGGAGACTTAAGCTTTATCTCTGTATTCCGCCAAGTTTCATTGGTATGCGTCATGGTGAGCAGGGCTGTGGAGTTAGAAGCAGGGCTGTGGAGTCGGTATAAAATTGAGCGACTGCGACTCCTAAAATATATAATAAATTGGGTACAGTAGTTCAATGCGGTTTGTGGGGAATATTCTTTCATAATAATTTGGGAAGTTCTGAAATGTCCTATAAATGTCTGTCCTATTCCTGATCTCAGGGTCTGGACTTTTAGCTGAGATGAATGTGCGCTGCAGTAACGTTATCACTTCCACATGAGCCGTGTATGAGGGAGCCGGGGCCGTGTAGGATGGAGTCGTGGGGCCGTGTAGGATGGAGTCGTGGGGCCGTGTAGGATGGAGTCGTGGGGCCGTGTAGGATGGAGTCGTGGGGCCGTGTAGGATGGAGTCGTGGGGCCGTGTAGGATGGAGTCGTGGGGCCGTGTAGGATGGAGTCGTGGGGCCGTGTAGGATGGAGTCGTGGGGCCGTGTAGGATGGAGTCGTGGGGCCGTGTAGGATGGAGTCGTGGGGCCGTGTAGGATGGAGTCGTGGGGCCGTGTAGGATGGAGTCGTGGGGCCGTGTAGGAGGGGGTCGTGGGGCCGTGTAGGAGGGGGTCGTGGGGCCGTGTATGAGGGGGTCGTGGAGCCGTGTATGAGGGAGTCGTGGGGCCGTGTATGAGGGGGCCGGGGCCATGTATGAGGGAGTCGGAGCCGTGAAGTCGGAGTTGGAGTGGGTGTCCTGGAAATTGAGGCGTCTGAGTCGGAGGTTTGGCCTGATGGCGAGCCCTCACAGGGAACCTAGTAACGACCTCATCAATCTTCATTTTGTGGTTTCCGTTATGTTTAAACCAGTGCCAAGACCCGGAGGTGGAGAATCGGGGACAGTCTGAGGAACCGTACCTTGTACTGCTCCCCATGTAGCTTCTTAGGGACTTAAGTTTTGAATCCACTTCTTTAACCAACACTAGATTTGGAAATTGAGAACCAGTTTATTGCAGACTAAGCCGTGCACGACCCGACCCACATGCAGCCATATCTACTAGGGGTCCAGAAGAGGAAAAGTGCCGAATTATGGCTGTGAGAAGATAGCTGGGGTGATGCACATGGTTCCTCATCAGTTAATATTGGAATTGATAACCCTAACATGTGGCGGGGTCATTAGTTCACCTTTGGTGGGTGGTCCGTTTCCATGTGGTGCAGTTGTTTGGAGGTCCTATTCTTTGGTGACGTGATGAATGAATAGAAGATGGCGGCAGATTGTCTTGGGGGGTCTATGGGAGCATCTGTTTGTGGTTGTCCACCTTCTTGCTGTAGCAGACCTCATGAGACCTTCAGACACGTCCTTATTAGTTTTGGGGGTTTTCATAGCACATTATGCTGATTATGGAGCCATCATGAGGCGGTTCCTTTGGCTCGATGCGGCCGGGCTGCGATTCCAGAATATCAATAGTTCATTTCACAGATGATGGTTTCTCTGATCAGCCAGTAATTGCTTGTTCTTGTTTTTCAGGGATATTGTATCGTAAGTCATGTGCTTCCTCAGCCGCCTGTCTCATCGCCTCCGCTGGATACCAGTCTTTCTGCACCCCAGGCAAAGTCAATTCAGTTTGTATCAGCTGCTGTGACACCTCTTTGTGCAATGGTCCCCGGGCCAAGAAGAGCAGGAGTTCGGCTGTAGCTCCTAGTTGGGGGGCCCCAGTGGTGGTCCTGTCGCTGCTTGTGTTAGCAGACCTGCTGTAGCCAGTATGGAGATACTCTTGCTGGGATTTCCCAGTTGGGAGACTCAATTTTTGTTGATTTGTTTCCTAGGCAAATTCAACCGGTCACCAAAAATCTATTTTCTTATATTTTCTGATTAGGGTTTGATTTCTGCAATTGTTCTGACAAAATGCACTTAAAGAGAATCTGAGAAAGTTGTGGATACAAAGCAGCTTCTTAAAGAAACCCTGCGCCATCCCTGTGAGGGGGTCCCTCTGCCATCATTCGAGTTGTGTATACTACAATTCAGAGCAGGAAACCACAGCCAGTCGCGTGCCCCCCACACTCACCCATGACGCCCCCCCATCAGTCTTCATGCCGCAGTCTCATGCTTCTCCTATGTCCTCCAAGCAGAAGGTGAGGAGGTCCACACGTATCTACCTCATACCTCTCCTCTACCACATTTCTCGTTTCACTGTTTATATTGAACCAAATAAATGAATCCGCAAAAGAGATGGTTTATTAGAGATGGAGTACAACGTTTGTGTCTTGTCCTTCCTGAGACGCAGCAATAACTCCCGCGCCCCGTCACACCTTAATGTGTCTCCTCATACTTCTTCCCACCATATTAAATGTCTCCTTCTGCCTCTTCCCTACATATTGTGTTTTCTTACTACTTCCTGCCATATTGTGTCTCCTCATGGCCGTTCTTCCCATGTTGTAACCCTCTCACTCCCGTCCATCATCTTGTGTCTCCTCGTGCCCCTTTCCTGCCCATGACCCTTCCACCATATTGTATCTCTCCCAGTCTCTGTGTTGTGTGTTACTCTTATCTTCATTCTGCCGCTGTACCGTACTACGGAATATGATGGCGCTACAAATAAAGTGTAATAACAATAAAAGCACAAGTAGGTTTCTTCAAGTAACTGTCTAGCTAGTTGTGTGTCCTTTGGTGGATCTCCGTGTGAATCTGAAGGCCTTAGATTTCACTTTCATAGACGCCGTTCTTCCCAGATGTTGCCTGCATTGTTTCTTCTGTGTGATCTGCTTGGGCAGTCATTGTTACCAGGCTTTTCTCCTGCCCAGAAAGGCAGAAGGTCTGGTGTGAATTCTGTCCAGTGGCTGTGCTGTTTCTTTTTGAGGACATGGAGACCAGCGGCCTCTTGTAGTTAATACTGCTGGCAGCCGAGTGGAGATGAGCTCTGCGAAGCTTCTCTATGTTGATATGCTCCAGTGTCAAGTGACAGTGAAGGACCTGAAGGAACACATCTCGGAATTGCTTTGAAGAAATGTTGTACAAAAGAGGATTCACGACGGAGCTGAGGTAAAAAAAAGTGTCCGCCACTGGAAGCAGCGTCATGTAGGCTTGGAAGTAGTGGACCGTCCATTCCTGCTTGGGTATGCTGGCTGCCATGATGCGAAGGACCTGGTTGGGCATCCAGCAGAGAGCAAGAGTCAGAACGATGAGACCTGTAAAGAAAAGACACAATATCAGTATGGTGGTGCTGCCCTCCTTGTTCCCAGGTACAGTAAATCATGCTGGAGGATATGGCGCAGGCAATGGGCGCTGTCACCTTGACAGGGTCATTATGTGGCATCACTGCTGGTGTCACTGGAATAGATTGTGAAAATGATGTTTATTGATGAGAGCCGCTTGGCTGCGTTCTCATTGTGCTGTGAGGAGGGGGCGGCAGACCTTCTACTTGTCCTAGAGCAGCGAAGCCGCACAAAAACTCTTCCTATTGATTATTTCTTAGATAAACCAGGAACGTGCATCTGAAATGAAGTCTTCAGAATAAAAGCAATATCCATTAGAGCGGAGGAAGACTTCACTGTACATGATAGGTCGTCCTATAATCCACTAACACGTCTCCTCTGCGCCCGTCCTCCTGTTATTGTACATCTGCTTCCCGCTTGGAGGAGGACATTTTACCATCTGAGCTTCATGCAGCTGCAGGTCGTCATGTTCAAGAGAAACTAACAATTGCTTTTCTGTGTAAATTACGAGCCCTCCTAGTTATTTTTAGTATTGCTCATATTTTAGTGTATTTACCAAGTTTTATATTCGGTGTGCACCTTTTTCTTCATTTTGCAATTATATCTGAAAAAGGGGGGCTGGATTTCATCAGGGCGAGTGGTTTTGCTTGATCTATTATTTCTCACATTTTAGAAAGTTGCAAGTATACTCATGATATCTTTAGATTAGCAGGATTTATTTCTCAATTGTGGGGATAAGTGAGGGGGGAGGTAGAAAAATGTGGAAGGAGGTGGTGAAAAGTGAGGGTGCAGCTACAGAAATGTCACAGGAGGTGGTGATAAGTGAGGGTGCAGCTACAGAAATGTCACAGGAGGTGGTGATAAGTGAGGGTGCAGCTACAGAAATGTCACAGGAGGTGGTGATAAGTGAGGGTGCAGCTACAGAAATGTCACAGGAGGTGGTGATAAGTGGGAGCTAGAGATATGTGTCAGAAGGTGGCGATAAGTGAATAGAGGTTCGGCTTGGTAAATAGGTGATACGTGGAACAGTGGCGTATGGTACATATTAGCAGATCACGTTGCCGCTATGGGGCCTGGGAGACAGGACGCAGAAGGATCCGCTTCTGCAAAAGTTTTGTGGCTGGTGCACAGCGGATGAGTCACAGTCTGCTCTGTTAGAGCAGGAGAGGAGGCTCCTCCAGAGGAGTGAAGCAGCATACAGCATGGCCTCTGCTCCCCCCCCCCCCACTAGTTTGTATGTTTCTGCTCTACCCCACTGCTCTGTATGTTACTGCTCTACTCCCCCCCCCCCACTGCTCTGTATGTTACTGCTCTGCTCTCCCCCCCCCCCCCACTGCTCTGTATG